>NC_141683.1:22657043-23857043 GCF_028749965.1 Puma concolor
CTATTTGGTGCATTATAATTGTCAAATTGTCTTTTCTCATCTGTTTTCAAATATATTTTTTGTAATACCCTCTTATGTCTGCAGTGCCCTCTTATTTTTTTTAAATCTCTTCAACCTCTGTATTTGTAGCTGTCATTCTGCATATTATATAATACTGCTTTAAATTTTTTTCTTGAGAAACTTGTGCAACTATCTGTGTACTTTCCTTTATATGAGTATTTTATTTTCCTTTTCCTTTCTTTATCACTTTCTTCCTTCACCTTATTTTGGGGGAAGGTGAGAGGGGCCAATTTACACATTTTTGCCTTGTCAACTTGTAAGCTTCTATGTTTAGTTTATTAATTCTAATCACTATTTTAGTTCATCAATCCCTCATAAAGCCCAAACCTCCTATCTGAAATTACATTTATTCTATCTGAAGTGTACCCTCTAAAATTACCTTTAATGAAATATGTTCATGGAAGATTGCAACATAATTTTGCTGGCACTAAATGCTAGCAGTATTAAAGTTAGTATTCTGCTGTGTTTGGGCTTCATTTCTTGCCAGGTGTCTGGTTAATTTTTATTTTTCTGGATGCTTTTATGAAATTCTATATGCTTTTTTGTTTTGTACCTTCTTCATAATGATTGTACTTTTTTCCCTTAGAAATTTTACTTGGTACCTTTAAAATCTGCTAGGTTATTTGTTAGTTTCTGCTCCTGACTCATATTTAAAATTTTTAATTTTCACTTCTTTATGCACATTTTAGTATCTTTCATTCTCTGTCTGAAAATGTCATCTAAAGTATTTACACACCTGATTCTGCCAATGCTTTAAAATTTTACACATTTTTAAATTGAAGTATTACATACCTATAGAAAAATGCAAATATTATAAGTGCACAGAAGGCTGGTTTTTTTAAACAAGATTAGCACATATAACAGAACCTACATCAAGAAATAAGACATTATTGGCACCAGAAAAACTCCTTCAGTACTTTCTTGGCATAATCCAGTTTCTATTCCAGAGTGCTCCTTTTCTCATCGCTACACCACAGGTCAGTATTGCCTATTTTTATTCAGTAATGACTGATGTGTCTGTGTGCTTTTACCTTTTCATTCTTTTGTGAGATTTTTCTGTGTTGTTTTCTGCAGTTGTGGTCCATTAATTTCTGTGGATGAAGAATATTTTGTTATGTGTAGAGAGTCTTTACAGTGCTGATGAAAACTTGCATACTTTCTATTTTGTGGCTATTACGAATAGTGCCGTAATCTGTACGTGTTTTTTGGTAAACTTACGTATGCATGTTTGTTGGGTATACACTACCCAAATTAATGAGACGTAGATCATGTATATGTTCAGCTTACTACATACTTCCAGTTTCCCAAAGAGGCTAAACCAATTGTCAAAAGCAACCCATACTCCCAATAGTTTCATATGAGTTCCAGTTGCTCCACAGCCTTACCAGTACTTACTCTTTTCTATCTTTTTAATTTTATTATTCATTTTTTAAATAAACTTTTGTTTTATAATAGCATTAGATTTAAAGAAAATTGGGAACAGGTTCTGGTTCAAGATGGTGATGTAGGAAGACTCTGAACTCATCTCCTCTACAGAGCACACCAAATTACACCTATTAATAGAACAATTCCTCCTAAAGAAGAATTGAGGGCTGACCGAGAAATACTGAACAATCAAATACAGAGACTGGCAAGAGGACAGCAAGAAGGATGGAGACACACCATGTTTTAAAAGAGTAAATAGCATAGACAGCCACAGCTCCAGCTAACCAGCAAAAGTCACCAGTCACAGTCTGCATAGTGGTCACCATACACAATACCACTTCTTCAACTTTAAAATTAGCTAATCCATATATAAACAATCCATATAAACAAACACAGAAAGTCAAACAAAATGGTGAGATAGAGGAAAATGCTTCAAAAGAAAGAATAAGGGAAAAAAAACAGTAAAAGAATGAAATGAAACAGAGATAAGCAATATGACCAATAAAGAATTTAAAGTGATGATCATAAAGATAGTCACAGGACTGGAGAAAAGAATGGAAGAACTCAGTAAGACCTTCAATAATGAGATAAAAATAATGAAGAGAACCGATCAGAAGTGAAGGATACAATAACTGAAATTAAAAAAAAAATACACTGGAGAGAATCAACAGATTAGAGGATGCAGAAGAACATATCAGTGATCTGGAAGACAGGATAATGGAAAGCACATAAGCTAAACAGCAAAGAGAGAAAATAATTTTTTTTAAATGAAGATAGATTGGGGTATGGGTGGCTCAGTTAAGTGTCCAACTCTTGATTTTGGCTCAGGTCATGTGTTCAGGGTCGAGATCCAGCC
Organism: Puma concolor; assembly: GCF_028749965.1. NCBI lineage: Eukaryota > Metazoa > Chordata > Mammalia > Carnivora > Felidae > Puma > Puma concolor. Next base: position 22,659,385 of record NC_141683.1, read on the forward strand.
CTGTGTGAAGCTCCATGCACAGCTTAAGATTTTTTTCTCTCCCTCTCTCTCTCTCTCTTTGCCCCTCTCTCACTCTCTCTCTCTATCCAATTAATAAATTTAAAAAATAGATTAAGAAATCTCTTGGACAATGTCAGGCAAACAAACATGTGCATTATAGGGGTCTCTGGAGAAGAAGAGAGAGAGAAAGGTGTAGGTAACTTATCTGAAAGGGATAATAATTAAAAACATCTCTAAACCTAAGGAAGGAAATAGACGTCCAAGTCCAAGAAGCACAGAGAGTTCTTAACAAGATGAACCCAAGGAGGTCCACACCATGGCACATTATAATTAAAATGTCAAAGGTTAAAGATAAAGAGAGAATCCTAAAAGCAGCAGTGAGAGAAAATGTTACCTACAAGGGAAAACCTGTATGGCTATCAGCTGATTTTTCAGCAGAAACTTTGTAAGCCAGAAGGGAATGGCATGATATATTCAAAGTGCTGAAAGGAAAAAAAGAAAACCACAACCAAGAATACTCTCCCCGGCAAGGTTATCATTCAGATTTGAAGTTTATCATCACTAAACCAGCTTTACAAGAAATGTTAAAGGGACTTCTTTAAGTGGGAAAAAATGCTTATAGTTAGACAAAAGAGAAATATGAATAAAAGTTGTAGAATATGACAACATATACGTAAAATGTGGAGGAAGGAGTAAAAAGGGAAGAGAAAGTGGAAAAGAAAAAGAAAACAGATTTTTTTTGTTTTCCAGTTTTTAGAATGTGTTTAAACTTAAATGACCATCACATTAATATAGACTGCGATTTACTTAGAATGTTATGTATGACCCTCATGGTAACTACAAACCCAAAGCCTATTATAGATACACAAAAAGTAAAGAGAAAGAAAGCCAAATAAAACACTATACGTACTTATCAATCACAAAGAAAGAGAACAGAGATGAAGAATAGAACAAAGAAGTAAGAAAAAACAAAACAAATCTTTAAAATGACAATAAGTACATACTTAGCAGTAATTACTATAAATGTAAATGACCTAATTCTCCAATCAAAAGACAGAGAGTAGCAAAATGAATTAAAAAATAAATAAGACCCATCTTTATGTAGTCAGATGTAAAGACACATGCAAACTTAAATTGAAGGGCTGAAAAAACATTCACCAAGCAAATGGAAGTGAAGAAAGAGCTGGGTAGCAATACATCAGACAAAATAGACTTTAAAACAAAGACTAACAAGAGACAAAGGAGGATATTACATCATGACAAAGGGATCAATCCAACAAAAGGATATAATAATTGTATTATATATCAAGATACTAGTATCATGCTAGTATCATACTCAACACTGGAGTACCTAAATATATAAGGCAAATATTAATAAGCATAGGGAAAGTGGTGGTAATACAATAATAGTAGAGGATTTTAACACTCCACTTACATCAATGGATAGATCATCCAGACAGAAAATCAGTAAGGAAACAATGTCTTTGATTGACACATTGGGCCAGATAGACATAAAAGACAAATACAGAACATTCCATCCAAAAACAACAGAATATACATTCTTTTCAAGTGCACATGGAACATTTTCCAGAATAGATTGCATATTAGGCCATAAAACTAGCCATAGTAGATTTAAGAAGATTGAAATCATACTATGCATCTTTTCTGGCCACAACAATATAAAACTAGAAATAAGTCCCAAGAAAAAATAAACTGGAAAAAATACAAACATGTTGATACTAAAAGTCCAATGGGTTAATGAAGCAATCAAAGAATAGGTAAAAAAAAAAAAAAAAAAAAGAAAAAAAATACATATATATCATGGAGACAAATTAAAATGAAAAATCAAGAGTCCAAAAGTGACAGTAGTTATGAGAGGGAACTTTATACTAATACAAGCCTACCTCAAGAAATAAGAAAAAAACTAAAATAAACAATCTAACCTTATGCCGAAAGGAACTAGAAAGGGAGAAAAAAACAAAGCCCAAGGTGAATAGATGAATGGAAATAATAAAAATCAGAGCTGCAAAAAATGATATAGAGACTTAAAAAAAACAGTAGAAAAAAATAAATGAAACCAAGAACTGATTCTATGAAAAGATAAATAAAATTGACAACTCTTAGGTTCTTCAACAAAAGAAGAGACAGGATCTGAATAAATAAAATCAGAAATGAGATAGGAGAAGTAACAACTGATACCACACAGATGCAAACGATTATAAGAGAATACTATGAAAAATTATATGCCAACAAACTGGACAACTTAGAAGAAATGGATAAGTTTCTAGAAATATACGATCTTCCAGAACTGAACCAGGAAGATTAGAAAATCTGAATAGTAATATTACGAATAACAACATTGAATCAGTAATTAAAAGACTATCAAAAAATAAAAGTTCAGGACCAGATAGAGTCACAAGTAAATTCTACCAGACATTTTTTTTAACCAGACATTTTTAAAGAAGAGTTAATACCTATTCTTCTCAAACTATTAAAAAAATAGAAGATGAAGGAGAACTTCCAAATACATTCTATGAGGCTGTCATTACCCTGGTACCAAAACCAGGCAAAAGACATAACAACAAGAGAAAACTACAGGACAATATTCCTGATGAACATATATGCATAAATCCTTAACAAAATATTAGCAAATTGCTAATTGCACAAATATTAGCAAATTGCATAAAATTAAAAAGACCATTCACCACAATTAAGTGGGATTTATTCCTGGATGCAAGAATGGTTCAATATTTGCAAATCAATCAATCAATGCCATATGCCACATTAATAAAACAAAGAATAAAGATTATATCATCTTTATAGATGTAGAAAAAGCATTGACAAAGTATAATATCCATTCATCCTAAAAACCTTCAACAGAGTAGGTTTAGAAAGAGCATACCTCAACATAATAAAGACTGTATATGAAAAACCCACAGCTAACATCATCCTCAACAGTGAAAGACTGAGAGCTTTCCCTCTAAGATCAGGAACAAAACAAGGATGTCTTCTCTCACCACTTTTATTCAACATAGTACTCAAAGTCCTAGCCATAGCAATCATACAAGAAAAGTAAATAAGAGGCATCCGTATTTGTAAAGAAGGTATCAAACTGTCACTATATGCAAGATAACATAATACTACACATAGAAAATCTTAGATTCCACAAAAAACTATTAGAAGTAATAAACAAATTCAGTAACATGGCAAGATATAGAATTAATACTCAGAAGTCATTAGCATTTCTATACACTAACAATGAAGTCACAGAAAGAAAAAAAAAACAATAAAACAAAAAAATAGCAACACCATTTACACCAAAAAGAATAAAATACCTAGGAATAAATTTAACCAATGAAGTGAAAGACCTGTACTCTGAAAGCTATAAAACACTGATGAAAGAAATTGAAGATGACACAAACAAATGGAAAACTAGTTCATGCTCATAGATTGGAAGAGTTAATATTGTTAAAATGGTCCTATTACCCAAAGTAATCTACAGATTCAGCACAATCCCTGTTAAAATACTGATAGCATTTTCCACAAAATTAGAACAAATAATGCTAAAATTTGTATGGAACCACAGAAGATCCCAAATAGCCAAAGTAATCCTGAGAAAGAAGAACAAAGCTGGGGATATCACAATTCCAGATTTCAAGATATACTACATAAATAGTAATCAAAACAGTATGGCATTGATACAAAAATAGACACATCAAAAGAACTGGATAGAGACCCCAGAAATAAACCCACATTTATATGGTCTATTAACCTATGACAAAGGAGGCAAGAATCTACAATGGGGGAAAAGATAGTCTTTTCAATAAATGGTGGTGAGAAAACTGGACAGCTACATGTAAAAGAATGAAAGTGGACACCTTTCTAACACAAAAATAAACTCAAAATGGATTAAAGGCTTAAATGTGAGACCTGAAACCATAAAAATCCTAGAATAGAGCACAGGGAGTAATTTCTCTGACACCAACCATAGCAACATTTTTCTAGATACATCTTCTAAGGCAAGGGAAAGAAATGCAAAATAAACTGGGATTCATCAAAATAAAAAACTTTTGTATAGCAAAGGAAACAAGCAGCAAAACTAAAAGACAACTTAATGTGAGAAGATATTTGTAAATAATATATCCAATATGGGGTAATATCCAAAATAAAAAACTCATACAACTAACTCAACATCAAACAAAACAAAACAAAACAAAACAAAACAATCCAATTAAAAAATGGGCAGAGGATCTGAGTAGATATTTTACCACAGAAGACATACAGATGGGCAACAGACACATGAAAAGATGCTCAACATTACTAATTATCAGGGAAATGCAAATCAAGACCTCAATGTGACAGCACCTCATGCCTGTTAGAATGGCTAAAATTAAGACAAGAAACAAGTGTTGGCAAAGATGTGGAGAAAAAGGAATGCTTGTGGACTGTTCATGGGAATGTAAATTGACATGGCTACTGTAGAAACCAGTATAGAGTTTCCTCAAAAAATTAAAAATAGAAATATCATATGATCCTATAATTCCTTTATTGGGTATTTACCAGGGAAAATGAAAACACTAATTCAAAAAGATATATCCACCCCTTATTATTTACAATAGCCAAGACATGGAGGCAACATAAGTGTGTATCAGTAAATAAATGGATAAGGAAAACGTGGTATATGTACACAATTGAATAGTACACAGCCATAAAAAAGGACGAGAACACGATTGAATAGTACACAGCCATAAAAGAGGACGAATTGTGCCATTTGAGAAAACACGGATGGATCTAGAAGGTATTATGCGAAGTGAAACAAGTCAAACTGAAAAAGACAAATACACAGGATTCCACTCATAAATGGAATCTAAAACAGTGAATAAACAAAAAGCAGAATCATACTATAAATATAGAGAACAAATTTATGGTTGTCAGAGGGGAAGAAAATGGGAGGTTGGGCAAAATGGTTGTAGGTGAGGGGGTTATGGAATGAGTAAGTCATGGGAATAAAGAGCAGAGCATAAGGAATACAGTCAATGATATTATAATAGCAATGTAATGGGACACATGGTAGCGACACTTATGGTGAACATACCCTAATGTGTAAACCCTGTCAAATCACTAATTTGTACACATGGAACTCATGTAACATTGTGTGTCAACTATATTCAAATAAAAAAAAGAGAGAAATTAGGAAGATAGTAAATTAGAATAAGGGAGAGTTTATATATACTCCACTCCTAGCAGGCTGACTTGTTTGTTTTATCTGGGTTTTGCTCTTGGCAGGGTTGTTTGTGTGTGTATGTGGTGCCTGACTTTTTTTTTTCTTTATCTTTCAGATTTCTTAGAGTCGTTTTCATCAGAAAGGTCAGACAAGGAATCTAGTCCTCTGTGCTACTAGGCATGGACGTTTACATTTATTCTTCAACTCACTTCAATATGATCTCAAACCTACCAGATCTTGTTGTCCATCCCAGTGAAATACTTTTCTTCTCGTATTTTAGCTTTTACTTAACAGCAGCTTTTGCTAGTCCTTTACTCCTATCCTTTTATCTTTTATTTTATTTTTTTTTTCTACTGGCTACTCCTTGGCAGACACTTTTTGCTGCTTCTATTCTTCACAATCAGATCACTAAATTTTGGAATGGATCATTCCTCATATGTTCTGTATACCATCCTGCTCCAAGTTTTTAAATAGTCTGTATGGTAATCACTTTCAAACATATCAAGCACAGATCGCTTTGCGGAGCTCCATTTTTTTTTTTAATCCAACTGCTTATAACATCTTTCACTTGGATATTTCATAAACTTCTCAAATTTATTATATCCAAAAGGGAATTCTTGATTTTCTCTGGTTTCTCGGTTTAGGACTTTACATGTATTTTCTCTCTTTCCGAATACACATTCACTCTTTGACTCTCTCTCTTATCCACAGGTCTTATCTAAGATAGTGCCTGCACAGGGTGGCTTTTCCCTCCCTAACTAGCTTCCAAATATGTGCTTTCTATTCTATTGCTGTGATAGTTTTCTTCATGGCATTTCTCACAGCCTGCTGTTACTGGACCCTTTCCCTTATTTCATTATATTCTGTCTGGCATATTCCTAAGGAAGCTCTATGGGGCCAGATTCATATATGTCCTCATAATTGCTGTATTCCCAACACTTGCCACAATCATAATTAATAGCACCTAGTAAATACTTGGTAAACATTTGTTGAGTAAATGCTGTTCTTACTTTTTAAGTCTTTTATAAGATGCAGTAAAGAGTGTCAAAGTCTTAGCAACTTTGGCAGGAAAACAAAAGCAGGGAAACTGCAGATTTCACTGTGATTTTTGCTTGGAGAACTTTAATATTTAAAAAATATGTTTCTTATTCGGTCGTGGCTTACTCCAGAGTCCTAGGTTTTGCCTGTGATGACACATTATTTAGAGAACATGGTCTGGAAGAAGTGGTGTGACTTGAATTCAACTCAAGGAATATTGGAAAATCTCAGTATTGCTTTGCACAAGCCTGTGCTAGATCAACAAGAGCGGTGATGGAGGGATGTATTCTACGTATTAATAAACACTCTTGTGAGAAAGCATTTTCATTATGCATTTCCTTCAGAAGAGAATTTCAGAACTGACCAAGTGTCAAAGATATTGTGTGCATTGCCAGGTCAAGGAAAAAATCAAAATCTCTCTTATTCCAATCACGGGAGTCTTTTACTGAAATTCAGTGTTTGAGCAGAATTGAGTTTTACTCTAAATTTACTAACACATTTTCCATTTACTTCAATTTTTAGAAGGTGGATGTTTTTTCTGTATGACCAAAAGAAATAGCTAATCTTTGTAAAGATTGGCTTAAGTTTTAGCTTTTGTAGAAAATATACTTCCAATGCAATGAAGGTATTTTATTTTAGTTTGTGTTTTGCTGAAGGGAAGAAGGGAGCAGAGAAGGGGAACAAGGAAGATGAGGTGGAATGGGAGTGCTATAATTTTTTTTTTGTAATGAGACTATCAAAGGTATCTCTCAAAAAAGAAGGGATATCACTGACACTAAACCACTTTTAGTACATCTAGTCCTGATTTTTACTGTTAGCTTTGCTATATTTCAGCACATTTTTGCAGTCAGAAAATTATCTTTGACCATTAAATGTGTGTTGTTTCTCCGTGCTTTGGTTTATGGGAAAAAAAGGCATAATAACGATTTTCTCATCTGCTCTCAAAAGCACTGTTGTTAGAGTTAATTAGAGAAAGGTGAAACACTATGCTGTCCTCAAGAATCAGTATTCGTATGTTAAATGCAAATTAATGTTATTTATGTTTGTTTTATAACAATTACTTCAGTCATGAAATAATCAGCAAATTCAACCTTATTTATAATTTCTTACACAAAAGGATCCTGTATTTTATAAAATGTCATTGTTTATTAAAATTCACAGATAAGTTCAAGTAACCTTGTTTAATGCATCATAATGCTGTTTATACTGTTCACTTTGTAAGATGTTCCCAAGCTACTTTGTCAACAACATTCTTAAGCAGGCATTCTGAGCATGAAGATAATAAAATTCTTGTTTAAAGTATTAAGAAGTCATAGGGGCTGTCCAGTTTAATCATAATTGTGTAGCTGATAGGGCAGGCACATACAGAGCATGTGTTTAGTAACTTACTAAAGTTTAGTAGCTTACTAAAGTTTAGTAACTTACTAAAATAACGATGAAAACTTTCCATTTATTCATGCCTGAAAAATATGACCCATCTTGGTGCCTGATGATGTTTTTTGGAATAATAACATTAATTGTGTAAATTTGGTGAATGAATGGACTAATCATTTTTATCAAATGGACTAAGGATATGGCTGGATTATCTTAGAGTTCTGCCTTCATTTCTGAGAACTCCCAAATAATCTATGGAATCCTATTGACATTGCTTTATGCATGATCATGCATTTGCAAGTGCACACACACACACCTCACACAGTCTCTGAAGTTTTTTTGTTTTTGTTTTTGTTTTCCAGACTTAGCGACATGAAACAAAACTATATTGTTATATTTATATGTCATGATCTTTTTAAACAAATATGATTTAGGATTAGATTTAGTGACTTAGAATAATAACAGAAATTAGGTTATTTTTAACAACTCAACGCATTGCTCTAAGAAAAATAGAAAAGGACAAAAATCTTTGTGGGAAAACGCGCATTATATAATATAGTGAAAATAAGTTCAGGATTTTAGAGCAGAAAGTTAGAAATACAGTAAATCTTTGGATTGCAATTGTCTTGTTCTGTGAGTGTTCTACAAGATGAGCAAACAATTCTAGGGGCGCCTGGGTGGCTCAGTCGGTTAAGTGTCCGACTTCGGCCCAGGTCATGATCTCACGGTTCGTGAGTTCGAGCCCCGCATCAGGCTCTGTGCTGACAGCTTGGAGCCTGCTTCCTATTCTGTGTCTTCCTCTCTCTCTCTCTCTCTGCACCTCCCCAGCTCGTGCTCGCACTCTGTCTCTGTCAAAAATAAATAAACTTAAAAATTTTTTGAAAAAAGATGAGCAAACAATTCTAATAAATTTTAACTTGATAAATGAGTGATGTCTTCAATATGAGTAGTACATTACTCTGGAGTCACATGATCACAACTGAGTCAATGGTTCTTCTCTCTCTCTCACTGCAGGATTGTGGGTGATCATCCCCCATGTTTGGATGCTCAGTCTCAGCCCATGGTGTTTGACAGAAAAAAGTGATTTTTTCACAATGTTGGAAGGTGCCCACAACAGGTACTGGTATATTTTTTGTCACTTTAGAGCACCTATGGACAGTCTTTTGCTTTTCCATACAACAGTAAGCTTAGGAATGCTTTGCTTCATTCTAGGTCAGGATGTCTGCAGATATAGACCCTTTCCTCTGCTACCTTATTGCCAGTTACATTAAATACAGTAAATAAGAAGAGTTCATTAATACTGTACTGTAGTCAACATCCGTTAGTGATAGTGAAAGTTATCGTACACAATAACTCTCCTCTCTCTTAGTTCCCTCACACCAGCCACAAAGGTTTTCAAAGGTAAGTGCAGGTTAACTTGTTTATTTTTGTTTATATTTTATTTATTATTTTGTATCATATTAGAGTATTGTAATCATTTTTATATGAATATTTTTGAGTTGTGAAATGATTCATCTGAGTTTCCATTATTTCTTATGGGGAAATTCACTTTGATATATAAGTGTTTTGTATTATAAGCATGTTTCTGGAACAAATTATGCTTGCAAACCAAGGTTTTACTGTATTCTAGATTGGTCTTTTCATTTTAAAAATTAGGATAATGTTCTTGTAGAAATTACCTGGTTCATGGAAGAGTAGATAGCTGTCAAAAAGATTATTTGAATTTCAGTTTCATATTATTTTTCCCTATTGTTCTCTCTTGATTGACTTAAACATTTTAGAGCACTAACCCAATATAGTCTCATTCATTCATTTATTCAGTGTCCATTTCTATTAGAATATAAGTCCCTTTTGGGCAGAATTTTGTTCTTAATCATTGTATCCTCAGTACTTGAACAGTGTCCAGAAAAAAATGTGTGTTCAGAAAATGGATGTTGAATAAATTAAGTAATTGTGAATAAAACTTGCCATTCACTCCAATAAATTATTGTAGCGTGACTTCTATCATGGCCACCCTAAAGAGTGTTTTCTGGCAGAGTTCACCATTGAACTTTATTTCCAAATGCAAGTATCACTTTTTAGTTTTTTTTTTCCAACATAGCTTTTGCATTAAGTATGATTCTTGGAAAAATGATTTTCACAAAATAAAATACATGAGTTTTTAATTATCTCTGAGTAACCTGTGTGACTCCCTGTGTAACTACCACCCTAGTTAGGAGATACTGTGTTTATGTCACCCTGTAAGTTTTCCATATGCTTTTTTCCGTCAATTCTCCTCTCACCATAGGTAACCATTGCTGTGATTTCTACTATGCAGGTTAATTCTGTCTTTTCCTGCACTTTACTTAAATGGGATTATAGATGATATATACTTTTGTATCTGTATTCTTTTGATAAAATTAATATTTTTGAGATGCATCTGTGGCATGACATTGTTCAGTTACTTTTGCATTTTTATTGGAATGTAGTATATCATTGCATGAATATACCAAAATGTATTACTTATTCTCCTGTTGATAGACACTGGGCTCTTTTGAGTTTTTCCCTATGGTGATTAAAGCTGCTATATATGTTCTGATAAATATCTTTTCTGAGTATATACATTTTCTTTCTTTTCCTTTTTCTTTCTTTTTTTTTTTTTTGAGGGGACAATGTCTTAATGAGGAATTCCTGGGGTATAAAATGGTTTTATATTTAAATTTAAAAGATATTGTCAAAGTTTTTCAAAAGGTTGTACCATTTTGTATCCTCACAAGCAATAGTGAGGGACTATTAATTATTTTATGTTTTCTTCAATAATCTTTTCCATGTTAGCCTCTTAATGGGTGTTTAGTGCACACACACACAAGTGAGGGGAGGCAGAGAGAGAGGGGGACAGAGGATCTGCAGCAGGGTCTCTGCTGAGAGCAGACAGCCTGATGTGGGGCTTGGACTCAGGAACTGCAAGATCATGACCTGGGCAGAAGTTGGAGGCTTAACCGACTGAGTCACCCAGGCGCCCCTGCTGTTTTATTTTTATTACGCTGATGACAAATGATGGTGAGCAACTTTTTTGATGCTTATTGGCTCTTCATATGTCTTCATTTTTAAGTGTCTGTTGTTCAAGCAGTCCAACTGTTTTTAACAGATGAGTGATTTGTTCTCTGTATTATCGATTTGTAGGCGTTCATATGTATACATATATACTTCATATGTTGATTTATATATGTTCTTCATTGTGGGTTTACTTTGCGTTTTAACATTTAATTTTAATTAACCCTATATTGTCATTTTTATTTGTCCTAGCTTAGAATTTTCTTTTATCTATTAAAAAAAAACCTTATCTATCTCAAGGGCTTGTTAAGATATTCTAAGTTGTCTGCTAGATGCTCTATATGTTTAACTTTTGCATTTAGGTCTATAAATTTACTTTAAGTAGATTTTTGCAGATGATGTGAGATAGGGGCTAAAGTAAATCTTTCCATATATAGATTTATAATGTTTACAGCATGATTTGTTGGAAACACCATCATTTCTCCACTGGGTTATAATTACACCTTCTTCAAAAATCAATTGGCCATGTATGTGTGGGTTGATTTTCATGCTTTCCATTTGGATCCATTGATTGAAATGTTTACCCTTGAGTGAATAATACAGTCATGATAGATCAGTTTTATGGTATCCTTTAAAATCAGCTATTGTAAGCCTTCCAGTTTTATTTTTCCTTTTCAAAATTATTTTGCTCTTTTAAATCCTTTGCATTTTCCTATAAAATAGAGAATTAGCTTGTCAATATCTATAAAAGAAAACCGTTGAATAGGATTGCATTGAATCTATGTAAAATTTTGGAGAGCATTTATATTTTAACAATGAGTCTTATTTGTAAATATAGACACATTAGGAATATTTTGTTTAGTTTATAAATACTTGGAGATTTTGGAGATGTCTTATTGTTATGTATATTATATTTCATCTATTTTCCAAGAAACATGATCTGTGTGATTATATTCCTTGACACTTTTTGATAATGTTCTGAGGCTTTGCATATGGTCTATTTTGTTTTATGTTCCTTGTGTATTTAGAGTGAATTGAATGTGAGCCCTGCAAGTTTTATTTAAGAATCTAAGAATGAAGACAAAGTAAAATTGTTAATACAGTTGTTCAAATTTTCTAAAGCCAAAATTTTTTTAAAAAGCATATTTATTTATTTTGAGGGAGAGAGAGAGAGAGAGAGAGAGAGAGAGAGAGAGAGAGAACATACCCAAATGGGAGGATTGTACAGAGGGAGAGTGAGAGAATCCCAAGCAGTCTCAGCACTGTCAGCACAGAGCCCAGCATAGGGCTCAAACTCAGAAATGATGTGATCATGACCTGAGCTGAAATCAAGAGTCAGACACTTATCTGACTGAGCCACCCAGGTGCCCCTAAAGCCAAACTTTCTTAAACTTTTTATTTTCTACTTACTAGGAATGGAGTGTTAAATTAAATCTCTAAATATGATTGGCATATGATAATGAGTTTTTGGATTTATGCCTTTAGTGCTAACAAATTTGGCTTCATGCATTCAGAAACTCAAGCTCTATTATTAGGTGTTTCAGTATGAATAATTTTTGTTGACCTGTCTACAAGGTAAGTGACCCATTCCTTTGTAATTTCAAATCTATTATTAATCACATGCAATGAATTTTTAGTGTCACATATTACATTATCTAATTCCTAGTACTTACATTGGTTATTTAAATAATTTTCGTATCTCTCCTGCAATTTCCCATTGCTTTAACAACTAAACCTATATGTTTCTTCAAATTCTTTAACATTATGTTAAACACTATGTTCACATTAGTTAAAATAGCTATTTTAAAGTCCTTTAATTGAGGTCATTTGTGGGGGCTAATTTCTATTTGATGATTATTGTTAGTATGGGTCATATTTTTCTGTCTTTTTGGAAGTCTAGTAACAGTTGAATCTATACTCATTAAGTTGAAGAATCCAAAAATCCAAAATCTTCCTCTAAATAGAGTGCTAGGCTTTATTTTAGCAGATTCTTATATTAATGATGGTCTGCATTCTTTCATGGAGGCTTGGTTTTAGGCTTTATTGGGACAGATCTATTTTGGTATTGCCCTTGTTCCTAGAATATTCCTTCCGGGGTTTCAATGGAAGGTTCAAAATGGTGACCATACCCATCCCAGTTGGCAGGACTTGAACTCCAAATGTAGTTTTCCAACCATTGGGCAACTGCTGAAATCTCTAATCACCTTTTTAAGGTTATCCACTCTTGTTTTATCCTAGCTTATAGGGAACCTTCCTTTCACAGGCATAGTTCAGAAATTTGGAATTCCTTTCTTTCTTCTTTTCTCCCCTAGATTTTTATCTGCTCTGGATGTTCCGAAATTTGCCTGTGATACCTCCGCCCAATTAGATGACCATTTTCTACAAGATCTCTATTCTTTGGGTGCCAGGGGGACTGAGGAGTACACTTCCAATAAAAACCTGGTAAATGGGATCTTATCACTGTTTTTCCTTTCTTTCACTGTTTTTGTCTGCTTCACTTTCAGCCTGCTTTTGATTGCTCACCAGTACCTCTGGACTATGTGTGCATTCATATTCCATAGTCTAGAATTTTTAACAACACGAGGGTTAGGGTGATACAAACTACATTGCCATTGTTGGAGTCTGGAAGTCAGTATGTAGAATGTGTTTTCAAACTATTATGTTTTTTTGGTTTCTGCAGTCCAGAAAGCCCTTTGGATCTTTTTTTTTTTTTTTTTTTTTTTTTTTTTTTTTTTAAGATTCCCAGAAGCTCTCTTTCATCCACCATTCTTCTAATTGCTGTTCCTCAGGCTTCCATCTTTCGCCTATATTCTGCATGTTCTTTCATGGCTTTTATATTGTGCAAAAGCATTTATTACACCCAAATATATTTTCCTTTGTTTTATTCTTTACCTTGATATCAGTTTTTGCAACCATTTACTGTACATCTCTATTAGATTTGTCCCTCAAATTCTTTACTGACTTGGCCCAAATTCAGTGTCAGATGAACAGTGGCCACTATCACATTCTTTGGATTGGAGCCTGCCTCAAAATCTCTGAACTCAAAGAGACAGATACGGGTTTGGGAGGTGTGTGTGGGTTTTTTTCTGTCACAGTGGCATTTTAGTGTAGGTCTCACATTGTTGATGCCATTTTAATTTTTCCCTTGGAGCATGAGATTCCAGAATCTTGAATCCAGAGCAGGTCACAAACTCAAGGAAAACAAGCTTCACTCAGTTTTATGGCCTGAAATTCCCACAGCAATACATGATTAGTCTCTCAGCAGATATCCCAGAGTCTTATTTCTGTAATACTCCTAATAAGACACCTGTCACGTTTCATTCATATCTGTAATCATTTCCTGTGTGAGGTACTTAATAGGTATTTGTTGACTAAATTAATTTATTTAACAAACATTTACTGAGCATCTACATTGCATAGGTATTTGGAATAAAGCAATCGGTGGGGGAGACAAAAATCTCTAGTCTGTGGTATAAATGACGTTTATATATATATATATATATATATATATATATATATATATATATATGCCTACATTTATGACTAAACCACAGCTTATTGTTCTGCTCCTACTTTCTTTTTAAATTTTTTTTTTTTCAACGTTTATTTATTTTTGGGACAGAGAGAGACAGAGCATGAACGGGGGAGGGGCAGAGAGAGAGGGAGACACAGAATTGGAAACAGGCTCCAGGCTCTGAGCCATCAGCCCAGAGCCCGACGCGGGGCTCGAACTCACGGACCGCGAGATCGTGACCTGGCTGAAGTCGGACACCCAACCGACTGCGCCACCCAGGCGCCCCTGCTCCTACTTTCTTAATCATACTGGCCTGAGAGATTCTGTGTCTGATCATAGCTTTCTCTGAATCACTCATCTTCCAAATCTCATATCCATTATAAGCCCTTTATGCCTAAACATTGCTTATTACAAGCACTTTATGACTAAACATTCCTTAAAGAGTCATGTCATTTCTACCAAAACATTCCACAATTATCATTGAGTATGTTAAGTCAGATGCATTTGATATTGCCAAATACTACATAAATGGCATACCTTTACAATTACATTTCCTATAACTGTCATTCAGAACATTCTCTTTCTAAAGATTTTTATGATCTGTAGAATGTGGTTTGAAAATCAAAGGAGTATAAAGCATTTTAAAATATTCCAGTCCTCCTTGAACATGCATAATAGCCTTTGAAAATATACATTTCTTGAAATAGTGTCATTTGCTATGAGATTTTTTTGTGCTAATACAACTAAAAGCAACTGAATTTTCATATATTTATTTTTTAAATTAAAAACAATTTTTTTTGAGAGAGAGTGAGCAAGTTGGGGAGGGGAGGAGAGAGAGGGAGAGAGAGAGAATCCCAAGCAGTCTCCATGCTGTCAGCACAGAGCCCGATGTGGGGCTTAATCACACCAACTGTGAGATCATGACCTGAGCAGAAATCGAGTTGGACACTTAATTCACTGAGTCACCCAGGTGCCCCTTCATATATTTTAAAATAGATCCTATGTAGTTGACTACAAAGAAGTAACATGTTACTGAAAGGATCTATGAATATAGTCACTCTTTTATCAGAACGTGGCTTATACTTTAATAAGTTTAACAGAACAATTTTTTTATTTTCTTACACCAAGAACCTTTGCTATCTAGCTTGCCATCATTTTTAAATGGAGAAAAATCAGTAGAATTTTTTTAAAGTAAAGTAAGAAAGATATAATAATAACTAACATTAATCAAGCTCCTCTAGTACACTGAGAACATTTCATGTTTTTCTCATTTTGCTGGTGGTTTAGAAAATGGGCTTTTAAAGAAAAAAAATTTGATCCAGATCTTGGCTTTGCTGCTTGCTAGCTGTGTGAGTTTGGACAAGTTACTTAATCCCACTAGTTCTAAGGTCTTTTCTTGTAAAGTAGGGCTAAAATGACTTCAAAGGATTGTTTTGCTAATTGTATAGAACACCTACAAGTCACAGTGCTATACACATAGATGGCACTCAATAATTTAGCTAAAAATTATTTTTATTACAAACAACATTGAAGGTAGGGTATTAGACTCTCTTAACAGCTGAGGAGAGTCATTCTTTTACCATTTTTTTTTTTTTTTTTTTTTTTTTTTTTTTTTTTTTAATTTTTTTTTTTTTTAATGTTTATTTATTTTTGAGACAGAGAGAGACAGAGCATGAACGGGGGAGGGGCAGAGAGAGAGGGAGACACAGAATCGGAAACAGGCTCCAGGCTCTGAGCTATCAGCCCAGAGCCCGACGCGGGGCTCGAACTCACGGACCGCGAGATCGTGACCTGGCTGAAGTCGGACGCTTAACCGACTGCGCCACCCAGGCGCCCCTACCATTTAACCTGAAGAGTAGAAATATTTGTATAGGAATGGGGAACCATTTTATTTATTTAAAACATTTTTTTTTTTTTAATGTTTATTTTTGAGAGAGAGAGACAGAGCGTGAGCTGGGGAGGGACAGAGAGAGAGACACACAGAATCTGAAGCAGGCTCCAGGCTCTGTGTTGTCAGTACAGAGCCCGACGCGGGGCTCGAACTCATAAACCATGAGATCATGGCCTGAGCCAAAGTTGGATGCTCAATGGACTGAGCCACCCAGGTGCTCCTGAATGGGAAATCATTTTAGATTTAACTACTCAGATTTTATTTGGCAAATATTTGGTGACCAATGAGTTCAAACCTGTTCTGACACTAAATCACTCATAGAGTCTCAAAAATAAGTTTACCATATTTGCCACTGATGAATTGTGGTATATGAATTGTGTGTATACAGAGACATGTACATACACGCACACCCATGCACACTCACACATTTTTATCTTTGGGCTGCCAAATGCACTTAACCACTTAGTTTCCTTCATTGTACTTATAAATAAACTGTTTACCCACATCAATTTTTGAAGACTTCATTTTTTAGAGTAGTTTTACGTTTATAGAAAAATTGAAAAGGAGGTACAGGTGTACCCTTTCCCATACATGCATAACCTTTACCATTATCAATATCTCCCACTGAAATGGTACATTTGTTACAACTGATTAACCTACATTGTAACATCATAATTATCCAAAGTCCATAGTTTACCTTAGGGTTCATTTTGGTGTTGCATATTCTAGGAGCTTGGAAAAATGTTTGTTGACATGTATCTATTATCATAGTATCATACTGATAAAAATCCTCTGTGCTTCACCCCCACATCATATTGAAATTGTAATGTGGGGCGCCTGGGTGGCGCAGTCGGTTGAGCGTCCGACTTCAGCCAGGTCACGATCTCGCGGTCTGTGAGTTCGAGCCCCGCATCGGGCTCTGGGCTGATGGCTCAGAGCCTGGAGCCTGTTTCCGATTCTGTGTCTCCCTCTCTCTCTGCCCCTCCCCCGTTCATGCTCTGTCTCTCTCTGTCCCAAAAATAAATAAACGTTGAAAAAAAAAAAAAATTTAAAAAAAAAATAAAAAAAAAAGAAATTGTAATGTGAAATTTACTTAGTTATCAATCTATTAAATTAATTAGTAATTAGGAATTAGTAATGAAACTATAGGCTGATAACTTCAGAAATGATGTTTTTCATCCTTTTAATCTTAAAATAAAATTGATTTGCTTTCCGAATACATTGTATGTCTTCTTTCTGATATACTGAATATAAATGACATTTTCCCCCCAAAAGGCTTTGCTGGTAATGTAGAGTTTTTTTGGTTTTAATCTATATCAAAAGAAAGAGGTACAGTACGCTACTCTTCATAACCAGTTTTTGTGTTTTTTTTAACAGAAAGGATAGGTAAGAATCCTCATCCATCCTTTTTGTCTCAACAATTCATTATAATGGCTTTTATTTGGTTCACTAGTAGAGGTTCCAGCAGGCCCCATGTATACATTTTTAAATTGCAGTTTGAATCCTTCACACTAAATCATTTTGATAGCATATTTTTTTTCCCTTCGGAGGTTAAAAAAACACAACTCTTGACTTAGTTTGAAGCAAATAATCCTTTTAATGAGAAGATGAACTCAGCCACAGCATTTCTTTGATTTTTTTTTTTGAGTACAAGCGTGTTAATTAGAAATGAGTCAATGGTAGCAGGAAGAGTTGATACCCAATTTAATTACATTTCCTTGAAATAATAGAATTAGGTAGCTGGCACACTGTATTCTTCCTGTAATGCATTAACAACATTTTTTTATTAGTAGTAAGAATTTATAGTAGTTCAAGTAATAATTTATCTTGCATTAAATACATCTTCTCAGATTTAGTTGAAGCTAAGTATTCTTTCAGAATTTGTATGATATGTTTAAAACTTTTTCGGAAAATGCAATATTCTTGTTAAAACGATTAGGAATTTAAGACAAAAGACATGGATTAATAAATAGAGCAGCATTTTACTTTTGTACTAGTTAAAAAAATCTTGAAACATTTTGAAATATCAAAGTGACTGATTTAAGAGCTCTATAAAAACAGCTAAATTAGGCGCAAATAAAATTATGCCCTTAACAGGTCAAAACACTATATATAATCTGAGTTGCCTTGAGATTGCATTCGAGGAGGTAAACTTAAGGATAAATATCATCTATGAAATCTTTTAATGCTTAAAATCTTATCAGGATATCTAGTTCAGTTTTCATAATTTGATTTTGTCAATTTTTATAAGTCCTCTATTTACAATTTAGGAGAAAAATTATGAGAAAATTTACATTTATTTCTTCTTCAGAATAGCAGTTTTCACTGTACATTTGAATTACCTTTCTAATAAAAAAAAAATTCTCTCTTAAACCTTTTTGGTCCCAAAGTATTGCTATGTTTTTCTCCTACCAAAAATAGTTCTCCAAAATTAAGGAGAGCTGGAGGAGGATTAAATCTCCTCTACAATGTTAGCCAACATTCTTGGTAGGATTTTGTTAAACATTAGTGATTAAAAAGATACATTGTAAGGGGTGAATGGGTGAACAGTGAATAATTTCAAATCTAAATGATTTAGAGAATCCAAGATCATCACATTAATCTTGGATTAACATACTAATGTGTGTTATGACACTCAAGATATAATAGTTCCTAGAAATTAGTAGAAAAAATACACTTATTTATTAAATATATTTTCTTGCCTAGTATAATGTGAAAAAAAATCACTTAAAATTTTTTTTTAATGTTTTTATTTATTCTTGAGAGAGAGAGAGAAAGAGAAAGAGCGTGAGTGGAGGAGGGCAGAGAGAGAGGGAGACACAGCATCTGAAGGAGGCTCTAGGCTCTGAGCTGTCAGCACAGAGCCGGACGTGGGGCTCAAACTCAAAGCGCAAGATCATGACCTGAGCTGAAGTTGGATGCTTAACCAACTGAACCACCCAGGCACTCCAAAATATAATCACTTTCAATTATAAAATAAATGAGTGCATAATGTGTTGCCATGAGCATTATATTAAAGATTGTTTCTTTGAATAATGTGTTCTCATCTAAAGCTGAACTCAGGTATTTCTGAAAATTGGTATGTGCTGTTAACTTGTGTGCTGGCCACAGTGATACTTTTTTTGCTTTCTTTTGAAATATCACCCAAGTACTGTATTTTTGAATGATACAAGTTAGAAGCAGTGATCTGACTGCGGAAGGATAAAAATTCAAAAAGAATTTATTTCTACCTTAAGGCTTAGAGAAATATGATGTATTTAGAGCACTCTTTTTCAAAACTACACAAAAGCAGGACACAAACAGCTCATTAATACTTGTAAAACAACATTGACCTACAATGAGATTTTTAGGTTTAAAAGAAACTGTTGAGAAATGTTTTATTTTCCTTGAATCATTTGTTCCTTAAATTTAATTTCTTTATTCCTAAGGCCATTTATCATGAATAATTAAATGATAGCCATTAATTGAAATTCAGGTTCTAAAGGCAAAGAGAAATAGAAGTTTCAGCTAATTTTGTGTATTTTTTTGGTTTATTCAGTTAGGGTAACACTAAATTTAAGTCCATAAGATTTTGAAAAATATGTATATAACCTATAATATGTTATTATATAAGAACTATTCATATACACACATGTATACACATAAGAACTATACATATA
This sequence comes from Puma concolor, assembly GCF_028749965.1. Taxonomy (NCBI): domain Eukaryota; kingdom Metazoa; phylum Chordata; class Mammalia; order Carnivora; family Felidae; genus Puma; species Puma concolor. Next base: position 22,679,118 of record NC_141683.1, read on the forward strand.
TAGACACACAAATTTGACCATTTTAAAACTCACTTTCTTTAAAAATTAATTTTCCATGATGCCACAAATAGCATTTTGCCTAATAATCAAAGAGGTAATGAAACAGGGATTTAAAAATAAAGGCAAACTTTGGCCTAAGACTGATTATGGGAAACCTCAGTAGATGTTCTCATGGAAATAATTTCACTCCCTGGAATTTATGGTTTACTTATTTGTGAAAAGAGAGGTTGGATTAGATTTCTCTAACAGCATTTTAATGACATAGAGTGGTAATCAGAATTAATTAAAAAAGAAGTTTCAAAATTGTTTGTTAGGTGCCCAGTGAATACATGGCTTTTACTGTGAGTTCCTACGCATAAAAATATATAATTTACTTTGTTTACTTTGTATTTTGCTATTTTGTTTTAATATATCATGTAAAACATGAATGATAACATGTACGCATTATAAATATGAATACAAGCTGGAAATTCTAGCAAGAGAGATTAATGTCCTGTGTTTCCCCCCGTTTCATTAAGAATATCTTAAAATCGCCAAAATGCCATAAAATAACAAAATAAATTTTATTCTAAAAATTTAGAAAATTATGCCTTCAGTGGAGCACCTGGATGGCTCAGCATGAAAATCTTGATCTCGTGGTCATGAGTTCAAGCCCCATGGCGGGTATAGAGATTATTTTAAAAAAATAAATAAATAATATAATAAACTTTAAAAATAGTCAATTAACACGTTTTTTTAAAAAAACATATGCAGCCAACAGAACAACATTTTTTGAAGAACTCTTGGATAATCAAAAGCAAGTGAAATTATATTTCAGGAATGGGGAAAAAGCAGAGAAAACAACAGGTCAAACACATTTAGCAAAAAACTACTATAGACGTAAAAAAGCTCTTCCAAAAACATTCAAGTTCAGAGACAACATACACAAAAGAACCTGGAAGTTCAGGACCAATTGTCAGAATAATTCATTAGGATTACATTAAGGACAGATGGGTACTGTAGTCAGCTTATAGTAACAAGCAGCAATATTTACTCCGAGGTTAAATTGTGAAAACTGCTTTCCAGCTGTGAACTACTGTCTGAGAAAGGGTCTGAATATAAATATGGGGGTTTAAGAAAGAAGCAGAAGAATACCCAAAGTAACCCAAATTATAAGAAAGAAGAATGGAATGGAAAAGGGAGACTCTGATTCTGCTCTTAGCCATCTAAGTAAAGCATTTAGTATCGCTTAGACTAACTCATATTCTGCTGAGACCACAGTACTACCCTTTCATTATATTTCCTTAAAGAAAAACTTTCATTCATCACAGATAAGGAGTCAATAAAACTTAAGATGCAAAGAAACAATATTTGAGGAAAAAATCCAACACCATAAAAATCAAGACACCAAATTCAGCAATTGAGATTTAGGAAGAAGAAGAAGGAGGAGGAGGAGGAGGAGGAGGAGGAGGAGGAGGAAGAGGAGAAGAAGAAGAAGGAGGGGGAAGGGGAGGGAGAGGGGGAGGAGAAGAAGAAAGTATCACATATTCATCAGTCATTACCACACAACCTTAAATTTTCAGTGGCTTAGAACAACAATGTCTACAAATGTTCAGTTTTATCTCTGGGGCTACTAATCTTTCTCATTCTCATTTTGGAACCCAAACTGATGGAATAGCTAATATATAGAACATTTGTAATAGTATCTTTCTAATCCTCCCTCTTATCTCTTAGACCTTTATTTAGACCTTTATTTTTCCCCCATGTGGTATTATTAAATAGCGTTACCTTCTTCTCTAGAAGGTTGGAACCTGACAATCTCACATCTCACAAAGACTCAACCAACAAACAAAGGCTCATGAAGGCATTTTCTCAGCAAGAGTGTTTTTCCTTTGAAAGGAAGTCTCATCATTTAAGACCAACCGTTAAGACAATTAGCCTCCTTCAGTGGACAGGGAAGCAGGGGAACCCGCTTAGAAAGTTATCTTTAACTCTATCAACATAGATGTTCTACAGATTCTCTAGGTCCAGGTGGAGTGATTTTGGTATATATACATCACTACCTGGGATTTATTCAAAACCAAATATTTACAAACCAAATGTAATATAAGCCAAATGTTTATATTACTCTCTGTCTCTGTCTCTTTTGAGTGAGTGAGAAAGAGAGCAGGAGGAAGGGCAGAGAGAATCTTAAGCAGGCTCCACATGGAATCTGATGTAAGGCTCAATCCCATGCTCAGCATGAAGCCCCATGCAGGGCTTGATTCCATGACCCTGGAGTCATGACCTGAGCTGAAATCAAGAGTTGGACATTCAACTGACTGAGCCACCTAGGCGTCCCTATATTACTCTATATACACCAAATATAAAACTATCAACGAAAATGCTTCTGCTGACAAATGACTAACCTCATGTGATATTTATGTCAAGCCTCTTACTAATTGAAATAAATTTCTTTTATATTAAATCTCTTTTATATCTCTTTTTTATTAATTTACTTTAGGTAGAAATCTTATTCTACCATAACATAGATAAAAAATACTCTGTTGAGCTTTCATGATGATGGCAGCAATGGCTTATTTTATTGTTGAATAATACTTTCTAGAGAATTTATCATTGAAATTGTTCATACATTTCTGTTACTCTTCAGTCTTGTCTTAGAAAATGCTGCAACTACAAACTAGAAAACTACCTTTTTTAACAAAAATGTATCATGTTTTTGAAAAGATAAAAAGTATTTTGGAAATGTATTACAGTTCTCTTATTTTGCCTTTTGCATAGAGGGCCCATAACATCCTTACTTTCAGAGGCATCTATGTGCCTCTAAGAAATACTGGATGGTTATTGAATCATTTGAGAGTGAAAAAAATTGTGTTTAGGAACTTGACATTTCCAAAGATAAACTCTTGAAAATTTGACCTTGGTAAAACTATATATAATTGTTTTTTTTTTTTTTCAAGAAAATAAAGCAGTTCTAAGCGACATTTAATTTTATTATAATTCAGAAAAACATATTTATGATTGATCAGGAATCAGGATATAATAAATGGAAAATTTCTACCAGAAAAGGAGAAATACATGAATGACTTCAATACCTGTAGTTTGTGGGAAGGAGAAAGGAATTGAAGACAGGAGAAGCAGAGGTGATTCACGTCATTCTTTCCCTTGCCTTCCTGAGCTAGGGTCCTTCGTGACTATATCTGTTAGATAGGTTGAAGAGAAAACTGAATGCAGAAGTGCGTTATCATACTTCCTTTTTAAAACCCTGGAGGAGATGACCAGGCAGGGTAATTCAGTACAAATACAGTGTGTGAAGGTACAAAACACATCTGTAGTGGAGGGAGATGATTATCCAGATTAACCTCAGTTATTTCCATGTGACATTGAAGGAATTGAGAAGTTCCTGCTAGTTTATTGCAAAGAAGAAAAAAGAGAGATTATTTTAAATATCACTGAGAATCTGGCTAGAGAGTTACCAGATGTGTTGCCAAAGAGTGTACACGATAGCCCTGTAATCAAATAGTTCAGTACAGGCTATCTATACTAGAAAGTCATGGCTACACCTCAGAATATTGTCTCAGGCCAGGGACACTCTAGGTTGCTCTAAGTTAGGAAGTGCTGAGAATGAAGCCAGTTAACAAAAACAGACTGTTGGTTCCCCAGCTACATATTTTAGGAGCAGAAACCAATAGGATTCCCAGGGATGGGAGTACACTAACCACACATCAATAAACACCAGCTGGCACTCCCCCTAAGAAGAGAACAGCTGTGCCTCAGTGGAATCCATTGCAAGAGCCAACATGAGACTCATATTGTAGGTGAGAGTAAAGGGAGGGAAGAATTTGATCTCATCCCTCTAGTTTATCTTTTTATATCTTTACCTGAGGGAAAGCTGGGAAAAGCTGAAATATCATTATTCTCAAGCTGGGAAAAGCTGAAATATAGTTAAATATTAAATGTACTCATGGGATGATTAGGTCACCTACAGAAATAAAGAAATTGCCACATACCTATGTAGGACCATAAAAAACATTTCCAATGCCACTGCAAAAATGATGATAAAAATACGTCATTTTAAATAAACATGTGCCTTTACATTGGCAATTTTTTTAAATGAATCATAAGTACAACTTTGTGGATAAACACATTAAAATAATTTCAAGTAAATTTAGTTATTATAAAATAAAGCAAAATACATAGTAAATTTTTATGAACAAAAGCGCTGATTGTGAAAAATATCTAATATATAACATTAAATTAGTTTAAGGAAAAACAGTGATTGTACATACATATTATATAATATATATTACTAATAATATGACATGTTATCAATTTATACTATATAATTATATATAATAACCAACATATTAATATATTACTGTTACAGATACATATTACAGATCAAACCACATCTCAATTATTAGTTAAAACAATGTAATTTCATAAGAATTTGATATTTATGTTTTAATGTAATTTTTTTTAATGTTTATTTATTTTTTTTTTTTTTTTGAGACAAAGGGAAACAGAGCACAAGTGAGGGAGGAGCAGAGAGAGGCGGAGACACAGAATCTGAAACAGGCTCCAGGCTCTGAACTGTCAGCACAGAGCCTGATGCGGGGCTTGAACCCACGAACTATGAGATCATGACCTGAGCCAAAGTCGGATGCTCAACCGACTGAGCCACCCAGGCGCCCCAATATTTATGTTTTAAATGACAGTCTAGCTGCTATGAATTTAAATATATTTTGGATATATATCATAATATTATATGTAATATATTTATTTATATATTTATCTCACAATATGTCATAATATTATGTATTAAATTAATGGTAGATATTATTTATAGATATTTATAGATTTAATGGAATATATTAATATAATTAATAATAGATATTATAATATATATCCCAAATATATTTAAATTCATAGCAGCAGGACTTCTATTTCAAACATAAATATCAAATTCTTATACAATTACATTGTTTTAACTAATAACTTAAAGATGTGATTTAATCTATAATTTTGCTAATTTGAGGCAGTTAACCAAAATGGGAAAATATATAGACTCTAGAACCAGATCAGCTGACTCTGCCTCTAATTAGTTGTATGAACTTGATTATTAACTCTTTGTTCTTCAAAGTCCTTATCTGTAAAATGGTAATAATAACAGTACTTACTTCACTGGATTGTTTGCAGACTAAAATTAGAAGTTATTCTATGCTATATAAAGTGGTTAGAATAGTGCATGGCACATAGAAAACACTGTACAAGGCTTGACTTGTATTATTGTCTTCAACTAGTGGCCATCAGAAAGATTCCATAGCAAATATTAGATTATGCAAATTTCAAAAACACTAATTTCAAAATCAGATAAAGTATTCTTTTTCTCATTTTTCATCTTAGAAATATTCAAAATTCCAATTCCAAATGTAGAATCACCAAGCCAGTGCATTATTTTTCCAGTTTAAATTTTGTTTCTAAGTGATTTTAGCTCTGATTTCTGAAGTAGCTTATACAAAAATAGATGAAAAATAATCTACATATTTGGGGTAAGCTGTGATACATGTTTTCTAGACTTTTTTTAAAATATATTACTTAGAATTAAAGAAGTTTGTGAAATATTTTCATACATATAGTGCTAATTAAAAGCTATTATGAAAGCATCTTCAGCTCAGGGGTTTTATAAATTTCGCTAACAATGGGCAGAATCTGGATGCTAATAGCTATACAGGCTTACCTAGGCAAATGCAAGCTTAGAGCTCTCTGTTAATTAAAATAAAAAAATTTATAGGAGAAACTCTACTTAACTATGGAGGTGCAGAAATACTTTTCCTTACCCTCAGTAGACCTGTTATATTTGGTTAAAATATATTCTTTAACTCCACTTTGACTGTTTTTGCCTCTGCTGGGGTAAGAGAGTGTAAGAGAACATCACTCCCAATGAAGCAACCAGGAAAGTAAAATAGTTTATAAAATCATAGCTTCTTAAAATCCTTCCCAGAACTGAGGACACAAATGTAAGTGAACAAAATCCAATAAGTGTGAAACACTTTTAGGAGAGAAGAGACCCAAAGCTGCTTTGAACTCTGTAGGGCAGAAGAGAGAAAACATCCATTCATGAAGGCAAGAAAAAACAGAGAAATTAAAAAAAAAAATGTATAGCTTAGTGAGGGCTAGCATGGTAATTTAGAATCCCTAAGAGTTCACTGGTCACAAAATACGTTTGCAGCCAATCACCAACTCTTTACCATAGGACTTTATCAACATTCCATTGGAGTGTTGGGGACAGAGCAAGAAATGAGAGAAACTCTCCCTGCCCAGGTGCTCCAGCTTTCAAGGAAAGAGTTGCCTATGAGTGCCATAAGAGCAGGAGAGCTCAGAGTGACCTTCCTTGAGGCTGAGGCACATCCTTGCTAGCTGAGGGTAGGGCAGCAGTGAGAGAAAACTTCTAGATTCTGTGTGTCATGGAACACATGACAGAAACTCCAGCTGGGATAGGGGCAGAGGTGCTGAGAAAAATCCCCTGAGCAGGAGGTACGGGTGCTTCTGCTGACCTCTGAGCGCAGACAAAGGAAATGAGAGAATCCTCTTGGTACTTCCAGCTCTCCACTGTGTAATGAGTGTGACTGCTGGTGGCTGGGCAAGGGGCCTGGGTGCCAAAAGGTACAAGCTGAGGTGCAGGCATAGAAGATTGCTTATGGCTGACAATGGGCCAGTAGAACTAAGGTAAGTCCCCCAGACACCCATACAAGTTCATATTTGAAGAATAGTTAAAACTTATTCCAGACTTTGATGTCTTTCTTACTTAATGTTGTAAATTACATTTGAATTTTCACGTACTGACATGTGAACTCCATAATCCTAGGGACCTGACTCCTTCACACCAATTCCTTCAACGCTGAGGTCATACTTTTTGTCTTTCAAAAGTCCACCCTTCTTGCTGACTATCTAATTAACTTCTGTTTTCTGGTCTGAATAGAATCTCTAGTTATTTAATCTTGTGCTGAGCTGTCATAAATATAAATAATTACATTTATATGTTCGTATAATGACCATAGTAATGGTCAGAATGGATAATTAACCCATTTCCAGTTCAAGTTACTATCTATCTCTGCCTTCTCACATTATCTTTTCTACTTCACAAAAGATACTTTACTTTTTCCAGAGCAGTGGTGCACCAGCATCCTATATTTTCTATCTTTCTATAAATAAAATATAGAAGACTGTAAGTTCTCCAATATAAGGAAGACTGTAAGTTCTCCAAACTGTCACTCCATCACAGTTTTGCAGGTTGTTGTAGTATCAGATCAAAGAGTTGTGTGTGCCTATTTGTGTTGAGGATGGTCTCGTGTTGGTTCATTGTAATAACAAAATAATTCTGGACTTTTTACTCATCATGGAATGTGTATTTCAAGACATTCAAGACATTCAAAGACACATTCAAGGAATGTGTATTTGCTTTTAAGGAAAAAAGAAAACACTGATTTTAAGTCCTGGTTTGGTCACACTTTCTGTTAGCCTTAGCAAGTATTGTATTGTACATTTATATGATTATAGTAATAACCTTGTCTATAAGATTTTGATGGGATAAGGAATGTAAATGAATGGAATTTGTATTCTTTAAGCACCATGTCTATTAAAGATATTCTGTTACTACTCAGAAAGTTCTTCATACTGATCCTGCACTTTACATCTTTTTGTTTTATTTTATACATTTGCTTAGAATCTCCATAATGCTAGGGGACAATACTGATTAAGTATATTCACTTTTCAACAAAGCAGTGTTTTTAGAGACGATTATCATACTCATTTAAGTATCTTTTTTTTTTTTTTTTTTGTAGCTGATGAATTCCCATATCCCCCATTGTTCTCCATGTTACTCATTATTCTAAGTTTTCTGCTTGGACTAATGAAGAAATTTTATAAAGATTGCAAAATCTTTATTGATTGCCCCTAGGTGAATTCCTCAACTATGAGTTTTTATTAACTTACAAAAATTCAAAATATAGGTCAATTTTTTAAAAGGCATTATTTTAGAGCAGACTTAGGATCACAACAAAATTGAGAGGAAGGTTCAGAGATTTTTCATATACTTTTTTCCCCATACATGCATAACGTCCCCTGTTATCAACATACCCATCTGAGTGGTATATTTGTTACCACTGACCAGCCTACGCTGACACATCGTCACCCAAAGTCCATAGTTTACATTAGAGTTCACTCTTGGTGTTTGCATTATATGAGTTTGCAGAAATGTATAATGACATGTATCCATCATTATAGTGTCATACAGAGTCTTTTCATTGCTTTAAGAATCCTCTGTGCTTCATCTATTCATCCCTCCCTTTTTCCTAACTTCTGGCAAGCATTGATTTTTTTTTTTTTTTTACACTGACTCCATAGTTGTTCCTTACAGTTTAATTTCTGAATTCCCAGCCTGTGTTTTATTTCCTTTTATTGTCTTAGTAATATTAGCGTGGACTTCCAGTATGAATGTTGAAAAAGAATGGGGATTTATTGGATTTCATCAAATACTTGTTCTGCATCTATTTGTATGATCATATGACTTATCTTTTTTAGCTTGTTCATGTAAGTGATTGTGTTAACTGAGTTTTAATGTTGGACCAGCCTTGCACATCTGTAATAAATACTTGTGATTGTGCTGTAAGTTGTTTTTATTAATTGTTGGATTCAATTTGCTAATATTTTGTTGATTTTTATATGTTACATGCATGAGAGTTGTTGATCTGTAATTTTTTGTTCTTATAATCCTTTTGTCTGCTGTATGTGTGATCTGGCCTCAAATGATGAGGTAGCACACATTCCCTCTGCTTCTGTCTTCTGAAAGAGACTGTAGAGAATTGATGTAATTGCTTCTTGAAATGTTTGAGAGAAATACCAGTGACCCCAGGTGTCCCTGGGGCTTTCTGTATTGGAAGGTTATTAATTATTTATTTAATTTCTCTAATAGATATAAGCCTATTCAGATTATCTAGTTCTTGGGTTAGTTTTGACAGATTATGTCTTTCAAAGAATTGGTTATTTCATCTATGTTATCACATTTGTGGACATAGAGTTGTTTATAGAATTCCTTGATTACCCTTTGGTTTCCATTGGATCTGTAGCAATCTCCCCTCTTTCATTTCTGATCATAGTAATTTTTGTGCTCTCTTTTTTAAGTTAGCCTGTCTGGAGGCTTATTGATTCTATTGATCCTTTCAATGATCCAGACTTTAGTTTCATTATTTTCTCTGTTGATTTCCTGTTTTCAATTTCATTGACTTCTGCTCTAATTCTTATTATTTCTTTTCTTTTGCTTACTTTGTATTTAATTTGCTCTTCTTTTTCTATTTTCTTAAGGTGGATGCTTAGATGATTGATTTTGGATCTTCCTTCTTTTCTAGTATTATGCATTCAATGCTCTAAAGTTCCCTGTAAGCACCGTTTTTATGCATCACACAAATTTTGAGACATTGTGTCTCAAAATTTTAATTTAGTTCAAGTTGTCTAGCTATCTCAGTTGGTAAGGCATGAGACTCTAAAGTTAGTTTGAATATTTTAAAATTTCTCTTGAGATTTTCTTTGGCCCATGCATTATTTAGACATGTGTTGTTAACTCTTCCTGTATAGGGATTTTCCAGTTATCTTTCTGTTACTCACTTCTAGTTTAATTTTGCTTTGGTTTAAGAGTAGAAATCGCATGGTTTCTTCTAAATTTGTTAAGGTGTGTTTTATGCTCAGTATTTAGTCTGTCTTGGTAAATGTTTCTTGTACGCTTGAAAATAATGTGTATTCTGCTGTTGTTGGATGAAGTAGTCTCTAAGTGTCAGTTATATTCAGTTGATTGATTCTTTTGATGAGATCAACTATGTCATTTTCTGCCTGCTAGATCTGTCCGTTTCTCAGGGAGGAGCGTTGAAATCTACAGCTATGATAGTGGATTCATCTACTTCCTGCAGTTCTATCAGTTTTTGCTTCACACACTTTAATGCTCAGATTTTAGGCGCACACACATTAATGATTGTTATCTCTTCATAGAGAATTGACTCCTTTATTATTATGTAATGCCCCTCTTTATCCCCAGTAACTTTCCTTGCTGTGAAGTCTTCTCTGTCTGAAATTAATGTAGCCACTCCTGTTTTCTTTTGATTAATATTAGTATGTTATATCTTTCTCTACTCTTTTATTTCTAGTCTATATGTGTCTTTATATTTAAAATGGGCTTCTTGTAGACAGTGTATGATTAAGTCTTATATTTTGGTCCACTCTAATAATCTCTGTCTTTTCCTTGGTATATTTAGACCATTGACATTTAAAATGATTATTGATATAGTTGGATGAATATCTAACATATACATGACTGTTTTCTATTTGTTGCCTAGTCTCTGTATTTTTTAATATTTAATTCCAGTGTACTTAACATACAGTGTTATATTAGTTTCAGGTGTATAATATAGTGATTCAGCAATTGCATACATCACCTGGTGCTCATCACAAGTGTACTCCTTAGTCCCTACCCCCTCTAGTAATCATCAGTTTGTTCTCTATAGTTGAGTCTGTTTCTTGGTTTTTCTCTCTCTCTCTCTTTTTTTCCCTTTGCTCATTTGTTTTTTTTTCCTTAAATTCCACACATGAGTGAGATTATATATTATTGATCTTTCTCTAACTTATTTCGTTTAGCATTATACTTTCTAGCTCCATCGACATTGTTGAAAACGGCAAGATTTCATTCCTTTTTATGGTTGAATAATATTCCATTACATGTATAATATATATATGTATACATACACATATATATGTATACATATATGTGTATATATATGTATATACACACACACACACACACACACACCTTATCTTCTTTATCCATTCATCTATCAATGGACACTTGGATTGTTTCATTAATTTGGCTATTGTAAATAATGCTGCTATAAATATAGGGGTGCATGTATCCATTTAATTGGTGTTTTTGGGTTTTTTGGGTAAATAGCCAGTGGTGCAATTACAGGATTGTAGGGTAGTTCTATTTTTATAGTTTCTGTATTTTTGCCTTTTCTTCTTTTTCTTGCTTTTGTGGTTTTAATTGAGCATTTTGTATGAATTTATTTTCTTTTTTTAGTATATTAGTTATACTTCTTTTTGAACTTTTTTTTTAGTGTTTGCCCTAGAGTTGCATTATCTAATTACAACTAATCCAAGTCCATTTTCAAAGAACACTACACTGCTTCATGGATAATGTGCATATCTTTTAATAACACAATAACCCTAATTCTTCCTTTTTGTTTCTTTTATTGTTGCTGTCATTCATTTCACTTATATGTAAGTGTATATGTATATGCATAAAATATATATAAGCATACATAATCAAATACAATGTTGCTGTTATTAATTTGAACAAACTGTTTTCTGTTAGATCAATTAAGAATAAGAACATATGTTTTTATTTTACCTTCACTTATTTCCTCCCAACGTTCTTTCTTTTTCTGTAGATCCTACTTTCTTTTTTTTTTTTTTTAGATTCTACTTTCTAATAAAGAATTTCTTTCAGTGTTTCTTGCAATGAAAGTCTACTGGTGATGAATTTCCTCCATTTTTGTTTGTCTGAGAAAGTCTTTATTTCTTCTTCACTTTTAAAGGATAATTTTGTGGGGTGCAGAATTGGAGATTGATGGGTTTTTTCTCTCAACACTTTCGATATTTCAGTTCATTCTGTTCATCCTTGCATGATTTTTGAGAAGCTGGATGTAATGAATATCTTTACTCCTCAATAAATATAGTATCTTTTCCTTTTCTTTCATTACTTTTTATTTATCTTTGATTTTCTTATTGCTGGAAAATGATATGCCTTGGTATAGTTCTTTGGCATATATTCTAGTCTAGTATTCTCTTGGATCTGTGGTTTGGTGTTTGACATTAATTTGGGGACATTTTCAGTCATTATTGTTTAACAGATTTCTTCTGTTCCTTTCTTTTCTCCTAGTATTCCTATTACATATGTCATATCTTTTGTAATCATCCCACAGTCTCCAGATACCTTTTTTTTAATCTGTGTTCTTTTTGCTTTTTAGTTTTTGAGGATTCTACTAATAAGTGCTCTAGCTCAGAGATTCTTAGCTCAGCTGTTTCCAGTCTCCTAATGAGCTCATGAGACGCATTCTTCGTTTCTGTGACAGTGTTTTTTATCTTCAGATTTGTTGTTGTTCTTAGGATTTCCACCTTTCTGCTTACATTGTGCAATGGCCCTTGCATGTTGTCTACTTTATCCATTAGAATCCCTAGCATACTGATCATAGTTATTTTAAATTCCCAGTCGGATAATGCCAGCATCCCCTGCCATGTCTGGTTGTGATGTTTGTTCAGCCTCTTCAAACAAACTGTGATTTCTGGCTTTTGGTATGCCTTGTAATTTTTTTCTTGGTAGCCAGACATGATACACTGGGTAAAAGGAACTGCTGTAAATAGGACTTTCACAATGTTGTGGTGAAGTGGAAGAGGAAATGTTCAATAGTCTTATGATTAGGTCTCAGTCTTTTAGAGAGCCTATACCTTTGGATTGTGAGGTGCACAGGTGCTTCTCATTCTCCCTCCTTATATGGGACAGCTGGACTAGAGTGGGCTGGAGTTGGGTGTTTCCTTTCTCCCACCTGGAAGACTAGAACTGGCTGGACTTGAGTATTTCCCTTCCCCCAAGTCAGTTAGGCTCTGATAAAATCCCAACAGGTAAGGCTCTGGTTAAGTAGTTTCACTTGTGGGTAGACCTTGCCAACAGCAGAGTGCTCAGAGGTATTTCAAAATGGTTTCCTTTCCTCTCCCACTCCTGGAAGCTGGAGAGGAGTTTTCTCCAATATTTACTATGAGAACCTGGTTGAACTCCTGCAGGTAAGCCTAACAGTAGGAGGGAGGAGCCCCCATGACTGATTCCCCTTGGAGTTTTTAATTCTTGGATTTATCTGCACTGAGCCTTCAGCAATTTGTCAATTATAGTTCACATTTTCCTGTTTTGGGATTTGTTCTGGCAGAGGCAATCAGCTCATGAGTTTCTGTTCCTGTAAGTTGAGATTCTCTGTATTTGTCTGTTTCTCCAATTTTGGGTACAGTTGTTTTCTTTCTGACCTTGCTTTCCTTAGGAATCTAGGAAAGGTTGTTGATTTTTAACTTGTTTGGCTTTTAACTTGTTAGGACAGAGTGGCAACTTCCAAGCTCCTTAAATGCAGAACTGAAATGCATGGAATGATTTTGTTACAAGACAGGCTGTGTTTTGTGAATGGAGGGCTCTGTCTTTGGATTTCCCATGAGATTTAGGGATCCATGCTCAAAATAAAGACAGCTGTTAGGAAAGTAGCAAGCACAAAGCAGTTTATTAACGTGGAAATACACTCTCAAGGTGGGAGAGCAAGGTTGTTTTGGAATTGGATATTACTGAGTTTGTCTGGGCTGGGAGGAACTGGGAGGTACAGTGGGGTGGTCTCTAAGGTAGGCTGCCTCCAGTCATTTGGGAATTTCCTCCCACAGATTGGGAGGGGGAGTTTTGACCCGATAAGGTTTGCACTGAAACTGTCATGGCAGCCGTTCCACATTGGGAGATGCTGTACCTACAATCAAATGAATTATAATGAGTCTGAAGATTACCCCGTGGCAGAGGTGGAAGGGGAGAGCATTTGTTGAGCACCTGTGGCTCCTGATCTGTCAGTCGCTTGAAAGCTACAAGGTCAGGATGCTCCTATGTAGCTTCTACCTAACAATTTTAATGCTTTTCTTTATATATCTAAGATTTTAATGGATTAATTTTTGTTTTATCTCTATAGGGGATATTCAGTATTTTGAAAAATAAAGATTATAATGTGGTTTAGCCTTCTTATAAAGAACTGAACTTTATCCATTAGAAACAAAACTGTGCTTTCATATAAATTTTTTTTTTCAACGTTTATTTATTTTTGGGACAGAGAGAGACAGAGCATGAACGGGCGAGGGGCAGAGAGAGAGGGAGACACAGAATCAGAAACAGGCTCCAGGCTCTGAGCCATCAGCCCAGAGCCCGACGCGGGGCTCGAACTCACGGACCGCGAGATCGCGACCTGGCTGAAGTCGGACGCTTAACCGACTGCGCCACCCAGGCGCCCCTAAATTTTTCAGGCTATAAGAATTACATGACTTATTTAAAGTACTGAAAATGATATTTGATTTTACCAGCCTTTTCAGATTTTATTTATTAAATGTTTTTCATGGGCCTATTCTTAGCAAGGAACTGTTATTAGTGTGTTGATTCCATAATTTGAAGACAAAATTGCCTGTCTTTATGGAACTTCCAGTGAGTTTTTAATTTAAATAATGTTTTTTTTTATTTGTAAAATTTCCTTTTTGTTATTTAAAAAAATTCTATTTATTTACAATTTCTACCTTTTCGGGGCACCTGGCTGGCTTGGTAGGTAGAGCACGCGACTCTTGACCTCAGGGTTGTAAATTTAAGCCCCACTTTAGGTGTAGAAATTACTTAAAAATAAAATGTTAAAAAACCCTACATTTTCAGTCATATCAAATATTCATTTCTTCACCTCACATAGTGTGGTTATAATTGCCGCACTAACATCTTTATTTGATAATTATAACATCTGAGTCATCCCAGAATCAACATCTCTTGGTTGCCTTTTCTTCTGAGAATGGCTCATATTTTCCTCAGTATTAATGTAATAAGTTTGTGTGTTTTAAAGAATTTTTTTCTAACGTGTATTTATTTTTTTTTCGAGAGAGAGATCAGGAGAGGGGCAGAGAGAGGGAGAAAGAGAATCCTAAGCAGGCTGTGTGCTGTTAGCACAGAGCCCAATGCAGGTTTCGAACTCAAAAAGCTGTGAAAGCATCACCTGAGCTGAGATCTAGAGTCAGATGCTTAACCAACTGAGCAACCCAAGTGCCCTTGTTTTTTTTTTTTTTTTTTTTTTTAATTGCATCCTACATGTTGTGAATGTTGTGGTGTGTTGACTGCATTTTGTGACAGTCCTCTGGCGTGTTTCTTTGTCAAGTTTAGGCCCAGCGTGTTTCATCTGGTATTGCAGTGGGTTCAAATCTCAGTTCTTTTCTCAAAACTTTGGTCATGTTGATTTGGGCCTATCTCATTTAAACCTGTGAGGTTCTAGGGTTAGGATGGGATTTTACAGGTGACTCAAATGTCAGTTTAGTTCTCAAAGTCTTTATTATACTAATTTGGACTTGTGCAAAGCCTGTCCGGTCCACACATGAGGCTGGGAGTTTTATAGGATTCAATACAAAAATGCTAGCTTCTCTTTTCAGTCTCCTCCTCCCCTAGGATTTACTCCATGTATTCTGACCTAACTGGGCTTTATTCCATTGTTCTCTGGCCAGAAATACCCAGATATTCTGTCAGAGTTTTTGCTATTGCACTGTGCAACTGGTGTCTACCCTTGGTGCAAAGCAGTGAGAAGAAACAAAAATAAAACCAGGAAACTCACCTGTGACTGTGTTGCTTCTCCAAGTTTTGACTTCTCTAAGTCACCCCTCTGATTTTGTTTACTTTTCAGGTTCCTCGAGCAGTTGTTTTTTTTTTTTTTTTTTTTTTTTTTTTTTTTTTTTTTTTTTTTTTTTCTAGTAATGTCTCCAAACGCTATCGTTGTAATCAGCGAGAGGGATGAGTGTGAGGGGCTTAGATAATCATAGGCAGAATGGATATTCCCATAAGGCATACATTTTTAGTATGTTGGCATTTCCCTCCTACAGTGAGTAATTGAGGGAGTTGTTCCTCACGTTTTGAAAAGTAATGTTTGTAGCATTTCTTAAGGTGTGTCTGATAAGTCAGTTTAAGGTATGGGCTGCTGAACCAGGATTGGATCTAGTACTAAATTGAACACACATGGCAATTAATTGGCACCGATTAGGTTAGCGTGCCTTATGGCTACCCAGCTGCTTGGCAGAAAGTAAGGCTGGGAAATCAACTTTCATGTTTGCCATTTAAAATTACCCATATCTATTATTTTTGAATCTGAGCAGCTGCTATCTTTTCTGAAAATTGAACAAACACATCTGTCTTAGCAAGCTGCTAGGTTTAAACAACAAAAGGTTTCTGTTAAAGTAAACGTTTGAAAACAGTTTAAACCTGTTGCTCTTACAGCTCTATCAGGTATTCCTATGCAGCTTACTTTTTAGCTACAAAATACTTTCACTCAAATTAAATGCAATGTTATGTTGAATCACTTATTACTAAGAGGGGGCTAAGATAATAGAATTTTCTATTACTTGAGTATCTAGTCGTTAAATGGTAACTGCCATAGTCCTATCCAAATTAATGATTAGATTTCCAAGAAATATATATATAATTTGCTTACTGGTGTCAAGAGGTGTGGCATGTTGTACATGGACCCTGTTGTTGAACATTTTGTGCGAGCACAATATTTTAAAACACACAGCAGTAATACTTAGTATTGATTGAATTATTCACATACATTCTCAGGATGAAGATGGAAAGAGAATCACAGCATCAATAAATACAGGGTATGATTCTATTTTAGAAATCCTCGGAAAATCATCCTGCAAGTCTGTAAGAATTTTCTCATTAGTTTTCCCTTTATTTATATATGATGTCCCCTGTGTTCAGTAAGTGGGTGTGTAATTGATTTTAGTCTGGTGTTATACACATTGACTTCTCTATTTTCCTTGTTCTGAGAACTTTCATCTTCATTGTTTGTTACAGTTTTTTGAAGCTCATGATTCTAAACTGAATACATTATGTGTAAAAATTTTATAATTATTAGAATCAAAATGGCATTTGCCATTTTATGTTTAGAGTCGGATGATGAAATAAAGGAATTATATTTTTTTCTATGAAAATGACATTTTCATAAATGAAACTTCAAAAATAAAAATGGTTTAATGGATACAGATAAAAGCAAATTTAGAATAAATGAGATGTTTCTAACCTTTGACAACTTTCATTCCTAAAATATAGCCGTTGATTATTTTATGAAGAAAATAAATAGTATTAACAGAAAAGTATCTTTACCTGGAAAAATAACTGGTTTCTAAGCTCCTGTATTGACTTGCTAGGGCTGCTGTGGCAAATTACAACTGAGTGTCTTTAAACAGTAGAAATTAGTTGTCTTACAGTTCAGGAGGCCATAAGTCAGAGATTGAGGTATCAGTAAGGTTGGTTCCTTCTTAAGTCTGTGAGGAAGACCGTTCTTTCCTTGCCTCTATCAAGAATTTGGTGGTTTACTGGCAATCGTTGTCTTTCCTTGGCTTATAGATGTATCTGCCTAAGAAAGTCATCTTCCCATGGCATTCTCACTGGTGTCTGTGTCTCTTTAATCTTTAAATGGTAA
Source organism: Puma concolor (assembly GCF_028749965.1). Taxonomy (NCBI): domain Eukaryota; kingdom Metazoa; phylum Chordata; class Mammalia; order Carnivora; family Felidae; genus Puma; species Puma concolor. The sequence continues at coordinate 22,696,427 of NC_141683.1, forward strand.
CTGCTGTAGTCAAATCCAAATTAATGATTAGATTTCCAAAGAACTATTTTTTCTATGTCCAGATTTTCTCTTTTTATAAGGACACTGGTCGTATTGGAGACTCACTAATGACCTCATTTTAACTTGATTGTCTCTATAAAGACCTTATCTCCAAAAGGTCAGATTCTGAGGTACTGGCGATCAGGGTTCCAACACATCTTTTCTGAGGAGACATAGTTCAACCCATAGTAGCACACGAATTTTAAATCTGGGAATATGTGAGCTAGGGATTTATTAATCATTCCCTCACTTTTGTATATTTAGATACTTTCCAAGAATATAAAAACCCACTTCTGCTTATTTCTATTCAACTCTTACTTGTTTTAGAGAAAACACTGGTGAAAATTTAATGAAAATTATTTAATGATATAAGGGCTTATTTCAATAAAAGAATAACTTATTCATTTATTTTCTCTTCCATTCAAATAACAAATATTTTTAAGTACTCAGAGAAAACAGATTTTCATTTAATTTAAAAAAAAATTCAAAGGATTCTGCCCTCTGGTGGGTTGGGTGCCTCTAGACTTCACCTCTGCAAATAAAGAAGTCACTGTCTAAGTGCAAAGAAAATAAAAAGATAAATAAAAAATAAATTAATTAAAGCATGAATTTTCTTTTTTGTTTCAATATATGAAGTTTATTGTCAAATTGGTTTCCATACAACACCCAGTGCTCATCCCAAAAGGTGCCCTCCTCAATACCCATCACCCACCCTCCCCTCCCTCCCACCCCCCATCAACCCTCAGTTTGTTCTCAGTTTTTAAGAGTCTCTTATGCTTTGGCTCTCTCCCACTCTAACCTCTTTTTTTTTTTTCCTTCCCCTCCCCCATGGGCTTCTGTTAAGTTGCTCAGGATCCACATAAGAGTGAAACCATATGGTATCTGTCTTTCTCTGTATGGCTTATTTCACTTAGCATCACACTCTCCAGTTCCATCCATGTTGCTACAAAGGGCCATATTTCATTCTTTCTCATTGCCACGTAGTACTCCATTGTGTATATAAACCACAATTTCTTTATCCATTCGTCAGTTGATGGACATTTAGGCTTTTTCCATAATTTGGTTATTGTTGAGAGTGCTGCTATAAACATTGGGGTACAAGTGCCCCTATGCATCAGTACTCCTGTATCCTTTGGGTAAATTCCTAGCAGTGCTATTGCTGGGTCATAGGGTAGGTCTATTTTTAATTTTCTGAGGAACCTCCACACTGTTTTCCAGAGTGGCTGCACCAATTTGCATTCCCACCAACAGTGCAAGAGGGTTCCCGTTTCTCCACATCCTCTCCAGCATCTCTAGTCTCCTGATTTGCTCATTTTGGCCACTCTGACTGGCATGAGGTGATATCGGAGTGTGGTTTTGATTTGTATTTCCCTGATGAGGAGCGACGTTGAGCATCTTTTCATGTGCCTGTGGGCCATCTGGATGTCTTCTTTAGAAAAGTGTCTATTCATGTTTTCTGCCCATTTCTTCACTGGGTTATTTGTTTTTCGGGTGTGGAGTTTGGTGAGCTCTTTATAGATTTTGGATACTAGCCCTTTGTCCGATATGTCATTTGCAAATATCTTTTCCCATTCTGTTGGTTGCCTTTTAGTTTTGTTGGTTGTTCCCTTTGCTGTGCAGAAGCTTTTTATCTTCATAAGGTCCCAGTAGTTCATTTTTGCTTTTAATTCCCTTGCCTTTGGGGATGTGTCAGGTAAGAAATTGCTCCGGCTGAGGTCAGAGAGGTCTTTTCCTGTAAAGCATTAATTTTCTAATGATTCCACTTCTCCAAGAAAATATCCTCATTAATGCTTTGAAAACCCTATACTGCAGAGCCAGAAATCCTGAATTTTTAAATTGTGATCTGAGTCAACAATTGTCATTACTCTTATTGTTAAAAATGATAAAATAATTAAAATAATGAAAGGCCTGAAGCCGTTGGGTTCAGTACTTTTTCTCTGCACCACAGGTCCTATGTGAGAACCTCATGTCTAGAAAGCCTCCATTCATAAGAGGGAATCTTCCCAAGATTTAATGGTGGGTAATGGTGAACATACAGCAAAAGCTTTGGGAACCAGGCATGTGCACAACAGACACAAACCAGCATAGCAAGTACATTGAGAACTGAATTACGATTTTAAGCTACCACACAAAAGGGGAAGAGGGACTTCCCTTGTGAATCCACTTTGAATATGTACTGCTGAATTATAAATAGGAGTCTATACAGTATAAAATTTACATTATCCAGGGTACAATGCAAAATTATTTAGCGTATAAACAACTAAGATTATATAACCAATTCTCCGGTGGGGTGGGGAGGGGAGTGGGGGACAATGAATACGTACCCACACACAGTTGTCCCAAAGCTGGAACTCTCAAAGACTTTAAATCAGCTATTATGACTATGTACCCTGAGGCAAAGGAAAACGTATTTAAAATAAATGAACACATCTAAGATAAGCTTATCAGGAATTATTTCACATTTACAACATTTTATTGTTGTAAATGCTCTAATTACTGAATACTATACTTTGCTTATTGCAGAGATCCTCAAAGTAAGAGAAGACCTCACTATTTTGCCTACAAAAGTAAACACATCAAAAGACCAGAATACCTGTTTTAATGGCTGATAAAATAGTTTTCCAGAAAAAATAAAAGGGATATTGCACAATAAAAATTTTTTAAGATATAAGAATAAATATGTATGATCCTCAAAACATGTAGTAGAATATTGTAACATACAGATAAAAGTATAAAAAAGAAACCTAGATTATATGAAAAAGATTAGCAAACACTTGACTTAGTTGACATTTCAGAACCTTATATTCAGTAGCTGGAGAAGACACATTCTTTTGAAGTTCTCATTCTATATCCACCAAGATAGACCACATCGTTTGTTGTAAAGTATATCTCCATAAATTTAAAAGAATTGAACATTGAATTAGAATGTTTTCTGACCACAGCAAAATTAAATTAGAAATCCACAACAATAATGAGGAAAATCCAAATATCTATATATTACAAAACACACTTTTAACAATTCGGGGGCCAAAGGTGAAAGCAAAAGTGATATTAAAAAGTGGTTCGAAGGGAAAAAAAAAATAATGCCACATATAAACATTCATGAGAAAAAGGCAAAGCAGTTCATGGAGGGAAATTTTAAATACTTTCCTTAATGCTTCTAAAGTCAGGGACCTAAGGACTTAGATTACCAAGCTAGTAAAAGAAGAGATAAGTGGACCCAAATAAGTGGAAAGGAGGAAGTAATAAAGATAAGAGAAATCAATGAAACAAAAAAGCAGATACGTGATAGAGAAATTGAACAAAGACAAGAAGAGACAAGAACAGAAAAGATCAACAAAATTTATACATCCCTAAAATAACCTGACCAAACTTAGTAAAAGAAAAGAATACAAATCAATAATATTATAAATAAAAAGTAAGATTATCTAACAGAATGAGTGCAGTGTTATTAGCAAAATAGTTTTGACGTCAAGGCTGGACATTCTGTGAAAAATCAATGCTTAGGGTAGTCAGCCTTCAATGTAATGTTTTTTCCAATGTAAAGTAGCTGTCTTTTCTATCTGAATGTTTGGAGTCCTATCTTTCACATGTCTAGGTATAGATTTTTTTTGTTCATTTAAAATTTAGGGGCTATTCTTGCATCTCATGATTTTTTTTTTTCATCGGTTACTAAAATCCTTAGTCATTATTTTTTCAGATATTATCCTTTCCTTATTTCCTCCATAATTTCTTTTTGAAATTCTAGTTAGCCAGTAGTCAGACCTCCTCAATATCTTCTAAATTATATTTCACATTTTCCATCTTAGATTCCCTGTGTAGTATTTTGTGTAATGTCTTAATATCTACCTTTCAGTCTTGAGCTGTATACATTTTACTGTTTAAACTTGACACTGATATTCTAATTTTAATTATTAAATTTTTACTTCTAGACATTCTCCTTTTCCCCCACACTTGTCAACTTTAATAGTCTATTTTTACTCACACTTTCAAAAATATTCTTATATGTCTTTTAAAATATCTTTATTTTTTATATTATGGTTTTTACATACAATTTTTATAGAACCAGGGCTACATTTTGTTGGTTTTTCTGATTATTAGATATTATGGAGCTCATATTCTTTTGTATTTAGTGATTTATTGTTTGTTCATATTCATTAAATTTACTTTTGGTATTTATTACTATCTTGGTTTAAAAAATTTCCTCTCCTGGGGCGCCTGGGTGGCGCAGTCGGTTAAGCGTCCGACTTCAGCCAGGTCACGATCTCGCGGTCCGTGAGTTCAAGCCCCGCGTCCGGCTCTGGGCTGATGATGGCTCAGAGCCTGGAGCCTGTTTCCGATTCTGTGTCTCCCTCTCTCTCTGCCCCTCCCCCGTTCATGCTCTGTCTCTCTCTGTCCCAAAAATAAATAAATGTTGAAAAAAAATTAAAAAAAAAATAATAAAAAAAATAAAAAATTTCCTCTCCAGAGGATATATGTTTACTTCTCCCAGTTTTATAGGATACTATTATCCTGTTACCATGTTGAGTCTAGATTTGTGTTGGGTTCTTTACGACCAAGGGGTAGTGTAAACTCTACCGCAAAACTTTGTGAAATTGTGATCAAGAATCCTCGTGGCAAATGTTTATCTTTCTTCCTCTGCAATTAGAGCCAAGACAGGTCATTTTATTCACTTCCTCCCTTATTGGGACAGGTTTCTGTTTGTTTAGGATTGTTTTGTTTCTTCCTTTCCTAAGTGACTCACAAGCGTGTTGCCTTTCGGGAATGCTAACTTTCTTGCAAAGTTGTACAATCAGATCCATTTCCTAGGTTCTGCTCTATGGCTCCAGTGCACAGCAGCCTTCTCTGTGGATTCTTTTTTGTTCTTTTTCCTTTTTTAAATGGAGAGGATGGGAGGACTGTGAGCTCAGTCTACATTATTTTTTTCCTTTCTATTTTTATGCAACCTTTTTAGGGATGAGGTAGTCAGAAGCATTTGTTTTCCCGAGCACTTAGTTTTTCATATTGTTGGTTATGGAAACTAACATTTTAAATCAACATTTATCATGACATTTGGAAGATGTATTGGTATTTTACCCCCTGCAGGCTGATTCAGTGTATTAAAAATTTTGCATATTCTTTTACAACTTTCAACTGTCCAATTTAAATGGTTTGCTAGTTTAACATATTATTAATATATGTCCATCTCTTTTCACTTTAGCCTTAACAAAATAACACCTATTTAGGAATAATATCAATATTAAATTAGGATGTTAACTTTTGGAATGCCTCATCTCCCCTCTGTTAAATCTACTCATTTAATTACCTCTGAGACCTATCAAAGCTAAGCTGCCTCCAACTTCCTAAAATATATTCCTAGAGGTAAAACTATTCAGAATCCCTGTTTCTTCTCAGGACATGGAATGGGCGATGCAGAAATAAATCTGATGGATTTTTATTTACTCTTTTCCTCAGACTGAAGGAGACTCCTAAAGAAATAGATTAATATTAGCAAATTGTGGTATAATAAACAGGAAATGGGTATAACTATTTTTAGTTTACACATGTGTTTAGAAACCACTGTTTAGAGAGTGTTTAGTAGAGTCAAGTCTTCTAATTTCAAAAGCAAATGTTTACTGAATAACAGTTACAATGTGAACCACTGTGCCCTTATGCCTATGACTTTTCACTGTGCAACAAAGTGTAGCCTTTTCTTTTTTGTCTGTGATTCCTCCATGATCACTCTTGGTAAATATACTTCAAGAATAGAAAACCATGAGAACTCAAACTGCCCCTCACCCACAAGAAGAGTAGTTCAATTTATCCCATCTTGTATTCTTTCTGGATGATAAAACCAAGCCGATTACTCTAGCCACAGATGATTGTGTCAGTGATTCCCATGGCTGTTGCAATAATTTTACATTGACTCAGCAAAAGAAAGACCAACCAACTCAGAATTGTGAAGTGAAGGCTTTCCCAGCGTGTTAGCCCATGCTGACAGTGCAGATCTTCTCTTTGGGGAACTGTGAATCGTTAAGTAAAGAGAGAGGAATTCTACCATTTAAGCTTGTTCCCTGTATGGTAAGGTTGTATTTCAGCTCTCTAGGATACAAACAATAAATCTCAGAACATCTCAAACCCAGGAAGTCTAGATGAGTGAGGAAGTGATTCTGTATAACACCGTGATCCTTCTTAATTCTGTGCCTAACACAAGAATCATGAAAGTATTAGTATTTTCTTTTCTGGGAGGAAGAGGTGCTACCTTATACTAGATACTCTTTAAGATTTTCTAACCATCGATAGTAGCCTTTTTGTTTGTGTAGAATTTTCTCTCATCCACCTAAAAGTGAATTCATAGGAACCAATATTGGATTTAATCATCATGTGTGTTTACCTTAAATTATAAAATGTGTGTAATTGTTATGTGTATAATTGGAATAGCTAAAATCATCTGCATATGAGGCCTCAGCAAAAATTCCGATTATGACTTTCTTACCAATGTGTGTGAGGTTAGTTGGATGGATAGATCAGAGTAATTGAATAGGGGCCAACAGGTAAATAATGCTGCAAGATAGTATTTATTAAATATTTAAAAATATGCCAGTCAGTGTTCTAAATGCTTTATGTTCATTAAATGTGATCTCCACAACAGGACCTGGAAGTCCTACTGTTTTTATCTGGGAGAGATGTATCAACTTGCCTCTTGTCAAGATTGTAGCAAACATTGAAATAAGTGTGCTAACCTTCATCAAACCAACTCCAAGGATTATAATCCTATGTTCTCCAGTTTTTTCTTGGTATGTCCATGCATTCTCTTCATCAGAAGTAGCTGAGAAACTCATTAAAAATGCAGAATCCTAATATCCATATCAGACATTTAGCATTTTAATCTCGACTTCAGTCAGGAGGTATAATAATTAATAAATAATGAGAATTCTAGGTGACTGTGATCTTGAGATTCATAGTACTATAAGTAGGTTCTAGATGTCATGAGGCTTTTTCAAAGCCAAGAAAGGAAGCTTAAATGGAAAATCTCTTATAAGCCTGCGAAATAAAAACAATAACAATTCTCATTTGAACATGGCTGCAGAAGAGAATCACTTGAGAGTCAAAGCAAATAAACACATAAATGTGGCTTGGCTCTATTCCAGACCAATTAAACCTGAGCCCTGCACATCAGTACTGCTCCCCAGATGATTTTTAATGGGAAGCCAGGTTGTTTACTAACATACAGCCCTAACTACTTTTGGAAAAGTCTCCCTTATTAAATGCAACACTTTCAAACAAACAAACAAACAAACAAATAAATAAATAAATAAACCATCCCCCCGATTTTCTCTGTTACATTTAACAGGATTTTGGAATGGTTTAGAGAGTGCCACCTGATTATTCCTCTTTTTTTTTTTAATGTTTTCTTTAAATTTATTTTGGAGAGAGCGCGGGGCGGGGGGGTTAAAGAGAGAGGGACAGAGGATCTGAAGTGGGCTCAGTGCTGATTTCACCAAGCTGGATATGGGGCTTGAACTCATGAACTGCATGATCATGATCTGAGCTGGTCAGACACTCAACTGACTGAGCCACCCAGGTGCCCCTGATTATTCCTCTCATTCACAGTAGTTTATATAATCTGTGCATATATGACAATGTTATTACTCATCTTCAGCAAACTAATTACAATTAATATGATGATATAATAAACTTTGCTCTCCTATCTGACTTTTGAATTTTTAGAATAAATGATCTTCAGTTTATTTCCCCTTACAAAGATTTACACCATAATGCCTTTTCATTGCTCAAATTCCTGATAAGAGAGTATATTTTATAAACTGGAAATTCAGATTATAACCAAAGGTTGATCTAAGAATTTTGGGAGAGCTAAACTTAATTACCGCAACAAAACTCCATCCTCTCAAGTCGATTTATATGCCTAGAATGTAAGAGATGCACAAATACAGGCTTTGTGATGAGCCATCCTGCTCAATTTTAATTTTCTGAAAATGTTCCATTATCTCCCCCTAGAATTTATAAAGACCGTTTGTTCTTTAGTTGGATAATTCTATACCCTTGTCATTATGGAGGGAAGTAGAGTTAGGAAAAGGTAAATTAAGGTGGCAAATGTACTTTAGAAATGACGACTTTGCTTGAAAACTCATTGTTAAGGCATATGAAATAAAGCGTGCAACCAATGATTCAAAATAATTTGGTTCTACCATAATTCACTTGAATGTCTGAAAGTTTCATGGATTTCTAGTTAGAAGAAAACTGCTAGAACTCTTAAGCAAATAAAAATGTCTTTTTAGATGAATATATATTTACTTAATGCAATATGATTATGAATGGAAGAACAGAACTTTTGTAATCTAATAACTTAGAATACCTGTACTTTATTCTTCTAAATATATTTTATTATTTGAAATTGCCTGTAATTTATATACTTGCAATGCAGATAATAAAAGTTAATATTATCTTAGACTATTAAGATTTCGAAATAACCACAATCTAGAAAACTCAGACTTTTTTTACTTTATTATCTTTTACAACATTATTGGACCTGTTTCTTAAAATAGTTGTATATCGAGACTTCCTATTAAAAAAAAAATCAGTCTTCAATAAACAATCATTATTATCCCAAAGAGACTACTCATAACAAATGGTCTACTGAATCTGGTCAGCAACTTTGATCTTGCTGTAGATCAAGGACCAAAGTTACCACAGTTATCTGCTGACTTGCACTTTTTCCCCCAGAGATATATGAAGTTCTTTGTGATTAAACTGCAGTTGAAATTGCTTTCACATAAATAGCTCATAGTTTACTTTGCAAGGGTGAAGGTGGTAAAAAAAAAACTCATATTTTCAGAGTTGAAGATGACATAAAAACCCTTCTTTGGAATTTGTTAACCAGAAGTTTAAGAAAGACAGTGGGTTTTTTGTTTGTTTGTTTTTGTTTTTTGTTTCTTGGGTTTTTTTTTTTTGAAGCTGATTTTAAAAAAGCAAATAAAACATGTTAGAAATTCTTGCTATGAAAATATTCATCAACAATGTTGATATTCAGATATCCAAGTCTTTTTCTCTGTTTTTCCATAATGCTGTTCATTGTTGGAGTTGCCTTAGCTAATTCTCAAAATAAGTCAGCTACTATTTGACTGTTTCAGTGTATTGTACATTGCATATTTTCAACTGATTTTTGTTTTTGGATGAATTCCAAGAAAAATAATGCCTTACTAGTCGATATACATAAAACTGACTTAGAAATGTCTTTGGTGTCCAGCCTATCATTATGTAGTGGTGTCTATTTTATTGGACTATACAAATACATTATTGTTTCTCTTTTTCCCCCAGCTTTATTGAGATAGAATTGACATATAGAAATTTTGTAAGTTTAACATAAAACATGATTTGATATATGTATATACTGTGAAATAGTAACCACAATGTTAGTTAACTCCTCCACTACTTCATATAATTACAGTTTTTTTGTGTATGTGTTTTGAGAACCTTTAAGATCTATTCTCTTACCAACTTTCAAATACGTGTACAGTTAACTATAGTCACAATGCTCTATATTATGTTCTCAGAATTTATCTATCTTATAACTGGAAATTTCTACCCTTTGATCACTTTTATCTATTTTCCCCACCTGCCACCCATCCCTGGCAACCACCAATCTACCCTTTGCTATGAATTCAGTTTTTTGAGGATGTGGGGAAAAGGGAACGCTAATACAGTGTTAGTGGGAATGTAAATTGGCACAGCCATTATGAAAAACAATGTGGAGGTTACTCAAAAATTAAAAATAGAACTACCATATGATCCAGCAATACTCATTCTGGGTATATATCCAAAGGAAATGCATTCACACTTTTTTTTTTAAGTTTGTTTATTGAGAGAGAGAGAGAGAGAGAGAGAGAGAGAGAGAGAGATAAAGAGAGAGAATGAACAAGCGGTGGAGGGGCAGAGAGAGAAGGAGAGAGAGAATCCCAAGCAGGCTCTATGCTATCAGTGCAGAGCCCCATTCTAGGGCTTGATCTCACAAACCATGAGATCATGAGCTGAGCTAAAATCAAGACTCAGAGGCTTAACAGACTGAGCCACCCAGATGCCCCTGCATTCACTATCTTCAAGAGATATCTATCCCTCTCATACTTGCTGTAATATTATTTACAGTAGCCAAGACATGAAAAAAACTTAGTATCTGTTAATAGATGAATGAATAATGACCTTGTGGTGTGTGTATAAATCTACATATAGGGGTGCCTGGGGGGCTCAGTTGGTTAAGTGTCGGATTTCATCTCAGGTCATGCTCAGGTCATGATCTAATGGTTTGTGGGTTCAAACCCCGCATCAGTCTCTGTGCTGACCGCTCAGAACCTGGAGCCTGCTTCAGATTCTGTCTTCCTCTCTCTTTGCCCCTCCCCTACTTGTGCTTTGTCTCTTTCTCTCTCTCAAAAAATGAATAAACATTAAAAAAATAATCTATATATAGATATGAATGCTAGTGTTTTACGTGTGTAATTTCCAATTTAGATATGTGTGAATGTATTTTTTAATAGATTTAAGCCATTTACGTTTGTCCATATGGCAGATACTCTTTGTCATTGTTGTCCTATTGTTTGGTTATCTTTTAAGTGTTTAAATTTTGAGCACAATCTTTCCAAGTGATACACATAGTTTGTTACTGCTTAATCCAGTATCTGTTTGTTCCCTACACAATTAGTTGTAAGAAAGTGTGTGTCTAATAATATTTTATTTCTAGTTTTAAATTTACCTTCTAAGATTTTTCATTTTAGTATTAATACATTCCTAAAAATATTGCCTTATTTGCCAGTTTTATATATATTTAATTTATATAGAACTATAATATATAATTTATAAATATAAAGGTATTTATATTATGTTAATAAATATATGTACATATAAATTTAATATATATATTGCCAAGTTTTTATGAAGAATCAATAAGCCTACTACTCTTACTGCTGACTTGTTTCCCACTTCCTTTCTTAAATTTTGTTAGTTATCTACATGATTAGGATGTGTAACGTATATATTCATCCTTGGCAATTCTAAAATCTGGGCTTCATTTAATCTTACTTCTAGAGTTAAATTTATTTAACATTCACTGTTGGTTCTTTTATAATAATTTCCCTCATTATCTTGTGTTGGATGAAGTTCATACTCTTTTAATGTCCTAGGGAAGGATTCAACAGAAGAATATTCTCTGAATTTGTGTATATTTTAATATTCGCAATCTTTGTTCTTGAAAGATGACGTATTGGGTTTTGATTTATTGCCCTAATGGCTTTACAGGTGTTCTTTCCCTATGTTCTAGTGTTAAATGAAGATATCTGAGACCGGCATGATTTTTCTTTGTGTAAATGATTTGTATTTCCTCTTTGCATGCTCAGTAAATCTTCGTTTATACTGAAGAGCAATGCCTTTAATAGGACATCTTTTGTGTTAACTGTTACACATCAATATTCTATGGTATGTGGTGTTCTCTTTCAGTATGTGGAGTTAGATCACCTTTTATTTTACGTAAATGTATTAAATTATACCTTGATTTTATTCTTTGGGGACTGCAATTTTGTATATGTTGACTTGCCCTTGCACATTTTCTGTGTCTATAATTTCCACTGTAATGTGTTTTAACTCTTTAATTTATTTTAAATTTCTATTTTTGGAGGCACCTGGGTGGTTTAGCCAGTTAAGCATTTGACTCTTGGTTTCAGCTCGGGTCATGATCTCATGGTTTGTGAGATGGAGCTCCACATCTGGCTCCGTGCTGACAGTGTGGAGCCTGCTTGGGATTCTCTTTCCCTCTCTCTGCCTCCCTCCCCCACTTGTGCTTGGTTGCTTTCTCAAAAATACATAAATAAACATTAAAAACACCTTTGAAATTTCTACTTTTTTTCTTTTCTGTCATTCTTTTTATAATTCCTTCTCTTTTTCCTTCCTTCCTCTCTCTATTACTTCTATTTGTTTTCTTTCCTTTTCTTTCTTCTGTTTCCATTTTCTGTGTCCTTTGCTGTGATTTCTACAGTGAACATTAGTTTTTCCTCTTCTTTCAAATTGCTCTTTCTGTAACTATTTTTACTGTATTTCATACCTTAGTTCTACCAACTCATATTTTATCTGCTTCTGTTTCTTACCATTTGTTCCCTGAATTTTCATAATTCTGCCTTGTGATCTTTGTAAAGGTAATTATTTTGCAAATAATGTTTAATTTTATAAAATTTTAGTTGGCCATATTTATTCCTTTTTACAGTGTTATTTAAAAAAATTTTTTATTATTTATTTATTTTTGAGAGAGAGAAAGAGACAAAGTGCGAGTCGGGGAAGGACAGAAAGAGAGGGAGACAGAATCCGAAGCAGGCTCCAGGCTCTGAGCTGTCAGCACAGAACCCAACATGGGGCTGGAACTCACAAACTGCCAGATCATGACACGAGCCAAAGTTAGACGCTTAACTGACTGAGCCACCCAGGAGCCCCTGCAATGTTCTTTTGACACGTTTTCCAAACAAGTATAATTTTCTGATTTCTTATTTGTTTTTCTTATAATATCCTTCTAACCATGCTGTATCTCTTTCATTTTTATTACTCAAATCTGACCATATTAATTTTCCTGTATCAGCCATTTGACAGATTTCCTTTAGAGAGAGAGTGTGTTGTCTTCCAGGCTATTTGGGATTCACAACCCATAGTGTCTCTCCTCCTTCTTCTCCTCCCCCCTCCACCCAGTTTCTTTATTTAGAAAGAGACAGACAGTGCCCATAGTGTCTCCCCTCCTCCTCCTCCTCCCCTTCCCCCTCCTACTTCCCCTCCCCCTCCAAGCTTCTTTGTTTATAAAGAGACAGAGACAGTGCCCATAGTGTCTCTCCTCCTCTTTCTCTTCCTCTAAGTTTCTTTATTTAAAAAGAGGCAGAGTGCAAGTTGGAGAGAGGCAAAGAGAGAAGGAGAGAGAGAATTCTAAGCAGGCTCTGCATTGTTAGCACTGAGCATGATATGGGGATTGAACCAGGAAACCATGAGATGATGACCTGAATCAAAACCAAGAGTCAGACTTGTAACTGACTGAGCCGGCCAGGTGCCCCCATACGGTCTCTTCTTATCTGATACTTCAAATGCAGACAATATCATTAACATAGTCCTGCTGTGTTTGCTTTTGCTGTAGATGGATTCCCTGCCTCCTCTCAAATTCTGATAACACTTCTGATCCCAGTGTCTGCATCTTTTTTTTGCAAACAATAAATACATATTTTCCATGTCAGTGTCTTTTCTTCACCTGTACTAAGTGTTTTTATTCTAGTGTTTTCTGAAATCTTTTTTATTGGTTCCTTCTTAAGTCTCTTTGTATTTCTTTTCTTCACATCTTTTCAAATGGCCTCTACCATTTCTTTAGCTGTGAAACAGATTAAAACTGCAGGTGGTGAATGTTACCTACTTCTACCAAAATCATAATGTATTTTTTGTTTCTTTGTTACATTTTTATGCTTTATGTGAAGACCAAAGGAAAATGCTGAATTTTGAATCTGTGTGCCAACCGAAAATCAAGAAATATACTATTAATAATATTTACTTCACTAAAGAAAATAGAGCACACAGAAGTTAAGCCATATACACCAAATAAGGAAACCAATAAGAAGAAGCTTCTACCCAGAAAATCTTGCCCCATAAACCAGACTCAAACTTATATAATATTTCTTAGAAATTCAAGTATGATTCTAGTTCTAAGCTAAAAATTATCACCCCAATTAAAGCAAAATATTTTCCTCAAATGAGATTGCTTCTGATTGAAGCTCTACCTATAAAACCATAACTTATTTTATTCTCTAATTGCTCTTATCTGGAAATTATATGAACTAATGCTCAATAATTGAATATTACACAAACAAGACAAGTATGCATATATTCTCTTAAATAGGATCATATGCCTACATTTTTATTTGTGTTTTAAATCAATTTAAATCATTTTTTGACACTCTTTTACATTGGAATAATTGTGCTCATCTTTTGGCAACATACAAACTTTGTTTAAATGTTGTTTCAAAAAGAAGTATGTTTTGTTTTTACTCTGGTATCATTTCTGTAGCCTTACTAATACCCTAGTCCTTTTATTTTGCTCTTTTTTCCCATGGGGAAGAAAAAAAACCCTGTCACTGAGGATTTTTTCCTTCTGTTTTCATGTTCTATATGTTATATTCTCTCTCTGTTCTATTATTCAGTTTTTCTTTCAACTCTTCTGTGTGTTCTAAAAAGGTGATTGAGAATTTTTCACAAGTTTATGCTATGGTTTTAAAAGAAAACATTTTTTTTTTGGTGTTTACTTTTATGGCTACTAGGAAAATGTCTTTCCATTTATTGACTTTGATATTCAAGAATAAAAGTTCCATGTTAGATCTACTTTATTGTTACTTTCCCCCCCTCTTTATATTCAGCTTTATTACTTCTGAATAGATGTCTCCTAAGACTTCTGTGAGGTGACTTTACATAGATTTATTTCCTGTGTCTCACTCTGCTGTGACAGTTTATTCCCTTATGTTTTACAATAGGCCTCATCCTGATCTTCAAACACAGTTAGAATAAACAAGTTGCAAACACTCTTTGCTCTTTGAAAGTGAATAGGAAATAGGTATTTGCAAGTTTTTAAAAATTCCTACACCTATCATATTTCTTGTTTTACTTTCTAGAGTTAAATGTATAGTGGAGTAACAGAAAACTCAAGTGGCTCGCTCTCTCTCTCTCTCTCTCTCTCTCTCTCCATGCCCAGCAGAGAGCCCCCATCTTATGACCCTGGGATCATGACTTGTGCTGAAAACAAGAGTTGGACACTCAACCAACTGAGCCACCCAGTTGCCCCAAGGGATTCTCTTAATGTAAAGTCTTGTTATTCTATATGTGAGATTGAAAAAACTTTGCACAAATTGACTATTACTAGACCGATTGGCTTTTGTTACCTCAATGTACTTTGTTAAATCTTCTGGAGACATTTTCATTGCTGGTTGATGTAGTCATCTCTCCTAAAACTGTATCATCTACTAGCAGCCTTATTTTCCTTTTCTTTGTGTTAGTAGTATCTTACATATAAAGTTGAAAAAATTCTCACTTTGAAATTTAATAAAAATATACCTTGACAATGTAATGTACTTATATTTAAGGCATTATAAAAATAATTATTGAAAGTGTACACAAATATTACAAAATAATGAAATATATTTATGCAGTCTCCATATAGAATAGTTTTTAGAGGTTGAAATAAGAAGAAAGTTGAAATTTTTGCTGAGGTCAGTTATACATATTTAATGATAAATGATTATGAAAGAAACAAGGATATTAAGGGTTTTAAAAGAGACAAAGTACATAATATTCATCAGAAATGTGTGATGACTCAGGGATAGTCACTTAGAGTTTTTGATCTAGATTTTTGAGCTAAGGAGAATGCTCAAAACCATTTCAATTTAGTAATGAGCAACCTTGTATTTTCTTCATATCATAGAAAATCCATTGAAAATAATGATTATAGACCAAATGTTATTTTAGTAATAAATTCTCTTTTGTCAAGATATTAAATATCTGAAATCTAGCATAATGCATCATTTTATTAATTCCCAACCACTGAAGTCATAATTATGATTGTGGTAATGAAGTTTTGCCTAAAATTTTAGAATTTTTCATTCCAATGCTAAGCTTCAGTACAAATTTTAAAAAATTATTTTTAATGAAATAGGATAGTCTCAATATAAGTAAGTATGGCTTGTCTTTCTTTGGTTAATATTATCAGTTAATATAGCTTGATTCTTATATAATCTTTTAAGTATTTTTCAATATAAAGAGGCAAAACAGCAAATTTTAAATTTCACCTTAGAAAGACATAAACACACACATATGTAAATGTAAATTATATATACATATGTTATTATAAAATGTACTTATTATAAAAGGTAAAAAAAAAAGTTACCAGTGGTGTCAATAACTAGACCCAAGATCTGACCTTTACTGCCCACCTGCTTGTACACATTGACCTTTGTCCCATATTTCTCCTTAAGCTGTTCATTCCACCTTATCTCTAACTAAGGCAAAAGACCCATGAGCATAACATCCTCTGATGGAAACCAAACTACTCCTCAAGCAATAATGACTGCCCAGGACACCTAGACCAGTTTGAACTTAGCCCCAAACTCATGCTTGAGCAGATGGACCATGGAGTGACCTCTAGAATGACTTATCTTTACCTCATTATAATACTGAAACCTCTGCTCCAGGAGAAGCACAAGCCTCATTTACATACAATGTATGTATAGCCGTGTTTCCTTAAGTCACATCTTATGGTCACCTGTACATACAGTGACAGGGCTCCCCTATCTAAATATTCATCTAATTCTAAATAAAAGTAATCCATTCACCCCTGCTCAGGGAGTCATAGTTTCAAAAGTTATTCCCTGTGGTCTCCTTATTTGCTGCAAATAAAGTTTCTATTTTTTTTCTTATGGATTTCTTATATAGTTATACACACACGTGAATAAAATCTATCTTCTTCCTCCTTCCCTACCTTTTTCTCTCTTATCTCTCATTTTTATAGTTGCAGATATGTTTTCCAGTTTGTAGCTTGTCTTTTGACTCTAATACATCTTTTGTGGAGCAGACTTTTCAATTTTTTTTTTTTTAATTTTTTTTTTCAACGTTTATTTATTTTTGGGACAGAGAGAGACAGAGCATGAACGGGCGAGGGGCAGAGAGAGAGGGAGACACAGAATCGGAAACAGGCTCCAGGCTCTGAGCCATCAGCCCAGAGCCTGACGCGGGGCTCGAACTCATGGACCGTGAGATCGTGACCTGGTTGAAGTCGGACGCTTAACCGACTGTGCCACCCAGGCGCCCCTCAATTTTTAAAGTAGTAAAATGTATTATTATTTTCCATTATTTGCCTGTTTTTGTTTTCATAAAAAGGCATTACTGTGTAAGTAACAGTGCAGCGATTGAGAACATGGTTCTAAGCCATTTATACTGGATTTGAATCTTCACTCCCTTCTACACTAGCTGGAGTAATCTCAGGCAAATTACTTAAATCCTGTGTGGTAAGTGGAATTCTAAAATGGTCCTTAAGATTTCTGCCCCCTTTTATGCATATTCTGTATAAATCCTTCCCCTCCCCGTTTTTTTCTGATGGTTGCAGAACTTGTGGATATGATGGGATATCTTATCTGAGATAGGAACTTATCAGTTGACTATTAGTCAAAAGGGAGATTTTTGCAATGGGACTGACTTAAGCAGCTGAGTCTTTAGAAGGGACTGATCCTTCCTGAAGTTAGAGAGAATGAAGTGTATAAGGGCTTATGCCTTAGGAGAAGTCCTTATGTCAGATAAACTATAAATGTGAGAGAGAGAGGCTCATGTGGGAAGGACCTGAAAGCGGTCCCTGGTCACCTGCTAGCAAGACAATGGGGACTTCAGTCATATGCCCCCAAGGAGATTATTTCTGCCAACCACTAGGAAGGGAATCTTTCTGGTGGAGCCTCCAGATAAGTAAACAGCCAACCAACACCCTGATTTCAGCCTTTTGAGTCCTGGAGCAGACATTCCAGCCAAAGTGTGCGTCGTTCCGGACCCAGAGACTCATGAGATAATATGTTCGTGATGTTTTCAGATTGCAGGCTTGTGATTATTCATCAGTGGAAAACTAATGCATCCTTGAGGCCCAGTTTGCTCATTTATAAAATGAGGATGTAGTAGTCTCTAGTTCATAGAGTTGATTGTTGTCAAGATTGCAAAAGTGCTTGGTGCACAGTGCTTGATCAAGTGAGCACTATAAAAATGACATATTTTAATTTGAGGAATATATTCTTCCATGTTTTATTCTAAAACTTTTAAAGGTTTTGCTTTAAGTTTATTTTCTACTGGATACTAATTTTTGTGGAGAATCTAAGGCAGGAATCTGTCCTCCCTCCCTCCCTTTCTTCCTTCTGCAGAGAATCAATGGTGTCAGCACCACCAGTTGAAAATTACATACTTCCCTCGGTGATATGAAACACCATGTCTTTCATTGGCCAAGTATTCATCCATGAACAAGTTGATTGTTCTGTTGTCTCATGTGTTATATTGATTTCTTTATTTTTTCTTGTATCGATAACTTAGTCATTAACACAAGTCTTCATATCTGTTAGGGAAAATGCCATCATTTTACCCTTCATAGGCTTTCCTTTTGAAAGAGTAAGACACCCATGTACTTTAAAAATGTTAACTATATGCACCAGTTTTTTTTTCACATATATATCATCATGGTAACTATTATCCAGAGCAAGATGCAGAATATTTATGGTATGCATGTCATTCATGCACAATGAAAGTCTATAGAAACTCCTTTTTTTTTATTATGTATTTATTTTTAAATTTATTGTCAAGTTAGTTAGCATACAGGTAGTTTTGGCTTCAGGAGTAGATTCCAATGATTAATCACTTACATGCAACACCGAGTGCTCATCCCAACATGTGCCCTCCTCAATGCCAATCACTCACCTCCCCCACCTCCCCAATCCCTAACCCCCACCAACCCTTAGTTTCTTCTCTGTATTTAAGAGTTTCTTATGATTTGCCTCCCTTTCTGTTTATTTTTCTTTCTTGTCCCCTATGGTCTTCTGTTAAGTTTCTCAGATTCCACATAGGAGTGTAATCATATGATATCTCTCTTTCTCTGACTGGCTTACTTCACTTAGCCTAATATCCTCCAGTTCCATCCATATTGTTCCAAATGGCAAGATTCCATTCTTTTCCATCACTGTGTAGTATTCCATTGTATAAATATATCACATCTTCTTTATCCATTCATCAGTTGATGGACATTTGGGCTCTTGTCCATGATTTGGCTATCGTTGATAGCACTGCTATAAACATTGCAGTACATGTGTCCCTATGAATCAGCACTTCTGTATCCTTTGGATAATTTCCAAGAAGTGCTATTGCTGAGTCATAGAGTAATTATATTTTTAATTTTTTGAGGAACCTCCACACTGTTCTCCAGAGTGGCTGTACCAGTTTGCATTCCCAGCAACAGTGCAAGAGGGTTCCCATTTCTCCACATCCTCGCCAACATCTATTGTTTCCTGAGTTGTTAATTTTAGTCACTCTGAACAGTGTGAGGTGGTATCTCGTTTTGGTTTTGATTTGTTTTTCTCTGATGATGAATGATGTTGAGTGCCATCTGGATGTCTTCATTGGAAAAGTGTCTATTCATGTCTTCTGCCCATTTCTTCACTGGATTATTTGTTTTTCAGTTGTTGAGTTTGGTAAGTTTTTCATAGGTTTTGGATACTAACCCTTTATCTGATACATCATTTGCAAATGTCTTCTCCCATTCCATCAGTTGCCTTTGAGTTTGTTGCCTTTGAGTTTTGTTGATTGTTTCCTTTGCAGTGCAGAAGCTTTTTATCTTGATGAGGTCCCAGTAGTTCATTTTTGCTTTTGTTTCCCTTGCCTCTGGAGACATGTCAAGTAAGAAGTTGCTGCAGCTGAGGTCCAAGAAGTTGTTGCCTGTTTTCTTCTGTAGGATTTTGATGGTTTCTTGTCTCATATTTAGGTATTTTCATCCATTTTTGAATTTAGTTTTGTGTATGGTGTAAGAAAGTGGTCCAATTTCATTCTTCTGCATGTTGCTATCCAGTTCTCCCAGCACCATTTGCTAAAGAGACTGTCTTTTTCCCATCAGATACTCTTTCCTGCTTTGTCAAATATTAGTTGGCCATATATTTCTGAGTCCATTTCTGGGTTCCCTGTTCTATTCCATTGGTCTATGTGTCTGTTTTTGTGCCAATACCATACTGTCTTGATTATTACAGCTTCATAATCCAGGCTAAAAAGTCCAGGATTTTGATGCCTCCAGTTTTGGTTTTCTTTTTCAAAATTACTTTGTCTATCCAAGGTCTTTTCTGGTTCCATACAAATTTTAGGATTGTTTTTTCTAGCTCTGTGAAGAATACTGGTGCTATTTTGATTGGGATTGCATTGAATGTGTAGATTGCTTTGGGTAGTATTGACATTTGAGCAATATTCTTCCAATCCATGAGCATCAAATGTTTTTCCATTTCTTTGTGTCATCTTCAATTTCTTTCATGAGCTTTCTATAGTTTTCAGCATACAGATATTTTACCTTTTTGGTTAGGTTTATTCTTCAGTATATTAGGTTGTTGGTGCAATTGTAAATGGGATCAATTCCTTGAGATCTCATTCTGCTTCATTATTGGTGTATAGAAATGCAACTGATTTCTGTACGTTGATTTTGTATCCTGCTACTTTGCTGAATTCATGTATCAGTTTTAGTAGCTTTTTGGTGGGGTCTTTTGGGTTTTCCATTTAGACTATCATGTCATCTGTGAAAAGTGAAAGTTTGACTTTTTCTTTGCCAGTTTGGATGCCTTTTATTTCACCTTGTTGTCTGATTGCTGAGACTAGGACTTCTCACACTATGTTAAACAACATTGGTGAGAGTGGGCATCCCTGTTGTGTTCCTGATCTCAGGGAGAAAGCCCTCAGTTTTTCCCCTTTGAGGATGATATTAACTGTGGACCTTTCATATATGGCTTTTATGATGTTGAGGTATGTTTCTTCTTTCCTGACTTTCTTGAGGGTTTTTAGAAAGGATGCTGTATTTTGTCAAATGCTTTTTCTGTATCTATTGAGAGGATCTTATGTTTCTTATTCTTTCTTCTAGTAGTGTGATGTATCATGTGGATTGATTTGCAAATATTGAACCAGCCCTGCAGCCCAGGAAGGAATCCCAGTTGACCATGGTGAATAATTCTTTTAATATACTGTTGAATATATTTGCTAGTATCTTGTTGCTATTTGCTAGTATCTTGTTGAGAATTTTTGCATCCATGTTCATCAGAGATATTGGCCAGTAATTCTCCTTTTTAGTGGGGTCTTTATCTGGTTTGGGAATCAATGTAATGCTGGCTCCAAAGAATGAGTCTGAAAGCTTTCCTTTCATTTCTAATTTTTGGAACAGCTTGAGAAGAATAGGTATTATCTCTGCTTTAAATGTCTTGTAGAATTTCCCTAAGAAGCCATCTGGCCCAGGACTCTTATATGTTGGGACATTTTTGATAACCGATTCAATTTCTTTGCTGGTTATGGGTCTGTTCAAATTTTCTGTTTCTTCACATTTGAGTTTTGGTAGTGTGTGGATGTCTAGGAATTTGTCCATTTCTTCCAGATTTTCAGTTTGTTGTCATATAATTTTTCATAGTATTCTCTAATAATTATTTGTATTTCTGTGGTGTTGGTTGTGTTCTCTTTCATTTGTGATTTTATCTATTTGGGTACCCTCTCTTTTCTTTTTGAGAAATATGGTTAGGGGTTTATTAATTTTGTTTGTTCTTTCAAAAAACCAGCTGTTAGACCCATTGATCTGTTCTACTGGTTGTTTCAATTCTATATTGTTTATTTTTGCTCTAATCATAATTATTTCTCTTATGCTGGCTTTGGGCTTTCTTAGCTGCTGTCTTTTAGTTCCTTTAGGTGTGAGGTTAGGTTCTGTACTTGGGAGCTTTCTTGCTTCTTGAGATAGATCTGGATTGCAATGTATTTTCCCCATAGGATTGCCTTTGCTGCATCCCAAAGGGTTTGGACTGTGGTGTTTTCATTTTCATTTGCTTCCATATATTTTTAAATTTTTCTTTAATTTCCTGGTTGTCCCATTCATTCTTTAGTAAGATGTTTTTTAACCTCCAAATACATTTGGGGGCTTTCCAATTTTTTTCTTGGGGTTGATTTCAAGTTTCATAGCATTGTGATATGAAAATATTCATGGTATGATCTCAATCCTTTTATACCTGTTGAGGGCTGTTTTGTGACCTAGTATGTGATCTATTTTGGAGAATGTTGCATGTGCCCTCAAGAAGAATATGTATTCTGCTTCTTTGGGATGAAAATTTCTAAATATATCTGTTAAATCCATCTGGTCCAATGTGTCACTCAGAGCCATTGTTTCCTTATTGATTTTCTGCCTAGATGATCTGTCCATGATTGTAAGTGGAGTATTAAAGTCCCCTGCAATCACAGTATTGTTATCTGTACATTTATTTATGTTTGAGATTAATTATTTATATATTTGGGTGCTTTCACATGGGGAACATAAACATTTACAATTGTTAGCTCTCCTTGATAGATAGCATGATAGATGGTTCTCTATCCCTTCACTTTCAAGTTGCAGGTGTCCAGAGGTCTAAAATGAGTCTCTTATAGGCAGCATATAAATGGGTCTTGGTTTTTGTTTTTGTTTTTGTTTTTTTAATCCATTCTGATACCCTATGTATTTTGATTGGGGCATTTAGTCCATTTACTTTCAGAGTGATTATTGATAGATATGGATTTAGTGTCATTGTGTTACCTGTAGTTTTCATGCTGGTGGTGATGTCTCTGGTCCTTTATAGACTTTGCTGCTTTCTACTCACAGAGTCCCTCTTAGCATCTCCTGCAGGGCTGGTTAGTGGTCATGAACTCTTAGTTTTTGTCTGGGAAAGCCTTTATCTCTCCCTCTATATTGAATGACAACCTTGCAGGGTAAAGGATTCTTGGCTGCATATTTTTCCTATTCAGCACATTGACTATGTCCTGCCACTTCCTTCTGGCCAGCCAAGTTTCAACGAACAGGTCTACTACTACCCTCATGTGTCTCTCTTTGTAGGTTAAGGCCCATTGTGCCTAGCTGCTTTCAGGATTCTGTCTTTATTTTTGTATTTTGCCAGTTTCACTATGATATGCTGTGGTGTCGAACTGTTTTTGTTGATTTTATGGGAAGTTGTCTGTGCCTCCTGGACTTGGATATCTGTTTCTTTCTCCAGATTAAGGAAGTTCTCAGTTATAATCTGTTCAAATAAACCTTCTGCCCCTTTCTCTCTCTTTTTCTTCTTCAGGAACTGCTATGATATGGATATTATTTCTTTTCATTGAATCACTTAGATGTCTAAATCTCCCCTCATGGTCTAGTTTCCTTTCTTGCCTTTTCTTAGTTTCATCATTTTCCATAATTTTATCTTCTATTTCACCTGTTCTCTCCTCTGCTTCTTCCATCCTTGCTGTCACTGCATCTAGTTTATTTTGCATCTCATTTATAACATTAAATTTTTTTTAATGTTTATTTATTTTGAGATGGAGAAAGACAGAGCATGAGTAGGGGAGTGGCAGAGAGAGAGGGATACACAGAATCTGAAGCAGGCTCCAGGCTCTGAGCTGTCAGCACAGAGCATGATGTGGGGCTCAAACTCACAGACTGTGAGATCATGACCTGAGCTGAAGTCGGACACTCAACCGACTGAGCCACCCAGGCACCCCATCATTTACAACATTTCTTAATTCATCATGATTATTTCTTAAGTCTTTCATCTCTGCAGCCATAGATTCTCTGCTGTCTTCTATGCTTTTTCAAGCCCAGCTGTCAGTCTTATAACTATTATTCTAAATTCTTATTTAGATATATTGTTTATATCTCTTTTGAGCAATTCTCTGGCTGTCATTTCTTTCTGGAATATCTTTTGAGAATTATTCCATTTATCATTTTGGCCAGGTTTTTGTCTCTTACATGTTTTAATAGTTTGTTATATGTCCCACACCTACGAGAACTACTATATTAAAAAGTGGTCATACACTGTCTAGGGCCTGAAACTTCAGGAAGTATTTTTGGAGTTTGTTGCATGCACTCTTGTTGCTTCTTTGGCTCTTCTGTCCCACTGCTTGTAGTGGTGGATTGTTTGGACCTTCCACCAGGTGTGCTTTGATTTTTTTTTTTTTTTCATTGATGTAACCCTGGAAAGAAGGAAAAAAAAAGTATCTATCCCATACAAAGGTAGAAATGAAAGAGGCAGGAAAAAACAAAATAAAACAAAACAAAACAAAAAAACAGGCAGGGAATTAAATAAACTGTAAGGTTATCCAGAGAGAGAAAGAGAATAGAGTAAAAATGCCTGATTAAACAACCAACTAGAACAAAGGAAATAATTATATATATATAATTATATTATATATATAGTAAGAATGACCAAAAATCAAATAAGAAACTAAGAGCCTGATTCCAAAGAGAAGAAAAAGAGAAAAAAAAAATAGACCAGCATATAAAACCTCAGGACAGTTATCTGTTGGTGCCTGGGACCGGTGGCTGTGCAGGTCTGGAGGAGAGGCTATCTGGTTACATCAGTGTCAGTCCCAATCCAGGAGATAAGCAGTTACCAGGCATGGAGGGGCAGGGATGGTGTAAGAGCTGAGTGGTTTTCCATTGTGTGACTGTGCTGCATTTTGTTAATTTGCCTGTGAATAGGTAGTTTGTTTTCAGCTTTTGACTGTTTAAATATGGTGCTATGAACATTCTCTTGGAGGTCTTTTACTGATATATGCATTTATTATCTTGGATACATAAATAAAAATGGAATCACTGGGTTATTAAATATATATTTAATTAGAAACTTCTAACTAGTTGTCCAAAATTTTGTATAATATTCTATTCAGTGCTGTATGAAAGTTACAGTTGCCCAGTGTTTCCACTAATACTTAATTTGGGAGGTTATTTTATTTTTAAACCCATTCTATTTTACTTTAGCTGGTCATTCCTTCATGATAGTTTCATTTTGCTTTTCCCTGATAGCACATTTTCATATGTTTATATGGTTATTGGCCATTTGAATATCTTCTTCGTGAAATATCTCTTCAGGTATTTTTTAATTGGGTTCTTTGTCTTATTCTTATTGACATTTATTTTATATTCAAACATATACAAAATACACGTGTATGTGTGTATATACATACATATTTCATTTTTGTAAATATAATTTGTAATGATACATATGATTTTATTGGAATAAAGGGCTTAATGTAGGGGGAAAAGCTTGAAAGTCATTAACAGAATTAGTTAGCATTTATTGAGTGTATAATGACTGATGACACAGATATTTTTTGAGCATTAACTATTCCAGGCATTGTGGTAAGTGCTGAGAAAAAAGTATTGAAGAACATAAATACAATTCTGATCTCATGGAGCATAAAATGATAGACCATACACAAAACAAGTCAATATTTAATTGCAATATGTACTTAAAAAATGTATAGGCTGCTCTTAGAGTGATTAACAACTATGCATCCTAATCAAGGAAGGCAGGAGAATTCTAAAGAAGGACCATTGAAGTTGAGGCTTTAACCATGTCAAAGAAAAATGTGGTACAGCACTCAAATTTTTTTGTTATCTGATGGAAAAGGCAGGCAATCACAGTTAATTACAATATTGTTAAAGGTAATGATAAGAGGAATTCATATAGTATATAAGCATATAGAAGGAACAAGTCACTCAGTTTGATTAGGTATCTTTTTTTTTTTTTTTTTTTTTTTTTTTTTAGTTTGTTTATTTTGAGAGAGGGAGGGAGGGAGAGGGAGGAAACTAGTACAAATGAGTGGGGAGGGGCAGAGAGAGAGAGGGAGGGAGAGAGAGAAATCCCAAGCAGACTCCACATTGTCGGCACAGAGCCTGATTCAGGGGTCAAACTCAGAAACCATAAGATAATGACCTGAGCTGAAACCAAGAGTCGGTACTGGTACTTAAACTTTAGGTACCTAGTATTATCTTTATGGTGCATTCATAACAAAAAATATTAGGCAATGGTCTCAGGTACCATGTTGTAATTGAACTTGATGAAGTTTGTGATACAAACTGTCTACAACTAGACAGCCAGGTATACCAAACAGATTGTTAAACCAATGTAATCCAATCTAATATAAATCTTAATGAAATAGATTATTTACTTTAGGATTTTAACATACATTTACATGTTTGTGTCTATGGCACCAATAGTTTTTGAACAAGGATAGCATTCTTATATATTAGAGCCCTTGTTTGAAGTCCATCATCCCCCAAAGAAATTCTGCATGCACACAACATATAGGAAAAATTAGAGCCTGAATTAATCAGCTGGGTAACACACAACAATTTTTTTTTTTCCACACAAGGATAGATCATCAAAAGCAGTCTCAGATTTGCTTTCTGATGTCTAACATGATTAATTGTATTTTTTATAACTTGAAAAGACAAACTAGCTGCTATTATGCAGATTGCCATTATTGGAGTTTGAAGACTGTGCTCTTTTCCTTCGTCTGGAAATTCTTTAAAATTCTATAATGCCAGTTGAGGGGCCTTCCCTCCCTACTCAACTTTGTTTTACATCTGACAGAGTGCTGATTTTTGGAAGCAATGGTTTCATAATATAAGATTTCAGATCATAAATTAATCATTTTATCAGGTACTAGAATAGAATTAATGTTATATAAAGAGAATTTACTTGTTCAAAATGGGTAGAATTTGTGTTTAACATTTGAAAATACCAAATGGCTTTACAATTCCTTGAAGAATATTTTTGTTCTAAGCCTATGTAATAATAATGGGGGAAATATAAATAAAGTAAACTTTCTCAATTTTAAATGTCTGTTCTTTGATTTAAACCAGTGAAGTATAACAAACACATAACACAGAGATGACTTCTTTGATTACTTCTATTTCCTGTATACTTACTTGAATTTTGAAAGCTGCCTCTACTATTTAAAGGAAGGATATATAACATCCTTTTGTTGTTTATAAATTATTTGTTTTTATTACTCAATGTCAAATACTTTATTTTGATGCCCCAAATCGGTGTTAATGTTTTATATAAGATATAAATGATGAGTTAGCTCAAAAGATGAGTAAATTTGTGGCAGCTTTCTTCAGGAAAATTGATCTGAATAAAAGTATCTTTTACCTACCATATCTGGGTCTGTATAACCAACTCATAAGTAAGGGAAAGTAGCTGCAGGCAGTCACAAGCAGATTGTTTTAAATTCTCATTTCAGCAGCCAGAGGGACAGCTTAAAGTGTTAGACCAGAAGACATCATTGATGCAGGATTATTGGAAGGTGATCAGTACCTCTCCCATAGAAAGGAGAAAATGAAACTGATCCATATTTAGTTCGGGTTGATACGTGTAATATAAATAATTAAGCATATTAAAGAATTCAAAAGGGAGAAGTATTAGGAAGGAGGACATCTTCATTTTATTGAAGCAAGATTAATGTTTTTTAATCATAATAAATGGACATTGAGTAAAACACTGAAAAAGACCCATCACCTGCAGCCGGCAAAATGCTTCTGTATCCAGAAAAAAAGGCAAATGATCCATAAGCCAGAGGGCCTCAAGAAATGATTGAGCAGTTCTCAGGCTAGAAAGGTAATTTTTTTTTTAACTTTTAATGTTTATTTTTGAAGGGGAGAGAGAGAGAGAGAGAGAGAGAGAGAGAGAGAGAAAGCGAAAGCAGGGGAGGGGCAGAGAGAGAGGGAGACACAGAATCCAAAACAGGCTCCAGGCTCCAAGCTTCGAGCTCTAAGCACAGAGCTGGACATGGGGCTTGAACCCATGAGCGGTGAGATCATGACCTGAGCTGAAGTTGGACACTTAACCGACTGAGCCACCCAGGTGCCCCTAGAAAGATAATTTAAGTAAAGATAAGGAAGTAGTCATTTCATTATCTAAATACATGGCAGTGTTAGAAATTTTTGGTAAGAATGCCACACTTGGAGAAAATATGTAGAATAGTTACAGGCAGGTACTGTGATGTTCACCTGCTGGTATCCAACTCTATGGTTATCCATATACAGTCCTGTGCTGTTTCCTAATAAGTCCACTGTGTGTATTAGTTATCGTTTGTTTGTTTGTTTGTTTAAATAAGGGTCATAGTGTCTAAGTTATGTGCACTATAAATCCGAGAGGATGTCTCCTTCACCTTTATAGTATGCACAACCCAGATCCTCACAAGTGTAGGCATTAAATAGATATTTTTTCAGTGAATGAGTGGATGAATAATATTATATAAATTTTTAACAATGAGATTTTATATTGACACTTGGGTTTTAGTTCTATATTTATTTCTTTGTTTGCAAATTCAATTAAGCAATCCATTAATCTAGCATACCATTCCAGGCTTGCTTCCATTGTTTGTACAGACTGCATTTCATAAATAAGTTTACCTTCACTATTCCTCGAATACACTTTGAACTGTTACTTTTTGCTATTGTTCTATTAGAATGCCATCATTTCCTCTCATTCTCCTCTTAAAATTCTATTTATCCTTAAAGTAAAAGTCTTATGTACTCTTTCAACCATGACTAAACACTCATTTCCAAATAATGGAAGTAATCAAAATAAACTAAGATTGTGATGTGAAAGCACTTTAAAATACAGTACTTTTTCCTCCCTTTATATTTACTCTCTTTTTCAAGCAAAATAGTAATGGTCTCACATGTCTCATGTATATAGTCATTCTTGTTTGTTATTTTTTATTTGTTGTGGGCATTTTCCTTCCTTAGCATTTATTACTGTATGATAGGATAGATATTTTTTCCTAGCATTTATTTTTGTCTTCTGCTTTATCCTGTAAGTTACAGCAGGGTAGAAATCTTTGTGTTGTTCACTAATATCAACTAGTAAACCGAGTGCTTAGAAAAGAGCCTGGCAAATAGGCAACATACAACAAATATTTGTGGGGGAAAAATGATTTGATCTCTTCTGTTTTCAAAGAACTCTCATTTCATGTCTCTCTCTCTCTCTCTCTCAAAAATAAATAAACATTAAAAAATTTTTAAAAAGTTGTAGGGGGAGCCGCCTGGGTGGCTCAGTTGGTTAAGCATCCTACTTTGACTCAGGTCATGATCTCATGGCTCATGAGTTTGAGCCCCGTGTCCAGCTCTGTGCTGACAGCTTGGAGCCTGAAGCCTGCTTCGGATTCTGTGTCTTCCTTTCTCTCTGCCCCTCACCCGCTCGCGCTCTCTCTCTCTCTCAAAATAAATAAATACATTAACATTAAAAAAATTAACTCTTCAATTCGTAATCTGAATGAGATCCTTGAATGCAGTTAGATGCTAATATATTGTCACACTGTATTTGCAACAGGGACCTGATTGTTATATCCCACATTACTGCTGCTGTAAGATGTAATTCTTTCTTGAGGTAATCCTTCTTCTTATTTATTTTTTTTTTAACAAAAGTCTAGAGCTGAACATTATAACATCATAAAACCAGTTAATTCTAGGAGTGAAGTAGGCTCTGGTTTTATACAGCATTTTTTTTTTCTCTTCAAATCTGTAGTGGGAGTCATTCATATTACTATTTTTTAACACAGACTTCTTTTCATGAGTTTTTGTCAATTAGAAGTACTCACAATATATTCTAATTCATCAAAATTTTATAAAACATATAATAAGGAGTGATATAGGTGTTTCTGTTTTGCAGTTTTAAATTAATTCAAGAAAATACTGGCAAATACCATAGGACTCTGACTTTAAAAAGGGAACGAGAGGGGCGCCTGAGTGGGTCAGTCGGTTAAGCGTCCGACTTCAGATCAGGTCATGATCTCACGGTT
Source organism: Puma concolor (assembly GCF_028749965.1). Classification (NCBI taxonomy): domain Eukaryota; kingdom Metazoa; phylum Chordata; class Mammalia; order Carnivora; family Felidae; genus Puma; species Puma concolor. The sequence goes on from NC_141683.1 coordinate 22,725,860, forward strand.
CGTGAGTTCGAGCCCCGCATTGGGCTCTGGGCTGATAGCTCAGAGCCTGGAGCCTGCTTCGGATTCTGTGTCTCCCTCTGTCTGCCCCTCTGCTGCTTGCACTCTGTCTCTCGCATTGTCTCGAAATAACTAAATGTTAAAAAAAAAATTAAAAAAAAAAAGGGAACGAGAGGTGTCAGGGTTGTGGTGTGGTGATTGCCGGACCCTTTTGCCTCATTAATGAATATATAATTAAAAGGTGATAATTGTGCTCTTTACTGTAATGAGGTGGAAGTGAATTGTAAGTAAAGTTTCCCTTTTATGGAGAGACGTGAACAAGAAAGTCAGGAAGTGTATAATCAAGGATGCCATGTAGGTTATTGATCTGATACTCAATTCATACCATTTTATGAACAACATTAAATCTTTGTACCCTCTCAATTAACTGTGGATCATACATATTGACTGACAGGAAATTTAGAGTTATTTAAAAATCTATGTCTCTTTATTGAAATTCTAGACTGTTGTCATTTCAAATACACAAACAAAAAGGGTGCTCTGGAGTTTCAAAAATATAATTATTATAGACTACAAACCTCTTTGTTTCAGCTAGGACCATTCTACATACCAGAATACTCTTTGAAACTTTGAAAATGTCAATCTCATTTAGGTGTTTACAAACACCCTTTTATCCTAGAACTTTGGATATTGCTTAGCTTCTCTTCCTCGGAGGATTATGGTGGCTAGTAAGTTAATTTTATGCCTATGCCATACTATATGCAGTAGGCCAGATCCTCTAAAGTTAGGCAATTTAAAAATGATATCATTTGTTGAGCATTACTTTGAATCAGTTAAGGGGCCATTTATTAAATGATGTTTTAAAAGTACTGACAATTTTTAGGGGTGCCAGGGTGGCTCAGTTGGTTAAATGTCTGAATCTTGATCTCAACTCTGGTCATGATCTCATGGTAGTGACTTTAAGCCTCGTGTTGGGCTCTATGGTGGGTGTGGAGCCTACTTAAAAAAAAAAATGTACTGACCATTTTTAAAATGTTTTTAAATGAAATAGTTGATCTAAAAGAATAGTCATTGTCTTTCTTACTTGGGCAATTAAGCCAAATAAAATTTCTCTATAAAGAAATAATCAGCCTAATGTAAATAGAATTCATAACTAAGATTAAATAATGCATAACATCTTTAAGACTATTAATCTTCAAAATTCAAAACTATGTTTTTTAAATGTTTATACTTAAAATGTTTGATATTTCAGTGTTGGTTTTGAGTGAATTTTAGGGTAGTTTAGGGGTTTAGAAAAAATTATTTTATGGCTATTTCACATTTTATCTTTTGGATTTTCCTGACATAAATGTATATTTTTTCATGTGCATTACCATATCTCTTTTCTGAAAAGTTTTAGCCTTGACCTGGGATTCATTTTCTTTTATATAATGTTTTTTTATCTTGAGGCAATTCTTGGCTTTGTCAAGGATACCAAAGACAAAAGAATCAAAAAGCAATTAAGCTCTTGTCTTTCTTGTTCCTGAAGTTATTTTTTTGTACATTATTTTTCGTTTGATCTTTTGTGATTTGTTTTACAAAATGCATGTATTGCTACTCCTGAGCAATAGACTCTCTTCAGGGGTCTTTTGGTTTCTCATAAACTACTGTGATAATTTATTGGGTGCTTTCATAATCCTCACATAAAATATTTTGTGATTTATATGTCTTCATGTGTACTGGCTTTGCCATAAAACATCTTTAACTTTTATGATTAGCTATTCCAGTGTACCTCGTAACATTCAATAGCCATGCATAAAACATCTGATGATTATGCTGTTTGAAATCTAGCTTCAAAGATTGCAATTTAAATAATTAGGAAATTGGTGAAATATTTTTCTTGTGTTTGATGGATTCTCCCCCCAACACCCACCAAACTACTAAAGCAAATTTCTCTAAAGTATTGGAATTGGTGCCACCCAACACATACCAAGTGTTGCTTTTGATTCTATTAAAACAGATTTCAGTTAGTCACTGTAATAAACTATTCTTATGTGCAGATTCTGTGCAGTGCAATGTTTGGTTTCATAGAATGAGACAAATGATATCAGTATATTGTTTATTGGATCTGATGTACAATAAATCAGATGGAAGCTTAGCCCACATACCATGCTGCAAAAAAAATGACAATCAAATTTAGAAAGTCTAGATGTCACAGAAAGTTGATTCTGTTTCTAAATCCTAATGTATGAAAATAATTTTTTGATCAACTTAACCATGAATTTCCAATTCTTAATATCATGACGTTGAACATGTTTATGAATCAAAATTGAGTGGCATGCTGCTGTTTTGCAAGAAGCCTACATATTAGTTTATATTCCAAGTCACCAAAGGCAGTGGTTTTAGTCATCCACGCGCTCATGCAATAAAGATTGAGTGGGAAAAGTCAAACGTGATATATTTTAAAAATGAGAAGCACTTATTTAAGCTGAAATGTGGCTTAGTATAATTTACATAAAAGCCAGCAATAATTTCTAGATAGAGAGAATGTTTAACGTTATTGGATTTAAACAATATTAGGCTACGGGGTGTATACCACACCTCTACCTCAGAAATGTACCCAATGATAGAAAGCTGGGGTAAAGTCAGAAAGAAATATGTGTCTCAAAATATATTTTATGGGAGTTATAGCTATAAGCACTATGATATAATGTACTTCTGAAGAAAATGTGTTTTTCGTGTATGTGTGTGTATTAGAATCTTTTTTGTCTTCTTGTTTTTTTCCCCCTGTTCTACCCTTTAACTTGGCGTATATTTGAAAAGGGAGGGGATGCTGTGTCCTGCCAGCTTCTCAGTCCCACGTTACATGTTGTGAAGTTCCATGTGGTAGCCATGTTTGACATATGCTGCTGATGTCTTAGTGTTCCCAAGCCTGTGAATATAAATTAGTGCCACTTTTAATGTTTTTTAATTTTTTTCTTTTCATGTCATTATGATATGATCATACATCCTTTTCTCTGTTTTCTTTTACCCTAATATTTTCAGTCAACCTAGCATTACCTTTGCTCCTGTGAACTTTTGCCATGTGTCATCTGTTACCTAAGAAAGAGAAAATGAGACTAATATCTAGAAGCTAGTTCCCCATATAGTGATTTCAGATTGTCTTACCCTTAGGTCTTTGTTACTTTCTGTATACTGAGTGGTGAATGTTGAGGTACAAGTGGGATGCTAGGTCACTGTTTTAGGTGCTTTTTGTTCAGTGCCATCAGGAACATAATAATAGGCATCTCTTAGTTGGGTTGGGGTTCTATTAAGTGTAAGGATTGCATTAGTAAAACCATTTCTGGACTGTGGTAGGTGGAATTCTAAGATCTTCCCCCAAGATTCTACACTTCCTTTTTTTTTTTTTTTTTAATTTTTTTTTTTTTAATTTTTTTTTTTCAACGTTTATTTATTTTTGGGACAGAGAGAGACAGAGCATGAACGGGGGAGGGGCAGAGAGAGAGGGAGACACAGAATCGGAAACAGGCTCCAGGCTCTGAGCCATCAGCCCAGAGCCTGACGCGGGGCTCGAACTCACGGACCGCGAGATCGTGACCTGGCTGAAGTCGGACGCTTAACCGACTGCGCCACCCAGGCGCCCCTCTACACTTCCTTTTAAAGTTCCAGGGCTGCGTGATGGGATATTATTCTTGTGATTAGGTTGTGTTATATGCCACGCTTGATTTTGGAAGACAATCTGGGTTGGCCAAACTAATTCACAAGAACTGTTTAAAAGCAGTGAATTTTCCCCTTGCTGGTCAAAGAAAGAGAAAAAAAGATTGGAGGTATGAGAAGGGTTCAACACAGTGAAGTTTTCCATTGCTGAGATGGAGGGGTCCACATGGCAAGGATCTGAGAATGGCTCTGAGTAGCTGAGAGCGTCCATGGTCCACAGCTAGCAAGCCTTCCGGGGCCTGGATCCTACAGCCACAGAAATGAATTCTTCCACCAACCTGAGCAACTTTAGGAGTCCATCTTTCCCTAGTGCCAAATGAGAACATAACAGGCTGATACCTTGATTTTAGCCTATACAGTCCTCAGAACAGAGGATCCAGTTAAAGTGGAACAGATTGACCCCCAGAAACTGAGGTGATAAATGTGTATTGTTTTCAGATGTTAAATTTGTCCCAGCACTAAACAAAACAAAATAAAACAAACAAACAAACAAAAAAACTAATACAGGCAGCAAGTGACTCCTCTTTTTCAAGATTCCTGTTAGATTTCTCATTGCCCCTGATTGTATGGTCAGTTGGAGCCATGTTGGTCCATAGGACTGATTTTGATAATTTTCAAAGTCAAAATAAATAGAAAAGACAAAAAAAGTCTTCTCAAAGAAAAATACTGAGCACGTTGAATTTAAATATCTTGAATAGATACACAGAAAAGGACACCACCAGTCTTTGCCTGCTTTATGGTCTAATGGCAAAGCCACATTCCACCTCATAAACAGTGGTTGGGGTTTTGCATTGCATTTGCATCATGAAAGGGTCCAAACAAAGAGGGCCCAGAAGGCAGATATGGATTGTAAATTTCACAGTGGTAGATTTTTCAGCTTCAAATTTGTCATAAGGTTTTCTGTTGTTTGATTTCCTGTATCAGTTTTGGAAAATTAGAAGACATCTCTTCAAATATTGCTTATGTCCCCCTTCATTCTTCTCCATCAGGTAGTACAGTTCTTTTCTGAGATGCTTGCAGTATACTCCCTACATCTCTTCTTCTCATTTTGATATTTTTTAAATCTTTTTTTTTTTGTCTTTCTGAGTTCATTCTGATTATGTTCTTCCATACAATTTCATTTAGCTGTGTCTAGTTGGCTGATAAACCTACTCATTGAAACATTAATTTCTGTTATTATATTTTTCACTTCCCCAATTTGAATTTATATTTTTCTTCAGAATGGTCTGGTTTGCATTCCTGGACCTAGATTACAATACTGTCTTTTTATAGCAGGAAGAGCTATTTTGAAATCTATATTTTAATGCTTCATTATTTGGCTTCTCAATGAATCCATTTCTATTCTCTGTTATTTCTCTTATGTCTGTATAATCTTATCTTTTTTTCCACATGTACATGCTTTTCTTTTTAACTAAATGCCAATTTTTATGAATACATGCGAGTATAGAATGGCATTATCTCCCTCAAGAGAAGTTTTACTTTTTATTTTGATGAAGCTGGATAACTTTTTAAAAAAAATTTTTTTAATGTTATTTACTTTTGAGAGAAAGAAAGAGTACGAACAGGAGAGGGGCAGAGAGAGAGGGAGACACAGAATCTGAAGCAGGCTCCAGGCTCTGAGCTGTCAGCACAGAGCCTGACGTGGAGCTCAAATTCACAAACCAGGAGATAATGACCTGAGCAGAAGTCAGAAGCTTAACTGACTGAGCCACCCAGCCTCCCCAAAACTGGATAACTTTAATCCAATTATAGAGATTGAAATGATTCAAAGCTGTTACTTCTTGTATGAACATGTCTGAATGTGTTTGCAGGAGTCTAAACTCAAAGCCTGGTTAGGAGGATGATCAAGCTATTAACATATTTTTTTTCTCAACTCATGAACCTCAACTTTGTTCCTCTTAGATTCTAATCCCTGGGGGCTATCAATCTCTCAAAATCTCCTCTGATTCTTATTCTGTCAGTTCTGTTTCTGAACTGTTAGAGAATCCTGGGAGAAATACATTACAAATATTACTTCATGTTTCTGGCTTTCTTCATACTTCTAGTTTGGAACCTGAGATGTGTATTTTGAATCTTGTTACAGATTTTCTAGTTTCTTATCAATAGGAGGGTTTTTTGAATTCTTTAGATGGTCATTATCCAAAGCAAAATTAGTTTAGCTATGTATGAGTGTGTGTGTGTGTGTGTGTGTGTGTGTGTGTGTGTGTGTATAAATTTATATGTTATTTATATAGTGTATCTAACATTTTATGCTTATAAAATATCTTTGATTATGAAGTTAATGGGAAGTCCATAAGCTTAATGTTCAGTATTTACCTGCATGGTAAGTTTGCCAAACATTTATAGGCTTTTTTAAAAAAAGTTTATTTATTTTGAGAGAGACAGAATGAACAGGGGAGGGACAGAGAGAGAGGGTGAGAGGGATAATCCCAAGGAGGTCCCAAGCTGTCAGCACAAAGCCCAATGGGGCTTGGGCCCAGAAATGTACATTCCAATGTACATTGGAATTTAAATGTACATTGATAGGTTTATGTTGAACACCTTGAATAATGTAGTAACATTAAAATGGTTTCGCTTCTGGGGCGCCTGGGTGGCGCAGTCGGTTAAGCGTCCGACTTCAGCCAGTTCACGATCTCGCGGTCCGTGGGTTCGAGCCCCGCGTCAGGCTCTGGGCTGATGGCTCGGAGCCTGGAGCCTGTTTCCGATTCTGTGTCTCCCTCTCTCTCTGCCCCTCCCCCGTTCATGCTCTGTCTCTCTCTGTCCCAAAAATAAATAAACGTTGAAAAAAAAAATTAAAAAAAAAAAAATGGTTTTGCTTCTTATTTTAGTGTTGGTCCATAAGAGCTAATTGGAGGTTTCTGTTTTGTTTTGTTTTTAGCTAGATCTTGGCTAGAAGCTGGAGAGTTTTTCAAAGCTATAGGTCTCTAGTTCTATATGTGTATGTATATATTATATATGTATTGCTCTCTAAAAAATTATAGTATAGTTTTATTTGATAATATTATGTGTAAAAATGACTGCCCTGAAATAGAACCTTCTTAGTCACTCAAAATATCCATTAGATGAACAACATTTTATTTCCAGAATATAATATATATCTAAAAACTGCCATGAATATTCTGGTTTTTGTAAATGATATGCATGATTGCATAGTATCAGAGTTCAGAACAGACAAATTCTCAGTCTTAAAATTTGGTCATTTTGGGCTTAGGGAATATATAAAATTTGCATAGACATCCATTCAGGACAATATTTTTGCTCCTCTTACTAAGGCACAGATAAATGAATCATAATTATATTTTAGGTAATTTTGAATTAACTCACTCTGAAAAAGAGGCTAATTTCAAAAATAATTTTAGTATGGTTATAGGTAATTTATCTAGTTGCTATCAGATAATATACACAAGGTATATTTTTGATCCTTAGGAATTAGTTATATTCCTTTTAAGGTATGGTCCAGACTAACATTTCCACTCTCCAAAACATCTTCCAAACTAAGTGCTTTTAATCAGAAGATGAACTGAATGCTGCATATAAACTAATGCATCAGTGCAAATACATCATTCATGGAAAAGCAAATAATGGTAGAGAAAAAATGGAGTATTGGGGTACACTAAACTTAGAAAATAACGCATTCATATTATAGTATCTTATCATCATTGTTATTGGCATTATGTATGCCCTGAAATTAATAGCATATGGAATATTATTTCCTCCACATCGATGCTGTTTTATTAAAGAACATTAATTAGGGTCCCAAAACTTTTCAACTTGTCTGGAAAATATTAGATATATTCTCTTATCAGAATTCATGTTTACTTTTTTTTTGTCATTTGGCAACTCTTCCTAGGAATATTTCTGTGAAAATGAATGATAACTATGAAATAAATATTTATATGAATTAAAAATAGTTATATTTGATTATCAGTAACTTCTGTTAAGACTAAAAAATAAACTAGTATGAACTGACTTTATTTTGAGAAATATTTATTTTCATAGGTGCCTGCTATCCTGTGAACTTTGATTATTAGTGTTAAAATATTACCCTAGTACCCCTAGTCTCAAAAGAAAAATGCCATTATAAAAAATAATAATAATAAAATTGAGGTTCTGGTGGTGCTTTGTTACATATTCATGTTCATGCCAAGAAAATTAAACATGAAGGTAGAAATACATATAGAAAGAGATGAACTCAATCAACCATAAAACGAGAGTTTTGAAATTCCCAAAAGATACAATGACATTAAATTGCTTAGAAATATGGGTCATTGGAAAAGTGGGAAGTTTTTTTTTTAAGTGTGGGTTAAGTGTGTTCTGATTTTGTATTCTCTCAAAGTACAATTTTATAATATTTTATGCTTCACTATACCAAAACTCATTAAAATTTGTATTTGTATAAAATTGGATAAATGTAAAACTAGGTGACTTTCTACTTAAGATCGGCATTTAAGCAAGAGGCAAAGAATTCTAAAACCTTCTACTCAAGACACCAGAAAGAGCTTTGCATTTTGATTTATTCATTAGTGCCCTCTTTCCTTTAACAATGATATGTTGAACCCCCACACTTTGAAATGGACTCCTTGACAGTCAAGGAAGACGCAAAGAAACATGATGGATATGTTAAATATATAACCTCAACGATCTGAAACCCTTGTAAAAAAATAGGGCATATTACGGAAGAGAGCAATAGAAAACTCTCCTTGCAGTGCTGGCGATGTTATTCAGAAGGCTTGTTGTGTGAGAAGGCCCCAACTGTGGCCGCTAAGAAAAGCTGACTAATAGAGCTGTTGCTTGAGAGGCTTACTAGAACTTACTTGACAAGGGGGTAAACCTTAGGAAAAGTTAGGGAGTCTAGAGAAAGCATGTGCTGAGAAGAACAAGCAGTGTGGTGGTGTTGCTTAAGTACAGTTTGAGAGTGGCAGGAAATGGGACCAAAATGATTTATGGTCAGAAAGAGGTGTCTTTTATGACACATTAAGGATCATGGACTGTAGACTGTGGACTGATAGGGTTTGTTTTTTTTATTCCCCAGGTAAAATATCAGGCATAATCCAAATTCCCTGTTACAATTTCATGCGATATATAAACTGTGATAATTACTGAAGGCTTCTAAACTACTCAGTAACATGGGTAAATGGTCTATTCAAACAGATCACCCTGGAAGTTGTTATGGAGGATGACTCTGAGGAAAATAAGATAAAAGGCAGAAGGACTAGTTTATTGGAATATCCTAGGAATGGATCTCAATCAAGAAAGGGTTAAAATGACTATTACTACAACTGCCATTATTATTAGTGGCTACTTTTATGTATGTTCTGTATATGCAAGGCACTGTGCTAATCGGTTCACTTATTATCTCCATTATAATGCCAAGAACAAATCTGTGAAGGTGATATTTATATCCCCAGTGTTAGTCCACATTCTCCACAAAGCAGACACCAAAAGGGGACCAAATGTGCAAACATGTTTTCCTGTATGGAAATGCCTGTGTGGGAGAAAATGCTGAGGGATCCAGAGTAAGATGGGAAGTCTTCAGACTCTGGTGTCAGTCTGACCTACACTGGAGGGAAAGGGGATTGAATGCTGGGTGGAAGTGATCCAGACTGCTGCAGATTTTAAAGTAGCTTTGTCAAGACTGTCAGGGAATGCTAGAGCCAAAGCCAGCAGTTATTGGAGTCCTCTCTATCCCAGGAATATTTGTTGCTTAGTATCCCTGCCCCGCTCTGGTGCTGACTGGAAGCAGCCCCCCAGGAGGCATGGCCTCAGAGAAAACATGGCAGTGGATTTCAGAGCCTAATGACTGAGGCCCCTGGTCAGTTATGATTCCCCTGGTTGGAGGTCTATGAGAACGATTTTTACAGCCAGAAATAGCTATACAATTTGTATAAACCGGTACAAAATTTAAAAACTGGATGTTTGTTAAAAAATATTGTTAATAATTTCAACATAGCAGCAACAGAGGGTTAAAATCAAGTATGTGCTTTTCGAAGCACAGGGATATATGAGCCTGCACAGGTCATGTGCCCATGAAGTCACCTCTGCTCATAGCTACCACAATTCCCCTTAGTAGATGAGAAAGTAGATGTTAAAAAGTTTTCTCAAGCATTTTTAAAATAGTCAGTAGCAGTTTTAGGTCCACAATAAAATTTAGAGGAAGGTATAGCAATTTCCAATATCTTTCCTTCCCTCACACATGCATAGCCTACGCCATTAGTCATATTCGTCACCAGAGTGGTATATTTCTTACAACTGATGAGTCTATATTGATACATCATTTTCATCCAAAGTCCACAGTTTATATTAGGGTTCACTATTGGTGTTGTACTTTGTGTGGGTTTGGACAAATGTATAACAACATGTATTCATCATTATATCATCATGTAGAGTGTTTTCACTGCTATAAAAATCCACTGTGCTCTGCCTATTTATCCAACCCTTCTTTCAACCTCTGGCAACCACTGATCTTTTTATTGTCTCCATAGTTTTTTGCCTTTTCCAGAATGTCATGTATCCTACAGTATGTAATGTAATCTTTTCAGATTGATTCTTTCATTTCTAAGATGACTTGAAGTTTCTCTGTGTCTTTCCATGACTTGACAGCTCATTTCTTTTCTTTTCTTTTTTTTTTTTATTTTAGAGAGAGAGAGAGAGACAGAGAGAGACAGAGAGGGAGAGAGAGAATCTTAAGCAGACTCCATGCCCAGCCCAGAGCCCAACACAGGCTTAATTCCATGACCCTGGGATGATGACCTGAGCTGAAATCAAGAGTCAGATGTTCAACTGACTGAGCCACCCACATGCCCCTAATAGCTCATTTCTTCTTAACAATGAATAACATTCCATTATCTGGATATATTAAAGTTTACTTATCCATTCACTTACTGAAGGATATTTTGGTTGCTTCCAAGTTTTAGCAAATGTGACTAAGCTACTATGAACATCATAGATTTCATGACATGTAGATTTTTGTCTGGCCTTAAGTTTTCAACTCGTTTGGGTAAATACCATGGTATATGATTGCTGGGTCATAAGGTAAAAGTATATTTAGTTTTAAAACAAATGGTCAGATTGTCTTCCCATGTGGCTGTTCTGTTTTATATGTTTACCAACAATGTGTTTGCTAGCATTTTGTGTTCTCAGTGTTCCAGATTTTGGCCATCCTGATAGATGTGCAATAGTATCTAAATGTTGTCTTAATTAATTTGCATTTCTCTGGTAACACATGATGTGAAGCATCTTTTCATATACTTATTTGTCATGTTCTTCTCCTTTGGTAAGGTGTCTGTTTGGGTCTCGGCCACATTTTGTAATTGAGTTGTTTTCTTGTTGTTGAATATTAAGAGTGTTCTGTATATTTTAGATAATAGTCCTTTATCAGATGTATTTTTTGCAAATATTTTCTCACGGTCTGTGGCTTGCCTTTCCATTCTCATGACATTATCTTTTGCAGAGCACAAGTTTTTAATTTTAATGAAGTACAGATTATTAATTATTTCTCTAATGGATCGAGGCATTGCTGTTGTAATTAAAGAGTAATTGCCATATTTAAGGTCATCTAGATTTTCTCCAATATTATCTTCTAGGTAGTTTATAATTTTGCATTTGACATTTAGATATGAGATCCATTTTTAGTTAATTGAAGGGTGTAAGTTCTGTATTATGATGATGAGGAGGAGGAGGAGGATGAGGAAGATGATATTTGCATGGGAATGTCTAGTTGTTCCAGCATCATTTGTGTCTTTGCTATATTGTATTGTCTTTGCTCATTTGTCAAAACGAATTGAGTATACATTTGTGGGTCTATTTCTAGGCTTTCTCTTCTGTTCCAATGATCTGTTTGTTCTTTGACCAATGCCACACTACCTTGAAGTGGAACGCTGCCTTTATGGTGGGTCTTGAAGCTGAGTATTGTCAGTCCTCTATGATTCTCCTTCAGTACTGAGTGGACTCCTGAGTCTTTTGCCTCTCCATATAAACTTTAGAGTCTGTTTGTTCATACCCACAAATAATTTGCTGAGATTTTGTTTGGGATTGAACTGAATCTGTAGATCAGGTTGGGAAGACCTGACATCTTGACGATATTGATTCTTCCTATCCATGAACCATGGAATAAGGATTAGTTCTAAAAAGATGACAAATGTTGATAGATGGCAAAGTCCATAGGAATTGAAATTGGCTGAACTGATGAATAATGTGATAGGTTGAATGATTTTTTGTAAAGAATGTGACATGAGATTCTTGCTTAACATAAATTGGTACCTATAGCAGAGACAGATAATTCAGGAAGAGAAATAGGTTTGCTGCATAGATCCTGAGAACATTTTTGGACATGCTGATTTGGAAGTGCAGTGGGACAGCTAATTGAAGATTTGAAGGACACAGCTGTGGACATGAATCAGAAGTTTGGGTGAGAAGCCTCTTCAGAAATGAAAAATGTGTATTGTCAGCACATTATCAGTTTATTGACCCATCTGAAATCAGTGATGCACAGACTCAAGGGTTTTATTTTTATCCAATTATTGCCTTTGAGAAAGAAAAGAAGTAGCCCCCTCAGCTGTCAACTGACAGCTGACCTTGCAGTAACAGCTAGGCCACAGAATTCCTCTGCTGAACAAAACCATTTCAGAGAACAGCAATATCAGACAAGGTCATTCTGTGACAGTGATGGAGTGAGACAAAAACAAGACCCCTCTGTAATCATGACTGAGCACAGATAAATGCAACAACACTGTTCATACCACAAAAATGACCTAACATCCCCCTCTCCAGGCTAACTTGAATGCCTACTTCTTTCCTATTGGTTTGTACTTTTGCCCTGTTCTCTATGCTCTCCTTTAAAGAGATACCCAGTAACGGAACAGTTCATTCTCAACGACATTATCTAATTCAGAACAACAGCATGGTGTTCTTGATGTTTCCTGGTGATGCAGACTGTGGCTTCATGGTTTTAGGGATGTCATTCCTGACAAGTCCTATCTTTGTGTGGGGTTTCAATAATATACTTCAATTACTGTTACCTTTTCATGGGCCCAAAGTCAATTCCTTGGTAGGCCAAAATGTAAGAATGTGAACTTTACTGATTCACATCTTGTTCTTCTAACATCATGACTCCTTCATTGTTTACTCTCTCTACTCAAATGGGCAGAAAAGTAAGATCAGCTGAGCTGTTCCATAAGAAGCAGGGTATAGGAGGTATAGGCTCTCATCTCTGATATCTGTGTGTTATTTGACACACCAAATTCCTGAGGATGAAGCTCCCTTCTTCGATATTAATAGTGATGGAAGGAAAATGTATGCTTTTGCCATGTGGGGAAAGATGTGTACCTCATCACACCTTAAATGTTCTATCCAGTAAAGTAGTCACTAGCCATAAATGGCTATTTAAGTTTATTCAAAATTAAATGCAATTAAAAATTCAGTTTCTTGGTTCCATTAGCTATATTTCAAATGCTCAGTAGCCATTTGTGGCTTGTAGTACTGTATTAGATAGCTCATATATAGAACGTTTCCGTCATTACAGAAAATTCTACTGGACAGACTGCCCTAGAGAAGAAGACACAGACTGGTTGAATAGAATAGGATAGCAGAACAGATTCATTAGTTTATTCATTTTCTATTGCTGTGTAACAAATTATCACAAGTTAAGAAGTTCTATGAACACATTCTATCCCACAGTTTTATGTGGTTCAGGAGTCCAGGCATGGCTTATCTTGAGCCTTTCCTTGGGATCTCACAGACTGCAGTCAAGATGTTGATCAAGTTGTGTTCTCATCTATAATTTAGGATCCTCTTTGAAGTTCATTCAGGGGTTTGGGAAGATTCAGTTTCTTGTAGTTACATGACTGAGGCTCCCAGTGTCTTTTCAGCTGTCAGACAAAGGCTGCTCTCAGCTCTTAGAATCCACCTGTAGTCCCTTCCCCATGGTCCCCTGGACCATTCACAACATAGCTATTGTGTTCTTCCAGGGAGGTAGGAGTACGTTTATCTGGCTTTTTGCTCTGTGAGCATCCAGAGGAAATATTACACTTTTAAAGGTCTCACCTGATTGGGTCAGACCCAAAATAACCCCCCCAATGTAACATAATATAATCAATTATGAAAACAGTATCTCATATTATAGGTTCCTTCCAAACTTAGTGGAATCATACAGGGTGTTTACACCAGGAGAGAGGTATCTTAGAGGTCAGCTTAGAGTATTGCCTACCACAATTAGCCTTTCCATTTTCGAAGGGGTGTCTTAACCCCAAAGCATTGCTGCCTCCTTTATAATGTGAAATCATTGACATACATTTATTTCAGGTTTAGAACTCATTTATCATATTTGTAATGAAAATCTTCTCTTCAGCGTTTCTTAAAGACACAAAAGTGGTTAAGATCAAGCAGAGAAACAGGAGGAAGGAAAAAGTAATCGAGGAGGTCAGCAAATATTTAAAGGATGAATGGAGTTAGAGGAGCAAAGGAAAAGTAGCTGGATAATCTGCACAGAAATAGAATATTTTTCTGTCATGTCAAAGAAGCCAAAGGAATAAGAATTGTTAAGAGAGGGGTGCCTGGGTGGCTCAGTCGATTGACTGACTGACTCTTGATTTCAGCTCAGGTCATGATATCATGGTTTGTGGGATGGAGCCCTGCATCGGGCTCTGTGCTCACAGCAGAGTCTGCTTGGGATTCTCTTTCTTCATCTTTCTCTGTTGCTCCCCTGCTCACGTTCATGCTCTCTCTCAAAATAAATACATAATAAGAACATTAAAAAAAAAAGAATTGTTAAGATATTTAAAAACTTTATAACACAGTCAAATAGTGGAGAAAGTTTGGATTTTAAGGAGAACCATTGATTTCTCAATGAGTTAGACAGTGTCAAGTGTAATAGATTGTGGAGGCAAGGTTTATTAGAAAAGATGAATTAAGGACACGTACGTACAATGACTACTTGAATGAAGATGTAGTATGGAACATGAAAAACGAAGTCAAAATAGCTTATATTTGTTTTGTATTAAATTTTTGCTGCTTGTTACTTCTAATATGAGAAAGACCTGAGGTTATTTGTAGCTATTAGGAAAGGAGCTGTGAATAATTAAAAGGTTTGAAAACCTATGAGAGAAATAAGGCATCATTGATAGAATAGGGAATCTGGAACAGAAGAATAAAAGTAGATGAAGGATCAAAATGTAAATAAAAGGCATCCTTGGCTGCAGCAGAAGAAGGCATAAAAATGAGGATAGAAATACAAATAGGTACATTTGTAAAGTGAGTGGGCAAGATATCAAAGGAGAATAGATTAGATGCGTCTAATTTTCTAAGTGAAACAAATTCAAAGAATGTCATTTGTTGGGAGTAAGAGGTATAGGCATTGAGTAAGAAAGTTTATTAACCTGGTAAAAGTTAGGAAAATGTACTATAACCTTGAGATGATCAAAGCCACATAAAGGAATGACAGAAAGTATTAGGGCACAGTGGAAGCTGGGGGTCGGGCTTTTTATTGGCATCAGTTTGCATAAGTATGTGACTTTCTACAGCAACAGTTAATCGTATTATGTATACAAAATAATGGAGCACAAGTGTATTGAGGGCAGGTTTACTTTTCACTATTTTGTTGGATTTTGGAGAACAGGTAGGTGACCCAAAGTGGAAATAGTGAAGACCAGGGGAAAAAGAGGCTAGACCAACACTGGTAGACTGAGAGAAAATACAGAGTTAGAAAGATCGTGTAAGAAAGAATCAGAAAGATGGGGCAGAAGTTGGATGTGAAGAGACAACCTTGGCTTTATAAAAAAATAAGGGCATAATTTAATTTTGTTACAGCAGTTTTTATTGAAGAATTTTATGTAAATAGTTTTATTTGTCCACTGTATATGTGATCCTTGGAAAGTTCTTATTTTTAATTAAATAGCAATCCAGTTTCTTTAATATGCTTATAAAACATGAAGACTTACTAAAAATCACTAAAATGCTTCCAAAAGAATTGAGGTAATGTGTAATTACATGTTTCAGCATGACCTTAAATATGCAGAAGCAATGAGACAAAGCATGCAAAGATAATGGCACTTCTTTGCCAAATCAGTGTAAATAAAGAGTATGGAAAAAGTGCCATTTTGTGATGACATCAAGTGGGATTTTGAGGTGATGTACTGGTCCATGCTGTCAGTTTCTTTTACTGATGGTCAATCTGCAAACACTTTATGGGAAGGAGGAGCCTGACAGTTTGTGTAAATTAGCAAGCGTCGAAAATCACTAAGTGCTCTCTCTATTTTTTTTTTCAATATATGAAGTTTATTGTCAAATTGGTTTCCATGCAACACCCAGTGCTCATCCCAAAAGGTGCCCTCCTCAATACCCATCACCCACCCTCCCCTCCCTCCCACCCCCCATCAACCCTCAGTTTGTTCTCAGGTTTTAACAGTCTCTTATGCTTTGGCTCTCTTCCACTCTAACCTCTTTTTTTTTTTTCTCTCTTCTCTATACAGTTAATGTCTTTCAAACATTATACACTTGTATTCTATTTAGGATGGTTATTACCGATTTAAGGGAAACTCATAAAATAGTGTATTTAGAAAATAGACACTACAGTTAAAAAAAACTATTAAGATACGTTAAAACTAACAAATTATGATCCTAAGTTGACAGTGTCACATAGAGAAAGCCTATTAATTCATTGTCTTAAAAGACACTTTTATGGAAATTTCTAATGAAAAGCAAAACAACCACATTTCATCTTGACTGTGGGAACTCCATAAATGATAGTTATTTTGTATTTCAGTGAATTGGTGTCAAAGGACAACCACAACAAAGAAATTATTTGGAGGAAAATAAAAATAAAATAATCTGGTCTCTGGAATAATGTAAGAATCTATTTTTGATACGAAAAGGAAGACTGCTTTTATCCAAAAGCACATTAAGTTTAATTTTGGCCTGTTTGTTTTCTAAATCAAGACACACTTAACTTACTTTCTCATAATGAGGACACATTTTGTTTGCAGTTACAGTAAACCTCTGTCTTTATGCCAGTGCCACTAATTTTAGAATAAAATGTGATTATTTTTCCAGTGTCCCCTGTTTTATAAACACATAATAAATCATATGTTTAAAGTAAAATGCAACTGACATGTTTACATTATATTCAATAGGATATATAGTGTTGAATTTGAAATATGCAAAATTATGTATATAAATATTCTCTTCTTTTCCTACACATGTTTATTTAATGATAACAGAACATTTCTCAAGAATGGAAAGTATGTAGCAAACAACTGAAACAAATCTGGTGCAAAACTCTACACTGTAGCACAATTGTTACAGGGTTTTTGCCTAAGAGAAAAAAAAAATTATATTTTAATTTGTTTTCTTGAAATGGCACTTGTGGTGTTATTTATAATAAGAAAAACTTTGGTCTCCCTCCCATTTCTGGTACTGAGCCTCTAAAACCCCTGGAAATTAAGTATGGTGAGCAACAAAGGTACCCTTTGTTATGTTAATGAGATAACTTAAATTTTTTTAATGTTTATTTATTTTGAGAATGAGAGAGAGACAGAGAGACAGAGAGAGAGTGTGAGCAGGGGAGGGGCAGAGAGAGAGAGGGAGACACAGAATACGAAGCAGGCTCCAGTCTCTGAGCTGTCAGCACAGAGCCTGACGTGGGGCTCAAACCCACAAACCATGAGATCATGAACTGAGCTGGTCAGATGCTTCGCCGACTGAGCCACCCAGGTGCCCCTTAATGAGGTAACTTTTTGATCCCACCTTAGAATGGTGGCTGGAGAACCAACCACTTGATCAGAGGGTTAGAACTTTCAGTCCCACCCGATGATTTCCCTGGAGGAGAGAGGGGCTGGAGGTTGAAGGAATCACCAGTGGCCAATGGTTGAATCAATTCTGACTATGTAATGAAGCTTTCATAAAAACCCAGGACAGGGTTGGAGAGCTTCTGGGTTGGTGAATGTGTGGTAGTTCTAGGAGAGTGGTATGTCTGGAGGGTATGGAAGCTTCCATCCTTTCCCTGTACTTTGCCCATCTCTTCCATCTGGATGTTCCTGAGTTACCTCCTTTTATATTATAATAAACCAGTGATCTAGTAAATGAAATGTTTCTCTGAGTTCTGTTAAAGAAATGACCATGGTGGCAGTTTTTATATTTGTTAGAAAAAGAGGCTATACATTTGTAAGGAATTGACAGAATAAAGAAAACAGATATTTGGGAACTGTAATTAGTAAGGAATTTGGGGTAGAATTTAGGCTGAGGTAGTAGATTATGGGGGGGAAGTAGCAAGGTTTGTTTTCTACAGCTTTGTCAGCTTTAAAATTCTTATCTCTGATGATAAGGATGTCTTTTTACTTAGTACAAGAATAGTACCTTTCATATGGGATATTTATTTCCTGCTTTCAGGGGGACTGGCTGTTTCCCAAGTAACTTTTATTTAAAATAATCAATTTATCAAAGCGGCACATTTTGGGGTGGCTGCCCTTGTCCACTACAGAATTTCTGATTTATAGCCAGTTGGTCAGAAGTACAGGTAACAATCCAGGCTTCAGGGGTCTGAAGTGAGGGGAGTGGGGAGTCTTGTAGAACTGAACTCATTCCTGTGCAATCTGATGCTACTGTGGGTAGATAGTGTCAGAATTGTTTGTTGATGTAGGGAGAAACCCTTTCTTCCATGTTGGACGTTGAGTCCAAGAACCTAATTTAGCATTGTCTTATAGTGTGACTACATTTGAAGTAAATAAGGGGTTTCTGGATGGGCTCAATCAGTTCAGCATCCAATTCTTTTTTGTTGTTTTGTTTTGTTTTGAGGGGGGTGCAGAGAGAGAGAGAGGGAGACAGGATCAGTCACTGTAGAGCCCAGTAGAGATCATGACCTGAGCCGAAGTTGGACCCTTAACCGACTGAGCTGCCTAGGCACCTTGAGAGTCCAATTATTGACTTTGGCTTAGGTCATGAGCTCATGGTGTCACATAGCCTGGTCTGGATCACCTGGAAGAAGAATCAAGGGATACTCAGAGATCTTGGAAGGCAGGAAGTTTATTTTACACAAGCAGGCTCAGAGGGGATAACTCTCCAGAGATCTGAGTCCCAAGCATAAGCAGAGGGGACAATTTATAGTATGTTCACATGGCAAGCAGGGTGGGAAGAAAAACCCAGAAGGGGAGTCTTTGGGCAGGGACTGGAATTCCCCTATCAGTCCTGTCAGCCATCTTATAACAGACTTTTACCTATCAATGGTTTGTGGGATCGAGCCCTACATCAGGCTCTGTGCTGAACCTATTTGGGATTCTCCCTCTCCTTCTGCCTCTGCCAGCTTGTGCTTACTTTCTCTCTCTTTTTCTCTAAATATAAATAAATAAACTTAATAAGTGCACAACTAAGGAAGATTAACTGTATAAAAGTGTTACAATTTCTGTCTTAGCTTAAGTCTCTAGTTCAATTCAAAACACATTCATTTTCACCCATTTTTGATTTTGGTCCTCTTAACACCATTACAGAAAATCTCAAACTCATCCTTTTCTTTTTTATTATAATTTTTAGATAGATTCTTCTGAATCTTATAAAAAATGAAAAATTTTCTCAAAATATCTCAATTTCCTTCTTTCTCCATACCAAACAGTTCATGCAAACCCTTTCACCGGTTGCCATTTAGACTTTAAATACTATACCAAATCTGCATTTTTATTTTTTAATGTTCATTTACTTTTATGAGAGAGAGAGAGAGAGGGACAGCACAAGCCGAGGAGGGGCAGGGAGGGAGGGAGAGAGAGAGAGAGAGAGAGAGAGAGAGAGAGAGAGAGAGAGAATGGCAGGCACAGAATCTGAAGCAGGCTCCGGGCTCTGAGCTGTCAACACAGAGCCTGATGAGGGGCTCTAACCCATAAACCATGAGATCAGGATCTGAGCCAAAGTGTGATGCTTCACTGACTGAACCAGCCAGGCACCCCCAAATCTGCATTTCTTGATAAATCACATTTTTATGTATTTTAACTATTCATTCTAGATAAAGGAAAATAGTTCCTCTCTATAGCTTCTTCCCACTGATTTCCTCCAATATCCTAATTCTGCCATCTATATTTTTACTTTTAAATTCATAAAGTTTAAATTTTTAAAATATTATCTTCTGTATTCTAGCTTATGCATCTGTGATATCTATAGGTTGGTCCTACAAATGTAAAATGAAATAAGTGTTCATGATGTAAAATATTTATGACAGTAGATAGAAGTAGAATTATTGATCTATAGCAAAAATGTATTCTAATACATATATTTCCTTGGAACAAAGAATTCTACAGAATGAAGTGGTCTTTGAATACAGGCCACTTTTATGCATCAGTACAACAGAAGGCAGTCAATCTTGACATTGAACTATACATCAGACTCTGACTTCAGTCCATGTAATGCTCCATTTAATACAACAGAAGATAAATAAAATAGAAGCTGGGCAAATATTTGTAAGCTAAAGTTAAACACTGTAGAAGAAAAGTGTCACAATGATTTGAGAGCCTTTAAGGGGCATAGAGTTTGTGATTCAAGGCAGGATTGTTAACAACAACAAAAAAAACCTAAAAATGACCCTTATATTTACTTTGCATTGCAGTGCAGTGAGTTACCAGGACAACAGTCCCCGTTCTGTCAGTGGGACAGGCTATGTCAAGCTTAGTTTCCCATAGGAGCAGAGATGGCTCCTTATTTTCTAAAGTAGAACTCCGATTAGCCATGGACCATATGTTATCATGTATTGGGCAACTGGCTTTCTCAGATAATTAATGTGAACAGTTATGACCCAAATCAGGTGAGAAATTGGTATATTCTTTTCACTCTCACAAATTGTTCTTGTGCTATAGAACAAAAGAGAGTGTGTTGGTCTGAATGTTTGAATCCCCCCAAAATTCACATTGGAATCCTAATGTGATTACCCAATGTGATGGTGGTAGGAGATGGAAACTTTGGGAAGTTGAATAGGTTTTAAGGGTGGAGCCCTCGTAGATAGAATTAGTGTTCTTATACAAGAAATCCCACGGAGCTTCCTAGCCCCTCTGACCATGTAAAAACACAGAGAAAAGATGGATACCTAGAAGAGGTCTCTCACTAGAACCCTACTGCTTAACTAGATGTTAGCTCTTTGTACAAAATGAATCATGTTGAAAGTAAGCACTATCAGAGCTTCTCACTCATCCTATATAAGCCTCACTTTCCTGGGGCACTTACAGATATATATACTTTGGTAAACTATATTTAATGGATTAAGAATCATTGGCAATGATTCAGAGACAGATGAATACCATACGATTTCACTCATGTGGAGTTTAAGAAACAAAACAGGTGGTGTATCCTAGGGGAAAAATGAGAGAGAGGCAAACCAAGAAACAGACTCTTAACTATAGAGAACAAACTGATGGTTACCACAGGGAAGGGTTGGGGGATGGGTGAAATAGGTGATGGGGATTAAGGAGTGCCCTTGTCCTGATGAGCACTGAGTGTTGTATGGGAGTGTTGAATCACTGTATTGTACACCTAAACCTAATATTACATTATATGTTAAACTAACTGGAATTTAAATAAAATCTTTAAAAAAAAGTTGTTAACATATAACACATTGAACTAACCAGGGGATACATATCTCTGTTACTATATTTAGATACTTGGTTCTGATACCCTTCATTGTCAATGTGAAATTCATAGTTGTCTTTCACTAACAATTTAATTTTTAAAATTAGAATTTACTATTTTTAATGCTAAATATTTCATATAACACATAAGTGAATAAGAAAAGCATCCAGATATTTACTGTTCACTTTAGGAAATCATGATAACATTTCCTTCTCTTTCTGAGAGATAACCACCATCAAGATACTTGGTGCTTTATTATTACTGTGCATTTCTATACATATTTACGTAAATTTTAACTAGACAACATATAGTATTTTGCTATTTTAGCAAATATCAATGTCTTTAAATCTATAATAGTTCCCAAACCTTTCTTTCTTTATTGATATTTTTCGATCTTTGCCACAATTTGAAATAAGTTTGAAACATGTTACTTCAATTCTCCTTCAGCGTTTATTTATTTGAGTATTTTTGCCTTTTATGTGTTCAGAGAACTTGTGTGACAATTTTCCTTTTGGCGGCACTTTTTATTAATAGCCAAATATATGGAAAATCTGGCAGTCATTATTTATGTTCTTGTGCTAGATGGGAAAATGAGGGTTTCAGAAGCTCAACTAGTAAATGATGCAGTTGCGACTTGTGCTTAGATGCCTCAGCTTAAAGTATCTTGCCCTGAACTGGTGGTCTGCAGTTTCTTAGTATATTATAGTTATTTATGTATCACTCTATAGCTTTCTATGTCTTTTGAGGAAGACTGGCCTTTTAGACAACTTTGTATACCCCTGGTGCATGTTGCCTTCTTTGAATAGGTGCTTCATACTTGTTACTTCCTTTCACCTGTTAATCACTTAAATGAATGGCCTTCTCATGCTTTGTTGTTCAAAGGCCAAAGAAACTTAATAGTACCAATAATCAGAATAGGGCAGTCACGTCACTCGAGTCCAACCTTGCTTGCCGAAAGATGTAAATCTGTGTTGTCTGCTTTGAGTTGACAGATCCTATACATCTTGCCAGAGTCTGAGTATTTGGAATGGGAGAAAAACTGTACAAACATTTTAAGACACTTTTATAAGTTTCAGGTGTAAAACATGAGAACCAGTCTTTAAAAACAAGAAAAAAACATAATGAAAATCTGTATAGAAATAGACCACACACTGATTCTATATGATTAAAACATCAGTTCAGAATGCAGAAACACCACATCTAGAATCTGAGTGAAATGATTCAACCAAAAGCCAAACGAGGAGAGATTCAAAACTCTGCCTTGTAGAGCAGGGGCTAATAAAAGAACGAAGGAATATTAAGAAAGTGTTTAGCGTCTTTACCCCGAAAGGTAACAGAAAAGAAAGAAGCCCAAGTGTATGAGATGTAAAGAAGAGTGAATAGAGTCATTGGAGGGATGGTTAAAGGAAAATTTATATAAGTAATTGTAACCAACACATAATGTTAAAATATTTATTTTATGTAGATACAGAATATAATTTCTTTTGTATAATTGTATTAAAAATGTGGAAGGACATCATAATGACTCTAAAGAAATACTCTTTTTATTTTTTTTAATTTTTTTTTCAACATTTTTATTTATTTTTGGGACAGAGAGAGACAGAGCATGAACAGGGGAGGGGCAGAGAGAGAGGGAGACACAGAATCGGAAACAGGCTCCAGGCTCCGAGCCATCAGCCCAGAGCCTGACGCGGGGCTCGAACTCCCGGACCGCGAGATCGTGACCTGGCTGAAGTCGGACGCTTAACCGACTGCGCCACCCAGGCACCCCAAGAAATACTCCTTTTAAATAATTATACTTACAAGGATAAGAGGTTAGAGATAATATAACTTGCCCAGTTCGACCAGCTCTTAAATGGTGGATCAAGGATTTGAACCCTGAGGTTGGACTCATACTTACTAAACAAATTCTCCCTGTGTAGACATTTTTTCATTAGGTCAAATGCCTAATTGTATACTACTCTAGACAACCACAGTGTATCTAGACATAGCTAACTGTAGATATTTTACCAGAAAGCAATTAATTCACCTCACTGGAATCATTAGGTATCCTCAGTCTCAATTCAGTGGCGGGAACCATCCTAAGGATGACCAGCTCCATTTCCTGTGATATAACCTGGTACCCAGTAAACAGGCAACGTATGTAAGGAAGTAATCTAAACCAGACCCTCACCCTACTCCTAGCAAACCAGGACTGTTGCTACCTGAAACTGCATTTGTGAGAGAATGAATCTATGAATCCTTTTTCCTGATGTCTGGTTTGTCAGCAGCAATTGTCATAGCAGTATAAGCACCAAGATGTCTTTACATGGATGTTAAATTGATTAAACAGGGCCATTAGACAGAGGTGGTTCTAATACCTTAGCGGCCTACATAAGCAAAAACCAAAACCTAAGCATGTAAGTGCTTCAAGGTTAAGAAGTCAAAACTTAAGGACAATCAATCACAGTCGACTAGGTTTTCTCAAGTAAAGCAAATGCTTACGCTATGGCCAAATCATTTCCTTGTTTTGTTTCTGCCTTTTTTTTTTTATAAAAGTCTTGTCTTCAGCTCCGGTTGGTGGAGGGCTAATAACCACTCCTACCTTGGCTTCACCCAATTTGAATTGATTTTTGGCCAAAGAAACTCTTAAAAATTTAATATGCCTCATTTAATCTTTTTAACAGGTGTTTCTGGCCACGGGAACTGATACAAGATTAGGCTGTAGCCAGTACTATAGTGAAAGTACTGGCATTCTGTGTGACATACAAGCAGCACGACCCCAGATCTTCCCTACATAGACATTGGCTATCCCTGGAACTAAAGAACAAGTTATTCTTGGTGCTATTATATATTTTTTTCATACCGAGTAAATGTTGCTTTGAGGCAGTGAAATCAGAAAAAGGATTAATCTGAAAGCAAGAACTTCTATCCCTGAGATGGAACCCTGATACTGATCTTGACATTCACCCTAACTCAAGTTATAAATAAATTCCTAGAGAAAACTTTAAACCGAATCCTAAACAAACCTCCAGTATCACTTCTCTCCCCAAATGTAAAGCTATAAAGGCTTCAGTGGCTGATATCCCGTCTGTCAGATGGCCCTGAACAATGAGTTGTACAATAAGTAATCAGAATATGTCAGGGGACAGTGAAAGAGCAATGATTTTAAGCTGTGCCTGTCGATAACAAAAAATTTATTATAAAAATTAATGACTTAGTGACATTGTTGAAACACACACACAATGTTTCACAAATACATGAATTAATACATGTTGGATTTTTTTTAAGTTTATTTATTTATTTGGGGAGGGGGAGGAGAGAGAGACAGAGAGACAGACAGACACTCAGAGAAAGAAGGAGAGAGAAAATCCCAAACAGGCTCCATGCTATTAGTATGGAGCCTGAATCAGGGCTGGATCTGATGAACCATGAGATCATGACCTGAGCAGAAACTAAGAGTCAGATGTTTAACAGACTGAGCCATGCTGGCACCCCTCATGTTGGATTTTTAATAAGTAATTACAGTAATATTATTTAATATTCTGAGTTATTGTGAAAAATACCATAAGTCCTTGAGCTGAATTCATTTTGTGAAGTATCTTGACTCTATAAACGAAGGGCATCATTATCTCTCTTAAGAGATAAAGTAAAATAAGGAAATCAGTTAGTTGCATGACGTTGACTGATTTTAAAGTGAAGCAAAGACCTTTATGTAGTTCAGGAAGTTGGAAAATCACTTGGAGGACAATGGAAGCTATCAACTAATTCAAGGCATATTGCTAGAGAAACAGATTATGTCATTATATGAAAGTATGTTCAGTGTGGTTCACATTTTTAAAGTTTGGTCTGTATCAATGGTTCTCAGATCTTAATATACATCATAATCACTTGGAAGGCTAATTGAAACCCAGAATTCTAGGCCCTAACCCTAGAGTTTTAATTCAGTAGTTTTAGGATGGGAACCTAGAATTTGACTATTCTAACTTCCCAGATGATGCTAATGCTTCTGGTCCAGGGACCACATTCTCAGAACTACTGGTTTTATTTATTCTTTTCGAATTTAGGTGAATGTAAGAATCCTTACAGATCTCGTTTAACTTCCATGGCATGGTTTCTCCCCTAATCAGTCTCATTCTGGTTTGGGTGGCTCCAACAACTTGAATGTGTATGTGTGTGTGTTTTCAAATACCTAAAGTGATTTTTATGATGAAGTAAGATTGTGAAAACACATCTAAATACGTGGGGTGAAAAGGAGGAGAATAAACGAATGATTGGTTCTGATAGGCATAACAGTGGATATCTATGGCCACCTGAGTGCTAATGCCGACCCCTGAGTAAATTGATCTGTCCTCATTTTTCCCATAAGACTGCATTTCTGGTAGAACTGTGGCTTATTATTTAAACTGCTTAAGTACAAAAAGTGACTTAAGAATTCAGTCTTTGGACACTCAGCAATCAAAACAACTGCTGTAACTCTTACTCATCCTGAAGACAGAAGGTTCCGGTTTGGAAGAGGATAATTGAGTTTAATATTTTTAATTAGAAATCTTCAATTAGTAAACCAGAATTTGTATCAAGGGGAAGCGTATATATTTTTTAGAGCAATTTCAATTACAAGATATTCTTTAGACAAACATTACCTACAATTGTTGCAATTGTTTTCAGGAGTCACACATCTTTCTTTGATACTAATAGAGCACTTTTGAAAAACGTAGTACAATGCAATTGCATTGTCTCAGGCTTAAATAGTAAGGTACTTCCATGTTTTTCCACTTCTGATTTGGATTGAAATAAGTTTATGGTGAGTAAGGATCATTTTGGAAATAATTCAAAGTTCAAATGTAAAATGGTACTTATATAATATGTAACTTGAAGGTATATTTTATTTCTTTTCGACATCTGAGAACTGAATGCCAGTTGAGGAAGAAATTACTGCCCCAAAAACTTCATAAAAAATGCTGTAAGAGGATTTAAAATTGATTTTGGAAGATGTATGAATGATAAATTGAAATAATGTGAAGTGTCATTAAATATTTTTTCCAGCAAAAAATCTAACAGTATTATATGTTTTTTTTTTTTTCTATTTCTTCTTAGAGCAAATGCTGAGCCTAATGTTTCTAACAGCTAGTATGTAACTCCCATTTCTAGTCATTCCTATACTTTACAACCCGCAGTTCCTGAGGCAATATCAAAGTGGACAAATAGTAAGTCTAATCAGATAGGACTATAATACAATGTTGCACAAGGCAAGCTAAGTGTGTTTTCTGTGTAAATGCATTATTTCCATAGCTCCTACAGGAATAAGTGCTTCTGATATAATACCATTTTCTATGAAAAAAAGTGTTAGTTCCTGAAGGAAATTCTTCATCATTCTGAGAAATGTCATTAAAGTCAGCAAACAGCTTCATGTAAGGGTGAATATCCATTTGAAGAAAACAGCAGAATTACAAAAAAGTAGGGGGAAAAATCTGAACAGCCCATCAATTCAACCATATAACCCAGAGCATTTTAAATACAAAGTATTTCATAGACATGCATGTTTCAAGTGGTAGAGGTTGTGTGTGTGTGTGTGTGTGTGTGTGTGTGTGTGTGTATGTGTGTGTGTGTGTGTATGTGTGTGTGTGTGTGTGTGTGTGTGTTTGTGTGTGTGTGTGTGTGTTTTAAATTTTTTCATGTTTATTTTTGAGAGAGACAGATCAGGAGTGGGGGAGAGGCAGCGAGAGAGGGAGACACAGAATCTGAAGCAGGCTCCAGACTCTGGGATGTCAGCACAGAGCTGGATGTGGGGCTCAAACCCACGAACTGTGAGATCATGACCTGAGCCAAAGTAAGACGCTTAACTGACTGATCCACCCATGCGCCCCTGTTTTTTCTTTCTTTCTTTCTTTCTTTCTTTCTTTCTTTCTTTCTTTCTTTCTTTCTTTCTTTCTTTCTTTCTTTCTTTCTTTTTGAGAGAGAGAGAGAGAGAGAGAGAGAGAGAGAGAGAGAGAGAGAACGAGTGGGGGAGGAGCAGAGAAAGAAGGAGACAGAATCCGAAACAGGCTCCAGGCTCTGAGCTGTCAGCACAGAGCTCGACGCGGGGATCCAATTCCTGAACCGCGAGATCATGACCTGAGCTGAAGCCGGTCGCTCAACCGACTGAGCCACCCAGGCGCCCCTGAATATTTTTATGTACATTTATTGAAACATAATTTTTGTCACCTACATAGCATCAAGTGAATACTGTTCATACCTTCAAGAATGTTTTATTATAGCTTCTTTGTAGAAATGTTGACAGTGCTTCTAGACACAATATACAGGAATAGTTCTTATATAGTCTTGAATTAAGTGAAAAAATGACTCCAAGGAATAATTGAATTGACATGTAATAATGGAGTTCTTGGCAAAAAAAAAAAAAAAAAAAAAAAACTGGATACAATATAATTTTTATTCAGGCACCACAGGACTACAGTTCTTCAGAGAAGACAAACTCACAAAGTGAGGCCCACGATTGCCCTATTCTCTGCCTGTGGAAAACTGCACAGAGATGGGATCTGAGCGGGGCTGTTGGACCTGCTGAGCCGAGGAGGCAGAGAACAAAATCTGGGGTAGTGCAGGTTGGGACATTTTCTCTTCTTCATATTACTAACAGATAATTAGGAACGTTTTTATAACATCTGCTAACATGCTATATAACAAATATTTTTGGATATTTACAATGGGAAATTCTGGTATGTAGTCATCTTCCTACATAAATTATAATTCAATGTGAGGCCCCAGTGTTAAGCAATGGGCTTCTCTGTTATTCCCTAAGAAGCAGCTTAGGTGTTTGCTTTGAATCCTCCTCTGTCTTCTTTTACCATACTGCCTATTAATCCTATCTGTAGCACAGATTAACCAAACTTGATGTTACCTATAATTTTGGATCTCTATATATTACTTATGTTGTTATAAATTTTATCCTGTTGATAATTCTACTTATACATCTTGCTCTTGAACTGAACTGAGAGTGAAGGTCTATGAGTATCTGGCCATTTTAGCTTTCACAGTCATCCACTGTCTACAATAGTATCATTTCCAAACCTAACGTAACTCTCAGGAAATATTTTTAATGGCCCAATCTATTATCTATGTAATTGGACAAAATAGCATTCAGGAATGAATAATTCCTAGACTTTACAACTCCTTCCCATGTGGTTTTTATTTGCTACCTTTTACTGATGCTATATACTCCATGAATATTTTCTGTATGATTGAATTTTGGACACCAGATCTCACATAGGCACCTTTGTTCTCACTTTCAGTTACTTCTCTGTTTTATCTTTATATTTGTCTTTATCCACCCCTTGTGCTGTGTTCGACATTATCAATTTTGAATATGTATTTACTTACATAATAGTTCTAGATTACCATTCTGTTAAGCGGTGGGTAGGCAGAATGATAATTATCAACCTTGGAAACCAGTCCAAGAAGAAAATAGTCCTGGCTGTGACCATGAGATATGGGCATCAATTGCCAACATAGAGCTTCTCAGAAATATGAATGAACATGTTATATATTCCCAACTCTTCACACTCAATCTGTGTCTGCCACTTTACTTACCCTTCTTACAATTGCTTCCTCTCATCTGCTGTTATAGATCCTATTGCCATATTGAAAATCTGATTTAGCTCTTGAATCTTAAGGGCTGACATATTAGAAGTCAAAAAAATACACTCCTAGATATTTCTATAAGAATTCAGAAGAAGGTTAATGAATTTCAGAATGCTTTATAATTATGTAGTTATTACAGCTGGTGTTGAAATAGAGATGCCAAAAATCAGCAGAGCAACTGTTGTTTAGTCTGAACCACGTTTGAGAAGAGTATAAAGGATCTGTAATTCACGGAAATTGGTTGCAAATAATCCGGCACAAATTAGGACCAATGTTCCTTTAAAACTCCTTTGTATTTTTTTCTCTTTGAAGCAGGATTGTTACCATTAAAGTTCAAAATATCACATTCTATAAAAGAAATCCCTCTTGGGGAGTTTTCCTCTGAATTCCCATCTGATTTCTCTGTTACATCCACACTCCTTTCCCTCCCGATTTCCTTACTTAAACACATACAGCTATAAAATTTTAGTGGCAAGAGTAAAGTTACTTGGGTCATCTTTGTATTTTGGTGAGTATTATTGGCTGTTGTGTGTGGAAGATGTAGGATATATTTTGAGGCATGTGGAATTAGACTGTGAGGACATAATGCGTATTATTAGATAGAATATGTTTAGCCAGAGAGAAAGAGTTTGAAATTTGGTGATCAGGGTACAACCAGTGATCCATAATTTGATCCATATTTTGAACTCTGAAGGATCATTGAATGTGTACTTAAATCATCCAAGAAAAGAAAAATAAAAAGAGCAGTGCCAACAGTAGATCAAAAACCTGAATACCGCTGTGAAGCTACTATAATGGGATGACCTCAGAAGGCAGAAACAAAAAAGAAAACCAGAAGAGAAAGCAAGAAAAAGGAAAGGGTGTGATTTCTCCCATATTCTCTGCCTCATGTGGCCCCTTTACAATCTTTTGGCTAAAAAGAGGAGGATTTCTTTTGGAATTTTTGCCATGTTTGCTCATGGTTCCGTCCAAGACCCAGCTCTACCATGTCAAAACAGGGAGAAAAAGGTGGGGAAGACAACTGTGAAATTCAACCACTTGAGGATCATAATGGTTGGACTATGGGTTCCTCTGTGATCGACCTGCTGCTGTTAACTTTTCATCATCCTCTGTTATATGTAGTTGCTGTTTGTGTTACTAAGTCCTGAATTTTTATAGTGTAATGATCAGGGGAGATAGGCTATAGGGATCTCACCCCATCTTGCCTGGTAAGATTGCCAACCACAAGATTAATGTATCCAATACAATAGAATTTGCATAGACCAGCAATAATAACTAGAACATAAGAACATTTGGGTTCAGTGGCAGTTGGGAAACAAAATGGAAAAAAATAAGACCAAACTTCTAGTGAGTGCATTATAAGAGGGTGACCTCCAGATGAAATAAGATCAAAATATGATCTGTGAAGCTGCAAAGAGTATGGATAGTGTGGGATATCAATGCATCATAGGGTGGGAAAATATTGCTATATACATGAAAAGCACAAGGCATAAACTAATGACCAAATGAATTTGATTTTGAATACAATGAATGTGAATACATCAAAATTGAGAATTTCTATTCAGTAAAATAAAGCACATCTTAAAAATAATTATTAGGGGCGCCTGGGTGGCGCAGTCGGTTAAGCGTCCGACTTCAGCCAGGTCAAGATCTCACGGTCCGTGAGTTCGAGCCCCGCGTCGGGCTCTGGGCTGATGGCTCAGAGCCTGGAGCCTGTTTCCGATTCTGTGTCTCCCTCTCTCTCTGCCCCTCCCCCGTTCATGCTCTGTCTCTCTCTGTCCCAAAAATAAATAAACGTTGAAAAAAAAAATAAAAAAAAAATAATTATTAGATAGTAACACTTTGAGAAAATGTTCTTATTGTCTAAACCTGAGAAAGGATTAGAATACATAAGGAACTCCTAAAAATCATAGAAAAGACTAGAACTCCAATAGACAAGCAGTTTTTAAAGAGGTATCCCAGAAAGCTAAAAATCATATAAATACCGAAATTCATTTATAATCAGAGGAATACAAAATAAAATAATGATGGATAATACTTTATGCTTATAAGATTAGAAATGTAGAGAAGGAAGTATGTGTATCAGAACCTTCATGCACTGCTGGTGAGAGTGTAGTTTGGAACAGCCATCCTGGAAAGCAATCTGGCGGTATTTAGTCAAGTTAAGAATGTGCATGATTTATTCCATTCCTCAGTATATATTTCAAATAAATTCTAACACTGGTGCATAAAAGGACACATTAAAGGATATTCAATGTGGCTTTCTTGTGACATTGGAAAATTGAAGTCAATCTGTCCATATTAGGAGAGTACATCAGTTATTTATAGATCTGTGAAAAATGAAGCGGTTAGAATAAACAGATTCAATGTGCTCATACAACATGGATGAAGCATAGGAATATATGAGTTAAAATGTGATATATATATTTAAATTATATATATATATATATAAATTTTAACATGTCCCAGAAAGAATACTTATAAATTAAAAAGCAAATTATTAAAGTCATTAGAATTATTGTCTTTGGAGCCATGGAGGAAACAGGAAAAGTGAATGGAAGTAATGCAGAATAAATACATAAGACATTTTAATAAAATAAGAAATTATACAGTATTTTTTATAATTTTCCTTGAATTCTAAAGTACAATGAGCTCAGTCCCCATATTTTTTAAATGTCCCTCATATATTTTTTAAATGTACAAAAAAATAATAAAATGTTGTCATAAGGATACAAAATATTTTTTTAAATTTTTAAACATTTATTTATTTTTGAGAGACAGAGAAAGACAAAGCACGAGCAGGGGAGGGGCAGAAAGAGGGAGACACAGAATCTGAAGCACACTCTAGGCTCTGAGCCATCAGCACAGAGCCCAATGTGGGGCTCGAACCCACGAACTATGAGATCATGACCTGAGCCGAAGTTGGACACTCAACTGACTGAGCCACCTAGGCACCCCTTTAATTTTTTTAACATGTATTTTTCAGAGGATACAAAATATTTTGGATGAGGCAGTAAACAGTGAGTGATTAACTTTCCTTAGGGAACTTTTGTTAATCTTCCCTGGAGAACTTTGATCTGCATCTTGAAAAATAAACAGAAGTTGACCATAAATGTAAGATGAAACATTCCAGAGGTAAATATTGGCACTATATCTAGGTTTTCTTCCTATTTTGTAGCCTGTCTTTCCGTATAAAGATGCTACAACTTGAGTTGTTTTTATAAAACACAAGAGTGACCATCTGATTCTTCCACAGCTTTAAAACTTCAGCAGCATACTGATTTCTATAAAATACATTACAGATTACAGTTTTTAATTTTGTGTCTCATCACAACCCTCCAATTAACATTTGTCAACTTTCTTCATGTCTCAAAATGGTAGGTTGGAATGTTGCATTGTGACTAGTATTGGATCCCATTTCTCAGGATGTCTTCTGTTAAGGACATTGATGGGGAAGGAATAGGATCCTGAAATTTAGAATGAGGACATATGTGCTGATGAAGCTGAGGACATTGAATGCCTAAATTTTTCTGAGTCTCTTTTGCCAATAGAAGCAGCCCTTTCACTCCTGTCTGAGAGCGTTAACCCTGCTTTTCCTGAAAAGTTTGTAATAGCCTCCCATGAAGTAGTGCCTAAGAAGACAGCTGATTCTCCTCAGGACCTACCTCTACCCTCTTTGCATTTAAGCCTGTAACTAGACTCATATCCAGAAGAATTTGAAAAGAGAGGTACAAAATGTAACCCATAAGGAGTTGTACCACACTCCAAAATAATTGCATGAGATTTTCTAATTTATATGGACAGAATACTGGATAATAGTGTAGGAATGAATATTAAGGGTATGGGGCAATGATGGAAGAAACTAAAGTTATATCAAGACAAATTTATTGTTGTGGGCCCACTAAGTAGAGATTCTTGATTCATTGTTGTAGTTCAAGGGCTTAGAAAGGGC
This sequence comes from Puma concolor, assembly GCF_028749965.1. Lineage (NCBI taxonomy): Eukaryota > Metazoa > Chordata > Mammalia > Carnivora > Felidae > Puma > Puma concolor. Next base: position 22,758,708 of record NC_141683.1, read on the forward strand.
TCTAACATTTTGTTTGGTTATTTGGCTAAAACGGTTGCCTACACTAAAAGGGGGCTAAAATCCAGAAATGATTTGGTATGTACTGTAGAGGAAGGTATCCAAAGGTTTAGAGATTGGAACTTTAGGAAGGGATTTATTGTTTAAGACCAGTTCACCCACTATTTCACCATGACCGTAAGAAAGGAATTTGTGAGAGGAGCCCTAGTAGGTCACAAATTAGTTACTCTACCCTGCAGGTCACAAATTACAGTGGAAGCTACTGCCCTGGATTAAAAACTGCTGCACTGGGGATAACTGGATATCAGGAGGCAGGGTCCAAGAGGTGACTTGTTTTCCAAAGGTAAGGTCATCATGGTTGTTGTAATGGACAGCAGAGTCAAAGCACTACTCAGAATAGTGTAACTCAGACTTATTTTGTTGACTAGTTGATCATGGATTCCCAAGAAATGAAATAGATAGTCATCTACTAAATTCTTGTTTGGCTTTATAAAGGGAAGACTTCTAGATCCAGTGAGCAGAAGTCCAATTTGAATCAAAAAAGAGTTACAGTCCCTCAGTCAATTTCTAGACTCAAGTCCATTTCCAGACCCACACTCTGTGAATTAGGTGAAGCAGGTTACCTTGAGGAAGACCCACTACACTGCCAAATATTTCTGCTTTAATCTGTCTTCCAACCTTCCCCAACAGGACCTATGGCTTCTTACCACAGTGAATGTGCACTTGGGGAAAAGGAAATAATCAGACTTTACAAGGGTTAATAGATACTATCTCTGAATTGACACTAATTCCTGGAGGTCCAAATATCACTTTGATCCATTAGTCAAAGTAGTAGCTTCACAGTGGGTCAAGTGGGTCTCCAGACCCATAGTTTGGTCATATCCCTGATTTCAGAATGCATGATTGGAATAGACATACTTGGTAGTTAGCAGAATCCTCATAGTGATTCCCTAATCTGAATGAGGGAAATTTTGGTTAAAAAAAAAAAAAAAAGGCCAGGTAGGAACCACTGTCTTGAAAGAGTAAACCAAAAGCAACGCCACATTGCTAGAGGGATTGTAGAGACTAGTGCCACCATCTGGGACTTGAGTGATGCAGAGATGGTGATTCCCACTGAATCCTCATTTAACTCACCTATTCGTCCTGGGCAGAAAACATATGGATATTAGACAATGACAGTGAATTATTATAAATTTAACCAGCTCCAATTGCAGCTGCTGTATTGTGTTTATTGCTACGAATACATCCTCACTATCCTGTCTCTGTGGTAGATCAACTTTCTAGGTCTGTATCATAATTTAGTAAACAGAGAACTTGACTACATTTCTCTTCCTTAAGATATCATACTTGCCCATTGTACTGATAAGATTATGCTGATTGGACCTGGTGAGCAAGAACTAGCAACTATTATGGATTTATGGTTAAGATATTTGCATGTAAGGTAGTGAGAAATAATTCCGACAAACACTCAGAGGCCTTCTACCTTCAGAAAAATGTCTAGGGATACAGTGGTGTGGGGCATGTGGAGGTACATTCTTTCTGGGGTGAAGGAGAAATTGTTGCATCTGGACCATCTTGTTTTCATTTCTCTTTTTTTTTTTTTCTTTCTTTCCTTCCTGTGGGTTACTTGAACATTTTGGGGAGTCTGTCCGAACTTATTTATCATTATTTAGTGTATCTCTTTACATACATTTTAGCATGATTGCTTTGGGTATTACATAAAACATATGTATAGTATAACATGTATACTTACAGGAATCGATTGGTAACAGTATTTACCACTTCAAGTGAAATGGGGAAATACTCCAGTTAGATACCTTTATCTTTTCCATGTTTAAGTATCATTGTCTTAAGTATCAGGTAGGATTAAACATCTTTGTTTCAGTCATCAAATATGATTATAAAATGCATGAAGAAAGAATAGTCTGTTGTATGTACTCATCTTTCTGTTCTTTCCATGGTCTCTTTTTCCTTTTCAATGATCTAAGTTAACTTCCTTATCATATCTCTTTTGTTTGAAAAACAATCTTTAGGGGTGGGTCTGCTAGTGATAGATTCATTTAGTTTTCTTTCACCTGATAATGTTTTTATTTTCTCTTCATTTCTGAAGTATAATTTCACTGGTTGTAGAATTTACCAATGACAACTTTTTAAAATTATTATGATGTTTTTATTTTCTCAGCTCTTGAAAAATACTGTTCCACTTTCTTTTTTTTTTTTTTTAATTTTTTTTAACGTTTATTTATTTTTGAGAGAGAGAGAGAGAGAGACAAAGCATGAATGGGGGAGGGGCAGAGAGAGGGAGACACAGAATCTGAAACAGGCTCCAGGCTCTGAGCTGTCAGCACAGACCCCGACGCGGGGCTCGAACTCACGGACCGCGAGATCATGACCTGAGTCAAAGTCGGCAGCTTAACCGACTGAGTCACCCAGGCACCCCTACTGTGCCACTTTCTTATGGCCTCCATGGTCACAGATGAGAATTTACTGCCATTTTAACTGGAATTTTCTTATGCGTAAATCATCTTTTTGGCTGTTTTAAAGGTTTTTTCTTTGTATTCAGCCTTTTGGCCTGCTTGGTTTATCTACTGCTACTGTTGCTCCCAGTGGACCCTGCTGGCACTATGCAACAGAGCCGAAACATGTTGCTTGGCTTCTAAGTAGGGGGTTGGAAAGTCTGGAGGCTGCCATCCAAGTCTTCTGGCTGCCCTATGTTCCCGAGCAGATGAAAAGACTCTTGGGATTGTGAAAACAAAGTGGTTGTCTGGATCGTGGGGTTTGTTGTGGTTGGGTCCCTTCTGCCTGTTCTGCTCACTTGTCAGGTGTATCTGGGAAGACCAGGAGAATCTTGAGCACATAGGACTAACAGGCTTCTAGGAAAAGGACTCTTGCTATGACTGGATCACTTTTTCTTGTTCCACGGGCCTTCCCCAATACCCTTGAGTGGGGAGGAGAACCTTTTCCTGGAAGGAGATGCTTATTGACTGGGATGCTTCCTGTAGCTGGGTCTCTTTTGTAAGTATTACCTACAGACTCTAGAATCTCTTAGCTAAAAAGTGAAGGCTCACCCCTGGCAGCAAAAGAGAGTGCTTCCCTTGGCCACTTATTTTTGGGTTCCCAGTACATCTTCCCTTCCTAGTAGTGTTGGGTTCTTCTGAGGTTTTCGGAAAGATTCTCATCCAATCTGACAGAGGCATAAACTTTCCTAGCTGCCTTCTGTTGCTGGTCAGGAATGGGAAGAAGGGATCTCTTAGTTGAAGGGATAACAAGTTGGCCTGACACCATGGTGTTTCTTCAGTCCTGAGGCTGCAAAACAGTTCGCCTGCTTCTTGCCACTGTTGAGAATTTCTTCTTAGTTTTGTCTCATGTCATTTCCAGAGTTTGTAACTGTGATTTAGCAGGATAGAGCAGGGGGTAAAGGTCAACATCATCTTTTCAGACCAGACATTTTTTATTTAATTATTATCATTAAAAACATGTTTATTATTTCTAGTTAATTCTTACAGAATTTCAGTTGATCTCTGCCTATCATTAAAATTACATATTTGTTTAACATCTTCATAAATCAGTTCTGTGTTTAGTGTCTAGTTTATCTTATCTCATTTACCTTTTATAAATTTATTATGTCTTCATTTTACAATTGAGGAAAACTTAGGCTTAGAAATGTAACTTTCTCAATTTACTTAGCTAGTAAACAGAAGAGCAAGGATTAAAAGTCTAATTAGACTCAGTCCCGATACCATTCTCTTTTCTTGGCTTTACATAGACTCTTTTGTGAGAAAAGCACACATAATTGGATGTTTCTTTTCTTCACATAGAAGTAATTAAATCTCCTGTGTGTGTGTGTGTGTGTGTGTGTGTGTGTGTGTGTGTGTGTGTGTGTGTTTCATAAGGTCATGGGTGACACTACTGTTGTCCATTCCCCACAGATAAAATAAATATGACATAAACTTTGCGAGGGTAGCATGTTTAGTATTATTAGTGTTTTTGCTTATGCCAGTGTTATGCCCATTTTTGACGGTAGCATGACTGAGCTAGTTACTGGAGAGACTCGCATATTTTCTAGTGTGACAATACAATACAACCTATCTTGGACATATGTGTATCTCAACGGATATGTTTATAAAAATGGGGAGTTATTTGCTAACCTAAGAGAATTATATTTCATGATTATATTTTCTTGTATCTTTTTTAGAGTCATACTTAATATTGTTCAAGTTTAATCTAAAGTATTGTTATATACATCTAAGAACTTCTGTCATCTGATATTGATTTAAAAAGGTATAGAAGCCCCCCTGTGTATATTCCTTATTACAGGATACAAGTTCATCATTATATACTATAGGTCTTATTTTTAGAAGGAACTGAATTCCTGAAAAAAAAAAAAACATTAGTATTTAAAGGAAGCAGCATAAAAAAGGTATCGTTTCTTTCTGTACCTAAAAACAAAATATGCAGGTCTTATCGTGAGCTGCAAAATAATCTTCCAATACTATTAATAGGAAGCATTTTGAGGAATTCTCCTTCCAGCCAAGATAGGGAAATAGGAACCAATTTATCCTTCTGAGTGAAATAATTAAAAAACAAATCAAAATGTATGAAGTAATGTTTTTCAAGCCATTGAACATTAGGTAATATAGAAGAGTGATCCTTAAACACAGGAAACAAACAAGGTTAGGGGGGAAACTCTCCAGCTACCACCTTGACAGATTTTCCAGTCTGTGGTGCAGGGAACAGGTACCTGGGGAGAGCCTGGCTGACTCTCTAGGTTGAAGTGATGTGGCTAAGATTTTAGGGAAGTCATTAAAGATAAAGTTTACAGGGCAGGGAATGGAAAGGAGAGGGATTCATAGAAAACTCCAAATATTTGCAGAAGGTCCCCTTCAGTAATGATGAGCTCACACTTGAAGTAGTGAAGACACTCCTTGAGAATGCGAAAAGAGCCACAAGAAAGGATTAAAGGAAACAGTACTCAGTACTCACATAAGACCAAAAACTGGGCCTGTTTTTACCATATATTATGGAGTTGTGGGTATAGTACATAAAAAACTCTTGCTTAGGAGTGGAAGATGCTTAGATATAGACTAAATGCGGTGTCGTGCATATATTGGAAAAAAAAAAAGATACAGATTAAATGCTACCCTAGACCTGCCTAACATATCTTAAAAACAAGATATGAAACAAAATGTAGGTCATAAAGATACCCTAATATTTTTTTACACTTAATAACAGTGCTTCAAAATACAGAGAACAAACAATGATACATCTCCAGGGAGAAGAAGACAAATCTACAGTTACAGTTAAATATTTTTATACCACTCTCAGTATTTGATAGACCAAATAGACTAAAAATCACTGAGGATGTAGCGGACTCACCAGCATTTTAATGAATTGAAATTTGTACACATTCCACCAATAAAAGAAGCTACATTCTTTTAAAGTCCACATCAGATATTTAACAGGACTTTCCTTCCATAGTCTGAACAACAAAACATGTTTAATAAAATTTTAAAAGAATTATGCTATACAAAGTATATTCTTTGAATATAATAGAATTCAATTTAAAATTAATCTTGAATATTTCCAAATTTTTGAATATTAAATTAAAAAAATAAAATAATCTAGACATTGAGGAGGAAATGAAATTAAATTGGATGTTTAACTGTATAAAACTGAAAACGCTATTTATCCAAATTTGTGGGATTCCACTAAAACAATATTTAGGAGATGATTTATAACAGTAAGCACCTATATAAGAAAAGAAGAAAGGTCTCAAATCAAGAACCACAACATTCATTTAAATAAAAACAAAAACAAAAACAACCTAGAAAATGAAGAATAAATTAAACCCAAAGAAAGGAGGAGAAATACAATAATAAAAATGAGCATGGAAATTATTAAACAGAAAGCAGAAAAGTAATAGGAAAAATTACAGTAACCAGATGTTGGTTCTTTTATTTTTATTTATTTCACATAAGGAAGCATTTACTTGAGGTTTAACATGAAATCCTACAAATAAAATTCATATAAACACAAATCTACATCCAGTTATAACAGATAGCAAAAGACAACGTATAAACAAAGAAAACTAATTGGTGGCTGTATATATTTGGACACAGTTGTGTCTTGTACAACTGATCTCAGATCAACAGATGACCAATCTTCAATGCTGTCTTACAAGATGGGTTGACTTTAGCAACCCCCTGCCATTTTCTTCAATGTCCTCCTTTACTATGGATGGTAATTGTCTTGGTGATTGCCATGCTGTCCAGAGGCCTTGCCATATGTGCTCTGTTGGCTACTGTGGTCTGCATATCCCTGTCCATTCATGTCCATAGTTGTCATAGTTATATCCAGTATAAGCATGGCTGCCATAGCCACAATAGATTTGATCACCACCATAGGCACTATTGTAATTTCCATATCCTTGATCATAATAGTTACTAAATCCTTGGTTCCAGTTGTGGTGCTTACCTCATCCATGATGCCTGGTACCACTCCTCCTGCAGGTGCAGCTCCAGCTGCCGCACCACTTCCTCCTTTTTGTTGTTGTTGCTGCCTATATACCTCTTTGGGTTGTGCAACTTTGATCCACTTCCCAGAACCAATTTGATGGTCTCTGCTTTCTAATGATGTCTTTACTGACTGTACACACGATAAAACAAAATCGTCTTGTCTCATGTGTTTTTGTATCCATGGGAATTCAATATTTTCAGTCTCTTTAAAGGCTTCAAAATATTCTTTAATTTGTTCTTCAGAAGTATTTGGGCTTAATCCACTCACAGAAACCCTGATGGGGGGTTCTTTTCCTTTTAAAGCTTTGGCCTTTTGGATGTCTATCAAACTGGTCTGTCATCCAGTTTGTGGTCCTTCAGTGCCAAAACCTTATCAATGCTAGCAGCATCTTTGAAAAGCACATATCCAAATCTTCTTGATCTTCCAGTCACTGGGTCTGTTTTAATTGTACAGCCTACAACATCCTCAGATTGAGGAAAGATAGATCTTTCTTGCTTCTATCCCAGTTCAAGCCTCCAATAAACATTTTACTTTCATCCTGCTGATTTTTGCACATTGATTTTGTTTTTCTCTATGTTGCTATACTTTTTCATGTCCTGCACTGAGGCGGCGCTGTCCGCCAGGGTGCTTGTGTGCAGTCCCAGTGGCAGCAGCAGCGGGGGTGGAGCCTGGGATGCTGCTGGCTCTGAAATAGCGGAAGAGAAAAGTTGGTTCTTTCAGCGGATCAGTAATATTGACAGATCCCTGGCGAGACTGATGAGAAAAGGAAAACACGCGTGACAAATACGAGAAATGAGAAGGTTACATCACTACAGGTTGTACAGAGAGTAAAATGTTAATAAGGGGGCTATAATTAGCAATTTTATGAGTGTAAGTCCAACAACATAGAAAATAGGCAAATCTAAAAGCCATTCCTAATAACTCTCAACAAACAGAAATACAAGGGAACTTCCTTAAAGGAAGTTTGACAAAGGGCTTCTGTGAAAAACTTAATGCTAATATCATGTGTAATGATTAAGACTAAATACTTTAAAGGTCAGGGAAAAAGGAAGAATATCTGCTTTCATCGCTTATATTTCATACTGAATTGGAAGGGCTAGCAAATGCAGTAAGAAAAAAATAAAAATAAAAGCATTCTGGCTAAGAATAAAGTAAGAGGAAGTAAAATAGTTTTTATTTACAGAATACACCCTTGGCTAAGTAAAAACTTCAATGGAATTTAACAACAACAAAAAAAGTACTAGGACTTGTAGTTGAGAATATGGTTTCTAGATTTAAAAACAATATACTTAACAATAAGTACCCTCAAAATTTAAAATAAACCATTTACAATAGAAAGAAAGTGTGGTAAGTTGATTTCAAATATTATTTGAAAATTCAGATATCCTAATGTAGGCAAAAAGACTTTGCAAACAAAAATTTTGAGAATGCACAATGTCTGATTTTAAGACTCGTTATAAACCTCTATATCCCATGTCAATGTGGAACTAACATAAAGATAGATAAAAAGATTAACAGATGAATGAAAGAAAGCAGACAGTTCAGAGATGTGTGTGTATATATGTATATGTTTATATACAGAGAGAGAGATAATGTACATAGAGAAAGAATATATAGGAAGAATAATCTTTTAAAACAAAAGTGTTGGGACATTTATATATCAGTATGCATAAAAAGAGTCTTAAATGCATACATTGAACAGTATAATAAAAATAACTCAAAATGTATCATCAACATGAAAATAAGCTACACATTTTTAGATTTCTAAAAATAAAAATTAGATAAAAACTATGTATCCTATGTGTATGCCAAAGTATGATTTATTATATATATAAATATATACATATATATATGTATTGAACTTATTAAAAAATAAGAATGTCTTTAAAAAGATACTATTGGGGCGCCTGGGTGGCGCAGTCGGTTGAGCGTCCGACTTCAGCCAGGTCACGATCTTGCGGTCCGTGAGTTCGAGCCCCGCGTCAGGCTCTGGGCTGATGGCTCAGAGCCTGGAGCCTGTTTCCGATTCTGTGTCTCCCTCTCTCTCTGCCCCTCCCCCGTTCATGCTCTGTCTCTCTCTGTCCCAAAAATAAATAAATGTTGAAAAAAAAATTAAAAAAAAATAAATAAAAAGATACTATTAAGGGAATTAAAAGATAAAGAATGGGAGAAAATATTTGAAAATCACATATCTGATAAAAGACTTCTATACAAAATTATAATTCTCAAAACTCAGTAATAAAAAATGGTGTATCAATAAAAAAATGAACAAAATATTTCTAGCAGATAACTCACCAAAGAAAATCACAGATGGCAAACAAGTCCATGAAAAGTGTTCAAAATCATTAGTCATTAGGGGAATGTAAATTAAAACTGCAATATAATACCACTACCTACACATTTGAGTAGTAAAAATAGAAAAATTGGGGTGCCTGGGTGGCTCAGTCAGTTGAACAACTGACTTCGGCTCAGGTCATGATCTCACAGTTTGTGGGTTCAAGCCCCACGTCAGGCTCTATGCTGACAGCTCAGAGCTTGGAGCCTGCTTCGGATTCTGTGTCTTCCTCTCTCTCTGCCCCTTCCTTGCTCGCACTCTGTCTGTCTCTCTGTCAAAAATAAATAAACATTAAAAATTATTTTTTTAAATGGACAAAAAAAAAAAAAAACCCTGATCATACCAACCATTTGCAATGATATGCAGGAACTGAAACTTTTATATCCTGTGGGTAGGAATGTAAAATGGTACAACCTTTCTCATTTAGGAAAAAAGTTTAGAAGTTTGAAAAAAAATTAATGTAAAATATAGATAGATCTACCATCATCTGTGTATTTCTAGGTATTTATCCAAACCAAATAAAAACATATGTCCCAATACACAGACTTGTGCATTACCATTCATAGTATCTTTGTAATAGTAAAACCTTAAAATAACCCAAATGTCCAAAAAAAGTTGAACGCATCAACAAACTATGATATAGCTATACATGGGAATACTACTTAGCAACAAAAAATAATTATTTACTAGTACAAAACACAATATGGGTGAATCTCAAAATAATTATTGTGAAAGAATCCTGACAAAAATCATACTCTGTGTTTGAATTCATATTAAATTAAATCAAATATATGATAAGAAATAAAAACAGATTAGTGGTTGCCTGGAAACAGGGTTTAGATGGGGAAGGGCTGGAAGGAGGAATTAAATATGCAGGAGGAACCTTTCAGCATTGATGGGTATGTTTAGTAATGGATAATGGTTTCATGGATATGCCAAAGTCATAAAATTGAACAGTTTAAATAAATGCAGGTTAGTTTTGCAGATCATAAAAACACATTCTGGTTCACTTTCAGAAAAATAGAGCCATATTTTCTCATGTCACATGTACCAACTCAAGAAAAATATTATTTGTAATACAATCTCAGTCACATACTTAATCTTACAAAGCTTCACAAGTTCTTAATCATAAGCATCTGTGTACAGGTATTTAGGTAGATAGTGTAGCTGATGTGATATGTTTATTAAGCCCTATGAGCAATGTTAACAACAATTATACTCCTCAAGCTAATAGAACATTCATGTTTGATGTTTAAATAATTTCATTATCAAGATGAATAATAGGATTGACTTTGACAACTTTGTTAATTACTGATTTTGACAGGAAGCCAACACTAATTAGAATTTCATTTTTATAAAATGAATACACTGTTTGTAATCAGCCAAACATCCCTCAATTAAGTCAGAGCTCTAATATTGCCCAAGTTGTCATTTTAATTACTCCCTAATATATGTAGAAAAATAAGTATTTATGTTAATTGTAAAATATTACTTTATAAACAGACTAATTCATACGTGAATATTTGGTAGTCTACTGCCATTTTGCTACATGTGATAGAGACATAAAAAGTATGTTTAGCACTTCAGTTGTATTTAAAAGCTACAAGTTTCTAAGGATTAACCTTTTATAATTATTTTAGAAATAAAAATGTTTTACTCTCCTATGGGAATGGTAACATTGCAATAACTGCAAAAAAACCCAAAAGTTTTCTTTGGGGTTCCTCAAGTTTGACCTGCAGGGCACAGGTTGATAGTGTGTCCAAAGTGCACCCCAGCCAACTGGTAGACCCTATGGTTTCTTCCTAGTTCACTTGGAATTGTTGAGTCTCATCTGTTTTTGGAGAAACTTCTCAAAGAAAGTCATTCTAGTCTGTCCTGTTTGTTCATGCCAATAGCAAGGTGACATTTCCACTCCATGAAATGACTGAGAATGAAAGTAGTCCCACTTGGGGAGTCCACAACATGGTAAGTACCCCTTTCTTTCCAGAAGTACCTTGTGTATCATTTTGTGTATCGTTGAGATTGTATTTCTTGTATGGGGAACTAGGCATTAAATTTCATCCTCCTGAAAAAATAGTGATTTGCATCTTAGGGTTAGTCATAAGAATCCTTCAAGTATTTAAAATCATGGAAGACATCCAGACAGGTCAGGCTCAATTGGTTGAATTGTCTTACTTTTTGTCCAAGGTGGAGTCTGGGAGATCTTTAATACAGCCTGCTGTTTCTGAATTGATGTTTCGGACCAAGTAGAAAGGTCAATACAGACACTTAGGGAGAATGCCACCTGGCTTTCTAAGCTAAATGCTGATGGTTTATAGGGTTTATTCAGCTGAGAGTGTGGGCTACAAGGTTGAATCAATAGTACAAGTTGTTATCATTTTGCTGTTAAGGTCGTATTGGTAGTAGCTTTAGTTAAATGCCACATAAAACATTTCAAACTGATTTGGTTTCAGCCCTGTCAGTTAAATCAGAATCAGAGTGGCAGACAGTATACATGTATGGGAAATTTCTAGTGATTTGATATAGAAATGAGGGTTGGTTATTATTAGGAGATAATTCTCCCTAGATCTGTTTCATACTTGAATGACTTCTATTAAGTTGTGTTGTTTGAACTATATTTTCAAGGATGTTTATACAGCAAACATCATTGGAAGACAGAGATAGTATCTCACTCCAGGGCAGAGGGCACAAGGATTTCTTTACTATATAATTTGTCTTTCCATGGCAATAGTTAGGCCGGCTTGCAAACACCCCAGTTTAAGAGATTGGAGCTTTCTAAGCTTGAGGTTCCTCAGATACAATCCAAAACCTCTACATTCAGGACATCAGATGGGCCTTTTCATATTTCCTGGGGGGATGGTAGGTGGAAGGAACTGATGGTAACAGGAAGGTTAAGGTATCTATTGTGCCTTGAGTAACAGAGTTCTTTGTCTCTGACTCAGAAGTCTAATGTTTCTTGCTAACATCTATGAAACTGTGTCAGGATAACTCCTTGTTTTATAAGCAAGGTAAAAATCTCAGACATTTCACAGTTCTTGCCTCCCTTCCCTCATTTTGTAACCAAAGCATTAATTTCTGAGAATCAGATTGGTGATTCCTTGAACAAAGAGAAAAAAGTGATTGGAGCAGCAGTTATGGTTTTTTATGTTTTTTTGCACGGTTGTTATACTACTTCATGGAAGCTTTATTTTGTAGGGACCAGAGTCTTTATATTGTCAAAGCCAAAATTCTTTGAAAAGTTTGGGGGTCCCATTTTGTGAGTAAAGTCATTCTAGTAAATAGCCATAAGTTCTTGGGGGGAGAACTGAGGGATACATTACAGTGTATAATTGCCATAATTTTGTCTGTTCCTTCTCCTGGACTCCTGGTTACTTCTTTAGTCAGTCAGTTTAAGTTGTGAAAACTGGTTCAGATCTGAATTGGCATAGTTTGTGACTTTAAACCAAGGTAGCTATGAATTGTCCAGGCTCTTTTCTTTTGTGTAGATTAAACAGTACCTTTTTTGGTTACTTATATGTTTTATCTCAAGGGAATTCATGGTCTCTTGACCATCCCCAAGGATTTCTAAGGATTCGTGCACCTGTTTGCTACTCAGATATTGATATTCTTTATAATAATTGCAAACAATTTGCCTCTGATAGTTAAACATCATTATTGTCTCCTTTATGTCATGCCCCGTGCTGCTCAAATGGTCAAATTTATGATAATGTATCCTACCATCAGCTCTGACATACCAAGAACATCTACCACTTTTTTCCTAATAATGCCAGTACCCTACTCACCGAAAGTGTCTGTAAGGCACTTTCCTAAAATTATAGTCAATTGGTAGGTTGATGTTGTTACTCTCTAAACCCAGGAGGTTGCTACCATATTGATAACATTTGCCAACTCCGTGTTCTGACCTTTTGTTCAAATTCTTACCAGATCCACTCCTCCCCCATCAGTATATGTGGACTAAGTCCTCCAGATCACTGAAGATATAGTATCATTCCTCCTTTAGCTGACATTGCCCTTTCTTTGTCAGGTTGTGTAGTGACAATCCTAATTGTTGATCTTATGGCTAGGAGGTGAGGCAGAGTCAAACCTGAGTGAAGCATGTTGTCTTGAAAGATAAAGAAGTAGGCTACTTCTGAAGGTCCTGTGAATGAAGGAAGCCTAGGATTTCAAGGGTTTTTTTTTAGTGCATATACTTGGCTTTCTCAAACTCATGTCTCAGTCTCCTAGTCCTCCCAGATCAGGATGCTTACATTTTCATAGCGGACTTGGTGGGTTTGAGAATTAATATCATTATTCAGCTTAATATTCAGCTCCATTGTTGTCCAAGTAGCTTTGTGATAGAGAGTGCCAATCTTATGTTTGCCTATAAGTAAACAAACACAACCCAAAGTGGGGACAATGTGGGAGTGGGAGCTTTATCTATATACTAGTGGCAATTACAGGAGATAGAGTTTGAGTTTAGACCCCTGAGGGAGGGGCCTGGTAATAAGAGTCTAAGATCAAATAGAGTAATAGCAAATAAACTTGGTTCCTTGCCATAATTTGTTGATATCAGATTTAGGGAGGTGGGAGGGGAGGTTATTCAGATGTGGCCAGTAACTGGAGGAAGAAGGAGAAACCTCAGTGTTAACTGAGGGGAACAGTCAACTTGTCTGATACAAAGAAACACATTCTAGTAATTTTGCTGTAAAGTGAAGAGAAAGAGTAAGACAGAACTAGAGCACAGGTCTGTTACCAAATATTGGACTAGCAAGAACAAAGCAGATACCCTTCCTTTTCTTTCTGACTCCAATCTCCTCTTCTTCTTCCTTTGTGGCCTGCAGGTATAGCTTCACCCTTTCCTTCTCTTTTAGCTTCCTTGTTTCTATAGTGCTCTTTGAGGGATAAAACATGTAGCCCACAAGGTACACAGGAATAAGAAAAGGGATGGAGGTATTCTGCAGAAACTGGCTGAAGCATATTGGGCAGGTAAAAGGGATTACAAGCCACTATCTCTAATCCCTATGCTTTTGCAAATACAAAATTCTTTTATCCAGATGGTATCTTGTTGATCAGGGAGAGAAAGATTGGGCATCTAGTAGTTAGTTCCACATTTGTGAACAATTGAGAAGGAGACCAACGTTAATATGTTAATCTTAATATATTAACAATGAAGAATCTATCTCAGGATTGGGGAGAATGATGACTATAATCTTTTTATTGAAACATATTATCAGTGGAAGAAAGTAGATACAGACCACAGAAGAAAATACGTGAGAGAAGGCGGGAAACTATAAAGGAGCAGTAACTTAATTTATTATTCATTTATTAGCCAATTTGAGAGAATTAAATGGAACCAATCCATTATTTCATCAACAATAGGATGCTGATAATGGTGCTTTAAGATAAAAGGAATGTATGTTTAAACAATATTAGCAATTAAAATAAACAAAATGTTCATATAAAGCCAATATAGTTAAAAGTATATTTCCTTTATTCCTTTATTGACTTTCCCTCAGGAAAAAACTAAGAACCATAAAGTCAGTAATTGTATGAACATTTCCTTTTAATGTCATGAGGGCTGTTGAATTCTTAACTGCATTGCCTTTCTGAAACATGGTGTGTAATATGGACTTAAGTGTGATTGTTTTTTTTCCTTTCTGAATGTACACAAATTAACTCCATATTATTAATTTGGGTGACTATTCTCCTAAAGCAATTCCCCCCTCCTTTTTTTTTAACTAAAGCATTTCCTAATAATAGAATTCTAGAATCTGAGATAGTTTTGAAAAAGAATATATGAGACTTTCAAGAAAATTGTCAACTTTCAGAAAGAAGTCTGAGTTAATTATTCTCTTTGGGAAGATACTGTCTGAATATAGAAGGAAAATAGAAATTTTGTAAACTGATATTGGATAAACAGGAACTGACTCAAAAGAATGTGTGCTATGCAACATCACCAATACGAAATGTTTAGTGAATGCTTACACATAGAACCTATTCTAAATGAGGCAAATACAAATATACAAACCTTCTCTAGAAGGAATTAATTGTTGTTGTTAAAAGATAGCATATGCTCAGTACCAAGAGCAAGGTGCCTGTGTGGCTGGAACATGGTCATCTGGGAGAGAACAGTAGAAAATGATTCCTGAAAAGAGTGTTGTGGCCAGATCATGTAGGGCATTTTGGAAAATAGTAAAGATTACCAATTTTATGGGAAGTATGAACTTTGGAGGATTGTAAGCAGTGAAGAGACACCATCATATCTGTGTTTTGAAATGATTATTCAGACTGATGTATGGAGAAATGATTATAAGGGGAATATACTATAGAATATAAATAAGGGATACCAATATGGGGGCTATTGCATAGTTGGATATGTGATGGTGGTGGCTTGGATTAACATGACAGTACAGTTGTTGATAAATGATCAGACATGGGATATATTCTGAAGGCAGAGGACAGGATATTCGTCTGTTTTTCTTTTTTTTTTTTTTTTAACATTTCTTTATTTTGAGAGACAGTGGGGGGGGGGAGGGGCAGAGAGAGAGGAGAGAGAGAGAATCCCAAGCAGGCCCTATGCTGTCAGTGCAGAACCTGATGTGGGGCTTGATTGGATGCTTAGCCAAGTGAGCCACCCAGACACCACAGGATATTCTTCTGTTTTTATCTGGAGTATGAGAAAAGAGCAGTCAGGATGCTTATAGGGTTTTTCGCTTAGGCAATTGCATGAATAGGATTGACATATAATGAAGTAAGAATTTGGGGATGGATCATGTTGTGTATGGGATATCAAGATTTCCATTCTGGACATGTGTACTTAGTGGAAGGATATACAGTAAAGCCTTGGATTGCGCGTAATTTGTTCTATGAGTATTCCACAAGATAAGCAAACATTTCTAATAAATTTCAACTTGATAAATGAGCAATGTCTTGCAATACAAATAGTATGTGATAGCAAACATCACATGATCACAACTGAGCCAATGGTTCTTCTCTGTCTCACTCACTCACTGCAGGATTGTGGGTGATCATCTCCCATGCTTGAATGCTCAGTCTCAGACTGTGGTGTTTGGCAGAAACCAATGATTTTTCAGAACGTTGGAATGTGTCCACAAATGGCTCTAGTGCATTTTTTATCACTTCAAAGCACCTATGGATAGTCCTTTACTTTTCCATGCAAGAGTAAGCTTAGGAATGCTTTGCTTCATTCTAGGTCATTGGGTAGATTCCTTGTTAAAGTTGCACAAAAAGAAAAAGATTCCATTGGACCAATAGATAGCAGTGATTCCATTAGTGATAGTGAAAGTCGTCCTATACAATTACCCTCCTCTCTCTTGTCTCCCTCACACTAGGCACGAAGGTTTTCAAAGGTTAGTGCAGGTGAATTTGTTTAATTTTCTTTATATTTTGTATTTTGTTTTTATTTTATTCTTTATTAAAAAATTTTAATGTTTATTTTTGAGAGAGCATGAGTGGGGAAGGAGCAGAGAGAGAGACACACACAGAATCCAAAACAAGCGCCAGGCTCTGAGCTGTCAGCACAGATGCTGATGTGGGGCTTAAACTCACAGACCGCGAGATCATGACCTGAGCCAGAGTCAGAAGTTTAACTGCCACTGCCACCCAGGTGCCCTTATATTTTGTATTTTCTTTATTATTTTGTGTTATATTACAGTATTGTAATCATTTTTATATGAATATTTTTGGGTTGTGGAACAAATCATCTGAGTTTCCATTATTTCTTATGGGGAAATTTGCTTTGATATACAAGTGCTTTGGATTACAAGCACATTTCTGGAACAAATTATGCTCACAAACCAAGGTTTTACTGTATATAGTTTAGGGAAATATTTGAACCAGAGAAAAAATTGTGGAGTCATCAAGGTATATATGCCATTAGAAGTCATAGGATTAGTCCAGTGGTAGAATTATCATTGATTCCAGACAAATCATAGTTTGAGTGTAATAGTAAGAGAAGAATTTCTAGGACTAAACCCTAAGACACTCCACATTGAAAAGTTGGTCTAAAAGGGAAGTAGAGTCAGAGGAAAGAGTGAGAGGAGAAGACGACGGGAAGCCCAGTGTAAACCCTATAAGTCTCTGTTAAATGTTGCCTCCTTTTTCTTCCAGTCATTTTTACAATGTTAGTTATGTGTTTATTTAGCTGTTTATATTATTAATGTCTTTATTAGAATCTAAATTCTTTGATAAATTGCTCATCACTTTATATCTAATCCATGCCATGGCGTCCACCATACCTAGGTGCTAAAAAAAATATTTGATGGTTAAATAGTTACTTTGTAACGTTATCCACGAAATACTCTTTTTTTAATGTTTATTTTTGAGAGAGAGAGAGCACATGAGGGGGGAAGGACAGAGAGTGAGGGAGACAGAGAATCCAAAGCAGGCTCTGCACTGTCTGAGCCGAAGTCAGACACTCAACTGACTGAGCCACCCGGGTGACCTCATGAAATATTCTTTCAGTGAGTAATATGAATGATAAAAAGTATTTTACTTCATAGAGGTTTTTATTGATTTTTTCTGTGAATAGCAATATATTGAAATCCAAATATTTTATTGTACTTCTATTGCTTTCCTCAGATTATACATCTTTTTAGTATTTATAATTTTATGTATATTTACTATTTTCCATAGATAATTTCATTTTCAAATTTACACACATAAATATTAAGGGTCTATAAATACTGTCATACATTTAAAAAAATATATTTTATGGGTTCACTTGGTGAAGTGTCCAACTCTTGATTTCAGCTCAAGTCATGAACTTATGGTTTGTGAGATCGAGCCCTATGCTGGACTGTCCTGACAGCATGGAGCCTGCTTGGGATTCTCTGTCTCTCTTTTTCTCTGTCTCTTGCCCCGCTCATGCTCGCTCTTTTTCTCTCTCAAAAAAAATAAATTAATTAAATAATTTTATTTTATATTTATTCCTTTAATGTATCTAGAGTACATCCTGAAGAAAATTGTGATGTGAAGAGGAAAATATAATTTTTTTCCTACAACAAAATAACTCTAGCAGTTTTTATTTAATACTTCTTCCTTTCAAGATAAGCATAAGACATTATTTTAGAAATTCATTCTAGTAAAACTTACTTATAGGAAAATGTGTAAGTCATAATGCGTAAGTTGTATGATTTTCCACATAGTGAACATGCTCATACAACCAAGACTCAATTGTAACCAAATTCTGTTTATCTGTCTATAGATTCATGATGTTTCTATTTGCCTCTTTTAAAAAAGTTTTGTATATTAAAAATGTGATTTTAAAATGTAGATGGAGGTGTATGTGATCTAAAATGCATTGATTGGCAGAATCCAAGAAACTGGTCTTGCATCCCCGTCACTCTTTCACCCCAAAGTAACACTGACATCCCTACCTCACCCACCATAGATAGTGTTGCATTTTTAAAATAAATTAGATAATTCAGGACACGTTTACATATCTTAACTTTTTACCCCCTCAGTATTATGTTTGTGAGATCCATTCCTGTTACATGGCAATGGTTCATTCATTCTCATTGCTCGCTCTGTGGTACTCTTGTGTATCATGTTATAAGCATTCATTTTTCTGTTAGTAACCATCCAGATGTTGATTATATTTTGGTCTTTATGATAATAAAAATTCAGTGTTTCATTGGACAAGTTTTTGTATTTCTGTTATGTATATGTGTAGGAATGTGTTGTCTACTTAGTTTCAGTAGTTATAGCCAAATAATTTTCCAAAGATGTGTATCAGGTTAAAATTTTACCATCAGTAAATAAGGGTTATACTTGCTCCATATTTTGCTTTTTTAGCAACTTTGGTTGGTTTGAGCAATATCTTGCTGTGGTTTCATTTCTATTTCCTTGATTACCAATAAGTTGAACAATTTTCCATATGTTGATCTGTTATTCAAATATCCTCTTTTTTGAAATGAGTATTCAAATCATTCACCTATTTTTCCATTGTGTTTGTCTTTTTGTTATTAATATGTAAGGAATATATATTATATGTTACTATTTAACTATTTTATTATAGCCCAGTTTATCAATTCCTTTTTTACCCTTTATATTGAGTAATTTTTGTTTCCTAATTTAAAATCTTTATTTACTCCTAAGGTCATAAATATATCCTCCTCTGTGTTCTTTTATAAACTTCATTGTCTTAACTTTCACATTTAGATTTACAATCCATCTAAAGTTAATATTATGTGATATATAACCAGTTGACATATATATATATATATTTAGGTCATGATCTCACAGAGAATTCACGCCCCATGTAAGGCTCCACCCTGACAGTGTGGAGCCTGCTTGGGATTCTCTCTCCCTCACTCTCTGCCCCTCCTCTCCTCAGTCTCTCTCTCTCTCTCTCTCTCTCTCTCAAAATAAATAAATAAACCTAAAAAAAATCTTTAGAAAAAAGTCTGTCTCCAGATTATGTATTTTTTTCCTGTGTTCTATTTATCTGCCGGTATCACTGTATTCTAACCAGTGTAACTTTATAATGTTATGATACCCGATAGTGTAAGTTCTCCAGTTTGGTTCTTCTTCCGGTTTGTTCTAGCTGTCGTAGGTTATTCATGTTGGCATATACATTAAAAAAATAGCATTTCGACTTAAAAATACTGTACTTTGATTGTAATTTTGATGAATCTATACATAGAATTTGAGGTGAATTGACATCTTTACAATACTGACTCTCTAATTTATCTCACGGGGTATCTCTTAATTTATTATGTCATCTTTAATTTCTCTCAGTTAAGTTTTATAGTGTTCAATGTAGGATTATTACACATCTTGCTTTTATTTATTTTTATATTTTATACTACAAGCTATTATAATAGTTCTTTAATGCAAATGCTCACATGGTTTTTGTGTGCTCCAAAATATTATTTTACTTTGACTTTGAAAAATATTTTAGTGGAATATGACCCTTTTGATTGACAGCACTTTAGGATGAAAATTTAAAACCCATCTACTGCATTCTTAACTTTTGTTATTGTATTTTTCACTTCCAGAAATTATCTTTGACTTTTTTATGGATGCCAATTCTTTGGAGAAGTGCTCTAAATTTTTATCTATTTTGTCAATCTTATTTTTTGCTAACTAGAACTTATTAAGCATAGAACCTTAAAAGTCTTTGATAATTTTAATATATGGATCATCTGTAGGTAAACTTCTGTTGACATTTTTTGTTACCCTCATTTGTGTCGTGCTTAGTTTGCTTGGCAAAATTTTTATTAAAAGCCAGACGTTGTGACAAAAAAAATTTAAAAATTCTAGATGATGTAAATGCCTCTAGAGAGAGATCACTCTTTTCTTTGCAAAATGGGTAATGCAGGGATTGAGCTGAGTTTAACCCAATTTCCAGTTTTAGACACTTTCTATTTACTCCTGCTTGCATTTTACATTGTGGTCTCACCCGCCCAGCAGTTTCATAAGTTGTTGTATTTATCAGGGACCCACCAGCCTGGCAAGATAAGAATAAAACTTGTCTTCTCAACACCTCAGGGCTTCAGAAAACTATGATAATTTACAGAAAATCTGTGCCTTGCATTTTAGTCTCCACTCTATACTGCTTGAAAATTCCATAATAATTTTGGTAGAACATCTGGTACATTTTTGACCTCAGTTCTCCATTTTTGTTTCACTAGAGTCCTCAGCCTTTAGGTCTCTAATTTTTTTTTTCTGTTCAACTAATGTAAAACTGTCAGTGCTGTGCCCAGCCCACACCTACAACTTCCGATTTGCCTGGAATCAGCAAATATCCTGTAAGACAATATTGATGCAGTATCATGGCCTCCTTTTTGAGAGATTTCTCATGTCTGGGATTTTTTTTCTGCTAAAATCGAATTGCCTCATCAATTTACCTGTGTCTTGAAACACTGTTTTTGTTATATTTTCTTTTGTATTTTATGTAGATTTTCTAGTTGAGTATCTCTCAAAAGAGACTCATTCTCACTATGTGATATATTCTTTTTTTTTTTTTTTAATGTTTGTTTGTTTTTGAGAGAGACAGAGAGACAGAGCATTAGCAGGGGAGGGGCAGAGAGAGAGGGAGACCCAGAATCTGAAGCAGCCTCCAAGCTGTCAGCACAGAGCCAGACACAGGACTCGAACTCATGAACTGTGAGCTCATGACCTGAGCTCAAGTCAGACGCTTAACCCACTGAGCCACCCAGGCACCCCGCCAGTGATATATTCTTAAATCTCAAAAACAAGAGAATAAATTCTATAGATCTTGGTCTGAAGACGTGCATGCACACACAAACTCTCTGAATATATATATATATATATATATATATATATATATATATATATACACAATTATTACAATGATTACTGTTCATCAGGAATATAGTCAATGGTATTGCAATAGTGTATGGAGACAGATGGTAGCTACCATCTGAGCATAGCATAACCTATAGACTTGTGGAATCATCATGCTGTACACCTGAAACTAACGTAACATTAGGTATCAACTATGATTAAAAAAATGAGTGCTGTTCACTTTTAATCTATAGGTAGTCTTATTTTTTATTTTAATTTTGTTATGTCCCTATAGTTTCAAAAATTTCAGACAATGAAAATGGAAAACTATCCTCAGCAGAAGTAAACTTAAATTGAAAAGGAATATGATTTATTAATGAGATATGTGTGGGTGCTATTTGGAGTTTTTAGATTATTCTTTTATAATTCAATAACAAAAATGTATTTAGTGATAAACATTTTGTTTTGATCTATCAAAAATAAATTTAAATATTATAACATCAGGGATAATGATAACTGTCATTTATTTATTTTTCATAAACAGAGTTTTTATTATTATTAGAGTAAGCATGGTCTTCTAAAGACCATGTTGGTTATCTTTGGTTTTCCTGGGGGTGGGGGGAAGAACTCTGTGCCTCTGCTACTGTTATCTAATAGATTTTTACCTATGAACAGTTGAATGAGTTACAAGATTGCTTTTTAAATAATACATGAGCTTGAACCCTATGATAACATTTTCAGAGGATAATTATTTGCTAGAAAAATGTATTTGAGAGCATGTAAGAATCTTGTGAATCCTTTCAATCACTTTAAGTGCATATCTAAAAAGCTTCCAAATTAAATATACAATGCTGGCTGATGTTCACTTGTTATTTTAACTCACACTGACAGCTATATACTACCTCTGTGTATATACTGTTTATATATGTGTTGATGTACATGTATTATATACATGACTATATACCTTTTGGCTGTTTCTGTGATGCAAACATCAACATCAAGCAGTATGTATTCAGAATATTTAGTTTAGGTGGATTATTTTAAAGCTGTTTTTGTTTGAGAGAAATTTAAACTGTATTCTGCATTCTAAATGTCTTTAGAAGTTTCAACATTTGATGGAATTAAACACACAATTAAAAAATATGATTTAGCTTGTTTTGAAGTGTGGGGTTTATAAATATTGTTACCAAGGTGATGATTTCATTTAATGAAAACATCCCTTGACAGAATCAGATTTGGGACATGAAAAAGTTCAGTTAATAATAGTTTATGTAATGGATGAACAACAGAAGTTACCTTTTCTTATTAGGAGGTATTTATTTATTTACTGACTTACTTACTTACTGAGATGAGAGAGTAGCTTTAATGGATTCCCCAAATGCATAATAGCCAGAGAAGCAAATCGGGTCATGATAAATAAATGAGGATTCTGGTACACTTCATTTTTAAAAGGTGTAACTATTTCCTTATCTAGGGGAAAGGTAGCTGGCAATGGGTATTTGGGGAAGATATTCTTCCATTATTATCACAATTAAAGGCTGAACAGTGTAATGGGTAAGAATCTAACATAAGGAGTGAGATTGCCTTGGCTTATATCCCAGCTGTACCATTAACTAACTGCATGGTTTTGAGAAAGTTACTGTGTCTCACTTTCCTCATCTTTACAGTTGAGGAAATAATAATATTAATAAATAGGGTAAGTGTTGAGGTTTAATTATTGTATGTGAGATGCTTTGAACAGCACTGTTATTATCATGGAGATCAAATATTGAAATAATTTCTGAGAAAAACAGGCAATATATTCACATTCGCATTTTATTTGAAAGAGGTAACAAACTTTCTTTAATGTATTATTCTTATGACCAAAAATACATTTTGGAAAAGGTGCTGAAAACAAACATGTGTAATAGCCCACATTATCAGAGTTTGCCTTTTGAAATGTTGAGGATCAATCATATTGTTGAGACTTTATTTTTCTTTGCCCAATTAGTATTTTACTGTGGTATTTTCTATCACGGGAGTTCATGTTTTTTAGCGTAGGATATAAGTAGGATAGCTACTTGCCATTTTTTTACAATGAGAAATTCAAGCAGTCTTCTGTAATCTTTAGATCTATCTGCATCAATCTTTGGTAGTTTTTTATTCCTTTCGTACTAAGATATTCCATGATAATCTTATACTTTCTCTGCTCCACCTCTGGAATCTTCAATTTCTCTAAGAAGTTTGCTTCCTATAACTAGGGTATGGTATTTAGAAAACATCTGGGTATTGATATTTTCATTGCTCCCAGGCTGTCATTGCTAAGTATCCTCAGCAAACATGTGTTTATATCTATCTTATCTATCAACCCACCCACTTACCTACCTATATGTGGGTATTAAAAACCATAGACAGACATTAGAATCCTCCAATTCCAATCTAATTAGCACAAGGTTCTTCTAGCATCTCTTTAAAAATATTTGTAGGGTAGGAAGATGGCGGCGTAGGAGGACGCTGGGCTCACCGCGCGTCCTGCTGATCACTTAGATTCCACCTACACCTGCCTAAATAACCCAGAAAACCACCAGAGGATTAGCAGAACGGAGTCGCCGGAGCCAAGCGCAGACCAGAGGCCCACGGAAGAGGGTAGGAAGGGCGGCGAGGCGGTGCGCGCTCCACGGACTGGCGGGAGGGAGCCGGGGCGGAGGGGCGGCTCGCCGGCCAAGCAGAGCCCCCGAGTCTGGCTTGCAAAAAGCGGAGGGGCCTGACGGACTGTGTTCCGACAGCAAGCGCGACTTAGCGTCTGGGAGGTCATAAGTTAACAGCTCTGCTCAGAAAGCGGGAAGGCTGGAGGACAAAGGGAAGGAGAGCTGCTGAGCCCCCGGACGACAGAGCTCAGTTTGGTGGGGAACAAAGGCGCTCACCAGCGCCATCTCCCCCGCCCATCCCCCAGCCAAAATCCCAAAGAGAACCAGTTCCTGCCAGGGAACTTGCTCGCTCCGCGCAAACACCCAACTCTGCGCTTCTGCGGAGCCAAACCTCCGGCAGTGGATCTGACTCCCTCCTGCTGCCACAGGGCCCCTCCTGAAGTGGATCACCTAAGGAGAAGCAAGCTAAGCCTGCCCCTCCTGCCCCTGTGCACCTTGCCTACCCACCCCAGCTAAGACGCCATATCCCCAGCATCACAAGCCTGGCAGTGTGCAAGTAGCCCAGACAGGCCACCCCACCCCACAGTAAATCCCGCCCCTAGGAGAGGGGAAGAGAAGGCACACACCAGTCTGACTGTGGCCCCAGCGGTGGGCTGGGGGCAGACAGCAGGTCTGACTGCGGCTCCGCCCACCAACTCCAGTTATACAACACAGCACAGGGGAAGTGCCCTGCAGGTCCTCACCACGCCAGGGACTATCCAAAATGACCAAGCGGAAGAATTCCCCTCAGAAGAATCTCCAGGAAATAACAACAGCTAATGAGCTGATCAAAAAGGATTTAAATAATATAACAGAAAGTGAATTTAGAATAATAGTCATAAAATTAATCGCTGGGCTTGAAAACAGTATAGCTGACAGCAGAGAATCTCTTGCTACAGAGATCAAGGGACTAAGGAACAGTCACGAGGAGCTGAAAAACGCTTTAAACGAAATGCATAACAAAATGGAAACCACCACGGCTCGGATTGAAGAGGCAGAGGAGAGAATAGGTGAACTAGAAGATAAAGTTATGGAAAAAGAGGAAGCTGAGAAAAAGAGAGATAAAAAAATCCAGGAATATGAGGGGAAAATTAGAGAACTAAGTGATACACTAAAAAGAAATAATATACGCATAATTGGTATCCCAGAGGAGGAAGAGAGAGGGAAAGGTGCTGAAGGGGTACTTGAAGAAATAATAGCTGAGAACTTCCTTGAAGTGGGGAAGGAAAAAGGCATTGAAATCCAAGAGGCACAGAGAACTCCCTTCAGACGTAACTTGAATCGATCTTCTGCACGACATATCATAGTGAAACTGGCAAAATACAAGGATAAAGAGAAAATTCTGAAAGCAGCAAGGGGTAAACGTGCCCTCACATATAAAGGGAGACCTATAAGACTCGTGACTGATCTCTCTTTTGAAACTTGGCAGGCCAGAAAGAATTGGCACGAGATTTTCAGTGTGCTAGACAGAAAAAATATGCAGCCGAGAATCCTTTATCCAGCAAGTCTGTTATTTAGAATAGAAGGAGAGATAAAGGTCTTCCCAAACAAACAAAAACTGAAGGAATTTGTCACCACTAAACCACCCTACAAGAGATCCTAAGGGGGACCCTGTGAGACAAAGTACCAGAGACATCACTACAAGCATAAAACATACAGACATCACAATGACTCTAAACCCATATCTTTCTATAATAACACTGAATGTAAATGGATTAAATGCGCCAACCAAAAGACATAGGGTATCAGAATGGATAAAAAAACAAGACCCATCTATTTGCTGTCTACAAGAGACTCATTTTAGACCTGAGGACACCTTTAGATTGAGAGTGAGGGGATGGAGATCTATTTATCATGCTACTGGAAGCCAAAAGAAAGCTGGAGTAGCCATACTTATATCAGACAAACTAGACTTTAAATTAAAGGCTGTAACAAGAGATGAAGAAGGACATTATATAATAGTGACAGGGTCTATCCATCAGGAAGAGCTAACAATTATAAATGTCTATGCGCCGAATACCGGAGCGCCCAAATATATAAAACAATTACTCATAAACATAAGCAACCTTATTGATAAGAATGTGGTAATTGCAGGGGACTTTAACACCCCACTTACAGAAATGGATAGATCATCTAGACACACGGTCAATAAAGAAACAAGGGCCCTGAATGAGACATTGGATCAGATGGACTTGACAGATATATTTAGAACTCTGCATCCCAAAGCAACAGAATATACTTTCTTCTCAAGTGCACACGGAACATTCTCCAAGATAGATCATATACTGGGTCACAAAACAGCCCTTCATAAGTTTACAAGAATTGAAATCATACCATGCATACTTTCAGACCACAATGCTATGAAGCTTGAAATCAACCACAGAAAAAAGTCTGGAAAACCTCCAAAAGCATGGAGGTTAAAGAACACCCTACTAACGAATGAGTGGGTCAACCAGGCAATTCGAGAAGAAATTAAACAATATATGGAAACAAACGAAAATGAAAATACAACAATCCAAACGCTTTGGGACGCAGCGAAGGCAGTCCTGAGAGGAAAATACATTGCAATCCAGGCCTATCTCAAGAAACAAGAAAAATCCCAATACAAAATCTAACAGCACACCTAAAGGAAATAGAAGCAGAACAGCAAAGGCAGCCTAAACCCAGCAGAAGAAGAGAAATAATAAAGATCAGAGCAGAAATAAACAATATAGAATCTAAAAAAACTGTAGAGCAGATCAATGAAACCAAGAGTTGGTTTTTTGAAAAAATAAACAAAATTGACAAACCTCTAGCCAGGCTTCTCAAAAAGAAAAGGGAGATGACCCAAATAGATAAAATCATGAATGAAAATGGAATGATTACAACCAATCCCTCAGAGATACAAACAATTATCAGGGAATACTATGAAAAATTATATGCCAACAAATTGGACAACCTGGAAGAAATGGACAAATTCCTGAACACCCACACTCTTCCAAAACTCAATCAGGAGGAAATAGAAAGCTTGAACAGACCCATCACCAGCGAAGAAATTGAATCGGTTATCAAAAATCTCCCAACAAATAAGAGTCCAGGGCCAGATGGCTTCCCAGGGGAGTTCTACCAGACGTTTAAAGCAGAGATAATACCTATCCTTCTCAAGCTATTCCAAGAAATAGAAAGGGAAGGAAAACTTCCAGACTCATTCTATGAAGCCAGTATTACTTTGATTCCTAAACCAGACAGAGACCCAGTAAAAAAAGAGAACTACAGGCCAATATCCCTGATGAATATGGATGCAAAAATTCTCAATAAGATACTAGCAAATCGAATTCAACGGCATATAAAAAGAATTATTCACCATGATCAAGTGGGATTCATTCCTGGGATGCAGGGCTGGTTCAACATTCGCAAATCAATCAACGTGATACATCACATTAACAAAAAAAAAGAGAAGAACCATATGATCCTGTCAATCGATGCAGAAAAGGCCTTTGACAAAATCCAGCACCCTTTCTTAATAAAAACTCTTGAGAAAGTCGGGATAGAAGGAAAATACTTAAAGATCATAAAAGCCATTTATGAAAAGCCCACAGCTAACATCATCCTCAACGGGGAAAAACTGAGAGCTTTTTCCCTGAGATCAGGAACACGACAGGGATGCCCACTCTCACCGCTGTTGTTTAACATAGTGCTGGAAGTTCTAGCATCAGCAATCAGACAACAAAAGGAAATCAAAGGCGTCAAAATTGGCAAAGATGAAGTCAAGCTTTCGCTCTTTGCAGATGACATGATATTATACATGGAAAATCCGATAGACTCCACCAAAAGTCTGCTAGAACTGATACATGAATTCAGCAAAGTTGCAGGATACAAAATCAATGTACAGAAATCAGTTGCATTCTTATACACTAACAATGAAGCAACAGAAAGACAAACAAAGAAACTGATCCCATTCACAATTGCACCAAGAAGCATCAAATACCTAGGAATAAATCTAATCAAAGATGTAAAGGATCTGTATGCTGAAAACT
Source organism: Puma concolor (assembly GCF_028749965.1). Lineage (NCBI taxonomy): Eukaryota > Metazoa > Chordata > Mammalia > Carnivora > Felidae > Puma > Puma concolor. The sequence continues at coordinate 22,786,490 of NC_141683.1, forward strand.
ATAGAAAGCTTATGAAGGTAATTGAAGAAGATTTAAAGAAATGGAAAGACATTCTGTGCTCATGGATTGGAAGAATAAATATTGTCAAAATGTCAATACTACCCAAAGCTATCTACACATTCAATGCAATCCCAATCAAAATTGCACCAGCATTCTTCTCGAAACTAGAACAAGCAATCCTAAAATTCATATGGAACCACAAAAGGCCCGAATAGCCAAAGTAATTTTGAAGAAGAAGACCAAAGCAGGAGGCATCACAATCCCAGACTTTAGCCTCTACTACAAAGCTGTCATCATCAAGACAGCATGGTATTGGCACAAAAACAGACACATAGACCAATGGAATAGAATAGAAACCCCAGAACTAGACCCACAAACGTATGGCCAACTCATCTTTGACAAAGCAGGAAAGAACATCCAATGGAAAAAAGACAGTTTCTTTAACAAATGGTGCTGGGAGAACTGGACAGCAACATGCAGAAGGTTGAAACTAGACCACTTTCTCACACCATTCACAAAAATAAACTCAAAATGGATAAAGGACCTGAATGTGAGACAGGAAACCATCAAAACCTTAGAGGAGAAAGCAGGAAAAGACCTCTCTGACCTCAGCCGTAGCAATCTCTTACTCAACACATCCCCAAGGCAAGGGAATTAAAAGCAAAAGTGAACTACTGGGACCTTATGAAGATAAAAAGCTTCTGCACAGCAAAGGAAACAACCAACAAAACTAAAAGGCAACCAACAGAATGGGAAAAGATATTTGCAAATGACATATCAGACAAAGGGCTAGTATCCAAAATCTATAAAGAGCTCACCAAACTCCACACCGGAAAAGCAAATAACCCAGTGAAGAAATGGGCAGAAAACATGAATAGACACTTCTCTAAAGAAGACATCCGGATGGCCAACAGGCACATGAAAAGATGTTCAGCGTCGCTCCTTATCAGGGAAATACAAATCAAAACCACACTCAGGTATCACCTCACGCCAGTCAGAGTGGCCAAAATGAACAAATCAGGAGACTATAGATGCTGGAGAGGATGTGGAGAAACGGGAACCCTCTTGCACTGTTGGTGGGAATGCAAATTGGTGCAGCCGCTCTGGAAAGCAGTGTGGAGGTTCCTCAGAAAATTAAAAATAGACCTACCCTATGACCCAGCAATAGCACTGTTAGGAATTTATCCAAGGGACACAGGAGTACTGATGCATAGGGGCACTTGTACCCCAATGTTCATAGCAGCACTCTCAACAATAGCCAAATTATGGAAAGAGCCTAAATGTCCATCAACTGATGAATGGATAAAGAAATTGTGGTTTATATACACAATGGAGTACTACGTGGCAATGAGAAAAAATGAAATATGGCCTTTTATAGCAACGTGGATGGAACTGGAGAGTGTGATGCTAAGTGAAATAAGCCATACAGAGAAAGACAGATACCATATGGTTTCACTCTTATGTGGATCCTGAGAAACTTAACAGGAACCCATGGGGGAGGGGAAGGAAAAAAAAAAAAAAAAGAGGTTAGAGTGGGAGAGAGCCAAAGCATAAGAGATTGCTGAGAACTGAGAACAAACTAAGGGTTGATGGGTGGTGGGAGGGAGGGGAGGGTGGGTGATGGGTATTGAGGAGGGCACCTTTTGGGATGAGCACTGGGTGTTGTATGGAAACCAATTTGACAATAAATTTCATATATAAATAAAAAAAAATTAAAAAAAAAATAAAAAATATTTGTAATTTCCTTTCCAACAGAAAGAAACAAATCTCCCATTTCCTACACTTATCATTTGCTTAATCTTCAAATACAAATGAAGTACTTGATTCAGACTCACTAATCCACATCACTATGGAAAATGAACCTACTATCAAGAGTTCAACATGGGTTTATAGTTCTTTGATTTTTTAACGGGAAGCACAAACACTTTTAAAGTATCTGCGTGATACTTGCTGATATGTTGGGGAAAGCAAGACTAATTCAATGTAAATGGAAAGGAAACCTCATAAGTACATGGATATAGAGAACAGTGATGCATGGGTATGGCTATTACTTTAACAGTCCATCACATTGTGTCACTGGACCCAAATGACTCCTTACCCTTCACATTTAACGTATACTCACTTATAAGTCCCTCAAGTCTTATCTAATCATGGATTCAGGATCATAATCCATTATTTTGTGAGCATATCAAGTCAGATGTACACGATGTACGTCCTCTTCTTTCAAAGTTCTCTGAAGCAAAAAGACAAGTTATCCAGCCTGCATACTGTTTCCAAATGGTTACACTCTGTGGTAGGCAGAATTCTAAGATGCCCCCCAGATTCCTCCTCCTAGTGTACATGCCCCGAATAGTTGTTTCTCTTTCTGTGGGGATGGGACCAGAGAATATGATGGTCTTTCACATGATTAGATTACTGATCACTTCACTTTCAGTTAATCAAAGGGGTGATTACCCTGAGTGGGCCTGATCTGAACAGGTGAGTCTTTTAAAAGAAGGTGAAGCATCAGAGACATGCTTCTTTTGATTTAGAAGGAAACACACTACCAGTTCGTAGAGAAAACCGTGTGGCAGGGGATGATAAGTGTTCTCTAGTAGTTGAGGTCCTTCGTCCTGCAACCAGAAACTGAATTCTGCCAACAGTAATCTTGGAAGAGTTACCTGAGTCTCGGAACAGATGATGGGTCTGCTCAACACCTGGAATTGAGCCTGGTGAGACTCTGAACAGGGAACGTGCAAGTTGTTGATACCCAGACTCCTAACCCATAGACATTGTGAGATAATAAATTTACTTTCTGTTAAGGCGATGGTTTGTGGTAATTTATAATGCAGCAATAGAAAACGAATGTGTGCTCCCATTTAAAACAATAGAGAGGAAGAGCTTCTTCAGAGGAATTGTGAAAGTCAGGCACATGTCTCCGGTTTTCTTATCCTAACAGCAGGGAATGGTCTCTGATTTGGGCCCCAGTTTTGCTCCCTAGGAGCACTTTCTTAGCCTGGCTTTCTCTGTAGTTCTTGGCTCTACCCTTTAGACTGTCCATCCTTTTTCAAAAGAAATGGTTCATGTTTGCAGCAAAGCACCCCTCCTGTGGTGTCTGTTTCAGAAATGGGGCCAAGAGACCTCATTTAATTTCGAATTTCCTCAGCCCCTGCTTCTCAGTCCAAGCTGGCAGGGTTTTTAATAGTACCCTTATTTAAATAACTTTGTGAGTTTCCTCTGACATTTTGGTAGGCTTAGTCCCTGCCCCAAAAGTCACATTAATTTCATGACAAACTTCTCTCTACCTTAGGGGTGTCAGGCAACTATGTAACAATATTCATATGATTTTTGAATTCCATTTTTGTCAAGCTGATAAGATCTATTAGGCACAGCTTAAATCTCTCTGAGATCTTTAGAAAAGCCTTTGCTACTATATCTTTGCTTTGATCTTTACCTTGAGGCCACTTATTGCTTCAGAATCTTTGCCAGACCCAGAGACTTGAGATGGAAAAGCTTTATTTTCCAAACCAGCTGGTCGTGACGCCTCCATTTTTTCCCTCCAAATTGACCTTGCAACATGAATGATTCATTTTTATCTCTTCTCTTTGTTCTCATACCTTATCCTACCCAGCTAAAAGAAGCCAGCAGCTATTTTGCAAATGTGGCTAGAACATGTCCTTAGCCAGATCCTCTAGCTCCTTAGGTCCAGTTACTGTCTTTCCGGGAACTTTCATGTTGGCCAGTTGTTCTGTCTCTACACACTTGGGTCCCCAGTATCCCATCCTCCACAGCAGTTTCCTCACCACTTTTACAGACACAGTAGCAGTTTGTTTGCTGTTCCTCCAGGCTTGACATTAGGCCTCTCCCTGCTGTTCCTCCTCTAGTACCAGCCTCTCCTGCTGCTGATGGTCACAAAGACAAAGCAGTATTTTAGGTTTTTGTTATGACAGTGCTCCATTTCAAGGCACTATTTCTATTCAGTCTATAATTGTACACACACACACACACACACACCTCAAAAGCCAGAGGCTTAACACACCAACAATATTTTTTCTCATAATTCTGTGAGCTCTGCAGTTTGGGCTGGATTCAACTGGATGTTTCTACTACTGTTTTCTACTGGAGGTACTCATGTGACTGGTCATTCAGTTGGGGCTGGATGGACTCACAGAACATTAGGTGGTTACTGTTGATTGTCATCTGGGCTGCATGTGTACAGCTTATTACCTGGACCTCACACATTAGAAATAATACAAGAAGCCCCAGTGAGAGATATGTGTGTGTGTGTGTGTGTGTGTGTGTGTGTGTGTGTGTGTGTGTGTGTCCTATTAGACAAAGCAAGCCCCATGGCCAAACCCAGAATCAATGTGGAGGTGACTACAGAGGACATATATACATATGTATATATATATGTAAGTAATACATACAGAAATGTTCGTTGGATGTCATTACTCTGACACCTTTCAGTTTGTTGATAGGTCCTGTAATTTTAAAACTATGGGTTAAAACCCTAACGCTGTGACTCCCCCAAGCCCCAAATGCCACAGTTACTTACAATTTTGGGTACCATGCCTGGGTTTGCTGTGTGCATTTTTCAGTGTACATTGGATCATCTGGTTACCTACGTGATCATCTGGGGCGCCTGGGTGGCTCAGTCGGTTAAACGTCCGACTTCGACTCAGGTCTCCATCTCGCGGTCTGTGAGTTCGAGCCCCGCATCGGGCTCTGGGCTGATGACTCGGAGCCTGGAGCCTGCTTCAGATTCTGTGTCTCCCTCTCTCTCTGCCCCTCCCCCGTTCATGCTCTGTCTCTCTCTGTCTCAAAAATAAATAAACATTAAAAAAAATAAAAAGAACAAAATTATTTTTCCTAAATCTCAGAGAGTCTGGTATGAATTTTTTTCTGCCTTATTACTGTATTTTTTATATTTCTTGGTTCCTCTTGAATTTCCAGAGGTTCTCTTTATAGAACATTCACCTTCCATCCTGTCCTGATATCCTTTTTCTGTTCCCCTCGGGGAGAAAGCGCTTTCTTCTCTAAAGAAGAGGCAATGTCATCTTTAAGTTATAATGATGACTGTGGATGAGCTCTTTCCTCAAGTAAGTTATATTGTAATTAGAAAGGAAGATTTCTGAACAATATAATCTTATACTAACCCTAATTTAATTTAGGAGAGTATGGTTTTGAAGAAGTAAGCTTGAAAGAATCTTCTCTTTCTGCCCTGCTTTCTTAGTAAAAAAACCCATGGTATAATTATGATTTTTTCCTTAAATCTGTTATACTAGTTCATGATTTGAATGTATTTTTAACTGACTCAGGGTAAAAAAATCATTTTTTTAATAGTATAGACATTAGAATATAATCCCTGAAACTTAAATAGCCATCCTCTTTCACCCTGAGTGAAGATGACAACATAAAAAAGGAGAAAATAAAAAGAAGATTAAAAAAAGAAAGAAAGAAAAGAAAATCCTATTGACTTTTGAGTCATTAGTTCTGGTAAATTCTGTTACTCTTTTTTTTTTTTTTTTTTTTTTGTCTACATATATTTAATGATTATCCTCCTTTTATACATACTTAGGAATATTTTTTCTCTGTCACTTGCAACTAGCACTATACTTGATTGATATAAAACCCTAATTAAAACATTGATTCCAGGATATAAATAACTATTCTAGAGAGGCTATTACAAGGAAAGTTCAATTATAACCACACATTACCAAAAATTAATGATGGCTTTTGTGGTATGCAAAAGGCATATATTTATATATAATATGTTGAATCTCAATTTATATTTTTTCTATAAAAGCCACCATTCTGTCACCTTCCACATCATCTATTTTTTGTTTAGTCTTGCTTGTACTAGTCATTAATCCTGCAGATAGGCATTTATCATTTACTTTGATGTACATACAATGCTTTGTTCTTGGGAACAGTCATCAACAAGGTACATTTCATTCATTCAAAGAGCTTTTTGTCTACATTAGGAAAAGAGACTTTGAAATTGAAATACAACATGATGAAAGTTAGTTGGGGGAGCTTTCTGGCATGATGGAAATCTTTATTTTAATTGGGTATTGCAGGTGTATGTATTTTTCAGAACCCAGACATTTACAAATAAAATTGAAGCATTTTGTTGAGTATAAATTATGCTTCAATAAAGTACCCATTGTGATAAGATACAATAATAGGAGTAAATAATGAAGCAGCAGGGGTGGGTGCGTGGGTGGCTAGTGGGTTGAGTTCGACTCTTAATTTCAGCTCAGGTGGGATCAAGCCCCGCATTGGGCTCCACACTGAATGTGGAACTTGCTTGGGATTCTTTCTCTCTCCCTCTCTCTCCAGTCCTCTCTTGCTTGCATGCTCTCTCTTTTCTCTAAATAAATAAATGAACATTTAAAAAAATAATAAAGCAATAGGTATTTACTTGCTTGTTTCTACAGTTGTGCTCCAATTTTATCTTATTTTCACTTTATACATATTCTATTCTAGTTTGCCTTGCAATTATATTTTTCTTCTCTGTTTCCCTTTCTTTAGGGGTATTCCTGTGGCCTTTACCGTATTCTGGCTATGGACTTAAATTTGATCAAATGTTCTTCTAGTGGGTCATGAGCCTGCTGAGGGTGACATATAATTTTTCTCAGTTAATTACACAGTATTCCTGACTATAGGAGAAACTCTACTGAAAAGAAAAACTTTAAAACATGTAAAATAAGGAAGTAATTCTGCAAAATATCACAGGGATAGATTGATAAGAGTGAATGGTTGAGACTGAGGAAATAAGAGTCAGAAAAATGATGCAGTATATTAAAAACACACAATTCATTTATGTGTTTAGACTTCAGCTTAGGCTTTCTGCCATTTTGTTTTTATCGTTTTAACAGATAATTATTACTTTTTTTTTTACTTGATCTTACTTTTAATAAAGAAAGCATATAACTCAGAGTAAAAGTAGAATAACTCCAAGTTAGAACTAGAGCAATCTGACTGCCATCTGGAAGAGTGACCTAGTTGCTGACCTCCACAGTTCTGAGTTACTGGCCTCCATGCTCTTTGATGTGGAGCTAGAGTCTCTCACCAGGAAGTAATTTATATGCAGAAAAATGATATCAACACAGCTCTAGGGAACCATCTTCCTTTATTTATTCACTGGGCATGTTTCTTTAATGGGAATTTCAATAAAAATAAGTACCCGATATTTAAATATTTAGTTTCTAAGTAATTTTTTAGATGCAGATTTCAACTTTTATATTCTTAGAAGTATTTTTTTAAGAGTGCCAGAACTTAGCTTTGGTTTTAGTTAGTAAAGCATTGTTGAGATCTTTAACATTATTTAAGTACTTTATAATATTTCTCTAGTATGTGCTTTGAACATATATTCATTTCCCAGAATATTATTGCTTCAAAAAAGCCTTAGGGGGACTTGTGAGACTTTTTTTTATGTATATGGATTTTTAATTTTTAAAGAAAGGCTACATTGAATTGCCAAATCCAGATCTTTTCGTTCTAATTTGCCAATATCAGCTGTAGACTGAAGCAACCACATGTCCAAGGCTGTCAAAATTTAGAAGAATGAGAAGGAAAATTAGTTTGGATTTTCATTTCACCCTAGATAGCAATTGATTTTGGAAACTTTTATAGATTTATGTTTGTAAGGATAGACTTTGAAAAGTATTTTTCTTCTTCATAAGCAATGATCGTTAAATTGAAATTGTCCAAAAGAACTATGGTACTTTTAATATTCCTTTTTTAAATATATTTTAAATTAGGGGCACCTGAGTGGCTCAGTTGCTTAAGTGTCTGACTTCAGCTCAGGTCATGATCTTGCATTCATGGGTTTGAGCCCTGCATGGGGCTCTGTGCTGACAGCTCAGAGCCTGGAGCCTGCTTTGGATTCGGTGTCTCCCCCCTCTCTCTCTGCCCCTCTCCCTCCCACACTCTGTCTCTGTCTCTTTCAAAAATAAATAAACATTAAAACAATTTTAAAAAGATATACTTTAAATTTGAACAGAATGGGGGCGCCTGGGTGGCGCAGTCGGTTGAGCATCCAACTTCAGCCAGGTCACGATCTCGCGGTCCGTGAGTTCGAGCCCCGCGTCGGGCTCTGGGCTGATGGCTCAGAGCCTGGAGCCTGTTTCCGATTCTGTGTCTCCCTCTCTCTCTGCCCCTCCCCCGTTCATGCTCTGTCTCTCTCTGCCCCAAAAATAAATAAACGTTGAAAAAAAAATAAATTTGAACAGAATGATATTATTTATAAACTATTATCAAACAATTATCACATAGATCCTATTCCCTTGTTTTCAGTTTTTGAAATTATGAAAATATTTGATTACTCAATAGAGAAATTACCCTAATTTTAATTGAACTTACTAAGTATGTGTATAAAGTAACTGATTTATTAAATCAGGTATATTTATGCATTTTAATAATGTTATAATTTAGCCAAGTAGTTTACTTAAAATATTTTTCTTAAGAAAATGCAAAGTAACATCAAAATATAACAGAAATTTTCTCTCAAATTGATATTGTGTAGAAGGAAAAAAATAGATTTTGTAAAGAAAATAAATACTTAAGTTTACTTTAAATCAAAAAACTATCATCTGGGAGTTTTTGAAGATCAATATAAAGGGAAAATAAACTGAAATAGAATAATTTTATATGACTATATAAGCCGATCACTTTTGAAAAATTGTTGGCTGGAGGATTATTTTAATATTTTATTTTTATTTATTTTTTTTATTTTTTAAGTTTAGTTCTTTGTTTATTTTGAGAGGAAGGGGGAGAGAGAGAGAGGGAGAGAGAGGGAGGGAGGGAGAGAAAATGAGCGGGGGGGGGGTGGTGGGGAGGGGAAGAGAGAGAGAGAGGGACAGAGGATCTGAAGCAGGCTTTCTACTGACATCAGAGAGCCTGATGCAGGGCTCCAGTTCATGAACCGTGAGATCATGACCTGATCCAAAGTTGGCTGCTAAACCAACTGAGCCACCCAAGCACCCCTAATTTTAATATTTTAAACCAATGTTATTATACAGAGTTAAGGCACAACACATGGTGATTGTATTTTAAATAGGCAAATATTTGATTTGCAAATAATGGGGAGTGCATGCAATTCTAAGTTGTATATATTCTTCTGTGATGGAGAATCTAACATTACTTTGGTTGGTATCACTCAATTTGGCTATTTTCTGGTGTTTCTGTGTAACAAGCCACCCCAAAATCAAATGATCTATAGCATTTTATTATTCTTAAGTATTCTGAGAGTCAGATTCAGAAAGGGAAAGTGGGGACAGTTTTTCTTATTTACACATTGTCTGGGGCCTCAGCTAAGGGTGGGCTAAGGGTAGCTTGTATAGATGGGGTTGAAATACTTGGGACTCAAGTATTCAATTCTAGGATGGCTTTTTTTCCCCCCTGACACATCTGGCTCCTGCTGGGATGGCTGAAACAGAATCAGCTAGTATTGTTTATTGGAGTGTTCCAAAAAAACAGTATGGCAGGTGAATGAATACAGCTTTACTCTGCAGCTTTCACAGTATTTACTGGAGCAGTTTCTCTAGAATTACTTCCTCTTGGAACCCTGATGTGCCATGCTAAGTAGGCCATTTACAGACTATCCAGTCAATAGTCAATAATCAGCAATCTTTATTTTACCTGCCCTTCAACTATCCCAGCTCAGGATTCAAAGCACTACATCTGATCTTTAAAATGAAATTTTCTATAACTGAAATATTTGTACACATTGGCTGAATGTATATAATTGCTGAAAAGATGCTTTTAAAACTCAAATCCTAGCCATTATTATTGTTATTATGTTCATAATTGCCTAGAATTTCATAATTTTGACAGTCATTCTTTTAAGAAGGCAGATTCCTTCCTAATTTGTGACCATACTTTTGTTCAAAGAATAATTAATACTCTCTGAATGTTTTGTACTGTCAATCATATGTCTGGTTATATCTGCTGTAATTCCTGCAACATCATTATCATCCAATAGATTATTTTGAAATTCCAAAACTTTTCCTGTCTCACAAAAAATTTAATACTTTAAAAAAGTTCAAAACCTTTATGTAAAACTCATTTCTTTACAATTTAGTAATAATTTAATAAAATAGAATGTATTTATAAAACACTTTTCTTATATTTAAGGATGGATCACTAGCTTAAGATGAGAAAACTCATCTTTTTAATATTAAGGTGTACTACCTACATCTAAAAATACTGGAAAAAAAGTGAAACTGACATTTTAAAGAATTCTCTGACTCATGGAAGGGAGAACTGGTGCAAAATTGCCAATGGAAAACAAAATTATGAGAAGTATAGCTTTTTTGGGCTTCATATATATTTTTTAATTTACCAACTTGTATCTCATGCAACAAAATATAGATGAATAGTATATGGTACCACTTAAATTTCCATTCCATGTTGATTCTATCATTCAGAATTTAAAAAAATAGAAATTATAAATATAGGTATGATAATTTCTTAATTGTCAACAATTGTTTGTATATCTTTTCAAATTAGAAATGAAGAAATCAGAGAAGTATCTTACTGAGTAAGTTGTCATATTTCATTGACTGGAGAGAATACATGATGTCTGTGATACCACTAATGCATTGTATAGTTGCTATAACTTAATGCTTGCCAAATGAAAAATCATAAAGCAAATGATGGCACAGCTACTCTTCAGTAATACAGTGACTTGTTAAATTACAGGTTTAACTGCAAAAAGTAAGTTAGTATCTGATCAGAGGGTGGATTTACAAGTGTGACTAGGCTTGCTCTTTTTCCTCCTTCCTTCCTAATTATTCAGTTCTGTTCCTTGTTATTGCTGATGGTGTGTGTGTGTGTGTGTGTGTGTGTGTGTGTGTGTGTGCGTGCGCGCACGCAGTAATGGTAAATTTCTGACATAATCAAATGTTAGGTATGTTTTTAAAAATCTCCTGATTTATTCTAGCGAAACTCTGTTAACACTTACTCTGATGTTGCCAAAGCAGTGGTATGTAAAACTGCTGGTGCCATAGCACAAATCAAGGCAGTGACACCAAAACATTGTTAGTAGTCACTGTTCTTCACTGCCATGTACTGGATCAAAAAAAAAAAAAAAAAAAAAAAAAAAATCAAGTTTCACCAAAGAACGTCTTTAATGAAAATGAACATTATTGAATTTTATTAAATTTGGACACTTGAATATGTCTCTTTTTAATCTGCCCACTGAGATTTAGTTGGCATACCATCAACTGCACCTATTTAGGGCATGCAGTTTGGTATGTTTTATCTGTGAAACCATCACTACAATCAGGATAATGAGCAAATCTATCGGCCCCAGACGTTTCCCATGCTCCAGAGCAATCTCTCCTTTCTGCCTTTTCAGGCCACCTCTTTCACTACCTATCCCCTGACAATGAATGATCTGCTTCATTGTGATTTAGTTTGTATTTTCTATATTCCTGCAATTTTGCCATCTTTATATCTTCTTTGGGAAGTAGCTGCCTAAATCATTTGTCTATTTTTTATTCAGCAGTTCACTTTCTTATTGAATTTTGAGAGCTCTTAATGTATTCTAAGTCTTCATCAGATGTGTAATTTTCAAATATTTTCCCTTACTCTGTGTCTTGGCTTTTTATCTTCTTAATAGTGTATTTTGAGGGAGAGAATTTTCAATTTTGATGAAGTCCAATTTATTATTTCTCTTCTTTAAGAAACTATCACTTAATGAGTTTTGGTGTAGTATCAAAGAAATATATCTAAGATTATCTAAGATTATCTGAAATGACTTAAAATACTATAAGGTAAGAATTTAAAAACTGTTGCAACATGTTAAATGCAGAAGCAATGCAGGAATTCAGCTCTCTTGTGGCAAGCTAGACCTTAAGGAAACTTGCAAAAATGTAATTCAATGCCAATCTTCTCATTTTTTTGTTTGCTCTGGAAAATATAGTTATTTTTCATAAACATTTTATATTAAAATGTAGCATGTGTATTATTGTTGTTTTAAGTAAATTAATACATATATATTTTTTAAATACTCTCAGTTCAAATTTCTAATATGGCAAATATTAGTACATACATCCACATAAACAAAATCTCTGGGCGGGAAAGGGGGGGAACTTAGTAATTTTTAAATTACTGTGTAATTTAAATTACTGTGTAAAGAATCCTAAGGCCAAAAAGTTTAAGAAACCCTAACTTAAGACATATATGAAAAATATATGAATAGATGTGTAGCATGTGTATTATTGTTTTAAGTAAATTAATACATATATATTTTTAAATACTCTCAGTTCAAATTTCTAATATGGCAAATATTGTAGATACATCCGCATAAACAAAATCTCTGAGTGGGAGGGCTTAGTAATTTTTAAATTACGTAATTTAAATTACTGTGTAAAGAATCCTAAGACCAAAAAGTTTAAGAAACCCTAATTTAAGACATATATGAAAAATATATGAATAGATGTCATTATTTCCCTTCTATACATAAGGAAATTAATTGTCAGGTAAGTCAAGGAAAGCTTAGAATCTGACCCAGGCTTTGATTTAAAAATGGTTATGGAAAGTAAAGAAAAATATGACGAATAAGGGAAAAGGAAAAATAGATAAAAAAAAAAAAAAAAAAAAAAAAGAAAATGGTGCATGGAAATCTGATCCTGAGGGAGAAGAAGGATTTATGAGTTCATGTCATTATTAGACCCTATTTTTGCAGTCTAGTGTGCTTTCAGTAAATATTTGTACTTTCTAAAACTAATTCTACTGAAATTGCTAGGATATTTTGTTATTGTTGTTTTGGTATTGACTTTTGGGTTTCATTGAGAGAAGATAGGCTAAAGTAAAATAATCATTTGTTTGAAAGTAATGATGCCTTCAGGAAATTATAAAGAGTCTTTTTTTTTTTTAGTGTTTCTCTTTTCTTCTCCGTCATCAATTTATGTTTCATTAAAGCACTCTTCTTCCGACACACAGTGCTCTAATTTTTTTTGAGGGCTCACTAGAGCAGACATATAAGAAATTTTAAATTCATTCTCCTCTTTTTCAACATTATTCTTTAAAAATGAGTTTAAAAGTATGTTCCATTGTCTCGATATTGTTCTTTCTTAGTTTGGTGACTCATAACTTGCTATTAATCATTTGTTAAAGAAAAGCAATGATATGATTTCTACCTCCTAAAGACATACATTTTTAATGCATATTTTAGGTAATATACATTTCTGAAATGGATATGAATTTTTGGATGACTTTGTAATTAGTATTAATTACATTTTTTATTCATGGAGGATTCTTTAAATTATACTTATTTTTGTAAAATTTTTATTAAAGGGTATCTAATTAAAATACATAGAGTTCTTATTGAATGCCAGATACTGATTAAGCATTGGAAAAACAGTAGTAAAAAAGCAGATATGGTCTCTGTTTTCAAAGACCTTACATTCAGAGAAGCATAGACAAATATCACTAAGCAAATTAATTAAAAATTTAAAAAATAGAATCATTACACACAGTAATAAGGATTATTATGAACATAAGCCAGAGAAGGAATGTGGACCAAATGACAGTTTAGTTGTTCTTTTATAGGCAGGACAGAAAAGTCTTCTAAGGAATTTGAACTGAAAAGTAAACATTAAAAGGAGCAGTTGAAGGTGTGCATGGGTGTTCAGTCTGTTATGTGTCAGACTTTGACTCAGTTCATGATCTCGCAGTTCCGGAGTTTGAGCCCTGCTTTGGGCTCTGTTCCGACAACCAGAGCCTGGGGCCTGCTTCGGATTGTGTCTCCCTTTCTCTCTGCCCCTCCCTAGCTCGCCCTTTGTCTGTCTCTCTCTCACTCAAAATTAAATAAGCATTAAAAAATAATAATAAAAGAAGCAGTTGAAAGAGAGGAAATCTTTCAAGTCAGAGTGAACCACAGCGCAAAGGTCTATGTGTGGAACTCACTCAGGTGCTCAAAGGAAGAAAAAAACTGAGTTTGCCAGATCAAGGTGGCAAGAGTAAGGGTTACTAAAGTCCATAAGCTAGATGAGTGCTAGATCACATAGAATTTTGCAGATCAAAATAAGAAATTCGGATTGTATTCTAAGTGCAGCAGGAAACCATGAGAGAAAGAATGGCATGATTTAAAGTTATATGGATTACCCAAGCTACTCTGCGGCTAATTGAGAGGGGAAGAACAGAAGCAGGAAGATCATTTAGAATATTCTCTTATTTCAAAGAACATCCAGTGTTGGCTCACGTGAGGGTCTCCCGATTTGGAGGAATTTATAGTACCAGGAAGCAAGATGGGAAACTGGAATTGGAGGCATCAGAAGTGGGGTTTGTTATTGAAACCGTGAGGTCAGACTTGTCTAGAGCAAATACATTCAGAATTATCCCCTAGAAACAAATACATGTAAGTAGAAAAAAGGTAGTCTAGTTTTGGGTATGCCCTACTGATTATTAGGGTATGTTGACACAACTTGCAGTTTATATGATTATTTTCACATCTTGGACATAATCCTTTCTGTTCATTTCTAGTAAAAGATATCCAACTATTAGCATATTTGAACTCTTTTTTTTTCCTATTATAAGAATACTTTTCAAAACTTGTCCTGTACTGAAACTATTTCTTTTAAGATGAGAACATTTGGTGTTTACAACTGATTATCCCGTAACACATATCTTGCAGTATTAAGCTTCAAGATATATTTGAGTCTTCAATAAGCATGTTAAATGTATTTATCACTTGAAAACATTCCACATTTTCTTTTTATTTTTAATGTAGTTGCCATGGTAATCATAGCGGTAACTTGATGTTTGCCTCAAAAAAGGAGCCATGTCATTTTAGACAGAAAGGTTGAGAAATGTAGTTTCCCAACCTTTCCGTATCTTTTTCCTTATTATTAGGATAACATAAAGTGATGACAGTTTTAAAGTTTTGAATATATAAATGCCAACTTGCTGGAGAGTTTGTAGCATGTCTTAGGTCTTTTTGCTTCATTTTGCTGTAATGTAAATAGGAATTGGCTACCTGATTTTACCACTTAAGCAACAGTTGTCCTACTGTTACAGTTGTGTGGCATGAAAATTGACTCCCTGTGTGAGTTAGAGACCTTGAATCATGCTACATAATGAGTGGTTACATAAATGATTGGCAAAGCTTATAGTAGAAGTGGAACTACTTCTAAAATAATATTTAAGACTTGAGCTGTGTAATGTGCTATGTCTGCAAGTCTAAACTTTAAAATGGGTTTCCTTATGTGAGTTTTTTGTTTTATCTGAGTCAACTGCCTATTTAAGCTAAACTTTAGCTAAACTTTAAATCCCCTTTTCTGAGAAAACCTTGTATAGGAGAGAACTGCTACTTGACTTTGCAACATCTATTTTCCTCTTAAACCAGTGAAACTTCATTTTTATTGAGGGTGGCAATACCCATGCTTTTTTATCAGGTAAAGATTGCTATAGAGGTGTATATAAAAAGTATGCTAGTCTGTAGGGCTTCTGGGAAAGCTTTTTAAAAGGTTCTAACTCAACTGCAAGATTTTCTATTTTCCCTTTTTTTCTTACATACTTTCTAGAAGTTATGGCTTATTGCTTCAGAGGCCATATTGGGCCCTAAAGTACTTTGGACATAGGAGCTTTGAGCTAAGGATGGCTAGGTAGAAATATTTTAAGAGTAGAGTAGAGTAGAGAGGAGAGGAGAGGAGAAGAGAAGAGAAGAGGGAAGGAAAAAGAAAAAAGGATTGTAGTTTTTATGTCATTCTGGAGCCTCCTGTATTACCTACCTGTGGATTTCACGTTATATAGAATTAAAAAAGCATTGGCTAGGTCACTAGATTTTCTGTTCTATGTTGTCAGACATACTACCTGACTCATTTACCTTACATAACAAAGTCACTTGTTTAATGTACACATTTTGGTATTCAGTATCTGCTACCAATATTCATAATTCTCTCTGAGGTTTACTTTGCTTGTTCTTTATGAGCTGATATGAATCTTTCATTTAACCTTCACAACAACTCTGTGGAGTATATTGTTATCTCCCTTATCTGATGAGAGAAATAAATACTAGAATGGGTAAGGGCTTTTACCAAGGTCACATGGCTTCTGAGTTCTGTTGGTATTTCAGTCTACCCAGCCTGACCCAGAGGCCACATTCCTTTTCTTTTTTTCCAAATTTTTATTTAAATTCTAGTTAGTTAACATGTAGTACAATATCCATTTCAGGAGTAGAATTTAGTGATTCATCATTTGCAGATAATACCCAGTGCTCATCATAACAAGTGCCCTCCTTAACGTTCATGACCTATTTAGCCCATCCGCCTCCCACCTCTGTCCAGCAACCCTCAATTTGTTCTTTATATTAAAGAGTCTTTTATGGTATGTTTCCCTCTCTCTCTTTTTCCAATTCCCATATATTTTTCTGTTTTTTTTTCTTAAATTCCACAAATGAGTGAAATCATATGGTATTTATCTTTCTCTGACTTATTTCACTTAGCATAATACTCTCTAGCTCCATCCACGTGGTTGCAAATGACAAGATTTTGTTCTTTTGATGGCTGAGTAATATTCCATTGTGTATATACACCACATCTTCTTTATCACTCATCAGTTGATGGACATTTGGGCTCCTTCCATAGTTTGGCTTTTGTCGATAATGCTGGTATAGATATTGGGATGCCTGCACCCCTTCAAATCTGTATTTTTCTATTTTTGTGTAAATACCCAGAGGCCACATTCTTAACTGACAACTCTATCTTCCTTCTAGACTACTTTAGATCTGTGCCTGAAATAGTGCCCCAAAATGGAGTTTGTGGACGAATATTTTGTTGGCTAGAGAGCTAGCTCTAAACCTGGTAATAAGGTGACAATTGTCTGCAATTTTATTCAACATTTAATTAATTTATTTATTATTTAATTATCTGGCTTAACAAACATTTCTTGTTGTCGGTTTTAAACTTTGTGCTTCAAGGAAAGAAGTTAGTAGTAGATAAGGAGAAGAAAGTTGTTTCTTCTAACAGGCTTACCGTTAATAATCTATGAATCAAAATAGGAAAGTGAAGTTCATCTCAAGATTATAAAAGAAACAATGATGATATAATAAAGGGTCAAAATAATGCTGGTAATAAAGAGTCAAAATTCTAGAATATCCTCTGTGGTAATTAATGAATGACATGGGTCCTATCAATTAATTTATTGAGA
The DNA here is from genome assembly GCF_028749965.1 of Puma concolor. Classification (NCBI taxonomy): domain Eukaryota; kingdom Metazoa; phylum Chordata; class Mammalia; order Carnivora; family Felidae; genus Puma; species Puma concolor. Next base: position 22,803,629 of record NC_141683.1, read on the forward strand.
TATCAGAGATATCAATTAACTTATTGGGTAAACACTATCTGCTGAAGTATATGTTAAGCTCAGTATATAAATTATCATATTTAATTCAAGCAACAATATTATGCTAGAGTGCAATACTTACTTACCCCACTTCTTAGAGAGGTGGAAAAGTAAAAAAATACTAGATAATTTGGCATATTGAAACACAGACTCCATGAGAGTAGGAACAGTATCTTATTTCATGTTGTATTGTTTCTCTTAAAACAGTACATTTCCCATAGTAGATACTCAATAGTATTGTCTTTGAATAAAAATCAGACATCTGGGAAGGGAAAAAGGTAGTTCTAAGAAACCTTGCCTTGTTTAACTCCACAGTGGAACTTTATACCACTATGCAGCATTGTTTTATTTGGAAAGTTAAAAATTCTATTCTGAAAATACAAATCTGAAGAGACAGTTCAAAAATAAATAGATACAGGTACAATTGTTAATTACTTTTTTAATGTTTGTTTATTTTGAGGGAGAGAGGTAGGGGAGGGGCAGAGAGAGAGAGAGAGAGAGAGAGAGAGAGAGAGAGAGAAAATCCCAAGCAGGCTCCATGCTGTCAGCACAGAGCCCAACATGGAGCTTGATCCCATGACGGTGGGATTATGACCTGAACCGAAATCAAGAGTCGGAAGCTTAACCAACTGAGCCACCTGGGTGCTCCACAGTAGTTATTATGTTTATATAATACTTATTGAGGAAGAACCCTTGACAATTAGAACAAAACTAGGGATTTTAATGCCAAGCTTATATAAAGCAAATTATTTATATATGTATTTTTGTTATTTTTCTAAACTCATTGAAAGAGTGTAAATATTAATTTAAAACTTGTGTTTCTCCCTTTTCTCTATTTTATTTCTTTGCCAGGAGCATCTGCTAATGCAGGATCTGTGCAGGGATGGACTCATAGATATTTTTCATTAAGCCTAAACCTTTTACTGAAATACTAGGATTATGATTTAATATAATGTTGATTGATTTTCACTTAATAATAAAAGCAGTAGAGATAATAGTAACTCAGAAGTGTGCTTACTCTGCCTTTTCTGTTTCTCCAAACTGACTCTGATGGTCTATTGTGATAATGCGTATGGAAACAGCATATCCAATTTGTGATCTAAATACCATTGTAATTACGTGTATCTGTCTGTCTGTGTGCACTGATATAATATTTATCTGTGAATGTGTGAAAGAGGTATTGGTTGAACTCACCAGATAATCGGATAATTGAGTCTTGAAGTATTTATACATATACTCATATATTTAACAACTGTTGAGCAACTATGTGACATATATAGAAAAAGATATCAGTATTGACAAGAATTAAATCTTTATTCTGACTGTCTTGCTAAAATTGAAATAAGAGAAATCAGTTCTTGTCAATCTTTCTTTTTTCTCTTATTGTCCCCCTAAGGAGCTTTTTTAGATGTTATTTTCCTAATCACTCTCCCATGAAACTTTTTTTTTTTTTTTTTTAATTTTTTTTTCAACGTTTATTTATTTTAGGGACAGAGAGAGACAGAGCATGAACGGGGGAGGGGCAGAGAGAGAGGGAGACACAGAATCGGAAACAGGCTCCAGGCTCTGAGCCATCAGCCCAGAGCCCGACGCGGGGCTCGAACTCATGGACTGCGAGATCGTGACCTGGCTGAAGTCGGACGCTTAACCGACTGCGCCACCCAGGCGCCCCTCTCCCATGAAACTTTAATACCACATATATACTGTATATTTGTTTATGTAGTTTATGTATGTCTGTGCTTTATAAATTAAAAAATATATATTTATATATTTATATAAATATATATTTATATATAAATAAATGTATAAACTTATTTATAAATTTATATTTATAAATATATTTATATATTATATATTTATATATATTTATAATATATAAATATATATTATATATATATTTATATATTATATATTTATATATATAATATATAAATATATATTATATATACATATATATTATTTATATATAAATTTATAAATATATGTATTTATAAATATATAAATTTATATATGTATACATTTTTATTCCCACTACACAGGTCAGATTTATTGTCCTTGGTGGTGATACCTCTCATGAGAATGCAGGACATAAATGATCATTTGTATAGTGTCATCAGTAAGAATTCATGATAATAAAAATAAATGACTTGATGCAGACTCAATGAGACTTACTTCATTATTTAATTACAATAGTGAAACTTAACTTTGAAGTGCCTATAAAATATGTGCACAAAGTTTTTGCTACTACTGCCTTCAGGAAGTGGAGCCTAATCCTTTTCTTAACTGTGGGCTCGATATTTCTTTACAAGTATATATTTGAATACATATATTTGTGAATTTATCTTTACAAATTATTGTTTTTATTCTGCAGATAAATAGAAAGAAGTAGAATTACCAGGTTGTATGGCATTTTTATTTTTAATGTTTTAGGAACCTCCAGACTGTTTTCTGTAGCGGCCGCACCAATTTATATTCACAACAACAGTGCATGAAGGTTCCTTTTCCCTCCACATCCTCACCAACATTTATTTCACGTATTTTTTAAACACAAAAAATGAATTCTAGTATACTTAACATACAGTGTCATATTAATTTCAGGTTATTTCTTGTCTTTTTGATATTAGCTATTTGGACAGGTGTCAAGTGTTATCTCATTGTGATTTGATTTGCATTTCCCCGATGATTAATGATGTTGAGCATCTTTTCATTTGTCTGTTGATTATCTGTATTATTTCTTTGGAAAATTAAAAACATAGGTCCTTTGCCCATTTTTTTAATCAGATGGTTTTTTATTCTGTTTTGTTTTTTGATGTTGAGTTGTATAAATTCCTTGTATATTTGGATATTACCCCTTATTGGAGATATCACTTGCAAATATCTTCTACCATTCGATGAGTTTCCTTTTCATTTTGTTGTTGGTTTCTTTAACTGTGCAAAAACTTTTTAGTTTGACATAGTCCCAGTTGCTTTTGTTTCCCTTGCCTGAGGAGATAGATCCAGAAAAATAGTGCTAAGGCTGATGTCCAAGAGAGTACTATGTTTTCTTTTAGGAGTTTTATGGTTTCAGTCTGAAATTTAGGTCTTTAATCCTTTTTGAGTTTATTTTTGTGTATGGTGAAAGAAAGCGGTCCATTTTCAGAAAGATGCACATGGCAGGGAGCTGAGGTCACCTGCAAACAGCAGTATGAGTGAGCCATCTTGGCAGTGGATCCTCAAGAGCATTCACGCCTTCAAACCCTTGCAGTCACCGCCAGTATCTTGACTGCACCCTCGTCAGAATCCCATGTCAGAGCAATGTAGCTCAGGCCACCAGAGAGTTACTCCCAGAATTCTGACCCACAGAAACCATGAGATAAAGTTTGTTTTAAGCTGCTAATTTTTGTGGCAATTTGTCATGCAGCAATTGATAACTAACATACCATGTTTAATGTGTTTTTTTCACCTATTTGCTTTGTTTTGATAAAATGATTCTCATTATGGGAATAGATTCTGTAGAATTGTGTTATTACATTTAAATATTACAGCCAATTACCTTGTCTACTATCCTAACTTTTTGTGTTCAAGGATCTGCAAAACTTTAGATTTTGAGCTGTGGCAATAATAAAATTTAATTTTATGTTGGCGTATTATTTCGAGTTTACAATCACTTCATCATTACACTACCATGTTTAAATGTTCAATAATGCCAAAAGGTACATTAATCTCATTTTTCTACTTTAGGAAGGGGGATAAAGGCTCAGAGCTTTTCAATATTATGTTCCCAGAGTCACACAGCAGGTGTCTTAGTGCCAGGCCTTTGATTCAAGAATAGTGCTTTTTCCAAGGCATCATTTTGCCTACTAATGGTTTCTAATATATGACATGTGAAGATGAAAGAAATGGATATAGGCTGGCTGTATTGCCCCTAATAAAAAGTATCTATCTGAGGCAAATTATATTGGAATATTAAAATACGTATTTGTAGTATGATCATTTTAGGCAGATTGTCAAATAACTACATTAAGTGAAACATTCTAAAATATAAATGATTAACTTCTTAGAAGTACATTATTTATTTTTAACTAAGGGTTTCACTATAAAAACAAATGGAGAAGGAATCATAGTGTCATGCTATATCATTACTGAATTACGGTGAAGTATGAGTTTGGACGTAACATGGTGAAAACGCACCTTACGTCTTCATCCATCTGCTCCTTTGAATTTTAGATGCTTTCTTTTCCTTATAGATTATTTTTGTATTTTAGTGGCATGTTTAGGAACTGGAACAAGATTCTTATTGGGATTATTGGAAGAATTTTGGTAGTACTTACTATTTGATAGTTAAAAAACAGAATTACATAGATTCCTAAAACTGATTTTTTGAGCAATACTATTTCTTTGAAAATTACAGTACTCTTTTGGGATTGCTCATTATAATGAATTAATTTAAATCACATCAAAAAGGCACTGCTATGATGGTCTCCTTTGGAAACAGAAACAGCATCATATTAATTTCTAAACAATTGTATCTAAGTTTTGTAAAAGAATCTAGCATGTATTAAATTGACCATCTGCATAGTTTAGGATCATCAAACTTAAAAATAGCATGTTATATTAAATGTTACTGTCTGATACTTCTCCAGGAGAATCTAGCATGGTGGAATGTATAAATACAATTATATTTCACTAGGATATTAAGACTATATATACTAAGCAGAAATATAGTGTGGTAGGTAAGCACATAACAGACTTAGTGTGTTTGAAACCTAACTCTGTCACTTATCTGTATTTGAAATCACGGACAAGTTACTTTCAATTCTCTATTAATTTCCACATTTTTCTATATTTCTCTTAAGCCACTGAAATTTCTCTTATGTATTAACAGTAATAGTTTATAATTGATGAACTTGCTGGTATCATGTTTTCTTTGCATAATTTTTTATTCATTATTTTCTGTTACTATTAATAATGCTTAATATGAGTACTTAGAGTGATACTTTGTATAATTAAGTATTCAATAATATTATATATTATTATAAATAGTATAAACTACCTACATCCACCTCAAACTACTTGTACAATCTATCCATAGTACAATTTCTCCTAAGACTTCTGTTAATGACTTAGTATTTTATATTTCCAAAGGCTACTCTGGGAACTGTCCCAGGCTCAAAATGAAGATTTTTTTTTTCATCTTTCTAATAGGTTAATTTTTACATGTAATTCTTTTATTATTGTAAAATAAAGATCTGTGGCTTTTTTGTTGTTGTTGATTTTACATTGTAATGAGAACATTAGCTAGCTTATGGTCTTTATTATCACTTATATATGAGTTTTAGGGAAAGAAAACATCAACAGTAATCTTGACATAATGTATTTCTTTAGCTTCTTGTAATGGAAGATGCTCCTTTAAAAGATTATATTTTCTCTCTGTGCCATGAAGAAAAAAAAATTGGGGGGAGCACACCGTGTGTAAATTGTGTGTTATATAAACATCTTAGGTTAATGGGAAGTGAATCTTCCAATTTGCTAAGAGGTTTTAACTTTGATATGCCTTTCTGACTTTGAAATCACTCATACATTTGGATATTTGGAAAATCCTATATTGTAGAATGTAGGGATTTTTCTATGGATTTTTTGTTCGTTTCAGACCATGATCCACCTTGTTTTCATAGTCATCATCATACACCAAATGATCTAATATTTCTAAGTACCTCTCTTATGTTTGTGTTATTCTTTACAGTTTATAAAACATGCTACCTTTATATCATAGCACACATGAAACTTCTAAAAATAGTCATTATTTTCATGTCATAGATGACAAATATTGTCCTATATAACCTATTAGAAATGTACGGACTCAGTACTTAGAATTGGATCTTGTTACTGTAAACCCAGTGATGCCAAGGCCATGTTATATATGGTAAATGAAATCATTGGTTACAACCCTTTGTTCTCCTTTTACTCATACACATCTGCCACAGCCACGTGATGGATGGAGTACACTTCCCTGATACTATCACCCATGTGACTTGCGTTAATAGGAAGTGAGTAGATGTGATGGTGGTGAGGCTTGAATGCACTTGTGTGCTCATGATGGCTCTCTTGCACTTGTGACACTGCCGTGAGAAGTTGCCCATCAGCCAAAGGAGTCAGAGAGACAACTAGACCAGACTGAGGACTATGTGAAGCATGGAGCCAGGCTGAGCCCAGTCTGACTCAAAATCTTTCAACTGTCTGACCCATAGGCACACAACAGTGTTTTCTGATGCTTTGTTGTAAAGCATTATTGTGGCAGTAGCTAATTAACACATCATGTGATAAAGATGAATCAACTGTGCAAAAAACAGATATGGAGATATGGGGAAGTTAAATATATAGTCTTAATCCTTGTGTTATTTAAAACATAGGGGTGCCTATGTGGCTCAGTCAGTTGAGCGTCCAACTTCGGCTCAGGTCATGACCTCACGGTCCGTGAGTTCGAGCCCTGCATCGGGCTCTGTGCTGACAGCCCAGAGCCTGGAGCCTGCTTCGGATTGTGTGTCTCCCTCTCTCTCTGCCCCTCCCCTGCTTGTACTCTGTCTATCTCTCTCAAAAGTAAATAAACATTAAAAATAAAAAAAAATAGTTAATAAAAACATGATAAAGTAAATGTATTTTTCCATTCAAACAACAGAATGATGGTGGTGCTATACTGTGCAATCACGTGGCAAAGAATTGAGCTTCCACTATCACGTCAGCTCTTCCATTCCCAATGGACAAATTTTCCCAGAATGCAACCTAGAAATTTAGCTACAAAAAAGATATTCCCTTGTATGTTGGTCTCAGCATATTGATAGTGATGCTTTCAGCTTGGAATGCCTGAAGCCCTCAAGCAGCTATTATTTGTGGTGAGTCCCTGTAGACATTTCCCCAATCAGAGACGGTGCTGTGTCTGGACAGGCCCTTGTCATTCTTACTATGATTGCAAGTTGCACCTCAGCAACAACCATCTGATAACTTTGAAAAAAAAAAAAAATGTTTTTACTGACAAGTTCTGGAGGCTACATGGTAGGCCCGAAGACCACATGCCTTTATTGGGATGTCAAGAGTGGGGTTCCTAGAGTGGGGATCCTTGGGTTGACTCTTTACTGGTGAATTAATAATGTGAGCAGGAATTAGTGCAAGGAAAGGGAAAAGTGTGTCACTGAAGCTATAAGTTATCTAGATCACCCTGGATGTTCTAAAAAGGGGAATTTCATGTGTAAGAAAGGCCTGGCTCCTTATCTAGTTACTTTGCTAGTAGCCTGTAATACAGGTAACAATGTGTTTATTCAACATGGATGTCTTTGAAATGGATGCCTCAGCAATTAAATAGTGCTTAATGTCGCACGCACTAAAAATTATAATCAAAAAGGCTTATTGTCAGGCACTTACACTACATGTGTATATATGAAAAACATGAGACGCATTTCTCCTTTTTTAATTTAATTTAATTTTTTTATGTTTATTTTTGAGAGAGAGGGAGACAGAGTGTGAGCAAGCGAGGGGCAGAGAGAGAGGGAGACACATCATCGAAGCAGGCTCCAGGCCCTGAGCTGTCAGCACAGAGCCTGATGCGGGGCTCGAACCCACGAACTGTGAGATCATGACCTTAGCCAAAGTTGCATACTTAACCAGCTGACGTGCCCAGGCACGACTTAACCACCCAGGCACCCCGGCATTTATCCTTTAAACCACTTTTTCTTTTTCCAAAAATGATGTGCCTCTTAAAATGTCTCAGTCATAAAATGCTATGAAAAACAGGAATATTCTGAACCCTCTCCCAGTAAATTTATTGATATATATATCTATATGTGTATATATATGCACATATATATGCATATATGTATACTATATAATATTTACCAGGGAAATATTTAAAAGAATAGATTTTTCAGTTCCTATAATTTAAAAATCATATATGTATATTTTTTTCATATATATTATATTGTATATTATATAATATATTTTATGTATTTTAAGTTTAGGGAATAACTCAGTGCATTTGGGGAGAGATTTTAGAGATAAGAACTCCTGATCTACATTATAATTTCTTTATGATGAATATTTAATTAAATATGAAATCACACTAACATACTAATTTTTAATTGTAGCAACATTAATGTTCATGCCTAGATAAGTCAACTTCCTCAAGTATATAAACCAGATACACCCCAGAAATATTTTTGTTTTTGGTCAAAAATTAATAAATATTTTTCATTTATTTACCTTCCCAAAGGTAAATAAACGTTTGGAGTGGAAAGAAACTTTTCAGTTCTACAGATTTGAGGATAAAATAATTAACATTTGAAAAGCGTTGCTTAAACTGTGGTTGAACAATTATTTTTATAACTTACTGCTTAGAAGTATCTATTAAAATTGCCAAAATTGTTCCTTTTCTTTGTTTACATACCTCTACAAATTATTCTCTTTAAAAAAATTTATTTAAACTTATTTATATATTTTGAGGGGGGAGAGAGAGGAGAGAGAGAGAGTTAATTTCTATTCTGATTCAATCATGATTGTAAAATAGGCTTCATATGATTTCAATTCTTTTAAATATTCCTAAGCTTGTTTGTGGTCCAGAATATGGTACTTTGATGGACGTTCCTTATGTTCTTGCCAAGAGCCTGTCTTCTGTTCATATTGGGTGGAGTGTCCTATAAATATCTATTCACTCTATAGTTATCCATTAGTTCCCATTGGCTAGTGTTCTTCAAATATTTCATACTTTTACTGAATTTTTAAACTTTCTGTACTGGTTAATAAAACAAAGTTGAAGACCTCAACTATAATTTTGGATTTGTTCCAACTCCCCCTTTTAGTTCTATGACTTTTTATTTTATGCATTTTGAAATTTTGTTGTTAAGACACATAGACATTATTATCAGTGTGAGGTTTTTTGGTAGGAAAAGTTGACCAATTTTTTATGATGCAGTGTTCCTCTTACCCCTGCTGCTATTCTTTGTTCTGAAGTCTTTTTTTTTTTCTTTTTTGTCTAATATTTTAGTTACTCCAGAATTCTTTTACTTAGTCAAAAACTATATTTTCTATTATTTACTCTTAACTTATGTATGTCTTTATACTATATACTTTATACTTTATATATCTGTCATTCTCCTTGTATTGGTGTGTTCTAGAACTTTTGTGTTTAATATGATTAAGATGGTTAAACTTAAATCTACTGTTTTGCTTGTTGCTTCCCTTTGTCTGTTTGTTTGTTTCTTTTCTAAATCTCCGTTCCAATGATTTAGTATATGCCTTAGGAGTGAGGCACACCAATAGGAGTAGAGCTGAACCTGATTGAAAGGAGTTGGCCTAAAGCTAGTTATTCCAATTCAAGAAGCTCTGTAATGGAGTATTACCCCTCAGGACACTTGGGAGAATACAGGCATATGGGCACTTGTTACAAAGAGGTCATCATTATTATTCAGTGGGAGCCAGAAAAAGTGATAATTCAGACCTTAAAAAAAAAAGAGTCAAATATAAGTGTGCCACATATTCATCTATCCATACTTTTCTCATTTTGGCATATCAGAGGTGAGATAGAAGAATAAAAAAACAACAAAACAGCAACAAAAATTGACACATTGAGGATCACATTTTAGGGTGCAGAAGGAGGAACATATTATAATAAGAGAGAAAAAATATTAGCAGTAGCAAACTCAGAATAGTACACAATCTTACTATCCAAGCGGAGGAATATTTTTAAGAAATGAGGGTGAGAATATAAATACCACCAAGAAATCACAAAAGATGATCTCTGGATTTAGCATTTAGTAAGCCATTGAAGACAATCAGAGGTAATGACTTCTGGGACCTTATTATCGTAGTAATATGGATTCACGAAACTTGAGTAGATGTTGTAGAAATGTATATTTTTTTTTAATTTTTTTTTCAACGTTTATTTATTTTTGGGACAGAGAGAGACAGAGCATGAACGGGGGAGGGGCAGAGAGAGAGGGAGACACAGAATCAGAAACAGGCTCCAGGCTCTGAGCCATCAGCCCAGAGCCTGACGCGGGGCTCGAACTCACGGACCGCGAGATCGTGACCTGGCTGAAGTCAGACGCTTAACCGAATGCGCTGCCCAGGCGCCCCTGTAGAAATGTATATTATGACAGGAATATGAGGGGGGGAAAACCTGCCTAATAAGCAATGGAGAGTGGCAAAAGGGTTAAGCAATTGAAAAGAGATCTGCATGTGCAAAAGTTTAAAGAAACAGGAATAAAGACTGAAGATACATCAGAAAGAGGGAATCTTTGAAGATACAAACAAGGGGGGAAAGTGGGAAAAGGGGAAATTAGTAATTGGTTCCTAAATACACCTTCCCTCTCCCTCCCCCAACCCACCCACAAGGGAAGAAAAAGATGGAAATTCAGCTCTATCCACGTGTTGAGAATGAAATTGTAATGACCACATTATTTTAGCAATACAGCAAAACTCTTATTTTTGGTAAAAGCCCACCAGTTTTCTAACTTTATGTTCTCTTTCTTTGGGGGGAGGGGGTTTCAAAGGATTCCTTTGGAGTTTAAAGAATTTGGAAAAAAATGGGAGTCAGTCATTTTACCCCAGCGTCAAGGCGAATAGTTCAATTGCATTGGCCTATTCAAAGCACTTTAAGAATTGCAGAACTCCTAAAGGGCACAGAGGATAAACTCATCAGCCAAACTTCTCTTTCTGATATTGTATTCAGGTTGGGTTTTTGAATTTTGAAAAATTGAACTAAATAGGAATCCCATGGGCCATATATTGTTATGTTTACTTTTTATGTGTGTGTGTGACAATGATTAATCTCCCAATGCACCACAGACAACTGTGTGTTCAAGCTGTAGAAAGTATTCCCTCATGGTATCTGCAGAAAGGGTGCAATTTGTCCTCTTAAAATAGCAGAGTTTGGAGAAGCTATCACAATTCACAAAGGACATCATTCAGATTCATATGGTAAGGTTAAGTGACATTTCGTTTGCATTTTTACTTTCCAGGCTTCTTTTGTATGCTGGTGAGCATTTTGAAATGCTTGTAGGATCTTTTAAAAATGGAAGCCCTGTTCAAGTGTTTCACCAACTCCACTCGTTTACCATTACGGTAAAGGTAAAATACTCTGAGCTCTCCATATTTTCCACAGGGGATAACTGGCGATAGATTGTTTTTCCTTCATTTTGTCCAACAAAACCTAGATTCATTCATTCCCCTGTCCCTTTCTCCCACTTATTTGAACATGCACTTGCAGGGAACGTGTGTCAGTCACTGTGGTGAACATTGACAATACCAGAGGGGATAACTGGCCGCAGATACTTTCATTGGGTTTACAATCTAGCTGATAAATTTGAAACGTGAGATTTTACTTGACATTGTATACAGAATGTATTATGAAGCATGTAAAAGAGTACTTAATATAAATCTCTGGGTTCCTGTTTGCAAAACCAGAAACATTGTAACTTAAGCAGCAAAGGAATCTTTTTGGAAGATTGTCTAGCAGCTCAGAGAGTCCCAGGAAAGATGGAGGGCCAGGCTCAAATAGGAACCAAAGGAGAGAAGACATGGCCAACATCCTGGCCCAGGCACTGTTGTCCCAGGATGTCCATGTTGTCATTGTCTTGACCCTGAAGGTGTCATTTTACGTTGTCTAAAGGATCCTACAGCACTGAATCGCTCCATTAGGATTCAAAGTCCTGCAACACATATGCTTTTATCTGGCAAATACAATGCTCACCACGTGTTACTGGCTATGCTAAGTTCTTTATATATTTTGACTCACTGAAAACTCATCCTAACCCAGGAAGCTGGACAGTGTTATGATGTCCATTTTTTTTTCATTTTAGATTTGAGGAAGCTGAGACAGAAAGTATAAGGAACTTTTCCAAGGCCACATAGCCAGAAAGTGGCACAGCCTCTCATTATGCTATATTGCCCTACCTGACTGATGTGTGACCTCTGCAACAGACACAGGGAGAGGGGATTTCTGACCATCTTGCCATCCTTAGTGGGAGGGAGCACTCTGCTTCCCATCAATTTTCAGATTCCCCTCAAGTTGGGAGTTTAGATACTGGTTAGCAAAAATGAAAAAAATCTTCACTAGCCAGTTTGGAAGATATTTCCATTTACCTTCTTTATCTAGTTCTGACTCGGTTCTCAATCTGTGCCTTTTATTTTCCTATCTCCAGGAAGAGCATTCTCTAGAGGGTAGAAGCTCCTTTTATATGAGGCCACTGTGTCCTCAACCTAAGTAGCATTATAGCATCTTATCATTACTTAGCCCCTTGGTTTTCACATTCAGAAATACAGAAGGGATGGTTTGACTGAGAAAAATCCTATTCTTTCGTTCTTGACTTTGTTACTTAGAAAATGCAGAATCCATGTTGTTTTTTTAATCAGTGTAATGATTGCTGGTACAATTACAAAATGGGAGGCATTACTTTCAAATCAGTGGAAAGTAACAAAGAACACACATCAGAAAATGAAGAGTTAAAAAAAAAACCTAAAAGCATAAAACAAAATAATAGAAACAAATCATACAAGTTATTTAAAAAAAACTTTTGAAGTCACCACTCAGAAGAAAAGTAACATTAGGTTTAATTAAAAGTTGCTTCTGGGTGGAAACTACAGAATGAATCATACCTGGCATATACTAGGCCCTCAGTAAATAGTTGCTGAGTGAAAAAATCTATTTTCCACTTACAAAAGATTTAGCTATTAGGAGACAATAAATACAAAAGGATGCTATCATACTGATTAGAAAAGTTCCAACACAGTGTTTATGATTAAAATGAAAACTAGCATAACATTAATTTTAGACAAAGTGAAGGAAAGTAAAGGAAATTATAAAATTTGCGGTTAGTTGAAAATAATACTTGGAAATATTTAAGTGGCAAATTACATGTCACTAAATATAAAGTGAAAACTGTTAAATAGGTTCTCTAGTTGGTTCCTTAAAACAATCAAGCAATCAAGCAAATTAAAATGTGAATATAACTTATCATAGTATGGCAGATACTAAAAAATACCATGATTTCTATCATTTTTTTCATCATTCTTATTACCCTTTTATGATCTCTTTAGACTTACAAAGATATGTAAGTTGGTAATATTAAAAATAAAATAAATCAGTAAATATTAGAGATTAAATATAGAAGTGACACAAAACTACTTGAAAACTTATTTGTGGAAAAGGCACCTGATTGCCTGCCTGGTCACTCTTCCGCGTTAGAACACAATGTATCTAAGTAAAAGACATTTCTCAACATCCACTGCAGTTTGGTTTGGTTATGTGACTATTATCTGGCACATGAGATATAAACTGCACCTAGTAGACACTTGGTAGGTGACTCTATAAAATGGGGGCGGGGGAAGACAACTGGGGCAATCACATTTACCCTCACACTGATGCCTAGAACGCAGCAACTTGTCTTGGGCTATGAAGATATAACCGTAAAACTGTAAGAGAAAGAGAGAAGCCTAGTTCTTGATAAAACCATTGAGCTACTTTATCAACCCTGAACTCCAATCCCTAGACTTGTTTGGCATGAGGAAGCAGACATCTTTTGTTTAATTCACTGTTATTCTCATACCTCTTAATAGCAGTTGACTAGAATTCCTCAATAAAATAGTATATCAATAAAGTAGCCAGATATAAACACAAAGTATTTTTATGTATAAATATATGTATAAATATGTACATATATGTGTGTATATATTAGATATTATATTATGCACACACACACCTATATATATATGTGTATATGTTAGAACATGTAATGAACAAATGCGCCTATTCACAAAAGGAACATAATTCTTAAATTAGATTTGAAGAAATTTAGCATGAATTGTGCAGAGCTTACATGAATATGATAAAATTTACTCTGAGTTTAACAAATTGAAAATAATATAGTATAGACAACAGAACATCATAAATCAGTATGAAGATACAATGTGTTCTCCACTAGATTTCATTTAAAACTGGTGAAAATGACTCAACTTTATCCTGAGTGACAAATGAAGAATCATAAAAAATTGAAATACAAGATTAAAAAGTTTTTCAAACATAACAGTACAGTTCAAAAAGTTCTTAGTAATTAGTGACTGAGTAGTATGTTTTATTAAATAAAATATTTTAAATATATTTAATATTTGCTATCATGTCAGCGATTGAACTAATTCACTGAGCAAACTCTTGAGAACAAACATAGGTTTGAGAAGCTATGAGCAGAATTTGTCAATAATGTGTCACTATGACAGACTCAGACCCATATAAATAGCTAAAAATATTTTAATGCATTGTGTTAAGTACAAAATTGTGACAGATATTTAAAGTGACATGTGTTTTATGATTGATTTTCAAAACATTTTAAGTAAAAGCTTAGGTAGACAGCATAATTCTTATAAATTTCCATAATCTGTCATCTGTGAGGGTTCACATTTATAATATAATAGGTATGCTGTTTATTTGTCATCAATGTGTTTGAAACGGTCATGCCTAACCCATGTTCTTTCAAGACTGGGAACACCATATATATATATATACATATATATATATATGTATATATATATATGAAAAAGGAAATTTAGGCCCTAAGAAAAAGAAACACAGTACTTATACACACACACACACACATTCCCATATATATATATATATATATATATATATATATATATATATATATGTATTTATACATATACATTCCCTTATATATATATACATATACATATACATTCCCATATATATATATGTATACATACACACATACATACATACATATATATCTCTGTGTGTGTGCATGTGTATATCTCACAAATCACAAGTATATATATTTGAGTTTTTGTGTGGAGAATCTATGAACCTTGAATTTAAGGAGTGGAACTTTTATTTTCCCCTAAAGTTTATTTATTTGAGAGAGACAGAGACAGTGTGAGTAGGGGAGGGGCAGAGAGGGAGAGGTAGAGAATGAATCCCAAGAAGGCTCCTTGCTGTCAGCACAGAGCCCAATTCAGGGCTCAAACTCTTGAAACTGAGATCATGACCTGAGCCAAAACCAGGAGTCTGATCCTTAACAGACTGAGCCACCCAGGCACCCTAAGGAGCAGAACTTTTGATCCTATGTATTCCTTCCTCTTGGCCGTCATGTTAGGATTGATCTAAATCTGTCCAATCAGAATGAATCTCAAAAAGTTGTTTACTTCAGCTTGGATAGGAAAGAAGCTCTCTCGAGGAGGAGGAAGGGGTATAACAAAACCAAAAAGTGAAACATGGAGACTGAGATCAGATGGTGTCCTATCTACCTTATCAAATTGTGCCTTCAAGTGAAACTCATGCTTGATTTTTCAGCATTAGTCAATTCCTATAAATCATATTTGTGGTTTAAGAGTGCATGATTTTGATTTTCTATAACTTGCATCTGAAACAACTTGTATAGTTGAGTTCATACACTTTGAAAATGATACGAAGGCCAAGTGTATAAAGTGACAAAGACAGTTCATAAACGATGGAAGACCTGAGCCTAGTTTTCTTGGTAGAGCTAATAAACAGGCAGATTTAGGCAGTTAGGACAAGACACTAAACCCTCTATGGGAGACACTCCACAAGAGCTGAGCGTTACAACCAGAGGGAGATGCCAGCAGGGCAGGCAATGTGGACTACAGCTGGGGTTGGGGGCAGGGTTATGGAGAAGTTTGAACAAAAAAGAATATTCACCTAATGACTACACTCTATGGTTATAACTTGATGACTATTTATTAGTTTTGACAAATCACAAGTATGTATTAGACCTATCAGACACAGTTCAGAGCATATCACAGGTGGCTGTAAGCCTGGTGGTTGTTAGGCATAGGCTGTTTCTATTATCCTTTAATACCCAAACACAGCTGAGGATAATAATGCCTGGCAGTGGTATGGATGGGGTTGGTGAAGAAACTCTGAGGTTTTCTTGCTGCTTTTTATCATCTCAGTTTATTGCTAAACAATAAGCATCTCTCTAGGTTAGTTGTTCAGCCAATTAAAGAAGCTGCAATAATGTATTTGGAAAATAAATCTGCTGTAGCCCAGCCTCACCTCTGCCATAGTTTTTTATTCCATTTTCACAATGCCCCATAAACAGGATTAGAAAGCCAGGTGAGCCAACAGTGAGACTGGCACCTAACTCCCACTTCTGAATGGAAACAGGGTGACTTGGTAAGAGATTAATATCACTGTCCCCAAATTCTAAGATCTGAGGTCTCAAAGATCTGTGGTCCCTGTCACATTTTCATTCCCCTTCATATATGCCCATAACTTTGGAAGAGTGCTATAGGCAATATAACCAGCTGGCCATGAACAAACATATGCTCAAAGGTTTCATGGCATGGATTTTGGACCCTCTTGGCAATTAGCTTCTGTGATTTTCCAAGCCTCTTAAACAGCTTTATCTTCTGTAAAATGAGAATAATAAAAACAGTAATGTTATTAGTTTGTCTTGAGAATTGTTTAATGCATATACAGAGTCTAGCAAAGGTCCAGAAAGAGATTTCAGTTAGTGACAGTTATCATTTCTTTTCTCTATTTTAAGAATTATTCCCCAAAGATCAAAGAGAATAGTTTTATAGACCACTTGATGCTTTTGTACTCATTGGTAAGAGAGAACACATGAAAATCATGCCTACATGTGCCTTGTTTTATTTCTATTTAGTTGATGTTTACCATGTAAGATATCACAATATATAATGGATCTCCAAGTAAAATTCTCGTGTTACCACTGAACTGTCAGGACACTGAAGCAGAATAAATTGGGTTGTAATAGACTCCAGAATGTCTAAGTACATAGATAAGGGAAAGAATGCATTCCTAACAATATGCTTCTAAAATTTAACAAATGGTATTAACGATATGTTCTATTAGAAAAATATATATATATGTTACCCTAATTGTGACATCAAATGAAACATCTTTTAAGAAATTAATAAAATTTAGAAACATATGAGAGAAAATATATAATGCTTACATTATAAAAATTGGCAAAGGAAATACACAGATGGTTTACAAAATAAATGTATAAGACTAAAACAAAAACAAAGTCCAACCTTAATAATAAATTATAACAAAATTTATCATATAAAATTGATGAAAGCATTAAAATGCTGGTGGTTTTTTGTTTTTTTCAATCCTGGAGAGACTATTGTTATGCTTTCTCATTTTGTGGGAATGCAAGTAGGTAGAGTCTCTTTAGAGTAAAATTTGGTAAATTTATATATTTTTAAAGTTTATTTTTGAGAGAGGGAGAGTGAGTACACACAAGTGGGGGAGGTTCAGAGAGAGACACGCACACAGAGTCTGAAGCAGGATCCAGGCTCTGAGCTGTCAGCACAGAACCCGATACTGGGCTGAAACTCATTGACCTTGAGACCATGACCTGAGCTGAAGTCGGATACTTAACCTAAACTGACTGAGCCACCCAGGCACCCCTAAAATTTGGTAAATTAAAAAAAAATCATATTTCCATTTATAAGATTATGATGAACTATTTATTTAAAAAAACTTTCTTTTTAAGTTGATATATTTTTAGAGACTGAGACAGCGTGAGTTGGGGAGGGGCAGAGAGAGAGGAGGAGAGAGAGAGAGTGAATCCCAAGCAGGCACCACACTGCCAGCACAAAAGCACCATGTGGGGCTCAAACTCATGAACCGCCAGATCATTACTTGAGCCAAAATCAAGAGTCAGACAGTTAATTGCCTGAGCCATCCAGGTGCCCCAGATGACTATTTAAAGGAGGAGGGAAAACACATATTTATATTCCTTACTGTACTATTCATAACTGTAAAATATTATAAAAGTGGAAGGGTTTAACAATATGGCTAATTGACTTATACTTAAGGGACTATTTAGTAGTCATTAGCAAAATATCACAATGTTATCACACTGATATCAATCCCAATGATTGTGATTATGATACTATAACAATGTTAACAATGATTATTGACAAGAGAAACAGATCTGGTGTGATAAAAGATAGAGACAAAGAAAGAAAGAAAGAAAGAGAGAGAGAGAGAGAGAGAGAAAGCAAGCAAGCAAGCTAAAACTTTCCTCTTTTAGCCCAGAGGAAAAACATGAAAACAATAAAAGTGACAAAAAAAATCAAGAACCTGGTATCATCTAGCACCTGGTATCTGCTCTTTAAATGTTATCTCCAACTAAAACGTCCGGGAATTTTTGGGTAGATATCTGCTTCTAGATCTCAGGTAAGATGTACCAAATGAATCGTGGGTCGGGTAATGTCAAAGGGGATCAAACCGGTCTAGGAGAATGTCGTTTCAACACAAGCAAACAAACACAGCATTTCCTTAAAAAATACCAAATCTATAACTATCCGTGCGTTCATAATGACAACTTGAAAAATATTTTACTAGGTGCCATTCGAACTTGATAAGGAAAAAGTCAAGTAATCAAGTAATTATCTTTGATGATCTCTGGTTATATATAAAATATGTCAGATGATGGGGCGCCTGGGTGGCTCAGTCTCAGTTGGTGAAGCGGCCGACTTCGGCTCAGGTCATGATCTCGCGGTCCGTGAGTTCGAGCCCCGAGTCGGGCTCTGTGCTGACAGCTCAGAGCCTGGAGCCTGTTTCAGATTCTGTGTCTCCCTCTCTCTCTGACCCTCCCCCGTTCATGCTCTGTCTCTCTCTGTCTCAAAAATAAATAAATGTTAAAAAAAATAAAAAAAAAATATGTCAGATGAGTAACCATGGATTTGTGGGGGGCAAGTGGATCAGTTCTTCTCAGTAGAATAATCCTACCTAATAATGCAGGAGACATAATTTTTTTAATTCCAAATTTAATATCTCTTTTGAGATTCATTAATCTGATACTGCTGCAACTACGAGGTGAATGGTTAATGGCAAATTTGTAATAAAGGAATCAGGTCAAACCCATCTGGGCTCATTGACTAGCTGTAGCATATCCAGTTATGAGACATCCTGACTTTGTTTATCCTCATGTGGATATAATAGGATTGACATCAGCTGGAAGGCATTCTTTCCCACAGCCTGAATTCGAATATATTCAAGCCTCTAGATTTTTAAGGTTTATTTTACCTTTATTATTTTTATTCTACTTTATTGAAGTATGACTGACATGTAAAAATATGTACATATTTAATATATACTTAATGTTTGCGGATAAGTATACATCTATGAAACCATTACTACTCTCAAGACCATAGGCATTTCTATCACCTCACAAAGTTTCCTTTCACTTTGTTATTACTGTTGTTGTCATTATCATCATCATCTTGTGGTAAAAACATTTAACGTATACCCTCTTAGCAAAATTTATGTATGCAACACAGTATTTATTTTTAGGTCTAGGTACTATGCTCTAGAAGAGACCTCCAAAAGGTATTCATCTTGTAAAACTGAGACTTTTTACCTTTCACCGTCACCTACCTTTTTCCACATCCCTGCTGCAGCTCCTGCCGTCCCTAAATAATATCCCATTACATGTATATACCACATTTAATTTATCCATTCATGCATTGATGGGCATTTAGGTTGTTTCCAAATCTTGGCTATTGTGAATAATCTACAGTGAAGATGGAAATACAGGTATCTTGAGATCCTGACTTCATTTCCTTTGGATAAATACTAAGAAATGGTATTGTTGTATCATATTGTAGTTCTATTTTTAATTTTTGGAGGAACTTCTATTTTATTTTCCATAATGGTGACAGCACTTTTCATTCCTCCCAAGAGTTTACCAGTGTTCTCTACATCCTTGCCAACACTTGTTATCTTGTTTTTTGTTTGTTTGTTTTTGTTTTTTTATAACTTAAATCCTTGGAGATGTGGGGTAATATCTGTTTGTGGTTTTGATCTTCAATTATCTGATGATTAGTGATGTCAAGCACATTGTCACTAACCTGTTGCCCATGTGATTTTTGGAGAAATGGCTCTTCAGATTTTTGCCTGTTTTGAAAATATTTGTTTTAATACTATTAAGTTGTAGGAGTTCCTTATATATTTTGAATATTAATCCCTTTTCAGAAATGTTTACAAATATTTTTTTTATATCATTGGTTACTTTTTGTTGATTATTTGCTGTGTAGAACCTTTTTAGTTTGATATGATCTCCCTTATTTATTTTTGCTTTTGTTTCCTGTACTTTTGGTGTCATATCCAAAAAATCATTGCCAACACCAATGTCAAGGAGCTTTTTCCCTTTATTTTCTTCTAGAAATTTTATGGTTTCACTCTTAAGGTTAAGTTTTCAATCCATTTTGAGTTTGTTGCATGTGCTATGAAATAGGGGTCCAATTTCATTCTTTTGCAGGTGGATATCCAGTTTTTCCAACATTTATTGAAGAGCATGTCCTTTACTTATTTTGTATTCTTGTTACCCTTTTTGAGGATCAGTTGACCATATATTTGTGAGTTTATTTCAGAGCACTGTCTTCTGTTCCATTGTTCTATATGTCTATTTTTATGCTGGGGCCATACTGTTTTGCTTACTATAGCTTTGTAATATAGTTTGAAATCAAAGAGTAATACTTTTAGCTTTGTTCTTTGTCAAGATTATTTTGACTCTTAGGGGACGTTTTTTGTTCAGTATGTATTTTAGGAGTGTTTTTTTTTTCTTTTTCCTTTGCTTTTTCTATTTCTGTAAGGAATTTTCATATAGATTGCATTGAATCTGTAGATCTCTTGGTATAGTACAAACATTTAAACAATATTAATTTTCTCAGCCCATGAACACAGGTTATCTTTCCATTAATCTGTATCTTCAGTTTCTTTCATCATTTTATAGTTTTCAGTGTACAAATCTTTCACCTCCTTGATTAAATTTATTCCTAAGTATTTTATTGTGTTTGATGCTATTGTGAATGCAATTGCTTTCTTAATTTCTTTTTCAGATATTTCATTGCTAGTGTATGGAAATGCAAACGATTTTTGTATGTTGATTTTGTATCCTACAACTTTGCAGAATTCATTTTTTAACTCTAACTGCTTTTTGATGGAATATTCAGGGCTTTCTGTAAAATAATATCATATATCTGCAAACAAAGTCAATTTTACTTGTTTCTTTCAAATTCTGAGGCATTTTTATTTATTTTTCTCAAGTAATTGCTTTGGCCAAGACTCCAGTACTATGTTGAATAGAAATGATGAGAATGGTCATCTTTCTCTTTGATCTTAGAAGAAATGCTTTTAGCTACTCACCATTGAGTATGAAGTTAATTGTCGACTTGTTATATATGACCTTTATTATTTTTTTGATACCTAATTTTGTTGAGAGTTTTAACCATGAACAGATACAGAATTTTGTCAAATTCTTTTTCTGCCATCCTTTGAGATGATGAAAAGATTTTTATCCATTCCATTGAAATGATTATCATGTTTATTGATTTGCATGTGTCCTTGCACTCCAGGGATAAATCTCATCTGATTATGTGGTGTGATCCTTTTAATGTGCTGTTGAATTAGATTTGCTAGTATTTTATTGAGAATTGTTGTCCCTGTGTTTGTCGCAGATATGATCTTGTAATTTTCTTTTTTTTGTAGTATACTTATCTGGCTTTAGTACCACAATAATGCAGTCAAGACTATATTTAACCATCTCCCAGGAAAGTAAACAGAGAAAAAGTTAAGAAAAGAAAAAGGGACCCAATAAGAATTAGCAACCAGAACTCTAATATAGGAATTCTCTTGGACAAATTGGTTTCTTCAGCATATTTAAGGTTTGAGATGTGAAAGAGAGACTTAAAAGAAATGAAATATTATAATTAACTTTCTTTAAGACCTGTTTTAAATGTACCAACTATGAAAATATATTTTGAGATATTTGGGGAAATAAAGTTTGTTACTAGATGATATTGAGGAATTATTTTAATTTTAGTAGGTAATAAGGTATTATAGTAATGGGAAATATAAAAGACTTTATGTCAGAGAGCCATCATAAGTTATTTATGGGCGATATGCTATAATATCTAGGATTTGTTTCAAAATACTTGTGATAAAAAGTTGCAGGTGAATAGATTAATTAGATTGGTCAAAAACCCATTACTTTTAAAACTAAGTCTATAATTTCTCTGATTCTATGTTTTGTTTCTGAAAATTTCCATAATAAGAAATTGAAAATTTTATCATAAAAAGAGTTCTTTTTTACCTTCCTTAGAAATGATCTTTTTTTTAAAAAAAAAAAGTATAATAATACAAGTATTCTGAGCACTGAAAGTTATAAGGCAATTATTTTTCAGATTAGGGTTGATTTTTTAATAATATTCTTAGATTTGTCAGTTTGCTCATTGCTATTGATTTCCTCTTCTTCAGACTAAAAAATTTATTTTAAAAAAGCAATTCTGCTTCTGAAATTTCTTCCTTTACATTATGAAATCTATCTATTTTTGGCCAGTCTTTAACTCTTAGTAATTTTCTGCCTCCAGCTATCTCTTGAGTACAGAATTCGTATCTTTAAGTTTCATGAGTCTGTTAATGGAAAATTAAGTGCTCATTCTTTGTTTTACAGAAATTAGTAGTGTTTCCTAGTGTATCTTTGAAAGTCACTCATAATTTTGCCCCATGAAAAATCTGTCAGGCTTCCTTTCCACTGTCTCTTCTAACTTTATATCTATACATGACTGGCTCTGGGCCACTGAATGACAGCTTTTCTTTGCCTTGGCCACCGGTGGGGAAAAGGATTTTTTCATTTATGCTTTCTTGCCTTCTTAAGTGTGTAGCAGACACATAGCACTTTCTGATATCAGGCTGTAGAAATTTATAGGATTTAATGGAACCCTAAGGAAGAATAGCTTTGAATTAATTACATAACGCAGAGTAGCTTAAACCTGCTACTAGATGGGAATATTTTACAGCCTTCTGGTGTAGACCCATACACATGAACTCTTAGAATACATCACATTTCCAAGCATCACTCATGTGGCGGGCCCCAGCTATCTATCATCAGTAGTGAACAGAACACACCCAGAAATTGCAGAGCTCGCATTGCCAAAGTTTCCAAAGATGCTTAAAGTTACCTCTGTGCACCATTTCATGACCAAAAATCTGTCTGTGGGGCCTGAAATGTAGCTGGGGATCGGAAGGTAGATAGATGGAGTATGGGTGACCATAGACTTTTGCCTACATATCCTAAGTGGTGGTGACCTCTAAGACTGTGAAAATAAAAATCTTAGTGGAGGCCATTTGACAATAGGACTATGAAACCCTTAGAGAATTAAGTCAAAGGTAGTATCTAATTTTTGTTCTCTTATATCAACCACTTACTAGGCAAAGACAGTTTCAGTTGTTCAGATATTAGAACTTGGTTAAGTCTGTGTTATCTCTTCGTAGAATTAGTGATAATAGAAATTCCATCTTTTTCAGGTGTCGATTTGGGCTTGAGAGGATTCTTTTGAGTCCATAATATTCGTCAGCATCCTAAAGGCACTCAAGATTTCTAGAATATTTATGTAAAAATATGTTCATGGAATAAAAGTGCAGCTTTGCAGTGAATATCTGAACTCCCCTTTGCTTCTCTTTCATATAGTTTGCCTTTCTTGCAACCAGAGGGTTCTTCCTAAACTCTCCCATGGAACACCTGGAGCACAGTGGTTCGTGACTGGTTTCTTTTTCCAAGTTTAGAATAATAAGTATGAACACCACGTTATTTTTGTTTGGGCTGTACCGTATAAAGCATCCTCCAAAATGAGGTAACATTTATCACTGCACATTTCTTTCTGTAGTCGTTTCCAGAACTATAACTGGAGAAGAAATACAGGTTTGACTTGAAACTCAGGGGTACAAAATTTTAAAATAGTAACTTCATAACAATCATGCATATGTTTACATTCGGATTTACATTCGGATCTTCCAACTTGATTTCTCTAAACTCTCTCTTTGCCCTGAGTTTAAGCCTTCCCTTGCCCTCCAGAAGCAACTTTGACACTTGAGAAGGATGGACTCAGTGTAAAGAGAAGTCTCTTGGTCCAGAGGCTTTTTTTTTTTTTTTTAATGTGGGTTTGAGACCGTATCTTCCATTTCTTATTTCCTCTCCCCACTTTAATCCACACACATACCACAACTTTAAAGCATTTGTTTCCATTGTGCCTTTTTGGAACAAATTTAAGTATTACTTGGCCTTCTGTAAAGTAGACAAAGATAAAATTACTGATAAGCATCTTTTTTTTTTTTTTTAATTTTTTTTTTCAACGTTTATTTATTTTTGGGACAGAGAGAGACAGAGCATGAACGGGGGAGGGGCAGAGAGGGAGGGAGACACAGAATCGGAAACAGGCTCCAGGCTCCGAGCCATCAGCCCAGAGCCTGATGCGGGGCTCGAACTCACAGACCGCGAGATCGTGACCTGGCTGAAGTCGGACGCTTAACCGACTGCGCCACCTAGGCGCCCCAATAAGCATCTTTTATTTTTGGTAATTTAGCAGTTGCTTATAAAAATAAAATACACATCTCTCCCTGGCAATGTGTAGTTTACAAAGAGAGTGAACTCTAAAACCATACAGGAATTATTGCTACAGAAACCTACACCAAATCTCCCTAAATAGTATCACCAATAGTACAAAATACAGTAATGCCCTCAGATATTTTAGTCTGTATCAAAAGTAACCTATAATATGTATCAGTGAACCTAACACTTAGTACTTCTGACTTCATATATATAATAATGTAATAAATATAATATAATATAATATAATATAATATAATATAATATAATATAATATAATAATATTATAATATATATCAGTGAACCTAACACTTAGTACTTCTGACTTTATTCAGATCCCTAGATCATTATTTAGTTACTGTATCTTTCTCTCCTTGATTTATTTTATGGAGTTCAGTTTTTTTTTTCTTTTTCTTTATTTTTTCCTTTTTCAGCATTTTCTCTTGGTAATTTCAATCGATCTGTTTTTTAGTTCACTGATCATTAACATTCCCTTTTTTCTCATTTCTAATCTAATATTGATCCCATCCAGTGAAACTTTCATTTTGGTTACTGTACATTTTAGTTCTGTAATTTTTCTTTGGCTCTTTTATGAGATCTTCTATTTCTTTAAGATTTTAAGTTTCTCATTTGTTTCAAGAATATTTATAATTGCTCATTGATGCATTTTTACAGTTGATACTTAAAATCCTTGTCAGATAATTCTAACATCTGAGTCATCTCAATGTTATAGTCTGTTGATTGCCTTTTCTCATTCAGGTTATGATTGTTCTTTTTGGCGGTTTAAGAGGTTTCAGTTGTATTATGAGACTGAATTCTACTTAATCTGTCCTTTTATCAGGCAATCACTTCTTTAGGTGTATTATACAGATTTGGGGGGGGGGGGGTTGAAATTCAACTCTCTTAGATTTGCTGACACATCCAGACCAGGGAGAGGGCATTTTTTCATTAGAGTTAAGCTGGAGCAAGTCAGGTGTTGTCAAAATTATTTTGTTCTGTTAGACCAACTATTTCCCCCAACGCTTTGTCTAGAGGAACAGGTTCTTTTAGTGTGTATAGAGGTTTTTATATGTAGAAGTATCCAATGGTGGTTCTAGTTTGCTGGTTTCTCCAGTGCCCTTTATAAAATATATAGGAGGCAAAAAGAAAATGTAGGAGCTCACTGCCATGTCATTTCTCCAGTCCTGAAAGTCCCTAGACAGGTCTAATTCTTCTTACCATCTTTCAGTATCTTCATAGGCTTATTTGTTGCATCATGCCCAGTGATGTTTAGTTGTAACAGAGAGGATTAGGAAAGAATGGGGTCGGGGCGCCTGGGTGGCTCAGTCGGTTGAGCGTCTGACTTCGGCTCAGGTCATGATCTCACAGTCTGTGAGTTTGAGCCCCGCATTGGGCTCTGTGCTGATGGCTCAGAGCCTGTAGCCTGCCTCCGATTCTGTGTCTCCCTCTCTCTCTGCCCCTTCCCTGCTCATGCTCTCTCTCTGTCTCAAAAATAAATAAAAACCTTAAGAAAAAAAAAGAGGAAAGAATGGGGTCACCCTCTTTTGCCCAGCAATTTTATTTTAGTAAAACCAACACAGTTATACCAAGAATATGGGATGGCTATCACTGGAATTGTATAGTCATTCTGTCACACTAAGGATAGCAACTGGATTGATGCTAACTGGTCATGCCACCCAGGTATTTGTTGGGTAGTCCTCAGTGTGATCCAGTGGTTGTATTGCACAAATCTTTGGCATGGCTTTTTTACCTAAGTGGTTGGCTACTGCAACTTGGGTTTTCCCTGGGCATGGTGGGTTGGAAGGGAGAATCCACCCCATGGAAACAAACCTTGCCAACATCTCTTTCCTCATGGTCATATGGGCACATCCTCTATTCCACTGGTATAATCATTTAGCTGCCTCCTTCATCCCCTTCATTGGCCTGGGGGACATTATAGCCTACTTAGAAATCCTTACTAAATTCACCCAGCAAGCAATGAATGATAGCCAGCAAAGCCTATCTTTATTGAATACCAAAATGTTTCTAATGAGAAAAGCCATCCTCCAAAATGGAATGGCCTTGAATGCAAGGAGGCATCTGTGCCCTTATCCAAACAAAATATTAATATCCATACCTGAGAACCTGCTGAAGTATTGTATTTATTAAATCACATGAGGCTACATACAAGTGAATGTCCTCAATGATCCAATTTATAGCCTAAGTGAATTAACAAGTCAGTGGTTTGTATCATGGGGACTTTAATGAAAATTAAAAAAAAAGAATTATTTATTTTAAGTATCATTTTCTTGGGGCACCTGGGTGGCTCAGTCAGTTAAGGGTCCAACTTCAGCTCAGGTCATGATCTTGTGGTTCATGAATTTGAGCCCTGCGTAGGGCTCTGTGTTGACAGCTCAGAGCCTGGAGCCAGCTTCAGATTCTGTCTCCCTCTCTCTCTCTGCCACTCCCCTGCTCATTCATATTCTCTCTCTCTCTCTCTCTCTCTCAAAAATAAATCAACATTTTAAGGAATTTTTTTAAAAGAATCATTTTCTTACTCTGTATTTTCTCTTGCATGTGCCTATACTGTGCGGGGGCATCTGTCTCCAGTGCAGCCAGATAGCTGCATTAAGAACCACCTCCACACTAATGAAACCCTTGGCTCACTGTTCAGGGCACAGAGCAGAAGAGGGAGCATGTGAAGTTGTAAGAGCCAGTCCTGAGAGATGATGTGTTGGAGGTCACTGAAAGGACAGGAATACTGGTTTACCCCAGAGGGGTTGGAGATTCCTCACCAGCTCCCCTGACCTTGGAATATAGTTCTGCCGCCATTCCCACAGTGGGAGCCATTTTCAAAAGGTAGCTTTGAGAGAGTAGATGGTACTGAGACTGCATGGATGGTATATGGGACTGAACTCCATTAATGCCTCTACATAAACTTTTAAGGTTCTGGCAGGCAGATGCAAAGATCGATTCTTCTTGTGGCTACCCAAAACAAGCCTCTTTGCTTTATGAGCAAGTTTCCTTGCTTATCAAAACCACCACCTACCAGTCTGGAGTGGTCTGCCTCTTTCTTCAGTATCTCTTTGCCCTTTGAGCGTGAGGCAGAGTTTCAGATTTCACTGGGGAAGCTCTTAAATTTGCAAACCAACAATATAATCCTACCAGCTGGGTCCTTGAAAAAATGTGACTATGAGTTAGGAGGTTTATGCAAAGCTTTAAGACACTTGGGAATTGGCATCTAAGGAGATCAAGCTGATGATTTTAAAGGAATTACCAAGCTTAGAAATTTAAATAGAGTATTTCAAGGAGTTGCTTGTTGGCTGAGCTAATCATGTTATTTCTGGTGCCGCTAGATTTGTTATAAAATTAAAATAGGGATTTGTGTTGGTTCAGTGACCTTTGGTATTTGTAGATTGGGAAATGACTATATATGATTATAGTGTTGTATGTGTGTGTTTCCCTTCTGTGTTCTGTGTGCATATCATCCTCGTGTTTGTGGTTGTATTTATTACAGTTTATTTCTCTATACAAGTGTTGTCTGCATTAGGACTAACAGAGCAACATTAATTCCTAATGCATTCCAGTTAATGATTAAATGTGTGCAAACTTTTAAATCATAGATAAAAGTCATGTGTTACTAATGTGATCTCACTTAAAATTTAAAATGAGGAATTTTCATTTTCCTTTATATTCTTAAACATATTTCTTTTATAAAATTTTTTGAAGATCTGCAGCTGCATACAATAACTATAATTTGAGAATTGAACCAATGATTAGAAACACATGCTTATGATTTAAAGCCAAGCTTGAAACTGTTAATTTAAGGCCAGTGAAGAAGTTATTTCTTCAAAAATAATTACTTTCTAACAAAATGAATGTTAGTATAAACTTAAATATTGGTGGCAATAAAGCTAAGTTACTATTTTATTGTGCACCATGATATAAAGGGGCATTTGTTTTTAAAATCTCATTCCGAAAAATTAACTTTCAGTAGTTAATTGAATTCATGATGTGACACACTGAAATATTCTATCAAATAGTCTCTAAATTACATTGACCACTTTCTGCTAAGAATGAAAGTTTTTTTTTTATACTAATCAATAATGTAGTACTCCTACTCTCAATTATTTTTTTTTAAATCTTCTGTGATTAATAGGACCCTGCTTAATAAGACACAGATAATCAGGATGTTTAGAGTTGGCACAGCTTTTAAAGAACTACCAGTAGACCTGCTTAATATAAAATCTTATTTAAAATTTTCAAAAAGAAAGAAAAAAGAAAACATTTATTTCCTCAGCTCAACTACACATGATTATCTTGTTATTATGACATTAGATTTTGTTCAAATATATAAAACAGTAAATAAAAGGCATGGTTTTATTCAGGATACTCTCTGACTCTTTACATCAGAGAGTGCTCAAATGTGGCTAGCAAGGTTTTAGAGGTTTCATCCATTCACTTTATGTTTGTGAGGTTCATTCATTAACACACACTTTGATTGTGTTTCTTGCAAACATAGTTAATTCATGGATTGGAATGTATACTTCCGGAATCGGGTTTTATTTATTTATTTATTTTCCTACCTTTCTTAGCACTTTTAGTTAGTACATAAAATAATTTCCTATCATGAAACTGTAGCTGCAAATGTGGTTTCCTTAACTGAATTAGGACATAAGTAAGATCTGGTTATCAATTCTTGATTTCTTTGTGTATGTATATTTTATGTAAAATGATCTGTGCTTATGTGGACTGACTTTATAGATCAGCTTGATTTAAAGGAGCCATGGTTCTCTAATCCATAAAGAGATAATGGATTTGTAAACAATGGATTACAAACTCTCTTTGAGATTGGTCACTTAGTCTTCCTCTGATGTCACTCAGTAGTCCTCAGGACACTGGAACTATAGTTATCCAGACATTTTCAAAATATAGTGAAGCTCAAGTAAATTGTAATTGTATTATCTTACCAGGCTCAAGGTAGCCAAGGCATAAAACTCAAATTTATGCAGACACAATGTTCTTAGCCAAGACCTGCTATGTGACTTAGGACCAATATTTTAGTATATTAGGGTTAAAGCCCTCTTTAAAAAATGGGGTAGCCGGGAGCACCTGGGTTGCTCATTTGGTTGAGTGTTCAAGCTCGGCTCAGGGCTCAGGTCTTGATCTCAAGGCTCCTGAGTTTGAGCCTCTCCTTGGGCTCTGTGCTGACAGATCAGAGCCTGGAGCCTGCTTCGGATTCTGTGTCTCCCTCTCTCTGCCCCTCCCCCACTCGCTCTGTCTCTCAAAAGTAAATAAAAACATTTAAAAAATTTAAAAATGGGATTGACTGAATATTTCTAATATTATTGTCTTTTATGGTAATGTTATCGTCTGCAACATTACTTCTTTTAAAACCAAAATATTACCTTGATATCCAGAAATTGTCCTTTGCTTAACAGATGTTAATGCTATCCTTATAGTATGTTTCATCCTGATGCTCTTGACTTATTTATTTTTTTCTAATAGAAAAAAAATCTGAGTTCATTGTGTATTCAAAATATTAAAAATATGCAGAAATGGATTTTTATGACTCTATAATCTTATTAAATGCTTAACCACAGGAAGCAAAAAGATTTATTCAATCAAAATGACATTATTAAAGAGAAAGTTAAAGAATCAAAGCTGCTGTTTTCTCTCAATGTCTAATAGGAATAGCATGTATTTCTACATTTTAGAATATTTTAATATACCATATTTTTTGGCATCTTAGATTTGTATCTAAGTACTACCATATGACAATAGTAACTCATTTCATTTATAAATGTTGTAATTTGTGAAGACTGAAGTCCAAATTCTGATTCAATGGCTTGGAGGGTCTTTCCTCCTGTGAGAAAATTATGTCTTTGGTAAATAATACATGTTTGCTAATATGTTTAAAATTAATATTTTTTTCATGTAAGTACTATATAGTCTTGAGATTAGAAAGTTTTTTTCTGAGAACTCAACTGGAAAGTAATAAACACTTATAACATCTGCCTCTCTCTATATTATTTTCACTCTTTTAAAATATTTACTTTTTGATCTTGTGACATGTCATACAATATATTTCAAATTTCTAGTATTTTAGTGAAACACAAATGAAAGTTCTGTTTCTGATGATATTGCACGCAACTCTTTGCCTCTTTTTTGTTATTTATCTCACTTTCAAAATTGCCATTTTAAATTACAGTAAACACTGAATAATATTTTAACTTTACAGAAATGTGTATTTTGGTGGTTTATAACAAAGAAGACATCTTGTGTGAGCCACCAAGGTCAATAAATAGAACAGGACAAATATCTCCAAGCCTTATTTCAGTCTCTTTCTGATCACTCATCGCTTCCTATTCCTGTTCCACAAGTATACTTAAGTAACACGAAGTACACTACTGCATATATATATACACACACATACATAACCATGCATATATATATAGCAATTCTTTCCTCACTCTTTTTTCCTTTTAAGTATGAATCCTAAAAACACCGTTACTTAATTTGGAATGATTATGAGTTTTATATAAATGGTATCAGACTAAATATTGTCTGTTTTTAAAGTTTTTTTTTTTTTAACTTTTATTCAGTATAGAGAGCATGAGCAGGGAAGCTGATGTTTATTTTAATGTTTATTGTGTGTGTGTGTGTGTGTGTGTGTGTGTGTGTGAGAGAGAGAGAGAGAAAGAGAGAGAGAGAGAATGTGAGGGAGGGGCAGAGAGAAAGAGGGAGACACAGAATCTGGAGCAGGCTCCAGGCTCTGAGCTGTCAGCACAGAGCCTGACACGGGGCTCAAATTCATTGACTGTGAGATCATGACCTGAGCTAAGGTTGAACACAACCAACTGAGCCACCCAGGTGCCCCTATTCATTTGACTCTTGATGGCAGTTACATATGTCTGTAATTTGGCTACTACAAAAATGTCTTGGTGTACTGTGTATGCATTATTCTTGGGTAAATACTTCAGTTTTAACAGTTCAAGAGTTGTCACATTTTTTATCTCAAAAATCCTTTACATTCTTAAAACTTATCTTTTTTAGGGGTGCCTGGGTGGCTCAATTGGTTAAGCATCAGACTCTTGATATTGGATCATGTCATGATCTCATGGTTCATGAGTTCAAGCCCCATATCGGGCTCTGCGCTGACAGCGTGAGCTGGCTTGGGATTCTCTGTCTCCCTCTCTCTCTCTGCCCCTCCCCTGCTCATGCTTTCTTTTTCTTAAAACAAATAAATAAACAAATGTTTATTTGTTTTGAGAGAGAGAGAAAAGAAGCTCCAGATGGGGAGGGGCAGAGAGAGAGAGGGAAAGAGTGAATCCCAAGCAGACTCCACCCCCTCAGCAAAGAACCCCAGGTGGGGCTTGAACTAAGAGTCAGGCACTTAACCGACTGAGCCACCCATTCTTGTTATTAAAGAACCAAAGACCTTCTGTTTATGTGGATTATTATTTTTTTTCAGTGTTGATATTGTATTCGATATTGATAGTTACTATGTTAGGCATTAAGATGAGAATATTTAATTATATATATTTAAATACTAGACCCACAATATGTAAACACAAATAATAGATTTTTGTGAAAAATACATTATTTTCCAAAGAAACAAAATAGTGAGAAGATGGCATTGTTGTACATTTGTGCAAATCCATCAATGTCTTGCTCCCACGTCTGATGAAGATGGGTAGGTTCTCACATCTGCTTCTGCACATTCAATCTGTTGAAATGTCACACATCATGTAACCTCTAGAAAACCTCACTGTATACTTATGAGCTATGGAGAGCGAAGAAAGAAAATCACATCTTAGAGTTATGAAAATATTTTTCACACACAGACCTTATAAAAATGTTTCAGGACCCCCCGGTGATCTCAGGGCCATACTTTGGGAACTGTTGTGGTAGATAATGCTCAACTGATTTGTAAAGTAGTTATACTCTCATTACTACAATGCAACAGCTGTAAAGGATTGTAGGATAGCAGTTTTCTTTATCACTTTTCTGATAGATTTTTTAAACCTCTCTTGTAAATTTTAGCTAGTCTGGTACATGCAGAGTGGTTATCTCACTGTGGCTTTATAATTTTCAGTTTCCTATTTATCAGTGAAGGTCAGAACTTTTTTATATGCTTATTCCAATTAATGTATGTTCTTTAGAAAGTATTAGTCCAGGTCTCTCTCTCTCTTTCATTTTTCTCTTAGACTGTCTGTCTTTGCCATATGGATTTCCTGAAGCTAATTGCTTTGAAGATTTTTTTTTCTTAACCTTGAGGTTTCAATAATTTTACTTTCTATGCTTTGGATGGGATTCTTTTTAATGTCCTTTGGGGGTTTATATATATACTTAAATTTCCTATTTCATGTATTTTATAAGTTTTGGAAAATTCTCAGGCATTGTTTTTTTAAATGTTACTTCTGATTCAGTAACATTACCTTCTCCGTCTAAGGTTTCAATTTCACATGCAAACTATATTCACTGCATTTTCTGCACTCTCCATAAAACTTTGTCTCCATGCTTCATTCTCCATAGTATCTTTCATGTTATCTTCTAGCTCCTGACTTGCCCCTTTAGCTTTTCTTATTTTTAAACAAATATGAGTTAACCATAAGCATTTCCCTCTAGACGTGGCTGTAACATTATCTTAAATCATTTAATATGCATTTTCATTATCATTCAATTTTTCTTATTCTATTTAGTCAATAATTTTATTTAGTCTTTTTTATTCTCCTATAGTTTTGATTTTTTTATATTGTGTGTTCTACCTTATACATATTGTTTTGTCTATATGTGATAAGCTTAATATGTAGAGTACTTGTGAGATTATTCATATCTATTTTTTCTTTTTTATATACCATTTCTATTGTTATTCACACATTCCTGTTAATTTTTATTATTGGAGAGATATTATACTTGAAAAGTTGTCTATAGAAATTATTTGAGGCCCAAGATTATGTTATTTTCCTTCTGAAAAGATTTATGTTTCTTTCCTACCAGATGCATAGTGTCATTGGCAATGAGACAGCTCCGTCTCTGACATTGACCTGTGAACTTCCAGGTCAAAACTATAAGTTTTCATCATTCTCTCTCTCTCTCTCTTTTTTGATAGTCTTTATTCTTCATTTTGTATCATCTACATTATATATTCTACTTGGACATCTTATTGTTAGTAGTAGAGAAGAATAATTCTAGATCCTGATCTTCACAATCTCAATACTATGTGAAGGCAAGGAACAGCCAGCCACACTGCTTTGGAATGCCCTGGACACCAACCAGTACCTTTGCCTTAAAATGGGGAATCTGTCAAAGGGATACTTAGCCTTTCCATCCTGCATTCCCACCATCAGGATTAATGAACACCGCAAAGGAAAAGAGTCCCCGATTTCCAAAGGAAAAGAGTCCCCGATGTTTTCTTAAGTGTTCTCTAGAGCCTGGTCAGATGATTCTTTCTTCTCTTGTTAGCTTTCTGATGCTTTCAGCAGATTTATATAAATAATATCTCTATATAATTATATATTTGTATATAATCCCAGCTTTCTTTTGTGTGTTTAGTAAAAGGGTTTGAGCAAATTATTCAGTCCTCCATTGGTGGAAATGGAAGTGTGATGAAAAGATTTCAAAATATCTACTTACTTGCATCCTGTGGTCACAATATTGTACTCCCTCTATATTCACATGTTGAAATCCTAACCCCTAAAGTGATAGTATTAGGAGGTGGGGCCTGATAGGATTAGTGCTCTTATAAAAGAGACCTGCGAAAGCTTCCTTGCCCCTTCCACTGAGAGAGGACACAGAGAAGACAGTGGTCTATGAACCAAAAGGAGGCTAAAGTCAAAGTCTGCTGATGCCTTGAACTTGGAGTTCTTAGCCTCCACAACTTTGAAAAAGAAATGATTATTGTTTAAACCTCCCAGTCTGTTATATGTTTCTTTTAACAACCCAGATAGACTAAGACACTGAATTGTTGCAGTAGTTAATCACTCTTCTCTACTTTAAACACTTTTGTCCCTTGGATTCAATAACACTTCATTCTCTTAGTTACCATTTTATATCAGTATCTTCTTGTCAGTCTTTTTATTACTTTTTCCTCATCTCTGACTACTCAGTGTTGGAGTGTCCCAGGACTTAGTCCTTGATTCTTCTACTCTTTATATTCACATCCTTGGTGGTTTAATCCCATATGTGGCCTGAAAAAGATTTATATCCTGAAGACCCACCAATTTATGTCTTCAACTCACTTTTCTCCCCTGAAATTTATGTATATCTCTTACATGACATCTCCACTTGGATACTTAATAAGCATCTCAAACCTAACTTGTCCAAAAACAAATTTTTGATTTATTCCCCCTCCTCTCAAAATAATTTTTTGTATTTCTTTTTTTTCCATTTCATAAATAGAAGCAGCATCCTTCCAGTTTTTCAGTCATCTTTTACTTTTTCTTTTTTTTTTTTTCTTTCTCTTGTAACTGACATCCAGTTCTTTAGGGAATGCCATCTCTGAGTCCTTCAAAATACATCCAGATTATGACAACTTTCTGACAATCTATCTTTTTTTTTAAATTTTTTAAACCTTTATTTATTTTTGAGAGAGAGAGAGAGAGAGAGAGAGAATGAGTGAGGGAGGAAAAGAGAGAAAGAGAGACACAGAATCCAAAGCAGTCTCCAGGCTCTGAGCCATCCACACAGAGCCCGACGTGGACTGAACTCATGAACCATGAGATCATGACCTGAACTCAAGTAGGACACTTAATGGACTGAGCCACCCAGGCTCCCCAGCAATCTCTCTTAATACTAATCTGGTTCAAGTCTTTCCTTCTCTTCTGCATTGTAAGATCAATGTGGCACAGACATGTCTGCAATTCCTGGGCCACTTACCTAAGAAGTGAACTTTTGTCTACTTTAAGCCATTGTATGTTTGAAGTTTTTGTGTTCCCTTACTTATTTTAGCATGTATTCTATTTTTTTTTTTTTGTTTTTAAAAAAAATTTTTTAACGTTTATTTTTGAGACAGGGAGAGACAGAGCATGAACGGGGGAGGGTCAGAGAGAGAGGGAGACACAGAATCTAAACCGGCTCCAGGCTCTGAGTTGTCAGCAGAGAGCCCGACGCGGGGTTCGAACTCACACACCGCGAGATCAGGACCTGAGCCGAAGTCAGCCGCTTAACCGACTGAGCCACCCAGGCGCCCCTAGCATGTATTCTAAATAACACAACATTTAAATACAAAATTTTTTGTGCTCACAAATTTTTAGTAAATTTGCTTTTATAGTAGTGATGAAAGCCACCATATGTTACCTGCCTCTGAAACCTCAGTAAGCATGGATAATCTGGCGATTTTACAATGCAGGCTCTGGCTTAGGGCATCTAGATTTTGGCCCGGGAATCTACATTTCTAAAAGCTCCCAGGAGATACTGACGTTTCTGGTCCTATGCCACATTTTGATAGTCACCTTGCTAGAACAAACTATCAGTCTGCCTCTCATTATGCATGGCATTAGCTGCTGATTATCTAGTTGCAAACCAAATGAGTTTATGAGTAGGTTTTCATAAGTAACCTAGTCAAAAGCATATTTCTTTCTAATTTTTCTAAGACCTTTTACTTATCCATTTATTAATGGACTGACATAAGGCCAAAGCCAAGAAGGTATTTTGGGGAAGGAGATCTACAGCTAAAGTAAGCCTTAGCTTACTTTACTTCCACTCATCTGGATGAGGTCTGATATGGCCTCCATAATCACTGTGCTTGGGTATACTAATCATTTCCCAAAAAGGAGAGAGCAACAGACTTTACTCTGGAGGGACCATAAGTGCAATTAGCTGTTAGAATTAAGGCCCTATAATAATGAGCTCAGGAAAGTTCCTGCTGCTACCACAAAATCTCAACACCTGTTTTGTGGGGCTGAACAAGTGTGAATCTGGAACATCTAGAAATTTCTGTGAGAGAAAACAATTAGTTCAAATGAGGTTTTCAATAAAATCCAAACACCTGACAGTGGTAAAACTAGAGTTCTTCTGTCTCAAGAGAATGAGAAAATTAAAACTGTCAGTGGGAAGCAGCAGGAAATAGTGCAATTTGCTGTGAATATCTTTCCTTTTTCCTCTTATATTTGGGAATTAAAGTGTTTTGCTAGAATATCACACTCAATCTTTCTCTGAATTTTTAAAAAAGAATTTAAGGGAGAATAAGACAATCATGTTATTTACCATTTAGGAGGATGAGTCAAATTTTATGTTGCTAGGAAATAGGGAACCCACTTGAGGATTTTCTACATTTATTTATCTTACATACCACGCTCTTTCTCTCTCTCTCTCTCTCTCTCTCTTCTTTAAAAACAAAAAAAGAAACATTTTTTTTTAAGCTTATGATGAAACTGATGTTTTGGAGAACATTATTAGCTCAGCAGGACATGTGCTGTTATGAAATTTCTTCTCTACGAATGGGACACATTGAGGCACTCACTACGTTGAAAAAGTTAGGACATTTGAAAGTATATGAAGCTGGTTTTCATTTACTTATAGTATATGGAATAAACTGTAGAGTGTAAGAGATTAATCAAATTTTAAAATGTACAGGTCTTTAAATCTCCCAGTCTATTGTTGCATGAGTTAGCTACTACTGTGTAACAAATCACTTTGAAATGTAGTAGTGTAAATAATAAGTGCTTTATTTACTCATGATTCTCTGGGTCAGCACTTTGGGCTTTCATGTGGTTTTCAAGTAGTCTCACCTGGAGTCAATCTTGTGACTGCAGTCATTTGGCAGCTCCACTGAGAATGGGTAATCTAAAATCCTTAATTCCTGGTCTAAACAGTTCATGGTGGCTGTTTGCTTGGTCAAGTACATATAGCAGGTTAGGTTGGGCTCCATAGCAGCATTCTAAGATAAGAGCCAATGTGCAGTTTCTTTTCAAGTTCTTGATTACATTGTTTTCGCTAGTGTCCCACTGGCCCAAGTAAGTCACATGGCCAACCACAGATTCATTGTAGGAAGGAGGATTACACTCAAGTATAGATGCAAGAAGAGGGGACTCATTGGAGGCTATTACTTTCAAAATCTACCACGCCTCCATTCAGGAATCAATATGACAAATCCGGTTTCCCTATAGGATTCATAAAATTAAAGATACACACAATATACCTTGACTGTAAAATCTTAATCCGTTATATTTGGTTCTTCTGTAACCTTAGTGGAGAATTCTCAGGAGCGCAAAAGTCAGTGAAAATATTACTAGATTTGTTGTTAAGACCCTTACAAATTTCAGTGGTGTTCTCCTCAGAATAGCATGGATAATTTATGAACAATTTAATTTTTTATTATATTTTACTTCTCAGTAGCCTGGTTTCTTAACAATTTGGATATATTCCATTTGATGTTTCAGAATTTGAATATGAGTGCTCTGCCTTGAGCCCTAGAAGTTCTCTTTGAAGAATCATAAACATCCACTGGATTAATTCTAAAATTCTTAAGAATTAATGCTGATTTTATCTATAATATAATCTTGTCAATGATGCCTACTGTGACTCCCTATTTAAAATTGCTTTCGGGGCGCCTGGGTGGCGCAGTCGGTTAAGCGTCGGACTTCAGCCAGGTCACGATCTCGCGGTCCGGGAGTTCGAGCCCCGCGTCAGGCTCTGGACTGATGGCTCGGAGCCTGGAGCCTGTTTCCGATGCTGTGTCTCCCTCTCTCTCTGCCCCTCCCCCATTCATGCTCTGTCTCTCTCTCTGTCCCAAAAATAAATAAACGTTGGAAAAAAAAAATTTCAATTGCTTTCCCGGGGCACCTGGGTGGCGCAGTCGGTTAAGCATCCGACTTCAGCCAGGTCGCGATCTCGCGGTCCCTGAGTTCGAGCCCCGCTTCAGGCTCTGGGCTGATGGCTCAGAGCCTGGAGCCTGTTTCTGATTCTGTGTCTCCCTCTCTCTCTGCCCCTCCCCCGTTCATGCTCTGTCTCTCTCTCTGTCCCAAAAATAAATAAACGTTGAAAAATTGCTTTCCCCAATCTGACACTTTCACAATTCAAAACATGTTATATTTTACTTTTTAAAATATATTTATTGTCTTTTTCTATCCTCTGGAATATACACCCTAAGAAAGCAGGGACACTTTGTTTCATTAGCTGCTTCGTTGTAAGAATCAGAAAGACTGTCATATCGTAGTTGCTCAGTAAATATTTTTGGATGAATGGATGTATGGATGAAAGAACAGCTCAAGTATTTTAAATGAGCACACTGCTAATGCAATATCCTAAAACCATAACCCATCAAAAACTTTAAAATATTAACAAATGATATCAACATGGTAAGTTGTGTGAAGTGGTGTCATCAGTTGGCATGGGGCTATTGCCGTTTTAATTAAGTGGTCAAGAAAAGTCTCTCTGAGGAGACCCATTTAAACTTAAACCTAATAGTACAGGAGGATTTACATATACTAATTTCACTCCAGCAGAAGTCACAACAAACACAAAGCTGCCCCAGATTTAAATGAGTTTAGTATGACTGAGAAACACAGGACTGTATTTGTGCAAAATGGCACAGAGAGACTAAAGTGTACGAATTCTGTAGATTTTCATGGAGCAACAAGTATGTGTTGAGAATTGTGTGTAGAACAGGAAACAGGTGTCATGTTCTCATAGTGTTGGGTGGTATTACAGGGGGAAATAGAAGCAGAAGCCAGGTCATCTGAGGTCTTGAGGACAGTAGGAAGACCAGCTTTTATTAACATGATTAGAGCTTTTTAAACAAGAGAATGATATCATTTGATTTACCTTTAAAAAAATCATCTGGTTGATGCTTAGAAAATGGACTATGGAAAGGCCAGGTAGAGGCAGAATGTGGGATTATAGAGGTCTGACTTGGACAGTGCTGTGGGAGTGGAATTGGAGAGGACTGGACACAGGCTATGACTCAACAGTAGCATCTACAGGACTACCTGGAGATTCTTTGTCTAGCGTAAAAGAAGACAAGGAGGCAGGTATGACAGAGTTCTCATTCTTATTATCAGCTATGTAGTAATTTAGTTCACTTGTGCTTGACTAACAGGTAGCTTCCAGTTGGAGGATATTGTGGTTATGAATACCAATCTTCATATGCTTTTGCTAATATGTCCCAGAAATTTAGCAGTGGAATTGGCAAAAAGAGTACATTTATTGTAAATTTTGGTGCATGTTATTAAATTGACTTGACAAGAAATTTGAACTAATTTTTGAAATCATACCAGGACTTTTTGAGAGAGGACTCTTGTTGATACCATAAAACATTTTCTTTATTGGCTGTTTTGGTCTGCATATTTTTCATTGGGAACCAGGCTAAAGCTCCTTTTGTACATTTACTGGTCATTTATGTGTTTTGTTTTTTTTTTTTCTGTGTATGTCATGGCTAATGGCCATTTTATTGTTTTATTATTGTTATTTTTCTTATAAATGATACTAACTTCTATTTTTATAGCTTGGAATTATTTTTTCTAGTGTGCTTATTTTTTTGTTATGTGAACATTTTGAACTTCTTTTAGCTATCAACGGTTTCTTTAATGATTTTGTAGTGTCCTAAAAAGTCTTGCCTACTACATATTATAAATGTAAAATTAAGTAAAGCAAAGCATATTAATAAATGTTAGATTTTTTTTCTAGTGCGCACACAGTTTTTTCGTGTATGCTAAAATGCTGGTATATTTAGGATTTATTTTGTTTTAGATACTGATTATTAATAAGTCTTCTTTGCTCCCTCCTGCCCTCTGTTCCACTCCTCCTACCCTTATATTCCTCCCTCCCTCTCTTCCTTCCTTTCTTCCCCTCCTTTCCTTCCTTCCTTCCTTCCTTCCTTCCTTCCTTCCTTCCTTCCTTCCTCCCTCCCTCCCTCCCTCCCTCCCTCCCTCCCTCCCTTCCTTCCTTTCTTTTTCCCAATGACTCTGTTAATTTGTGAAAGCATCATTTGTCTCTGAAAAGAAATTCCACCTTCATACACTGTAAATTTTTGTATATATTTTGATCTGTGTCTACTATCTAGCCAGTTATATTAATCTCTTTGTTTTTCCTATTATCTCTTTATATTCCAATAGTAAACAATTTATTTTATTGTAATTTAATATACATTTTCACAAAATCAGGCCCCACTCTTTACTATAGCTGTTACCTTTAAAGATATTTTCTAGTACTTTTGTGTGTTTAATATTTTCATAATGAAATTCAGTATCACCTTATGGAATTTCAAAAACAAAACAAAACAACAACAACAATAGGATTTTTTTTTTATTACAGGTGCATTAAATTTACATGGAGATGTCAATCAAATTCACATCTTCACATTATTGAATCTTTCTAAGACAAGGTAGGATTTTTCATATTTTAATACATGATATAAACTTAACTCTTCTCACAGGACCTATCTGCATGCTTATTAAGTATATTTTTAAGCTTTGTTTTTATGATAACATGTATATAAGAAACTTATTGAGTTTTGTAGTTTAATTTTAAACCAAATGATAAAATAAATTCTCATGATTTCTATCATGAATATAATAAGAAAGAATAAATTGATTACTGTTAAGAGCTTTTATCAGAATAGGTAGGATTGTATAATAATATACATATGCACATTATAAATATATTTTATTTAAGTATGTATATACATGTATAATTAATACCATTGCTGTTTTTACAGTAATTAGTACTGAATTTTATTATTATTGAATAAAAACTTTAAAGAGAATAAATTGAGAATATATAATATATATATTTTGAATATAAATACACAAATAAGGGGCACCTGGGTGGCTCAGTCAGGTAAGTGGCTGACTCTTGATTTCGGCTCAGGTCATGATCTCACGGTTCTTGACTTTGAGCCCCGCACTGGACTCCATGCTGACAGGGTGGAGCCTGTGTTGGATTCTCTCTCACCATCTTTGTCCCTCCCCCCTCATGTTTTCTCTTTCTCTGAAAATAAATAAATGAACATTAAAATCTGTCTCAAAATAAACATTAAAATAAATACATATATAATATATAAATACATAATATCTATGTATCAACTTACTGTTTTTTTTTCCGAAGTGTTTTCTGCATCTTAATTTACTTTCCTTTGAAGTGTTTTAAATAATCACAGCTGAACTTTATTGAAGCCTATTTCTCTTTCTCTGGAATTTTATCATAGGGCTTATATTTATGGCCTATTAGTATATGTTATCATGTTTATGAATACACAACTCCTTTGAATGCTATTTATTAGTATATTGATCTTGCCTAGTAACTCTGGAATTGATTTTCTGATATTTAATTCATGGTTTTGCATTTGTAGTCAAATTGTACTGGTATGTAGCTGTCCTTATTTTGTACTCTTTTATTGAATTAGGAAGTCAGTATTTTGCTGGTTTCATATCTATGGTGGCTTTCTTATGTCCTTTAAATTTGGGAATTATAGAAAGTAGATATACACTCTCTTGGTTAATTGATGATATTCTTCTGTGATAGCTTCTGTAGTCAATCCTTTTTTTGAGATGGGAGTTGTTAGATGAATTATTCTTCAAAAATTTACATGTGAATTGGGTTACATATTCTTTTTGTTTCTCTTAGTGCCTTTTTAAAATAATTGATATTTTCCTGAAAATCATTCATATCATGCAAGTTATCAAATCTATTTTTATAAGTGAGATACACTTTTGTCATTCTTGGATTATCTCTCTACCAGTCATCATTTATTCATTTTTTTTTCTAATTTTGTAAAATTTTTCTTCAGTTTCTTGAGTTAATTAGCTTTTCATCAGTTTTTTTTATTTACTTTTCCTAAACCTTAATTTTTGATATATTTTTCAGATTCCATGCTATCTTTTTAAAATAATTGTGTAATCTTTACAATTCTCTTTGCTGTGAATTTTTTTTATTTCATTATTATATTACAAATTTTAAAAAATTTATTTATTTATTTTTTTAATTTTTGAAGGAGAGAGAGAGAGACAGAGCATGAAAGGGGGAGGAGCAGAGAGAGAGTGAGACACAGAATTCGAAGCAAGCTCCAGGCTCTAAGCTGTCAGCACAGAGCCTGATGCGGGGCTCGAACTTACGAACTGTGAGATCATGACCTGAGCCAAAATCGGAACTTAACCGACCAAGCCACCCAAGCGCCCGTTATATTACAAAATTTTAGTTAAATGCTTAATTATTTATATTTATTCTTTCTTATTTTGAAATGTTCATGCTTCTTATTTTTTCTCTTTGTCCATTCAAAAAACAACATATTCATTGATTATGATGTGTAACGATTTGACTAAATTTTATTCTAGATATTTTATAATTGATATTTGATTCCCTCTTTGGAATAAGAGTTGTTAAAGGTTTTTTGTGTGTAGTGATGTCACAGAAATAGCCTAGAAGAGAATTTCAAAAATTGGACCCTCCACTGAAGCAACCATCAAGTTGGCAAAAACTAAGAAAAGTTTTTTAAAAGTTTGGGATATAATTAAAACCTTAGTAAACCAGGGAAGTGCCTAATAAAGAGTAAGACTCTTACATTTTGGTAAATTAGCTCACCTATCATTCCCCATTCCTCAGATTTGTACCAGCCCTTGCTCATGTTCCTGGGGCAGCTTACTGATGCTGGGGAGTGGAGAGGGATAGAGGGGAAATATATAAGTATCGTGTTTTCAAAAAATTGTTTGCATGCTTATGGTCAGTCTGAAGGTCCCTGAGAGACCAGTGTAGGGGTGGCCTTTGTTTTACTACCCTTTTGGGCTGCAGCAGCTTTCATAGCAGCAGCTGTAGGGAGCACGTGTAAACATTTGTGCCACCTATAGCTTCCTGGAGCAAAAGGAAGAACAGATGGAGTGAGCAGTATTCAAATCAATAATCATGAGCAGGAAGAGGCTGAGAGGCAATATCTTGGAGGAAAGGTTAGAAGAGCTACCATGTAGATCATGGAATCTGGAGTCCCCAGTTTAGGACACTGGTCCCTGGTTTTGGGAGGAGCATACATTGTTGGCAACTTATGGTGTATGTCTGTCTTAATCTGTGTGAGGTCTACCTGAAGGACTGGAGGAGACACCCATCTATTTACTAACTCAGAATTTAGGTTGGAAGAGCAGTGTACACTGACCAATAACATGCAAGTGGAACTAATCTAGGGACAAAATTACAGTCTACACGTGTAATAGACCCGCCTAAAGCCTGGGAGCAAAACTGGGTAGAACATCTTTGAACAATTTGGACATTCAAAAGCAAACGTGTATATAGGGAACTTTAGAAAACAATTATATGCCCAAGACAAGTTGCATGAACAAAAAGACTTGAAAAGAACTGAAGTTTCACTGTGGGCTGACTCCTAGGCTCACTACAACCATGGCTGGGTGCTGAAGAGGTGTCCTGGGACAGAGCCAATCTGTGAGACTGCACTAGAACTCTTACCTTGTACAATATATAAACATTAACTCAAAAGGAATCAACAACCTAAATATA
Organism: Puma concolor; assembly: GCF_028749965.1. Lineage (NCBI taxonomy): Eukaryota > Metazoa > Chordata > Mammalia > Carnivora > Felidae > Puma > Puma concolor. The sequence continues at coordinate 22,847,509 of NC_141683.1, forward strand.
AATGGCAACAGACAATACTCTTAAAATAAAATCTAGGGGAAATCTTCATGGCCTCAGTTTTCCATAGATTCTTACATATGACATACAAAGAGTGAGTAAAAAAAAAGAAAAAAAAAGTAGATAAATTGGACTTTATCAAAATTTAAAACCTTTGTGCATGGAAGAACATAATCAAGAAGGTGTAAAGACAACTTGAAGGTTGGGTGAAAATATTTGGAAATTACATATCTGGTAATAGTCTAATATACAGAATTTATAAAGAACACTTCAACTCAACAGCAAAAAAATAAGCAATCCAATTCAAAAGTGAGCAAAAGATTTGCACAGATATTTCCCCAAATAAAATATACAAATTGCCAACAAGTACATGAAAATATATACAACATCATTAGTTATTAGACAAATGAAAATCAAAACCACAATATAATACCCCTTTCCACACTTAACACATAACAAGTGTTGGCAAAAATGTGAAGAAATTAGATGCTCAAACGTTTCTACATGGCATGTAAAATACTGTGCAAAAGAGTTTGGTAGTTCCTCACAAAGCTAAACACAGACTTACTGTAATCCCCAGCAATTCTTCTCCTTGGTATAAACTCCAAACAATTGAAGACACATACTTAAATACTTGTATGTACATGTTCATAGCAGCACTATTCCAAAAGTTCGAAACAAGTTTCTTATAATAAAATCAATTGGTTTATTATACTAAATGCAATATTATTTTAAGCTTCTTAAAATTTTTTTTTGTTTTCTGTCATGTGTAATCTAATATACAATTATAAATACTCCATCAAAATTATCTACATTTAGATAGATAATATCATTGCCAATTTCTACCATATTAATACATTTAAATTAATAGCTTTTGTATGAGGGAATACTTACCTACTCAGCAGTTCTTACAATTTCACTTTAATTATTTCTTCTTTTGAAATAAAGTGAAATGTAAGGATTAGCTTATGAATATTACAATACTTTTTTTTGTAAAGGCATTTTTTTCAGTCTATTTATATACCATTTATCTTTTTTTTTAAATTTTTTTTAACGTTTATTTATTTTTGAGACAGAGAGAGACAGAGCATGAACAGGGGAGGGGCAGAGAGAGAGGGAGACACAGAATCCGAAACAGGCTCCAGGCTCTGAGCTGTCAGCACAGAGCCCGACGCCGGGCTCGAACTCACGGACTGTGAGATCATGACCTGAGCCAAAGTCGGACGCTTAACCGACCAAGACACCCAGGCGCCCCTATACCATTTATCTTTAAGTACTCATTGAGAGGTATTGTTATTTTTACTGAATATTAGATTTAATTATATTAGGTGACTGAATTTTGAGTGTTTTTCTCTTTCCTGCTATACTTTTCTTATATTGCTTGAATCATTTATAATGTTAATAGTTTTATATAAAGATTATAATTACCTTCTATAGTAAAAGTTTTACAGACAAAAAAGGAAATATGTTAGAAAGCAATTGTAAATAGCCATAATTTTTAATCTAGTATTTTCTAGAAATATATCCCAATGGGAATATATGAAATACTGACCAAGATTTATGGATACATGTGCATTTGCAGAGAAATTAGAAGGAATTTAAAAACCTATCAATAGGTGAATAATAAAATGAGATAAAATGGTTTCATTTGATCTTATACTTACAAAAACCATGCCAACTTTCTTTCTCCTCCATCCTTTCATGTTCATGCACTTTATCAGCATTTATACTTGGAATAGTCTCTTGAGTGATCTTTATCTTCTCCTTAGGCAAGCCTCAGGTAAGACACTGATTAGGTGAAGCCATTACAAGCTTCTTATTTCACCAGAATGTTCTCTTTTTTAGCATTAACAGAGAATTTATTTTTTTATATTTTTATATACTTAGATTTATGTAGATCTTCACAAATGATTACAATGTCCACAAAATCAAAAATTTTGTGTTTTTCTTACTTTTTTTCAATATGTTTTCACAAATTTGGTCACTCAGTCAATATTTATTAAATGAATGAATAAATAATTATAAATTATGTCATCATCAATAAAATTACAAAATTGTGCAGGGTTGTTTTAGAAAAATAGAAATAAATTTCTTGATGCATTAAATTAAACTAATTAAAAAGACAAAGAGGAATATAATTTGTCTTTGTCAATCTTTTGATTTCAAGTATATTCAAATATACACATTAAAGAAAAAGACTAGCAGGGAATAATTTAATAAAAGTATTTTATGAATATAAAGCTTGTGAATATTCTATTAAAAGGTAGGAGTTGGTCCTCTATTGAAAATTATTAAAGCTGATCTTCATATGCTTTAGAAATGAAATCGGTATTAGATTAATTAAGAAACCAAGAGATGGGGCACCTGGGTGGCTTAGTCGATTGAGCATCCGACCCTTGATTTAAGCTCAGGTCGTGATCTCATGGTAGTGCAATTGAGCCTGTGTTGGGCTCTGTGCTGAATGTGGAGCCTGCTTGAGATTCATTCTCTCTCTCTCTCTCTCTCTCTCTCTCTCTCTCTCTCTCTCTCTCTCTGCCTCTCCCCTGCTTGTGTGTGTGCTCACATATGTTCTCTCTGTCTCTCTCTCAAAATAAATAAATATTTAAAAAAACCAGGGTCTTAAAAGAACAAGATCTTAGAATCTAAGTGTGAGTATAGGATCTATTATGTATTACAGGAAGGAGATACCATGCATTTTAAGAAACTTCTTTGCCCCCCAAAATAAATATTCAATAGGTATTTCTTAATATTCTGAGAAATACAGACTTTCTTTACCCAGTCTTTTACTATGAACCTGGTCAATAAAGATCACAGAGAAAATCAGAGAACCTGTTCTGTTAAGAAATAAGGACATGTGATTCAAGTCCAGTTCTTAACTCCTCTGAGGAATCAAGTGTTGGTGAGTTCAACGTTTTATCACTTTCCATCTGAAAATCCAACTAAAATAACTACCAATACACACCAAAATAAAGATATATGGCCATTGCTCACGACTTTCTCATGATTATTAGTCTTGCATACCCTGCAGTGATTCTTCTGGTAAATAAGAATGATAGCATATAGATGTTTGGTGCTATTAACTAAAAGGTGTGTAAACTTGCTGAAGCCAAGGGTGTATATTATAATGAATCTTATTTTTTGTATGGCTTATTATTTATTTCATATCTTCCTTTAGATATTGCTTAAAATAGATATAAATGTATATAATGAAACAAAATTTTAAAATGACTGTAACTCCTATTTTCATGATATAACGTGCTTTCTTGGTATTATTTGAATTTAAAGAAGTTTTAATACCCTGATTAACTAGAATAACATTCTCTTCAGGTGAAGATGTTTATTCAGTTTCCCAAGTATTTGGATCATAAGGTACCTGCTGTACTCAAATCACCATTGATGGGAATGATTTGCTGAATCAATGGTACATTAATAATTAAAGTGCTATTTCTGTTTCCTATAAATCACTATGGAGAAAATTGAGTCATACTTTCCATAGGCACATGTGGAAAAGGATCATAGTGAGAACGTATGCTAACCGTAATTTTACAGAAGTAGATATTTTACCCATTAGAGCTAGGAAGCATATCAAATCATTTTGAATACACATGCTGCTCTACTTACATTATTTTGAAATGTCTTCAGCATAGAACAAAGAAAGAATTACCATTATGTCAACTCCTGGTTATCCTAATTACATTACAAAACCAAGATCTAATTTGTAATCGTCATTAGTTTTAGGAGAAAATAGAGTTGTGTCACTTGATGAAAATCTATGCCAAAATGTTCTGTGAAATTTAGCATTATTCTCAATTTCCAGGCACATAAATGCTATTATTATCTAACAGTATGATGTGTCTCATATTCTAAAGTACTAGCAAAATTTTTTTTTTATTAAAAGAGGAAAGGTAGATTAACTTTAAAAACACATCTTTATATTATTGAAGTAATCTTTCAAATGCTTAACTTGGATAAAGTACCCAAGAACCTCTGAGTTCAGGGTCACTGCAGAGTCAAGAATCCAGAACTACTAAAAATTGAATCAAAGCTAAATACTTTTAAAAAAAACAAGGTGACTGTTGTCCTGAGGTATTGATTCAAACATAGAATGCTATTTGAAGTTTACTTTGATGAGGTGAAAAGATGGAGGAGTATTGGGAGTGCGTGAGGGGGACACAGCTAGTAAAAGGTATAAAGGAAAGCTGATCTCTCTTAAGCTACCCTTCACGTGCCTAAAGTTTTCCAGGCTTTCCTGGTAGAAGGTCATGATATGTTCTGGCTTATTTCTAAGGGTGGAGTTATGCTTCTACACATGCTTTTGTGTTCTTCCCTGTTGCAGACTTTGAGACTGGAATCCTCTCTTGTCCAGCAAGAGAGTGGACACACAAATGAATACAATACAAGAGAGGCTAATGTCTGGGAGGGGACAAGAACCCTGAGTATGGGTCCTTTCTCTGTATTTATTAGGATCAGAAGGCTTACATACGTGATGGACGTGCAGAAAGAAACAATAAAACAGTAACCATTAACTCATGTGTGTGAGAAAAAAGGGGTTTTCAAAAATATGCGGTGTTAGGGGTTAGGGTCAAGACAAATCAAAATCTTGGCATTGTGCAGACAACTGTTTACTGCGGGCACCAGGCACTGTATCTGCTTATCTTAACTTCTCTAGGGGCTAAGACAGAGCGTGATGCCTCATGGTTAACAAGGCATTTTTCTTGCTAATTAACCTGGAGTGCTTTTGCCCTGCAGTGGCTTTCACCCTATACTTTGTCTTATTTAATGACTAGCCCTGGACACTTTTGTCCTGGGCAGCTTTCTTCCTCTACCTGTTCTCGGATGCTGGACACTTTTGTCCTATGGAAGCGACTTTCCACTCTCTGCTTTGTTCTACACTGAGCACTTTTGCCCTGTGGCAGCTTTCCACCCTAAACCTTGTTAACCCACTGGTGAAAGCTCAGAGAATTATTTTTTTTTTTAATATAGTTTATTGTCAAATTGGCTTACATACAACACCCAGTGCTCATCCAGAGAATTCTAACTTATTCCCTACACTTCCTATTCTCTGTGTAACAGTGTTAGTCCTGCCCTGATGAATTTGCATGTCTTTCTGACTATGTCTTCCAGTTTCTGTATCATGATGGCAGGTAACCTTGATGAATACCAGGTAGGTCTGTATAGATAGTGGCAAAGAGTCAGTATGTTGTACATTTGTAATCTTTGTACGAATGCTCTGGTAGGTAAGATAATGAAGTCACATGTGGACTGAGAGGTTAGCAAGAACGATAACTTGGGATTTCTGTTTCAAGGCAAATAAGCAGTGCAAAGTTATAAACTGGACAAGGTTACAGGTGAGTGAATGGGTACAGATCTTGTAGTGAGCACAGGTACTCACAGAAATGGGTTGATATTTGATGGCCAGGCAGCTTGCCTGTGTAAAAATTTAAGTCAGAGTAGTTCAGTCATGGGCTTGTTGCCTTCTATAAAATTAAATAGGTTAAGAAGTAGTGCTTTATGCCACATATTTCTTACTGACTCATTTGATTAATGGAAGACCTATCTGTGAGTGGAAATGAGGAGTGTGGAGGGAACATATACAAAGGTGAACCTGAAGAAATGCAAATTTGTCTCTTATTGCCCATTGCCTATATGGTATTCTACTCCTTATAAAAGCAGCATATAACCCACACTTGTTAGAGTTTATCCTGAAGGTCCCCAAGTATTGACTAGCCTTGGCATGGTAGTGGACCATGATATAGGGTTATAGCCACAGCAACAACAAAATCTATTTAATTATATATTTAGGTGGAAAAATATGTTGAAGTACTATGCTCATGATTAATACTTTAAAGTATTTGGAGCCAACAAGTTATCTACAAGATGAATAGTATAAAAACATTATTCCAGGACCAGTGCATTCTTTCTAGTCACTGGACACCAAAATGGCAAATGGAAGGGTAAATATGGATGGCTATGGTTTGATTTGAGGACATCATTATTTAGTTACAGTTTACAAACAAGTATTGACCCCAAAATGGCTCAACTATAAAATACATTTGTTGGGGCACCTGGGTGGCTCAATTGGTTAAGCAGCCAACTTTGGCTCAAGTCATGATCTTGCAGTTGGTGAGTTTGAGCCCCATGTTGGGCTCTGTGCTGACAGCTCAGAGCCTGGAGTCTGCTTCAGATTCTGTATCTCCCTCTTTCTCTGTCCCTCCCCTGTTCATGCTCTCTCTCTCTCTCTCTCTCTCTCAAAAGTAAATAAACATTAAATACATACATACATACATACATACATACATACAATGCATTTGTTGACTTTACACAAGACTTAGGCCCAGTGGCTCCAACAGTTTCATCAGGGCTCCCCAGTTCCCCATGTGAATGTTTTGTTTTTGTTGTTTCAACTAGGTTATTAGGCTTCATAAGGGTGACTGTTACCCCACAAGGATGTCCAAGATGTTGATTTCCGATCAGGCAAAGATCAATGGTATTCTCACATATCACATATTCACATTACATCTTCTGGGGGAAGAGAGAGGGTCTCTTCTGAGAACCTAATAGAAGTCCTATGCTCCATTCCCATTAATTAGACAAAATTGGGTTAAATTCTCATCTTTGAACCAACTATTGCCAGGAGAGAGACTGTTTGATTGTCTTAACCCATAAAACTAAAGAAGGGAAACTTAATGCTACCAAATTATATGACTGAGAATAGGGGAATGGCAGAAGGATGGGAGAAAGAGAAAAGAAAGAAGAAAAAAATGAGGCATGCCAAAAGGGCACTGGAGTTAATCTGAAAGAACTCCCAGTGGCCAAAGTGGGAATAATTTGAGCAATTCTAGAATTTGTGATGAATAATACCGAATAATAAGTCAAAGAACAAAATAAATATTCATGATTCCACAAAAGTATTATAATCAAATAATATAAGTAAATGGATAAAATGTACATCTGACTTTTTGGAAAAGAATTCCAATTAATAAATGGAGAAAGAATGAAGGAAGTATAAAAATCACTGTTAGAACTCCACAGCTGTAGGGGCTTCTCAGTGGCTCATTTGGTTAAGCATCCAACTTCAGCTCAGGTCATGATCTTGCAGTTTGTGAGTTTGACCCCTGCGTTGGGCTCTGTGCTGACAGCTCAGAGCCTGGAGCCTGCTCTGGATTTTTTGTCTCCCTCTCTCTCTGCTCCTCCTCCTCTCATGCTCTGTCTCTCTCTCTCAAAAATAAATAAACATTAAAAAATTAAAAAAAAAACCCACTCCACAGCTATATTTTCAACAGGCAAGATCCAAATAGTTGTATTAAAATAACAAACACAAGTGAAGAAAAGGACTGTATGCATAGTCTGAATGCATCTCTACCCCCAAGTAAATATGTGTTCATTACAAAGGGAATAATAGTAACTATATAGAGGAGAACCCTGACACTCACCATCTTAACCCAGTTATCAAGCTGGCATTGCCAAAAATAATACTTAGCATCATGTACTCCCTGACATGCACTGAGAAGCTCACATCAAATTTGTGATTTTCTCCCCCGTGATGCATAACTTTAATACAATAATGAGAAGTATCATCAAACCTGCATTGAGAGTCATTCTAAAAACTACTTAGCAATATTGAAAATTTCAAGGTTGTCATAAGTAAGGCAAGTCTCAATAACCATCACATATTCAGGGAGACTAAGGAGATACGACAACAAAATGCAGTGTGGAATCTTGCATGGTCTCTGACTTAGGCAAAATGATCGATGGCATGACCTCCACTAAGGAAGGCTTTCAAGTCTGTCTCAACTCACTGTCTAGAGTAGTTCTGGATGATAGAATTACTTCAAGCTTTCTTATGGGACAATGTGCAAAGATCTGTAAATCTCTAATACATTCTACGGGACCTAGATAGATACCTCTAATCAGTGTAAAGGCCAATACTAAACCTTGTGGAAATTCACTTGACTTTCTAACTTAGACCTTGAAAGGTTAAAAGATTTGTTCAAAATGTGGTATCTGTGTTCAGGCCCCTGGGAGGAATGGTTGAGGTCAATACTTCATGTTTACTTCCTATCACTGCTTGAAGTCTTATTATAGGAGCCTTGATTAAATATTATATAGGAGAAATAAATATATTTATTTCTAGATTTCGTTGGTTAGATTACAGTGGCCAAGCAAGTGGCATATTTATGGGAGAATTCACCACAAACCAAGAAGTGTAGATAAGAGAAGTGAATATTATTGAACAAAACTTTTGCACGATCTGTGCATTTCTATACACTTGCTGTATTTGTTCTGGACTAACTTTTGATTGATAATTTATAGCAGAGAGCCTTGAACTATTGAGATGGGGGTCTCCCTTCTGAAGAAATGACAGGTTTGTTTACTATACAATATAATAAAGATAATATCTCCTCCTAGAGCTAAGCTCAGGCAGACTTACTCCTTATTATAAAAGATCTGGGTGCCTAAGCTTGTGGTTCTGCTCCTACAATTAATATTACTATATGCAAAGATACAACTTAGGATGCAAGGAACTTGCAGAGATATACTATGGTCACTGCTATGGCTGTTGCTATGAGTTCTTTGCCTCTGACTGAGGAGTAACAGATTCTTCTATCTTCCATGTAATTGTGACAGGCTACCTTGTTAAACTTTACCATGGTAAAAACTCAGACCCTTTATAGTTGTTGACACTCACTGTAAACTACTGTTTCTTATAAAGCAAAAAAGAAAGTCATCCTTACTATAATAGGATATATTAATTATCAAGAGCATCATGAGTGTTCTTAATGTTAATAAATATGACATTACATAGAACGGACACTAAATTTTAGAAGGAATGTAAAGTTTTCTAGGGAAACCCCGAAACCTGCCTTCTGCTATCACACTTCTACTCAGGCAGCTCTTATTTATAATAATATTGAGCTTCTAATTGTTAAATAAATTAAACAGTTTTCAATTTCTGGATCACTGGACCTGTCACATTGAACATTTTGATCACTCCATGCTACTTAACGTTTTTCTCTGGGGTCTGCAACATTTTCTTTAAAAATTTTTTAATGTTTTCTTTTATTTTTGAGAGAGAGAGACAGACATACAGAGCATGAGTCAGGGAGGGGCAGAGAGAGAGGGAGACACAGGATCCGAAGCATGTTCCAGATTCTGAGCTGTCAGCACAGAGCCTGACACAGGGCTGGAACACACAAACTGCAAGATCATGCCCTGGGCCGAAGTCACATGCTTAACTGAGCCACTTGTGTCCCCCTGGGGTCTGCAACATTTAATCTTCTTATTCTACTTTTACTTATCCTTTCTCAATGAGATATCTCTTATCTTTTATTTTTAATTATTATTAATATATATATATATATATATATATATATATATATATATATAAAATTTTAGAGAGAGAAAAGCCTGAGTGAGAGGGTATGGAGAAGGGCGGGGGGGGGGGGAGGGAGGGAGGGATAGAGAGAGAGAGAGAGAGAGAAAGAGAGAGAGAATCTCAAGCACTCTGCACTCTCAGCACAGATCCTGACACGGGGCTTGATCCCACAACCTTGGGATCATGACCTGAGCTAAACTCAAGTCAGACACTCAACCAACTGAACCACCCAGGCATCCCTTTTCTTATCTTTTAAAAGGTTGCTATTTTCCTAGGATTTGCCAATATTGAAAGTTTATCCACCCTTCATAGATTTAATTTCTCAAGTTTAATCGATCACTTTTTACTCTTACTCTGATCTCTCTCTATATATATCTACCATTCACCTAAATTCTAACTTCTTGCTGGATAATTCTACCAGAAAACTGGAATATAAAAAAGCTGAACTCGGGGTGCCTGGGTGACTCAGTCAGTTAAGTGTCCGACTTTGGCTCAGGTCATGATCTTGTGGCTCATGAATTAGAGTCCCACGTCGGGCTCTGTGCTGACAGCTCAGAGCCTGGAGCCTGTTTCGGATTCTGTGTCTCCCTCTCTCTCTGCCCCTCCCCCACTCACACTCTGTGTGTGTGTGTGTGTGTGTGTGTGTGTGTGTGTGTGTGTGTGTCTCAAGAATAAACATAAAAAAACCCTGAACTCGAAATCTCTATATTTTAACCATATTTTACCACAACTTTTTGTTTGTTTTATTAGTTGGCAGCATCACCCAATCAGTTGCCCGAAAGTCATCTTTGACTCTTTCGCCTTTATATCCCAACTCTTGCCAACCACCTCTTCCCACTGAACTTTCTCAGGCTCTCCATATCCTCACCATCTTTGTCAGTATTGCCAGTGGTGTAACTTTCATTTATGGTTTTCTGTGCTTGGATTGTGATACTTAAAGTTAGCTTCTGTTTTGCTGCTAGAAATTCGTCTCCTTCTGGATGTACGTAGGATAAAATTGAAATTAGCTCTGAATTCAAAAACCTCTGTGAACTATGCCCTGCTCCCTTTTAGGTTTTGTTTGCATTGAATTCTATGGTCAAGCAATACTAAACTATGAATTTCTACTCCAGCCCTACTACATACAGACGAAACACTTTCTCACCTTCAAGCTTGTGCTCATGTTGTTGCATACGTGCTGGAATAATTTCATCTTTCCTATATGTTTACAAAACAAAACAAAACAAAACAAAACAAAACACAAACAGGTCTTCCTTTAAGAATCAGCATAGCTTCATTTTTTTTCAGAAAAGCGTCAATCCTAATAATTTAATGAGTATTTTGGGGTATTCCGTTACTTATTTTTGATACTCCTATAGTATGTTGTAATTCCCTTTATTATAACCACACAGTGACTTTTGATCATCTACTTTTCTGTGCTTCTAAGTTGGTGAATTCCTTCAGGTCAGGTGAAGTCAGGAAACATGCCTTATTCATATTTTTTGTTTTGTTATTTGGTTTTGTCCATTACAGTGACTGGTGCAGGTTCATCAATTAAAAAATAGTTGAATAGGGGGCCTGGGTGGTTCAAAGTCGGTTAGGCATCCGACTTTGGCTCAGGTCATGATCTCATGGTTTGTGGGTTCGAGTCCCAAATCGGGCTCTACACTGACAATCCAGAGCCTGGAACCTGCTTCAGATTCTGTTTCTCCCTCTCTGTGCCCCTCCCTGCTCACACTCTGTCTCTCTCTCAAAAATAAACATTAAAAGCAAACAAACAAAAAATAGTTGAATAGAATGGCCAAATGCTAAGTGATGTATTTATATCTATATATGCACACACATACATATAAGATCTCATCTATAACTGAAAATTGACTAAACCATTTCGGCTATTCTGAAGCTGTGTCATTTATTAAATAATACCAAAGCTGTCTCTGGATTGCCCTTTAGCAAAAGCAGCAGCATTTAGTGTCTATATTTAGCAAACTGGCTGCAGAGCCTGTATGAAGCTACTTCAGACTAATTTCCAAGTCATCTATTTTAACAGCTACAGCATTTCTTTAAACCAATCCAGCCTTAATGCTTTCCTCCTAAGCAAATGTAGGCTCTGAATTAAGAAAAATACAACATAACTCTGATCTCCTGAGCACCAGTTATTTAACAAATAATTTATGTACTCTTTTATACTTTTTTGACTAAACATTACCATAATAATTTGAAGCAAACCCACTGTTGAACATGTACATAAAAAATACATATGTAATATTTTGTAGTATGCAAAATATATATTTGTACCTTTCAGGCATTATTGGAACACATGTATATATTCTTTCCAATAAATAAGTGATATTTATCACTTTATTAAAGACAAACTGTAAGATTTTACCTAGAAATAACCATTTAATGATACCTTCTTACATTTTGAGATGCTAGAAAAGTCCATATTATCAGGTGTCTATGAATAAATAATATAAAATTTATATGTTTCTATATGAAAATATATCTAAAAACTCCATCTAGATTTCAGTCATACTTGTAACCCTATTTGGGAACAGCACAATTATGGTAACAAATAAAAATGCTACTAACTAAAAAAATATATTATCCAAACACTATTTTTGAATCCAGCTCAAATTCAGGCAAATAAACATCAACATTCATTGATTCATAATACTTGTACTGCTATGCACTAGCCCCATAAAAAAAAAAAAAAATCTAATATTAAGACCAAATTGGTGTATTGGAAAAAATGTGGAAAATATTTAATAAGAAAAATTTTTGTGAAAATAATCACAAATTATAAGTTAACTATAGATTAAATGTTAATTAAATATTAATCCCACTAGAATTCTTTTTAGGTATGTATCTTTAAAGTTACTTTTTACTTGGGGCGCCTGGGTGGCTCAGTCGGTTGAGCGAACAACTCAAGATCTCACGGTCCATGAGTTTGAGCCCCACGTCAGGATCTGTGCTGACAGCTCAGAGCCTGGAGCCTGTTTCAGATTCTGTGTCTCCCTCTCTCTGACCCTCCCCCGTTCATGCTCTGTCTCTCTCTGTCTCAAAAATAAATAAACGTTAAAAAAATTTAAAAAAATAAAGTTACTTTTTACTTATAGAGGCACCTGCGTGGCTCAGTTGGTTAAGCATCTGACTCTTGATTTTGGCTTAGGTCATGATCTCACAGTTTGCAAGTTTGAGCCCCTCATTGGGCTCTGCACTGACAGTGTGGTGCCTGCTTGAAATTCTCTCTCTCTCTCTCTCTCTCTCTCTCTCTCTTTTCCTCCCACCCCCATCTCTCTCTCAAAATAAATAAATATTAAAAAAAACAAAGTTACTATTTACTTATAAATAGAATATATCATTTAAAAATTAGTAACTATTACTAGGCTAATAACAAAAATAGCAGCTCTCTAATAATTTTTAAGTATAAATTCCTGCTGCTTAGATGGCATCATTTTTTGTAAAGTTTTATTTATGTAAGTAGTCCCTATACCCCACTTGAGCTCTGCTTGAACTCATGCTGGAACTCACATCCCCACGATCAGCAGTCACATGCTTCTCCAACTGAGCTCAGCAGTCACATGCTTCTCCAACTGAGCTATCCAGGCACCCCAGATGGTATTATTTTGAACATGTTTAATTTTTCTGAGATTTTCCTTTATATTACATGACTAGTTTTTGATATTAGGGTTATATGATTTCTTATTTTAAAAGATGAGAGTTTCTGTTATATCTAGTCCCACACTGATCTTTCCTATGTGATTCTCCCATTAGAGTAGTATTACCATTTTAATCAAATAATATTCTGTTTTATATGTTATGATTATATGACTATTTTAGCTAAGATACATAAAACACTATGATTGGCTTGTATTTCTTATATGACATTTGTGTTTCAATTTTTTTTTTCATGTTTATTCATCCTTGAGAGACAGAGAGAGACAGGCGCATGAGTGGGGGAAGGGCAGAGAGAGAGAGAGAGAGGGAGAGAGAGAGAGAGAGACACAGAATCTGATGCAGGCTCTTGGCTCAGAGCTGTCAGCACAGAGCCCAACCTGGGGCTCAAACTCACAGACCATGAGATCATGACCTGAGCTGAAGTTGGACACTTAACCAGTTGAGCCACCCAGATGCCCCGGCATTTATATCTCTAAATTAAAGTTAATAATTGTCTCATTTGTTTTCCTTTGACAACTTCATTCAAATTTTCATCCTACTCTGATTTATCTGGTTGGTTTTTAAACCCACTGCATATCTGTTCTGTAGGGAACCGCCTTAACTATAATTTGGTAATTCTTTAATTCTGTTGCAAAGGAAAAAAAAAAAACATAAATGAAGAATGAACTTTACATAAAAGTGGTACAAAGATATAAATGTACATTAGGTGAATGTCTATATGTTAAACAATTTTATGCCACATACACCCAGATCAAGAAATACTGTCTGAACTCTGCAAGTCCCCCATTATTCTATTCTCTAGTCACTGTTTCCCAGCACAACTTCTATTCTAACTTCCAACACAATAGATTAGTTTGGTCTCTTCTGTACTTTTCATTAATGAAAAGAGTCTAAAAGAGTATATGCTATTTTTGCTCTTAGTCTAAAAGAGTCTAAAAGAGTATATGCTATTTTGCTCTCTAAATTATTTTTGTGAGATTATATTATATGGACTTCTATCATGTACTCATTAGTGTATATTAGTCTACTGTATGGATGTATTCCACTGTATTGATTTATTCTAGGATTGGACATTTGGGTAGCTTTCACATTTTGTTTTATTTTATTATATGTAGCCCTACTTAGATGTTTAGTGTTAGTGATTTATTGCCTTTTACCTCTTGGTGTTGCTATTAAGAATGTGTTGTCATTCTTCTTACAATGTTCTAGAAATTCACAATGGTTTTGTGTGTGTGTGTGTGTGTGTGTGTGTGTGTGTGTGTGTGTGTGTGATTAATTGTATGTAGCACAGAGGAAATTATTTCATTCTCAACACTGGTACCTTCAATACTCAAAAATAATACGGTGCGGGGCGCCTGGGTGGCGCAGTCGGTTAAGCGTCCGACTTCAGCCAGGTCACAATCTCGCGGTCCGTGAGTTTGAGCCCCGCGTCAGGCTCTGGGCTGATGGCTGAGAGCCTAGAGCCTGTTTCCGATTCTGTGTCTCCCTCTCTCTCTGCCCCTCCCCCGTTCATGCTCTGTCTCTCTCTGTCCCAAAAATAAACTTTGAAAAAAAAAATTTTTTTTTTTTAATTAAAAAAAAAAATAATCCGGTGCAATTTACTTGGTAATTTACACCCATTTCATTTCTTCCTTCTCGTTACATTTTTATTATTTGGCTAGTTTTCCTCTTGGAAAAATTCTCTAAATTTCTTATTGATTTCAATGATATTTCATTGCTTTTAGTTTTGTCCCTTCTCTCAAAGGTTTCCTTAATCTTTTTTTTTTTTTTCCATTCCTTTTTTGAAATTTTCATGTTTTGGCAGTCCTATCTTTATTCCAAAAAGCACTTTATAATTCTGATTATCTGATTCTCCTTTTTCTTTTTTTTAAATTTTTTTTAAGGTTTTATTTATTTTTGAGACAGAGAGAGACAGCATGAACGGGGTAGGGGCAGAGAGAGAGGGAGACACAGAATCGGAAGCAGGCTCCAGGCTCTGAGCCGTCAGCCCAGAGCCCGATGCGGGGCTCGAACTCACGGACCGCGAGATCGTGACCTGAGCTGAAGTCGGACGCTTAACCAACTGAGCCACCCAGGCGCCCCATGATTTTCCTTTTTCAATAAACTCCTCTTTGTGTTTCAGTAATGCAATACCTTCTGTTTTTCCTTTAAGAAACTTTTTATTTCCCAGTATTTTTTTCCTTTGTCCTAATATTTGATCAGATTGATTTTTTTACCATTATCTATCATGGTATAGACTTTTCAGAAATACTTGTTATTCCTTACTTTTATCTTCATCTAATCAGGGTCTCATATATGGATGGAAGTGTGTCTGCTGTTGGGAGTAGAACAAGTCACTGAGGGATGCTACAGACCTATAGCTACTTTTTTTTTTGTTTTTCCCCTTTTTCGAAAGTCCATTTCTCGAAAGAGAGTTTACTTTGTTTTCTTGTTGTAAAATTTTTGGCTTGAAGCCTCCTGGGGGTTGGGGGGAAGAAAGGGGGGAGCTGGAGACCTTACCATATGCATCTTATTCAAACTTCCTGATTTCAGCACGGTTTCCACCATTACTTCATCTCTTCTCCAGCTTCTAAATTTTTTTTAAAATACATTCATTTCCTTTTATTGTCTCTCATATTATTCTTTTTAACCTTTTGGTTTATGCCCATTAAAAAAAAGCCTCCGGGGGAGCCTGGGTGGCTCAGTACTTTAAGTGTCTTTCAGCTCAGGTCATGATCTCACGGTCTATGAGCTGGAGCCCCACATCTGGCTCTGTGCTGACAGCTCGGAGCCTGGAACCTGCTTCAGATTCTGAGTCTCCCTCTCTCTTGCTCCTCCCCCACTCACACTCTCTCTCTCCTTCAAAAATAAATAAGCATTAAAAACATTAAAAAAATCCTCTGACTGCAATATTAGTGAGGTTCCAAAAGGAAATGGAGATGGAGACAACAAAGTGCATTTAACTCATTATGTTTAACCAGAAGATCTCCTATCACTTCCAAATTCATTAATATGCCTGCAAATTAGGAGGTGAGAATGCATGAAAATTTGTCATGTTTTATTTCTTTCACTGATTTTTTTTTTTTTTTAATTCTGTCATCGCATAACTATCCCTTGACTTTTTAGGTGCTGTGCCAAAAAAAAAAGTCCTATAGCAGTTAACCAGAGAGAAAGACCTCTGCCTGCAGGACCAACCTTTCCATCCCCTATGGTGTTCAAAAGGGGAAAATATTCCCTGATTGAAGGCGAAGGAGCCAGCTCTTCAGTGGCAGGGTGATAAAATTTGGGCTGGGTCAATAGAGAGAGTAATGCCCTGAGGCTGTTCTTCAGGGGAAAGTTTCAAGGGACAGGCAGTGATGGTCTCCTGGGTGAATGCTAGAATACCTTGCAGCTGCCCAGAAGAAAAACTGGTCCCAAGGATTTGCATGAATGCCTGTTTTTTGTTTGTGTTTCATATGTGTTTGCATGTGTGTTTGCATGCAATTGTTTTTTTTTTTCTCCACCTACTGTGTGAAGTATACTAAGTTAACTAAGTGCTTTGCTCTTTCTCAAGAGCATTGTTAAGATGGGGAACCCAAGGTACCTTAGGATCAGCTGCATACTGTGTACTGGTACACCTTGGGTTCCAGGTATAAGGGCCATTAAAAAAAAAGGGAATTTAGGCCTCATGATATCAAATAAATGTGTCTTGTGATTTACAAAGAAAAAAAAATAGCATGCTAACAAACACAAAGAAGAGTATTCTAATCTTGGATACCATGCTGGTTTCCCTCAGATGTTTATGGCTGATTTGATACCTAAAGGGTAAGTAAAATTAGACAATGTAAATCTGGGAGCAAAAGGGAAATCTGGGTTAAAAAGGTATTTTAAATACTGGGAAAACCATAATCAAAGACCCTCAGATGGAAAATAACTTTGAATGTTTCAGAAACTTTAAAAAGTTAGCATATTTAGAAGATACAGAATAAGTACTTTGCCAAGAATGTAATTATTGAGATGGGTAGGAGAAAGATGATTCAGGATCTTCTGTTTTACAACTTATTGCAAAAGTAACATATAGGAGGGTCTTAATCATATTTACATTTATAAAAGTTCTCTTTTAATTCTGGGGAAGAAGATGTATTGAAAACTCAAACCAAGGATTAAGCGAGTGGACAGAAGAAAACCCAGTCTGTTCTGTTATCATGTATGTTTGTATAATGCAAATTATCTCAGCCAAGTAGTTAAATAGAGGATTTGTGTCAGTATCACACAGAGTTTGTATTTTTGCATACCAAATTTTTCCTGTATTTATAGAGCCAGTATAGTGGGAAAAAAATAATAACTTCAGGCAAGAGGGGAAAATTCTTTTTGGCTGCTGCACAAACGGGCACTTTTCAGCTCTAAGAAAGTTAAAATGAGTGCCTGGGATTTCTGTTTCTGGGAGGTTGGAGTAGCATAGTTTTCCCTGTTCTTTCCACCACATACAACTAAAACCCCTGTGAATTACATATAAAACTAACTTAAGATTCAGAAAAGGGGAGAAAAATCGGCAACCAACCAGAGGCCTTAGAACCTGAGGAATGATGTGGTGTGATCCCTCCATTTTCAGGGAAAAATAAAACTATCAGAGACAAAGAAGAATATTATATTATAAATGAGTCCCTCCACCAAAGATAGCATTCCTACATGTGTACGCACCTAACCCCTGCAAACGATGTGTCGCCAAAACTGATAGACCTGAAAAGAAATAGACAAATCCAAAATCAGAGTTTCGTGTATATATGCAATGAAATTATACGTATACACATGATACTGGAGCATTTGGACATTCATAGGCAAAAAAGTAAACTGGGACCTAATTTTCATACCTTATGCAAAAATTAACTCACAACAGATTACAGACGTAAATGTAAAACACAAAATTCTGAAACTTTTAAGGAAAAAAATAAACAATCTTTAGGATCTAAGGGTAGGCAAAGACTACTTATATTTGACCCCAGAAGCATGATACATAATAACAGAGATTGATAAATTTGATTTCATAAAAATTTCCTTTGTTAAAAAGAGATAAACAAGGAGATGTTAAGGGATAAAGAAACAAACTACAAGGTAAGAATTATTTATAAACCACATATCTAATAATGATCTACTATCTAGAATTTATAAAGGACTCTCAAAACTCAGTCATAAAAAGCAAATGATCCAATTAGAGTATGAGCAAAAGACATAAAGAGATGTCTTTTTCAATGAAGACTACATACAAATGGTAAATACGCACATGAAACGATGTTCAACATAATCAGGGAAATTCAGTTAAAACCTGCATACCTAACATAATGGCTAAACTGAAAAAATGGTGACAGCATCAAATGCTGGTGAGGATACAGAAAAACTGGGACAATCGTACTGGCATAATTTTAAATGATATAGCATCTCTAGAAAATACATTGTCAACTTCTTTCAAAAAAATGCAATCATGATACAATCCATCAATTAAACTCCTCAACATTTATCCCAGAGAAAGACAAAGTTATGTTCACAAAATGCCTGGACAAGAATGTCTATAATAGCTTTACTTACAGTAAGCATAACTGGAACTACCCAAATGTCCTTCACGGTTTGAAGGGTTCTGTAATACATCCATAGCATGGAGTATACTCAGCACTACATATGAACAGATAATTGATACATGCAACAACTTGCACATGCATATGTACATCCCTAGAAAATTATCCTATAAAAAAAAAACAATCCAAAAAGGTTACGTTTTATAGGATTC
Organism: Puma concolor; assembly: GCF_028749965.1. NCBI lineage: Eukaryota > Metazoa > Chordata > Mammalia > Carnivora > Felidae > Puma > Puma concolor. Next base: position 22,866,282 of record NC_141683.1, read on the forward strand.
CATTCATATAACCTTTTCGAAATCTTATATTAATATAAATAACATGAAATGTTAATATACTATAATGATATCCTATAATATAATTATAGAAATGGAAAACAGATTAGTGAGTGGCTGAACCCAATTCCCATCTTATATGATACACAGCTCCTGAAACAGTTGCATTCTTCCTGTGCCCACCTTAGTTGTAACTATCTATAAGCTAGCATTTCTACTATGAATGTATGTATGAACACACACACACACACACACATTTAATATAAAAGTCAGCCTCCAGCTATTTTAAGCTTTGCCAGCCTGGATTCTTCAAGTCATTTCCTGAAGTAGCAATTATTCATTAATTTATTTATTCATCTATCCATTTATTAATATGCTTATTTATTTGTTAATATTCTGGTAAACAAAGTTGCATAGATTTTGACTGGCCTACCATTAATCCTGTTTTCTGTATAATTTATGTTTTATCAGTGCATGATTTTGCAGAAAATGGAGTTTGTCAGGAATGTCAACATTGAGCTATATGGAAATACGTGTAGATATATTGTGAGATCTTTTAAAGACAAAATCAACTAAATTTTCATTGATGAAAATAAAGAGGTAGAATTAATGTTGTCTTCAAAATTCAGCCTCGAGTGCCTGGATCCAAGACTGGTTTAATAGCTCAGACAAACACTAGTAGATAAAGCATAGATTTGGGGGAGGGGGGGACACCTTAAGATTTTTATATATTATGTTGTTGTGTTCTGAAGTCAAGAAAGAGTTTTGAGATAAAGGTATTAATTTTGGGGTTATTGGCAAGCATGATGCTGTGAAAATACATAAGATTAACCTGGTAGGTACAGTAGAGCAAGAATGAAAGAGAATTGTTGGATACAGAGCCCTGATTAAATCCAGTATTCATCTCTGTCGTCAAGAAATTTACAAGCCAGGAGAATAAACTATTATAAAAATCATATTTTAAATATTTTAAAAAATGGTTGACTTTGTCAAATACTGCTCAGACTTTAGTAATAATGAGGATTCAAAAGTATCTCCTGAATTTAAAACAAATCTGTGACAACTTGAGCAGATTCATTCACATTGTGGAGGCAGGTTGAAGATTAGAATGTGTTGAGTGATGAGTGGGAGAAGAAACACCCATGAGTTGCTATCTTTTTAAAGAAATTCAGCATTGGAGTTATTTTTACTGGGTAGATTTGGTCATAAAATCCAGTTTTGCCATGCATCCATTGTGTGAACTTAGGCAATGTAATGTTAAGAAAACAGAAATCAAGCAACAATTTCTAGTAAATATCCCTCTATTATTATTATTAACAACTGGCACTAGAAATGTTGCTTGGGAGAATATATTTTCAAATACCTCAAGAAACTAGGTAGAAATGTTGAAATCTCAAGAAGATGAAGATTGGCAGAAGCCCAAATAACTAAAAGATGAGCAGCACTTTTCAAAATGTTTGAGGCATATAGGGGTTAAGGAAACATTTACAACTCCTCTGTGGCTCGTTCTTTAGTGATTGGACAAAGCACCATTTAAAAATAATGTTATTTTTCTTCTAATTGAAATTGTGTCTATAATTTTTCTGGTGGCAATGAAAACTTTCTTGTCCTCTTTACTGATCTTCAGTAGTCTCCAGTATTCAGTTATGTTTTATGTCTGTGTAAATTGCTTAGGCTGCATTTCACATCTTTCACATCTGAGTTAATGTGCTGCATCCGAAAGTACATGTGGGAATTTGCAGAACCCATGGGGATAAATTTTGGACTCCCACAAGTTCTGTATTTCAGTGTTTACTTCAATTATATGTTCATCATAAAGAGAAAGTCTTCATTTGTCATTTGGATTACAATCTCACATGCATGTGCATCAGCTCCTTATAAGTATAATGGTAATAATAGGATTGTTTTGAGTGACTAATATGACACAAAAATATAGGAAAACTCATGGTTAGGGCAAAAATATCTTTATTATTAAATATCTAACCTATACTAAGAAAAGGAAAATGTCCCAAAGCAGCCCATTTGGTCTTTGGACATCTCTGAGCAACCAAAGCATCATCCTTATAATGACTTCAAATCCCTAACACCAAAGTATCTATACATCAGCCCTAGTTCTTCCAACTGGAAAACCTTCATACAAGCCGATGACAGTTTAATGTACATTTACATTATTATTATTTTTAGGAAGTTGAAGGCACCCCCTATTCTTTTCTAAATACTTCCTTTTTTGGACTAAATATCTCCCGTTCCCTTAAATACATGATAGGCCTCACATTTCCTTATCATTATGGTATTTTTTTTTTCCTATTGCAACCCCCTGAGGGTTGTGGCACAAGCTATCAGTTATATTGAGCAACTCACTTGTACCTCTTTGTCATTAACTTGACTCTTTTTTTAATATTTATTTATCTTGAGAGAGAGAGAGAGAGAGAGAGAGGGAGGGAGAGAGAGATGGAGAATGAGCATGGGAGGGGCAGAGCGAGAGAGAAGGCGACAGAGAACCCCAAGCAGGCTCCACACTGTTAGTGCAGAGCCCGATGAGGGGCTCAAACCCAGAAACCATGAGACCATGCCCTAAGATGAAATCCAGAGTCAGACACTTAACCGACTGACCCACCCAGACACCGCTAACCTGATTCTTAACAAGTTGCTCTGTTTTTTAGCTCCTTGAACACACCAAGATTCTTCCAATTTCATAGCCTTCGTATACTCTGTACTATAGACTTGGAATGCTCTTTGTCCCACTTGTCAAGAGACTAGCTTCTTCTCACATTATTTAAAACTTACCCTAAATGTCATTTATTAAGAGAAACATTCACTGACAGCTAAAAGCTTGCCAGCGTTTAGTATTTATCTTGCAATCCTTTCTTTCTCTCTTTCTTAATACTTTTAACAACACTGGATTACTTAATATTGTTCTCTTTGCTTTATTTTTTATTTGTCTGCTTCCTCACAGAAATGCAATACTTCCATAAATGTAGGGGCCATAATTGAATTTAAATTGCTGTTTCTGTAATACTTCAATCAGTAACTAGCACACATGCTTAATTAATATTTGTTTAACGAGTGAATAGCATAATGAGTGAGAAAATTAAATGTGTTAATGTTTTAACTCATTATGTTACAGATAATTTACTTAATTTTTGTATAAGAAGTATAAGTGATATATAAGAAGAGTGGACCTACTCTTTATCAGATCTAAATATGGGCATAAATAATCTGTGTCATTCAGCTCTCTGATGCTCATTTATTCAGCTGGTGCCTTTGAATCACTCAATTATATATTAAATCTAGAATTAAATTTGCTCACCTGGATCAGTATCCAAGGTATTGATTCCATGGACCTCATATAGTTTCAGAAGAAAATAGGCAAAATTATTAAAAATAAGTTTTAGTTTCCTTATTTTTTACCATTAACAGTAGGATTAAGGTAGATTCTACTTGATATGGGGCCATGCCTAAATTGATCAGCTTTGCCATATAAACCTTATCAACTGTAGTTAACCTATACAAACTGATTCTTAAATATTTATATATTATCTGAAGATTTTTAGAAGTCAGTGTTTGAATTTAAATCTTGGAACTTGTGATGGAAATATCAGTTACACTAGGGTTTCAACCTCCATAATGCCAGATCTGCCTTATAGCTCCTGATAGATAGCAAACGTAGACAGTTTTGTAAACATATTTATGTAAGAGAGTTTGTAAGTTTTCTCTTTTGTACTTCTTATATTGGAAGAAATGCGTGATCCTATAATTTGACATAGCGTCTGATTTGTGATGCAATGTGCAAATATCAAATTAAAAATAAAACTCCAGCCTTATGCCATATGTGTGATGTATGTGGGAATGGTGAATGGTGGTGTGTGTGCATGTGCTGAGCAGGGAAAAACCACTCAAAATAAAATGGGAGTCACCAAATTTGAGCAATGTGAAAGTATACAATCAGAATCTAACAGGCTGAGCTCAAGGGTAGCAGAGACTGATAAAGGAATGAAGCAAATTAAAATAAGACCCTGAAGAAAAAATGCAGAAAGTCATCGAGTTGTCTCTGTGTTCATTTGCTACAAAGCTCTCGCCATTCCTGGCAAGATCCACTTAAAGTTCTAGAACTTCTTCCTCATCTTTTCCACAAAGGATTCTTGAACTCAGAGTTCATTAACTTACATGTCTATTAATTTCATATTACCTTCCATGCTACTAGTCACTGTATACACCTGAGATGACTCTGTTCTGTGATTAAAATATTAACCTCTCTTCTCTCTTCATATCTCTAAGTGGTACAGTCCCTATTTAAAAATGATGATCTCCATTCCATGCACTTGATGTACTTTAGTAATAATAGTGGATTTTTTAAATCCTTAAAGTACCGTGAACATATTTACAACTACTAGTGACAGCAAGAAAGTCCTTTTTACCTTATCATCCTCAGGAAATTAAAAAACTTGGGACCTCATAAATCATGATGGTTTGCATGTTCTTAGAAGGGAATGCATACGATTTCTTCAGAGGAAGATATCATACACAAAATGAGATGGCAATTAAAAAGAGTTTCCTGAATGAACATATCCTGTCTTCTTTTGCCAAATTATATTTGGAATTCTTTTGGTAGTGACAGGAACTTTTAATGTTCTTTGGAGTTACTCATGCAGAACTATGGAATCGGAAGATGAAAGTGATCAAGTTGTAGGTGTAGAGAAATACTGTCACACTAAATGAGATAATTCAGAGTGTTTCAGACACTTAATCCAAATAACTCATTCTTGTAGCTTGTTTCTTTTTTGCCTTATATTCTGTTTTAGGAAGGACAAACATGATTTTGGTGCCAGGAATCTATACTACTAAATTTCAGTCCAGATTCTACTTCCTGTCAGGATAAACGTGGACAGGACTTCAAATGCCTCTCTAATATTGGGATTAGAATAATGCAAGACTATTATGAAATGTGCATATGAAATGAAATTAAATGTGGTGATGAGAATGTGTTTATTTTGAAGAAAAATGCATACAGCTGTTATACTTACTGATATCCATGAGCACACAATTTGGTCATACCTAGCAATCAGCTTTGCCATAATCAATGAACTAATGGAAAGTGGGGAGATCTTAATTCTCATTTTACTTTGGCAGTTCACTTGCTAGCTTTCCGCCTTAGTTTTCTGTCTACACGTGAAGATAACTTCTGGACTTACAGAAAGTACTCTTAGGGTCAATTTCTTATTTTTAGTACTAATACAAAAGGAAGAAATGATGTGAATTTTATAAGAAGGCAAGTCATTCAAATATAGTTCATCTCAATATTGGCATGTATTTTGGTAAGTTTTTTCACGGGGCATGTGACTTCTAATTTTACTGTAGAATGTTAGTGATACTGATTTATCTGTTCTGTCTGTCTCATTAATGCTCAGGGGAGTATGCACAGATTTTTTTTCTGCATTTCTGTTCTTCTTTCAGTGGTTATTTTCCTTCTCCTTGAAAAACTTTCTGTAATATTCTTCTAGTATAGGTTGTGATGGTTGAAGTCAACACATAACAAAACGCAGTTTATTATTTTGTTTTTCTGAAGACATGCTCGTTCATTCTCAATATTCAATGGCATTTTTGCTTGACTTAGAATTTGAGAAAACAGTATTTTTCTTTATTTTATTTTTATACTTCAGAATTTTATAAACATTTTTAATTGCTTTCTGATCTTTGTTACTTCTGTTAAAAAGCCAGCTCTCAGTCTTTTGTTTGATCTTTTTGAAGATAATATATCTTTTCCTCTGGCTGCTTTTATGATTCTGGTTTTGTTTCATTTTGTTTTTAGCTTTCTACTTTGATTAAAATATGCCAAGGTAGAATATTTTTATTATGTTGTTTTTATTTGCTAGTGTAACTATGTTGCTTGAGATTCTCTGAGCTTTTGTAGTATTAATATGATGTTGAAGCTACCTACTCAGTTCTTAAATATCAGGTATTGTTTTCAGTCTTAAAATATCAATTTTATCCATTAATTTTCTTTCTAGATTCAAAACCCCATTGAAATTTTCCATACTTTTATGTACTTTTGTCATGTTTTGTTTTTGTTTCCTTGAACTTACAAACCATCACTGTTTCCAAGTTTTGGCACTATTCACATCTTTTATTTATTCAATTTGGTTTTTGCCTATATAGTCTAAAAGGGAAAATATTGAGTTATGGGATCACAAGGGAGAAACCAAGTCCTGGTGAAAAAAATGTATACTTTAAATAAAGGTCGCCTAAAGCATTATCAGTCATCTCTGGATTTTTTCAGTTATGTGAGCAAAAATATTTCCTATATATTTTCTATATGTTTGGTTGTGGTAATCTATCTTCTATCACAGATGTGTTACTAGGATGTGGGTTAAATTGGTGTAGAACTTAAAGTGAGGAGAAAGAACTAAATTACTCTGGTGAAAATTGCTAGAATTCTGTGGAATTTTCTATGCCAGGATATGGAGGGTTAGGGACACAACAAGTATTTTCTTCTTAACTCAAGTTTTAAGGAGATCAACCAGAGGGCACAGTAGTTCAATAGGATTCCCTGGAGCACGAGACATACAGTGGTTTCTAATTGGTATCTCAACAATGTAAATATAGATCTGTGAATATAGCCCTTTTGGCAGACAGAAGAATGTGCATTTCTCATCTACCAGATCTGACTTCTAAATTTTGCTCTAAAACAAGAATATTTTCCCTGAGAAATGAGTCAGTATAATAAAAAGTGGGTATTTTTGACAAGGTTACGGGCTACATAATGTCTCATTTTTCCTCCGAGAGGCAGTTTGACAAACTTGTGTTTACATTACAGGTCACTGACTCCAGATACTTGCAGCAGATTCACTATAATTCTTGCAAAGTTCAAGTAAAAATTTTTTCCTCTTTGATTTTCTCTCCATTGTGTCTCTTCCTTCGGTTGAGTACACGCTTGTCTCATAAATCCGGTGAAGGAGCATGAAGAACTGACTCTGGAAGTAGATTTGCCTCTGTGAAAGACAAGCCTTTTGGGACACCTAAGTGGCTCAGTCAGTTAAGGGTCCGGCTCTTGATTTCATCTCAGGTCTTCATGTCACTGTTTGAGTTTGCACTGACAGTGCAGAGCCTGCTTGGGGTTCTCTCTCTCCTCTCTCTGCCTTCCACCCCTTGCATATTCTCTCATTCAAAATAAATAATGTACTTTAAAAAGAGAGAGAGAGAGAGAAAGCCTTTAACTTCCTCCCATCGCATTCCTCCCTAGGTAAATGGGAAAATTATCCTAAGGGATTGGATTACAGGAGTGTTTCAGGGACAATTTTATTAGTAGGGGAGTCATTGTTAAAAGGCCATGTATTTGATGTGATTCTTGTTTTCTTCATGGTGACAATACCTAGTAAAAGTAGAGAGCTGAGCCATGGTGTGCTTTCTATAGCTGGAATCTGGTTACTAGGCTCTTTTTCTCATGAACACTATTACTCACTGAGTTATTGTTTAAGTCAGTCTGAGAGTGTGAAAAGAATAAAAAATAAAATCCAAAATTTGATTTAAGTTTAGAAAATTGATCTTTCTTTGTCCATATACTCCTACAGTGCTTACTAAACTCCTTAACATTGAGAAAATAATTATTTCATAGAAATGTTAACATGAATGCCATTACATTTCATAAATCATAAAGCTCTTAAATATACATTAATATACATTATTCTCATAAAACCCCATACATTTGTATATGTAATATATGTAATATATTGTAATATGTAATAAATATTATTGACTTCTGAACATGGGTATTTAGATGAAGTACACAATGTTGAAGTAAATGCTGAATCTACATATTAACAGAACAAGGATTTAAAATACAAATCAGGGTCTTTTTTTTCTTTTACTATACTTTCAATTCAGAAAAGTTTGTTTTTTTAAACAAGTTCATGCGGGGCGCCTGGGTGGCTCAGTCGGCTGAGCGTCCGACTTCGGCTCAGGTCATGATCTCACGGTTTGGGAGTTCGAGCCCCGTGTCAGGCTCTGTGCTGACACCTCGGAGCCTGGAGCCTGCTTTGGATTCTATGTTTCCCCCTCTCTCTGCCCCTCCCCTGCTCATGCTCTGTCTCTCTCTATCTCTCAATAATGAATAAACGTTTAAAAAAATAATAAATAAACAAGTTCATGAGATTTCAAATTCTGCATGACTATGTCAGTGAGAAGCTTAAACTCCATTCATCAGATAATCGCTTGTTTGTTGGTTATTTACCCATTGAGGTGTTTTAAAAAGAGCAATTATAAAGTTTCACAAAGGAAACAATTTTTTTTTCAATACTAATGTCTTACACATGAAAAGCAATAGAATAACCTTTATGAGACTTGAAAACAGAACAGAAAGGACCCAAGAGTTGAATCAGAAATCACAGCTGTGATGTTTTACTCAGGCACCAACTCTTTCCGCAACGTGTCCAGTGGCTTTGTCAGTAAGGCTTTGCGCCTGATGGCCCTCAGGTTTCAGCCCTCTCACGGATTTGGCCTGGGCAAATCTCTTGTTTTTCCTTTTGTTATTTCATGCCTCTAGGAGAATTAAAGTAAATAGACTATGAGCAAGCAAGATTTTATTTATATACAATAAATAATATTATAAATAAAATACTATAATATCGATGTAAATAGCTAATTAATGTAATATAATACATATATAATTCTGTGCTTCTTATTCTAAATTCAATAAATGCTCCAAATAGTGTGTGATAAAAGGTTTGTAAGGCTTCATAAAACTTCACATTGTATCAATACCCTTCACTTTAGGTAAAATAGCTATAGATGTAATTGCCTGTTAGCTGAACATCTGTTACTCAGTTTATTGAGGTTTAATTACTTACATGACTCTGGTTTGCAAAACAGTTATGTTAAAGGTGCTTTATATTTTAAAAAATAACTTTGAATAGATTATTTTTTTCCCTCAAGCAACAAATGGGGTAGATATTATTCTCAATGTTTTATCCCCTAGAAACCTAAGACAGAGATTAATAAATAAAGTCACTTGAAGTCCTTCAGCTTATAAAATCTTGAACTTCAGCTACACAGGTCTTACCTTTCAAGAAGCTGTGCTCATTTTAGCGTTCTTAATGTCACTCCCTTGTTTTGAAATTTAACAGTTTTGATCACCTTAGAAATCAAATTGGAAATATTAACTGTGAGTCTTTTCAATGGGGGAGTCGTTAGAATATTTTTCTTACTAATAATTATTGTCATCTAACTTTTAAAACCCCCGCTTAGGTTAAGAATTAAATCTTTGCAAACCATACCTGTTCTATACATGTATCTGCCATTCTGCAAATTACTCATTTTTATATTTTAGCAATAAAATTATTATTTTCCCATTTAAGGATATAAATAATTATAAATAAATTGGATTTTCTCAAATATGGAAGTGGGACAATGAAGCAAACTTGCAGAGACAATGAATTATTGTATTTTTCTATTTAAAATACTGTGTTCAAAATACTGTTTTTCAACTTCACTCCAGAAGGATTGCCCTAACTTTTTAACTGAAGCCTGTACAGAAAAAACAACAAAAAATATGTATACTTTTGACATATAGACCAGCTTTTATAATCCTTACCTAAATTATGTTATCTCACATAATTTTCATTAGACAATTTGTGACCTTTTAAATACTATAATTCTGTGGAAATTCTTATTCATGTCAGACTTTGTTATACATATCAATGATTTTAATTAGTTTAATAATTTCCTATTTAAAATAGAAGATAATTATATATATATTCTTTTTCTACAAACCAGAAAAGGGTGTTTGTTCTGATTTTTTTCTTTAATAAAGTCACCCTCATCCTTTGAAGGCAGTGCTTTGAAATGTCACCATTAACACTTCCTTTTATAAGTGTTAAAATTATAATAGGCCCACACAAATAAGAGGGAGGTGCTAATGGGCACTTTATTTTTCCTGAATGCAGAATATCTGTCAGAGAAGAGATGCTGCCCAGCTTTTAAAAGCTTGGTGGTTTCTTATTAAGGGAGATTTACATGAATGGCCAAAAAGATAACCATGATAAGCTTTTATACTGTGCAAAATACAGAGATATAGAATGTAAATGTTATAACAATTTAACATTAATTATGGGCTTATTTTCATTGCATATGAATAGAAATTACCTTTGTCTAGATTATTATGGAACAACCTATTTCTGACCCAGTTAAATGGTTTTTGGACCCTAAACTCCTCACACGTTCTTGATATACCACGGAAAAATCTATGCACCCATTAACTTTCATTGAGGATAGCATAAAGATACAACATGAACAATAATAGCTTTAAATTGTTTTGTGATGAACTATACCATATGTTTCTATCTGGACTTCTCAGAATCCCAATCATCCAAAAGCTTGAACAGCTGCTGCCATTTTGCAGCTAATTGCCGTAAGATACATTTTGTCCTTCCATGTGTTGATTTCTCCTTGTTTCTTGAAGTCCAATTGGATGCTTATCACATTCCTTTTTCTAAATGAGTCTGCTTTCCTCCTGAGCTCACTTTGCAAACTAAAGACTTTTATCCAGGAAAAATTCCTCCAGGTGTGTATCTTTCCAAGATATATATGAGAATTGACGATGAAGATTTATCCTTTTGCTTATTCAGTATTCAACAAATATTTAGATTAGGTCTAACCTTTAAAAATGTAGTATGCTTTTCTTTCTTCTCTGAATAATGGATTGTGATTCTTCTCCAGAGTTGCTGTGTGATGCAAAGCATGGAGAGCTTGTGAGCCAAGGGGGATAAGGTTGTCTTTTTTGTTGTTACTGTTGTTTTTAAAGATTTAAACATTTCTAAATCTGAAAAGTTTTTTCTTTAAATATTAATTTTAGGGAAATAGGGTTATTGCAAAAGGATAATGGCAATATTGAGTAATTGGTGATTATCATGAAGCCTTTTTTCTTAAATGTTCTTCACCTGTAACATAAGTTTTTAATTATATTTCATATAAATGTCTATTATCCTCTGATCATTTAACTGAGAATATCAGGTTTTTCTCTTTAAATTTCTTCTTAGCTTCTAAATTTTGCAGTTCTAAAAATACTGATTGGCATAATGTAATAGTGTGAAACATAAATTGCTTTTCCAAACCTGTAGGATCATTAAATATATGGAGTACTGTACGTATAAATGGAGTGCTTCTTTTCCTTTAAGAAAAGACAGCCTGGGGTGCAGGTTCGTCTCTGTGGTGGCAGAAGTTCTGAGGCTATAAGGAGCTAGGACAGTAGCACTCAGAAAGCTATGATGTTGTCAGGAATGAGTGATTCCTCCCTTCTTTTAAAAGAGTCCTTTAACATGGAAAATAGGGTGTTGTCTTCAATGACCTTTTATCAAGTATGCTTCTCAAGCATGTTCAAAAAGGTTAAATCCACAAAATTATTTACATCATAACATGGTGATCAATTTTGTTGTAATGTCCTCTTCCCAAGAGAACTTACCTGTCTGAAAGGGATATGAATCCAGAAAAGACAAGAATGTGATCTGCTTGAAAAAACAGTTCCAACTGTTTAAATCATATGGTCCAGTTAACAAGGTCTGATTTGTCCCACTGTAGTTTATGATCCTGAAGCAAACAATGGCAGGGCACACTTTTTCTTGATTGACATTTTTACTTTGTCTATGTTTCTGTTTTTTTGTTTGTTTGTTTGTTTTTAACTTACAAATAATGGTTACAGTCATACTTACTAGAAGACATTATTCTAGTAAGGGCTGAAAATTGGAGCAAATTGCAAGCTTCCTTGTCATGTCTATTAGTTGGTAGGTTTCACTCCACCCAAATAATATTTAGACTTTAAAAGGGTGGTAACTAGGGTGGAAGGGAGAGCAAGTATTCTTTTGATCCCAAGATGAAATATTACTACTAAACAAAACATACATTCCTAGGTTCAGAAATTGGCTGAGTGTTTATGTGTGGGAAGGATATCATAAATGTGGACTACTAGGAAAATTTCATGCAATTAGTTAGATTTGTAATACTTTATTCGATCTTATGGAGGTAAATCTTGCTAAACTCAGTGATTACCTGTTGATATTTTCTGACTCATTCAAGTATTTAAGACAAAGACATTTCCTCTTGGACTATGGATAAATCTTTTCACTGTAGTAAAATTACATATTAAGTAACTTTTCCTGTATTATTGTTGGATATGTCATATATTTTCTCCAAATTTCTATTAGTCAAGCAACTACCTGAAAATTCTGACTTAACTTTTAAAAATATATGTCTAATATATATTGCCATGAGTTATAATTTGATCAGTGATCTCTATATCTAATTCAAATAGATCATGACATGATATATGTAAATGTGTTAAAATCTTCTTCTTATCCTTATTTTTGTGGATTTTATAAGCACAAAATTTGATTAGCTTAATTATAATCTGTGGCTTATGATTTACTATTATCATTAGTTCATGTGGCATTCAGATTTTATTGAACTTAGTAATATCTTATTAATATTATATGATATCATGTTGTGTCATATCATACCATATCATCATATATCCTGACCAAGACAGACTTAATATTTCTCTCAGCTTGGCTAAACTTGAGGTTTTTCCTGACTATAGGCCCCTGACCTCCCTTTTCTTAGAGCATTTACTTTAGAAAACTTGAGATTATAAATTCTTTTCTCTGCTCCTTTGAGATGTAAATCTTCTTACAGCCTGTTAAGGTTTTGCAACCCCAAAATATTTTCCTGGAGGACCCTGTATTGATCCTTTCCAGATGTAATCATCAAGAAAGATGGGACCCCTATCTTCCAGGCTCACTGGGAGGGGAGGAGTCTAACTTCAATTAGTACCAGTTAGCAAACACAGATGGTCTATCACACTGACTAACCTCCTTAATGTCCTTTTCCACTAGCTCACCCAGTTCTTGAAACCTCTTGCCTTTTATTTCAACAGAATTGATTTCAATTGATTTCAATAGTCTTGACTTCTAATGCAATAGTCTTGAATAAAGTCTTCCTTGCCTAACTCTGTCTAATGCAATTTCTTCTTTGAGAGCTCCAAGAACTAAAATCTTACCTGCAATCTATGTTCTCCTTGTGCATTTCATTCCCCTACCTTCTATATAAACGCAATCACAATCCTGAATTTCAGATTTCTCCTTCCTTTCCACTTTATGTATTTTATTTTTATTACATATATATGAATATCTAAAAATATCTTTTATTTCTTTATCTTTTCTTGATATTTCTTTATTTTTTCTTGATAAGATATTTCTTTATCTTTTCTTGAAAAGATTTAAAAAGGTATAGTGCTTGTGATTCTCAATTAATAATACCTTTCGGAAATTTATTCATATTATGATTAATATTCACAGCTGTAATACCTTTTATTGTGTGAATATGTAACATTGTTATGAACAGAATTTCTTTATACATTCTTGTATATATTTCCTGGTACATAATGTAAGAGGTTTGTTGATTATCTTTTTGGGAATGAAGTATTTTAAGGTATATGAATTACAAGGTATATGCATTTTTAATATTTGGTTAAATAGATTTCCCAAATGGCTATATTAAACATCAGTTTACCATGTATTTTCCAAAACTTGATAATATCAGTCTTTTATCTCTCATTTTTTCTCTCTCCCTTTTTAAACAAAATAATGGGAATGCCATTGAAAGATTTTCCACATTAAGAACAAGAAATTTTCTTTATCAAAGGTGTCTTATAAAATTATATTAAACTTAAAAAAATAAAATGACAATCCACAAGCTTGATGAAGACAAAATCTATAAAAACATGAGCAGGACTTTGAATGGAGAGCATATGTTATCAATAAACATATTAAGAAGTTATTGATTTTGTTAAGGATCAATGGAATGAAAATCAGGAAAAAATATGAAAATAAAAAAATGTAGCAACTCTTGAATGTAGATCCTCTACCAGTTCACATTGGTGACAGTCTTATTATTCTACTAATTGCTATGCATATTCATTTGGATTTAATACTCAAAAAAAATCTATGTGATATTCCCAATTAAAATAAGAAGGAAAAAATTGGTGATATGGTGAAAAAATTTCTGAGAGTATGTTTAAAGAATAATTCAATTTTAAACTATATTTGCTGTGCTGGAGTTACAACAAATGCCATGTTCACATTTAGTATCTAATATTATTACACTATCTGATAATATTATTATTTATCTAATATTATTACACTAATATTATTTACACTAATAACTAGAAATATGTTATTATATTGCAAGCAAATGTACATTTCCTAAGTGTACGTTAGAAATTATATATAACACCATTGAAATGTTGATAAGAACCCCCTTTATGAAACCCCAAAATAATTATATTGAAAATCTCTCACTGTATTCCTAACAATATTAATTATTGAAAAATTCTTTTAAAACTTTTATTTGGGTAATTTTAAATATGGAAGTTTTAATTTATTGATGTATTACAGCAATTTGGAATTTAAAAAAAACTTTTTTTTTATTTTATAGTAGACAAATGAATTATAAATATTTAAACACAGAAATAACAGCATATATCACTAACATTGAAAATATCTGGAAAAGTATACAATAGAGTAGTTTTAAATTATACAATGAAACATCTTGGATATGGAAGGGCATTTTGACACTTTGTCTCTTGGATCAATTTTATGTTTATAACAAAATTGAAAAGGAGGGTACAAAGATTTCCCATGTACCGTCTACCCCCATACATGCATAGTTTCCTCCTCTAAATATCAATATTACTCACCAGAATGGTAAATTTTATACCAGAAATGAACCCACATTGGCACACCACAATCAATTAAAGTCCACAGTTAACCTTAGGGTTTACTATTGATGTTATCTATTCTATGGTTGTTTTTACAAAGGTATAATGTCATATAATCCATTCTGATAATATCATACAGTGTGTTTTCACCGTCCTAAAATGTCTCTCCTCTGCCTCTTCATCTCTTTCTGCAGTCCTGGCAATCCAGTGACTTTTTAATCATCTTTACAGTTTTGCCTTTTCCAGAATGTTATATAGTTGCAATAATGCAATATGTAGCCTTTTCAGATTGGTTTATTTCACTTAGTAATATGCACTTAACGTTCCTCCACATCTATTCATGGATTGATAGCTCATTTATTCATAGTTCAGAACAATATGCAATGTCTTAATATAGGACAGTTTACTTATCATTTCACCTACTGAAAGACATTTTGACTGTTTCTAAGCTTTGGCAGTTATGATTAATTAAGCTGCTATAATCATCCTTGCACAGGTTCTTGTGTGGGCACAAGTTTTCAGTTCCTTTGGGTAAATACCAAAGTGTGTGATTGTTGGATCCTATGGTAAGATTGTGTT
The DNA here is from genome assembly GCF_028749965.1 of Puma concolor. Taxonomy (NCBI): domain Eukaryota; kingdom Metazoa; phylum Chordata; class Mammalia; order Carnivora; family Felidae; genus Puma; species Puma concolor. Next base: position 22,881,619 of record NC_141683.1, read on the forward strand.
TTGTTTTGCAGACAACTGCCAAACTGTCTTCCGAAGTGTCTACATTAGCTTGCATTTCCACCAACAAAGTCTGAGCGTTTCTGTTGCTCTCCATCCTCACCAGAGCTGATGTTTTCAATGTTGCAGATTTTGGCCATTGTAATAGGTATGTAGTGGCATCTCATGTTTTAATTTGTATTTTCCAAATGAAAATAATGTGAAGCACTTTTCACCTTATTTGCATGTGTATATCTTTTTTATAAGTTTCTTTATATATTTATTTATTTATTGGGGGGTGAGGGAGAGAGAGAATCCCAAGTAGGCTCCATGCTCAGCCTGGAGCCCGATGGGCACCTTGACTCATGAACGTGAGAGGGCAACAAAAATCCAGATTCAGGAGGCACAGAAATCCCCCAAGAAATGCAACCCAAGATGGTCCACACCAAGACAGATAACAATTAAAATAACAAAAATTGGGCGTGCCTGGGTGGCTCAATTGGTTAAGCATCCAACTCTTGATTCTAGCTCAAGTCATGATCTAATGACCTGACCTAATTAATTAAGTATATCTGTAAGAGTTAAGAGAAGCACAAAATAAAAGGTTGTAAAATATGATACCAAATATCTGAAACATGGAAGGGAGAGGAGTAAAGGATGAGTTCAAAATTAAGCGACCATCAGCTTAATATAGACTGCTATATGCAGAAAATGTTATATATGGACTTAATGGTAACCACAAATCAAAAAACAGTAATAGGTATGCAAAGGGTAGAGGATATCAAGTATATCACCAAAGAAAACCAGAAAATCATGAAAGAGAGAAAGAGAAGGAAGGGTCAGAAAAAATTACAAAGACAACCACAAAGTAAGTAACAAAATAGCAATTAATACATACCTATCAGTTATTACTTTGCATGTAAATGGACTAAATGCTCCTAGAAAAAGATATAGGGTGAAAGAATGGATAAAAAATCAAGACCCCTTTATATGCTGCCTATATGATACTCATTTAAGACCTAAAAATACTTGCAGATTGAAAGTGAGGGGATAGAGAAACATTTATCATGCAAATGCATGTGACATGAAATCCAGAATAGCAATACTTATATTGAACAAAATAGACTTGAAAACAAAGTCTGTAACATTAGACAAAGAAGGACACTATATAATAATAAAGGGGTCAATTCAGAAAGAAGATATAGCAATTGTAGGGGTGTCTGGATGTTTCAGTCAATTAAGTGTCCAACTCTTGGTTTTGGCTCAGATCATGATCTATGGTTCATGAGACCAAGCCCGGTTTTGGGCTCTGTACTGACAGTGTGGAGCCTGCCTGGGATTCTCTCTGTATGTGTGTCTTTCTCTCTCTCTTTCCCTCTCTTTCCTCTCCCCCACTCCACTCTCAAAATAAATAAAGTTAAAAAAAATAAAGATATAAGAATTGTAAATATTTATGCCCCCAACATGAAAGAACCCAAATACATAAAAATAGTTAATAACATAAAATAAATAATTGATAGCAACACAATAATAGTAGGAGACTTTAACACCCCACCTCCATTGATAGATAATCCAAACAGAAAATCAACAAGGGAATGGTGGCTTTGAATGACACACTGGAACTGATGGATTTAACAGTTATATTCAGAACATTTCAACCTAAAACATCAGAATACATTCTTTTCAAGTGCACACAAAACATTCTCCAGAAGAGACCCCATATTAGGTCACAAACAAACCTCAACACATTAAAATAAGGTTGAAATCCTACTACGCTTCTTTTCTGATACTACTATGAAACTGGAAATCAACCACAAGAAAAAAAATCTGGAAAAAGCACAAATACATGGAGGTTAAATAAGATGCTCCTAAACAATGAATGGTCACTGTAAAATAAGAAATATAAAAGTACATGGGAACAAATGAAAATGAAAACATGATGGTTCAAAACCTTTGGGATATAGCAAAAGTAGTTCTATGATGGAAGCTTATAGCAATACAGGGCTACCTTGAGAAGCAAGAAAAATGTCAAATAAACAACTTAACCTTACACATAGAGAAGCTAGGGAAAAAAAAAAACAGCAGAAGGAATGAAATAAGGTAGACTAGAGCAGGAATAAATAAAATAGAACCTAAAAAAAAGAAAAGAGAGAAGCAGAGAAACAGAAAAGACTCAAACCAGAAAAGAAAGAGGAGAAATAATAACCAACACCACAGAAAACAAACAATTGTAAGAAAATATGAAAATATTATAAAAAAATTATATACCAGCAAATTAGACAACCTAGAAGAAATGGTTAAATTTCTAGAAATATATAACCTGAATCAGGAAGAATTAGAAAATTCAAACAGACTAACAAGGAGATTGAATAAACAATAAAAAAGAAAAAGCTTCTAACATACAGAAGCCCAGGACCAGATGGCTTCACAGGCTAATTCTATTAAACATTTAAAGATAAATTAATACCTATTCTTTTCAAGCTACCCCCCACCCCTGCAAAAAAAAAAAAAAAAAAGGAATATTTCCAAATTTATTCAGAGACTGGTATCACCCTGATACCAAAACCAGATAACAAAAACACAAAAAAAGAGAACTAGAGGCCAGTATCTCTGATGAACATAGATGCAGACATCCTCAACAAAATACTAGCAAACCAAATCCAAAAGTACATTTAAAAAAAATCATTCACCACAATCAAGTGGAAATTATTTCCTGGATGCAGGGGTGACTTAATATTCCCATATCAATCAGCGTGACATACTGCATCAATACAAGAAAGTATAAAACTCTTTTGAGCATTTCAATAGAGGCAGAAAAAGCATTTGTCACAGGACAATATCCATTCATGATAAAAACCCTCAACAGAGTAGGTTTAGAGGGAACATACCTTAACATAATAAAGGCCATATATGAAAACCCCACAGTGAACAACATCATACTCAGTGGAGGAAAAACTGAGATCTTTTCCCTTAGGTCAGGAATAAGACAAGGATGTCCACTGTCACCACCTTTATTCAACATAATACTGCAAGTTTTAGCCACAGCAGTCAGACAACAAAAAGAAATAAAAGGCATCCTATGGATAGGAAAAAGTAAAACTTTCAGTGTTTGCGGGTGACATGACATTACCACCAAAAAAACCCTGCTGGAACTGATAAATGAATTCAGTAAAGTTGCAAGATACAAAATCAAAGTGCAGAAATCTGTTGCATTCCTATCCACTAATCAAGAAACATGAAGCATGAAGAGAAATTAAGAAACAATCCCATTTACAATTGCACCAAAATAATAAGATACCTAGGAATAAACCTAACCAAAGGGGTGAAATACTTGTACTTTCAAAACCATAAAACATTAATGAAAGAAATTGAAGAAGACACAAAGAAATGGAAAGATGTTCCATGCTCATGGATTGGAAGAACAAATATTATTAAAATAGTTATACTGCTCAAAGCAATATACAGATTGGATACACTCTCCATCAAAATACCAACAGCATCTTTCACAGAACTAGAAAAAACAATCCTAAAACTTATATGGAACCACAAAAGACCCCAAATAGCCAAACCCATCTTGAAAAAAAAAAAAAAAAAAAGGCAAAGCTGGAGGTATCACAGTCCTAGACTTCAAGTGATATTATAAACAGTATGGTACTGGCACAAAAATAGACACATAGATGAATGGAACAGAATAGAAAGCCCAGAAATAAACGTACAATTATATATGGTCAATTAATCGTTGACAAAGCTGGAAAGAATATCCAATGGGAAAAATACAGTCTCTTCAACACATATTGTTGGGAAAACTGGACAGCAACATGCAAAGAATGAAACTGGGCCACTGTCTCACACCATACAGAAAAAAAAATTCAAAATGGAGTAAAGACCTAAATGTGAGACCTGAAACCATAAAAAATCTTAAGACAATAATGTCTCTGACATTGGCCATAACATTTTTCTAGATATATGTCAGGAGGCAAGGGAAACAAAAGGAAAACTAAACTATTGGGACTATTTCAAAATAAGAAGATTTTGCACAGTGAAAGAAACAGCAAAACTAAAAGGCAACCTATTGAATGGAAGAAGATATTTGCAAATGACATATCTGATAAAAGGTTAGTTTCAAAAATATATAAAGAACTTCTCTAATTCAACACCCAAAAAACAAATAATTCAACTCAAAAATGAACAGAAGAAGTGAATAGACGTCTCTCCAAAGACGACATACAGATGACCAACAGACACATGACAAGATGCTCAACATCACTGATCATCAGGGAAATACAATTCAAAACCACAATGTGATATTATCTTACACTTGCCAGATTGACAAATATAAACACCACAAGAATCAACAAATGTTGGCAAGGGTGTGTCAAAAATGGAACTCTCTTGCACTGTTGGTGGGAATGCAAATTTGTGCAGCCCCTGTGGAAAACAGTATGGATGTTTACAAAAACAAAATTAAAAATAGAACTACCCTACAATCCAGTAATTACACTACTAGGTATTTACCCCCAGAATACAAAAACACTGATTCAAAGAGATATATGCACCCCTCTGTTTATAGCAGTATTATTTACAATAGCCAAATTATGAAAGCAGCCCAAGTGTCTATTGATAGATTATAAAGAAGTTGTGGTACACACCCACACCCACACACACACACACACACACACACACACAATGTAATATCATTCAGCCATTAAAAAGAATGAAATCATATCATTTGCAATATCATGTATGGAAGTAGAGAGTATAATGCTAAGCAAAATAAGACAAAAAAAGACAAACACCATATGATTTCACTCATTTGTGGTATTTAATAAACAAAACAAATGAGCAAAGACCAGAGAGGAGATTGTGGGGGATGTATGAAATACTTGATGGGAATTAAGCAGTGCACTTGTCAAGTTGAGTACTGGGTGATGCATGGAATTGTTGAATTACTCTATTGTACACCTGCAACTACTGTAACACTGTATATTAACTATACTGGAGTTAAAATTAAAAAAAGAAAAAAAATACAAAAGAATTTTCTGAACCATTTTGTAATTGAGTTATATTTTTAATTTTTTTTGAGTCTTAAAGGTTCTATATGCTCCCGTATGTTTACAGCAACATTATTTACAATAATCAAGGTATGGAAGCAACCTAGGTATCCATGTGTCTATTGATAGATGAATGTATAAAGAATATGTCACACTAACACACATACATACACATATACTCTCACATCCATGGAATATTCTACAGCCATAAAAGGATGAGATCTTGGTGCACCTGGGTGGTTCCGTTGGCTAAGTGTCTGACTTCGGCTCAGGTCATGATCTCACAATTCGTGGATTTGAGCCCCACATTGTCTCTGTGGTGACAGCTCAGAGCCTGGAGCCTGCTTCGGATTCTGTGTCTCCCTCTCTCTTTGCCCCTCACCACCTCGTGCTCTGTCTCTCTCTCAAAAATAAATAAACATTGGGGTGCCTGGGTGGCTCAGTTGGTTTAGTGTCCAACTTCAGCTCAGGTCATGATCCCACAGTCCGTGAGTTCGAACCCCGCGTCAGGCTCTGCACTGACAGCTCAGAGCCTGGAGCCTGCTTCGGATTCTGTGTCTCCCTCTCTCTCTGCCCCTCCCCTGCTCATGCTCTGTCTCTGTCTCAAAAAATAAATTAAAAAAAATTTAAAAAATAAAAAAAAAATAAACATTAAAAAAAATGAAAAAAAAAAAAAAAAAAGGATGAGATCTTGCCATGGCAACAACATGGATGGACCTAGAGGGTATTATACTAAATGAAATAAGTCCTACTGAGAAAGACAAATGCCATATGATTTCAATCATATAAAATCTGAAAAAAAATTAAATGTATAAAACAAACAAAAAGCAGATCCAGACTTATAGGTAGGGAGAACAAAATGGTATTTGACAGCAGGAAGAGGAGTAGAAGGGATAGGAAGAATGGGTGTAGGGGAGTGGCAGATAAAGACTTTTTTTTTTTTTTTTTTTTTTTTGCATATTTTGGGTAACAGTCCTTTATAAGATGTGGCTTTTGCAAGTATTTTCTTCTAGTGTATGATTTTTCTTCTCATTTTCTTCATTGATTTTCTCAGAGCAAGTGTTTTTAATTTTAACGAAGTCCATATTATCAATTAATTTTTTTCATGGTTTATGTCTGGTGTTGTATCTAAAATGGCATAGCCATACCTGAAATCATCTAGATGATCTATATTATTTTCTAGGAGTTTAATAGTTTTGCATTAGATATTTAGGTCTATCATCTGTGTAGTCTGTGTCTAGATTCATTTTTTGCAGGCAGATGTCTTGTTGTTCTAGCATCATTTGTTGAAGAGACTGTCTTTTCTCCATTGTATCATCACCTTTGTGCCTTTGTCAAGTATCACTTGACTACATTTATGTGACTCTATTCTGTTTCATTGATCTGTTTTTCTGTTCTTTCACCAATATCACATTGTCTTGATTACTGTAGTTTTATAGTAAGTTTGGAATTAGGCAGCAGCAGTCATTCAACTTTGTTCTTTTTCTTCAATATGATATACCTTATACTGGGTCTTTTGCTTCTTTAGATAAACTTTAGAATTAATTTGTCTATATCTACAACATAATATGCTGGGTTTTTGATTGAGTTTGCATGGAATCCACAGATCAAGCTGGGAGGAACTGACCTCTTGACAATATTGAGTCTTCCTCTCCATGAACATAAGGTATCTCCACATTCATTTAGTTCTTCGATTTTATTCATCAGAGGTTGGTAGGTTTGCTCATGTAGATATTACACATATTTTATTGATTTATACCTAAGTATTGCATTCTGGGGGGTGCTAACATAAATGGCATTTTATTTTTTTGTTTCAAATTCCACTTGTTTGTTGCTGGAAAGTAGGAAAGCAATTTATTTTTGTATATATTCGCCTTATACAGAGAGTTTTTTGTTTGTTTTTTTTTTTTTTTTTTTACGTTTTTTATTTATTTTTGGGACAGAGAGAGACAGAGCATGAACGGGGGAGGGGCAGAGAGAGAGGGAGACACAGAATCGGAAACAGGCTCCAGGCTCCGAGCCATCAGCCCAGAGCCTGATGCGGGGCTCGAACTCAGGGACTGCGAGATCGTGACCTGGCTGAAGTCGGACGCTCAACCGACTGCGCCACCCAGGCGCCCCTACAGAGAGTTTTTATCATAAATTAGTACTGATTTTTCTCAAAGGATTTCTACATCTATTGACATGAATATGATTTTTCTCTTTTATTCCATGGATGTGATGGATTACATTAATTGATTTTTGAATATTGAAACAGTCTTGCATATATTGGATAAGTTCCTCTTGGTTGTGATGCATAATTGTTTTTTATTCTTGCTTAGTTTCATTTTGCCAATATCTGCTGAGGATTTTTGAATCTATATTCATGAGAAGTATCAGTCTTTAGTTTTCTTTTCTTGTATATCTTTATCTGGTTTTCGTATTAAGGTAATACTCTCCTTATAAAATAGGAAGTATTTTCTCTGCTTCTATCAGCTTAACTAGATTGTAGAAAATTTGTGTTATTTTCCCCTCAAATGTGGTAGAATTCACCAGTCAGCCCATCTGGGCTTGGTGTTTTCTGTTTTGGAAGGCTATTAATTATTGACTTAATTTTTTAAAATAGTTATATTCATATTCATATCATGTACTTCTTCCTGTATGAGCTTTTACAGATTGTGTCTTTCAAGGAATTGGCCCATTGAATCTAGGTTGTTAAATTGGTGGACATAGAATTATTTTTATATTTTTCTTTTACCCTTTTAACTTCTATAGGATCAATAGTGATATTCCCTCTTTTACTTCTGATATTACTAATTTGTGTTTTCATATATATATTTTTGAAATTTCCTCTAATATATATGTTCAATGCTATAAATTATCCTGTAAGCATTGCTTCTGCTGTATCTCACAGGTTTTGAAAAGTTGTGTTTTAATTTTTATTTAGTTAAAAATATTTTAAAATTCCTCCTGAAATTTTTTCTTTGACCAATGTGTTATTTATAAGTGTGTGTCTAATCTCCATGTATTTGGGGATTTTCCATTTATCTTTCTATTATTGATTTCTAGTTTAATTTCATTGTGGTCTCAGAGCAGACGTTGTATTATGTTATTTTAAATTTGCCAAGGTATGTTTTTTGGTCCAGACTGTTGTCTGTTTTGGTGAAAAGTGTATATTCTGCTGTTGGATGAAGTAGTCTATAGATATCACTTGTATCCGTTTGATTGATGCGGTTGTTGAGTTTAATTAATTATGACCTTAGTGATTTTTTTTTTCCTGACTGAAAGAGCTGTCCATTTGTAAGGGATGTGTTTCCCAATATGTTTAGAGTTTCCACCTATAATAGTGAATTCACCTATTGCTCCTTTCAATTCTATTAGTTATTGTCTCACAAAGTTTGACACTCTGTTATTAGTCACTTTAAGAATTGTATGTCTTTTCAGAACACATGAACATAAGGGAAGGGAAACAAAAATAATATAAAACAGGGAGGGGGACAAAACAGAAGAGACTCATAAATATGGAGAACAAACTGAGGGTTACTGGAGGGGTTGTGGGAGGGGGATGGCCTAAATGGGTAAGGGGCACTAAGGAATCTACTCCTGAAATTACTGTTGCACTATATGATAACTGATTTGGATATAAATTTTAAAAAATAAAAAATGAAATTAAAAAAAATTGTATGTCTTTTTAGAGAACTGACTCCTTTATCATTATATAATGTCCTTCTTTATCCCTGATAACTATACTTAAAGTTTGCTCTGTCTGAAATTAATATAGCTCCTCCTGCTTTCTTTTCATTAGTGTTAGGATGGTTTCTTTTTCTCTACCCATTTACTTTAACCTATATGCGTCTTTATATTTAAAGTGGGTTTCTTGAAATAACATATAGCTGGCTCATGTTTTTTGGTCCACTGTGGCCAGACTTCTGTATTTTAACTGGTGCATTGCACCTTTGAAATTCAAAATGATTACTGATATATTTGAATTAATATCTAACATATCCATTAGTGTTATCTGTATATTGCCCTTGTTATTTGTTTTTGTTTTGGCCTTCTACTTTTTTTTTTTTTTTTTGGTCTTTTGAACATTTGATTTCATATTTTCTTCTCTTCTAGTATATCAGTTACACTTTTTTTTTTTAGTAGTTGCCCTAGATTTTGCAGTATACATTTACCACTAGTCCAAATCCACTTTCAAAAAATACTATAAAACTTTATGAATATTGTGAATAGCTTATAATAAAAAAATAATCTTAAGTTCTTCCAACGCTTGCATCATTGTTGTCATTTGTCTCACTTATATATAAGCATACATGAGGTATATATGATGGCATGTTTATACACATAAGGTGTATATAATCATACTTTAATACATTGTTGCTATCATAATTTTGATCAAGCTATTATCTTTTTTATCAATTGAGAATAAGTCATATAAAAACTTTTATTTTAGTTAGTAGTGAAGTTATTTCCTCTTATAAGTTCTTCCTTACTTTATGAGATCCAACTTTCTGAACAATTTTTTTTCCTTCTCTCTAAAGAACTTCTTTCAACATTTCTTGCAATGTAGGTCTACTGGCAGAAAATTCTCTCAATTTTTGTTTGTCTGAGAAAGTATTTCTCCTTCACTTTTGAAGAATAATTTCACAGGATACAGCATTCCAAGTTGGTAGTCTTTTCTTTCAAATTTGTGTATTTCACTCCATTTTCTTGCTTACATGACTGAGGAGAAGACTGATGTAATTTTTATTTTTGTTCCTTTAGAGTTAAAGTGTTTTTCCTTTGAGCTTCTGTCAGCATTTTTTTCTTAGATTTTTGTTGTTCTTGTTTTTCTTTAATTTGAATATGATATACCTAGATGTAGTTTCTTGGCATTTTTCCTGCTTGTTTTCTGAATTTCATGGATGTATGGTTTGGTGTCTGACATTAATTTAGGGAAATTTTTCAGTCATAATTTCACATATTTCTTTTTTTTTTTTTCTGATGATGATACTCCCATTATGTGTATGTTACATCTTTTGTGGTTGTCCACACTCCCTGGATATTTTTTTTCTTTCTTTCTTTCTTTCTTTCTTTCTTTCTTTCTTTCTTTCTTTCTTTCTTTCTTTCTTTCTTCTTACTTTGTTCTCTTTGCTTATTGGTTTTTAAGAATTTTATTAATACTTTTATAGCTCAGAGAAGCTTTCTTCATCTATGTTCAGTCTACTAATAAACTCATCAAAGGTATTCATTTCTGTTATGATGTTTTTGATACCGCTAGGTTTTTTGTTGTTGTTTTTGTTTGGTTATTTCTTAGGATTTTCTCTGCTTATATTTCTCTCTGCTTATATTTCCCATCTGTTCATTTTATTTTATTTTATTTTTTTAATTTCATTTTTTATTTTTTAAAATTCACATCTAAATTAGTTATCATATAGTGCAACAGTAATTTCAGGAGTAGATTCCCTAGTGCCCCTTACCCATTTAAGCCATCCCCCCTCCCACAACCCCTCCAGTAACCCTCAGTTTGTTCTCCATATTTATGAGTCTCTTCTGTTTTGTCCCCCTCCCTGTTTTTTTATTATTTTTGTTTCCCTTCCCTTATGTTCATCTGTTTCGTCTCTTAAAGCCCTCATATGTGTGAAGTCATATGATTTTTGTCTTTCCATGACTGACTAATTTCGCTTAGCATAATACCCAGTTCCATCCATGTAGTTGCAAATGGCAAGATTTCATTCTTTTTGATTGCCAAGTAATACTCCCTTGTATGTATATATACCACATCTTCTTTATCCATTCATCCGTCAATGGACATTTGGACTCTTTCCATACTTTGGCTATTGTTGATAGTGCTTCTATCAACATGGTGGTGCATGTGTCCCTTTGAAACAGCACACCTGTATCCCATGGATAAATACCTAGTAGTGCAATTGCTGGGTCGTAGGGTAGTTCTGTTTTTAGTTTTTTGAGGAACTTCCATACTGTTTTTCAGAGTGCTGCACCAGCTTGCATTCCCACCAACAATGCAGTAGAGATCCTCTTTCTCTGCATCCTTGCCAACATCTCTTGTTGTCTGAGTTGTTAATGTTTGCCATTCTGACAGGTGTAAGGTGGTATCTCATTGTGATTTCTCTTTCTGTTGCTTCATTGTTGGTGTATAGGAATGCAACTGATTTCTGTGTGTTGATTTTATATACTGCAACTTTGCTGAATTCATGAATCAATTCTAGCAGTTTTTTGGTGGAATTTTTTGGGTTTTCCATATAGAGTATCATGTCATCTGTGAAGAGTGAAAGTTTGACCTCCTCCTGTCTGATTTGGATCCCTTTTATTTCTTTGTGTTTTCTGATTGTAGAAGCTAAGACTTCCAATACATGTTGAGTAACAGTGGCGAGAGTGGACATCCCTGTCTTGTTCCTGACCCTAGGGGGAAAGCTCTCAGTTTTTACCCATTGAGGATGATATTAGGGTCGTTCATATATGGCTTTTATGATCTCGAGGTATGCTCCTTCTATCCCTACTTTCCTGAGGGTTTTTATCAAGAAAGGATGCTGTCTTTTGTCAAATGCTTTCTCTGCATCAATGAGAGGATCATTTGGTTCTTGTCCTTTCTTTTATTGATGTGATGAATCACATTAATTGTTTTGCAGATATTGAACCAGCCCTGCATCCCAGGTATAAATCCCACTTGGTCGCGGTGAAGTGTTTTTTTAGTGTATTGTTGGATCCGGTTGGGTAATATCTTGTTGAGGAGTTTTGCATCCATGTTCATCAGGGAAATTGGTCTATAGTTCTCCTTTTTAGTGGGATCTCTGTCTGGTTTTGGAATCAAGGTAATGCTGGCTTCATAGAGTTTGGAAGTTTTCCTAACATTTCTATTTTTTGGAACAGCTTCAAGAGAATAGGTGTTAACTCTTCCTTAAATGTTTGGTAGAATTCCCCTGGAAAGCCATCTGGCCCTGGACTCTTGTTTTTTGGCAGATTTTTGATTACTAATTCAATTTCCTTACTGGTTCTGGGTCTGTTCAAATTTTCTATTTCTTCCTGTTTCAGTTTTGGTTGTGTATAAGTTTCTAGGAATTTGTCCATTTCTTCCAGATTACCCATTTTATTGGCAAATAATTGCTCATAATATTCTCTTATTATTGTTTTTATTTCTGTTGTGTTGGTTGTGATCTCTCCTCTTTCATTCTTGATTTTATTTATTTGGGTCTTTTGCTTTTTTCTTTTTGATCAAACTGGCTAGTGGTTTATCACTTTTGTTAATTCTTTCAAAGAACCAGCTTCTGGTTTCATTGATCTGTTCTGCTGTTATTTTGGTTTCCATAGCATTAATTTTTGCTCGAATCTTTATTATTTCCTATCTTCTGCTGGTTTGGGGTTTTATTTGCTGTTCTTTTTCCAGCTCCTTAAGGCTTAAGGTTAGGTTGTGTATCAGAGATCTTTCTTCCTTCTTTAGGAAGGTCTGGATTGCTATATACTTCCTCTTATGACCACCTTTGCTGTGTCCCAGAGGTTTGAGCCTGTGGTATTACCATTTTCATTGGCTTCTATGTACTTTTTGGTTTCCTCTTTTTCTTGGTCTTTTTCATTCTTTAGTAGGATCGTCTTTAGTCTCCAAGTATTTGTTATCTTTCCAAATTTTTTCTTGTGGTTGATTTTGAGTTTCATAGCATTGTGGTCTGAAAATATTCATGGTATGATCTCAATCTTTTGTACTTACTTAGGGCTGATTTGTGTCCCAGTAGATGGTCTATCCTGAAGAACGTTCCATGTGCACTGGAAAAGAATGTATATTCTGCTGGTTTAGGATGAAATGTTCTGAATATATCTGTTAAGTCCATCTGGTGCAGCGTGTCATTCAAAGCCATTGTTTCCTTGTTGATTTTTTTATTAGATGATCTGTCCATTGCTGTCAGCGGGGTGTTGAAGTCTCCTACTATTATGGTATTACTATTGATGAGATTCTTTGTGTTTGTGATTAATTGATTTATGTATTTGGCTGCTTTCACATTTGGCACATAAATGTTTACAATTGTTAGGTCTTCTTGGTGGATAAAAAAATTAAAACTAAAAAAATATTAAAATTAAAGATTAAAAACACTCACAAACACAAAATTCGAATAGATGATGCTAGATCCTAGGTGTGTATTGGTCTGGATGTTGAAAGTGGTTTGACAGATTAGAGAAAAAAAGGGGGGGAAGGAAATCGTTTGAGAATTTTAAAAAATGAATACACTGAAGTAGACTAAAATGAGATGATGGGGTAAAATAGAATTTGAAAAAATATACACAAAAGTAAAGAATATAGTAGAAAAAATTAAAGAAAAATATTTTTAATAAAAGTTAAAAATAAATATGAATTTCTTCTTTTTCTGTATTTAAGAAAAAAGAAATGAAAAAGAAAAAAGAAAAAGAAAAGAAAAGGAAATTGTTTGAAAATTTGAAAAGGTGAATACACTGAAATAGACTGAAATAGACTGAATACACTGGAATAGACTAAAATAAAATGATGGAAGTAAAATAGAATTTGAAAATATTTACACAAAAGTAAAAAATATAGTAATAAAAATTAAATAAAAATATTTTTTTTTTAAATTTTTTTTTTTTTTTCAACGTTTTTTTTTTTTATTTATTTTTGGGACAGAGAGAGACAGAGCATGAACGGGGGAGGGGCAGAGAGAGAGGGAGACACAGAATCAGAAACAGGCTCCAGGCTCTGAGCCATCAGCCCAGAGCCCGACGCGGGGCTCGAACTCAGACCGCGAGATCGTGACCTGGCTGAAGTCGGACGCTTAACCAACTGCGCCACCCAGGCGCCCCAAATAAAAATATTTTAATAAAATTGAAAATAAAAGTGAATTTTTTCATTCTGTACTCAAGAAAAAGAAAGGAAGCATAAAAGGGAAAAAAAAAGAAAATTGGAAAGATGAACCTGCTAGCAGATTGAAGTAGGACTGAAATTACTTCGTTTTCCCCTAGAAGTCAGTGTATGTAGTGCTTTATAATCTATAAGCTGGCAGTGAGACTTGTGTTCTTGAAGAGAGAGGTTGGCCCAGTTGGGCGGGGCTCAGTGTAACAGCTCTGCTCTCCACTAGATGGCGCTGCTAGGGGTGGATTGTTGCGGTGCTCGTAGGTGCCTATGCGCATGTGCGGTAGTAGTGGACCTGGTGTCACCCAGCTACCCAGCCTGTTCTCCTGGATCAGCAATTGCACACCTGTCCTGTCTTTAGCTCTCATCCACTCCCTGCTTTTTCACTCTCTGTGACCAGGCCCCAGGCAGTACTGCTCTCAGGAGTTTTGTCTCAGATGTGGCTGTTTTCCCCAGCCCCTTACCAGCCCCTTACTTCTGAAGGACTGGAACGGCTTTGACCCGTTCCGCCCCTCTGCGGGAGGGTCTCACAGAGCAATGGCCGAATAACAGCTGCACCCAGGAAAGCTTGCGGGACCCTGTTGCTGCTGGTGCCCTGAGACTGTGTCCAGGTGCCGGCCCGCCCCAGAAAAAGTTCGTGAGATAGTGTAGCAACAGCATTTCAGGGATTATGGAAAATCACAACACACATCTGGCCCTAGGCTTCACCCTTAACGACCTTGTTCCAGCACCAGCGAATGTGGCTGCCTCCTGGGGTCTGCTGGGACCAGGTGGCTTCAACAGTCTCTACCAAATGTCCTTCCAGCAGTGGAACTGCTTTTCCCTGTGTGGCCCAAGAACCTCCCGGACCCCACTATGTTCCTGGGGATTCGCCCTTCCCATCAGAGCACCGCCAGGTATGGAGCTGCAGAGTTGCAGCTTTTGCGCTCCCCTTGTTTACAGTCTTAATGGAATTTAAACCTTCTCCTCTCTACCTTTTTAGTTTAGTCCCTGCAGCTGTTTTCAATGTTCCACTTTCTCTCCAGCTGCTTTTGGGGAGGGGTGCTTTACCCATTTTCTCCCCCCCCCACCCCAGTCTCCGTCCTTTCTCCACTTGCAAAAGCACCTCCCTTCCTGCACCTTCTCGCTCCCCAAGTTCACTTCTCTGTGCTGTGTACCTGCTGAATTCTGTGGTTCAGGTTGTGCAGATTGTTGTGTTAATCCTCCAGTCAGTTTTCTCGGTGTGTAGGATGGTTTAGTGTTGGTCTGGCTGTATTTCATGGACGCGAGACACACAAAAAACTTCCATGCTGTTCTGCCATCTTGGCTCCTCCCTCCTCCCATCTGTTCTTTTATGCTGTCTGTTTTATCCATTACAGCCCTCAGCATATTTGTTATGGTTGTCTTAAATTCCCATTCTGAAATGCCAACATCCCTACCATGTTTGGTTCTGATGTTTGCTCTGTCTCTTTGAATTACATTTTTTGCCTTTTTGTCTTGGTATGTTTTGTAATTTTTTCTTAATAGTTGGATATTATGTACCAGGTAAAATGAGCTGCTGTAAATAGGCCGTTAGTGATGCAGTAGTGAGCTGTGAGAGGTGAAGCGCTTTCTTTTTCTTCCTTTTTTTTTTTTTTGTTAATGTTTAGTTATTTATTTTTGAGACAGAGAAAGAGAGAAAGAGACAGAGAGACAGAGTACATATAAGCAGGGGAGGGTCAGAGAGAGAGGGAGAAAGAGAATCCCAAGCAGACTCCATGCTGTCAGTGCAGAGCCTGACTTGGGGCCTGAACCCACAAACTGTGAGATCATGACCTGAGTTGAAATCAACAGTTGGACGCTCAACCGACTGAGCCACCCAGGCACCCCACGAAGCAACATTATAGTCTTATGATTAGGTTTCAGTCTTTTGTGAGCTTGTGCCTCTCAACTGTGAACTTCATAAGTGTTTCTCAGTTCTGTCCCCGTCTCCATTTATGTGGACAGGATGGTTAGAGTGGGCTGGAGTTTGCTGTTTCCCCTTCCTAGGTCAGTTAGGCTTTGTTTATCCCCCACAGGTCAGGCTCTGGTTAACTAGTTTCCCCTGAGGGCAGGCCTTGCTCAGAAGAACAGAGTGCTGTGGTGTATATCAAGATAGTTACTTTCTTCTGGTGGAAGCCCAAGGGGGATTTTTCTGTGATATTTACTGTAGGATCCTGGTCGATGAAGCTTCTGGAGGGAAATCTCACAGTATTGAGGGACTCCTTCCATGACCGGGCTTATCTACCCTGAGCCTCCAGCAGTTTGTGCTGTGCAGTTCAGGCTTTTCTGTGCAGTGCTTTTCCTGGGGAAGTTTCTGCTTTGAGTCTTACCAGCAAGTTGTGACTTCCTGCGTTCGCTGGTCTGTCTCTTTAATCTTGGCGGCAATGGCTTGCCCTGTGTCTCCACCTCTTGGATACAAGAAGAGTTGTTGACTTTAAGGTCTCTTCAACTTTTAAACATGTTTTGACATGTTGCTGACTTCAAAGTTCCTTACGTGTGGGCCTGGAAACTAGAAGTCCTTTTGCTTTTTTGGAAAGGTTTCAACTTGTAAACAGGGATTCCACTCTAGGAAGTAAAGGAGAAAGAAGAAAAAGAACAGGGGAGTGGTGTGTATGCTAGGTAAGAATGGTGACTAGGAGCCCAGTATCTGGAGTTTGAATCCCAGCTTTGACAAATACTATCCTCTCTAGGATTAATTTCCCTTGACTACAATAAATGAATAAATAAATAAAATTTAAAAAAAATAAAAAAAAATTGCATAGTAGGAGTAACTGTGTTTAGGGACTAGAGATTTAAGACTTAATAAACTTGCATATTGAGAACAATGCCTGATACATGTAAGTTAACTTTTATATAGAATTTACATTAGCTTGTTTGTATTGTGTTAGTTTGGTATTACTATTTGATTTTAACTATTGAATAGTCTAACTCCCTATCTTTAAAAGTACCCTTGTAGAACCCTAGAGAGTTGTGTATCATTCATGTCTAGGATGTTCTAACTTATACTCAGTCTCAGCCTCATTCACAGTTGCTCTCTTAATTGAAATCCCTCCATGTGTTTTATAGGAAAATATAATTTTAGGAATAGAACAGGATCTTATGTTTTTATTGAACTTCTAACCCTAAAAAGATGGACATTTTATAGTATACTGATAGATTATTGTATATTCACAATTGGAAAAGCTCTATATGATAGAATTATCTATCTCTTCAGGAAACCCATTCAATTTTGTGGATAGTTTTCATTATTTTCTTTATAACACATACATATACAGATTTTTGTATGTTTAAATGAACATCACTTTTTAATTTTTTTGCTACTGAGCCGGATGTACTCTATCATCATTTAATACCATTTAAATGGAAGTTTTCCCCACCACCTTTGCCCTATTTAATAGTGTATGTTTTCATATTATACTTTGAGTGTTGCTAACTTTAAAAATTTTTATTCTGGCATCTAAGATACCTATATTCTTGCCAGTTTTGTGAATTAACCTGTCATATTGTCTTATAGTCTTTTCTATATGAAAACAAAGAAATTAAGTATGACATTATAGCAGCTAAGGAAACATTTAGCAATGCAGGGGGAGAATATATGGCCAGATCAAGAAGGTCTAGTGAATTATTAAAGTAGTTCAAAGGTTGATTTCTCAAGATATAGTTGATTTTTTTTTCACACAGCCTTGGAATTATAAGCTGAAACTGCAGAGGTAACAGAAAGAGCAAGACCTTTGACTGCCATCCCTCCTGATCAAGGGCAAAAAATATTGGTTAACGATGTAAACTTGGACATTGTTACTGTAAGGAGTTATTTCTTGTTTTAAAGGATGAATCCACAGATCCCTTAGCTGTTAGCAAGAGAAAAAAGATCAGAGAAGATAATTTGCAAAAGCGGATGTATGTGAAAATTCACAAGAGAAATTCACACACAAGAGAGCTGAAAAAGTAGAAAACGTTTAAGGTAAAGACACAAAAACTCAGTGCATTGATAGAACAATCTAGAATGTTACAGCTGCTTAGGGAGAAGAGATGGTGAGATACTGTGTAATTTCAATTGCTATATCACCTTAATCCAAACTGTCATTCCTAAGGTATCTTTATATACTCACTCATTTCATCTCTTAATATTCCTCTAAGTGATTACAAATAATAATTTTAGTCTCTAAGTTTCTTTAATTCTGAGTGTTTAAGCTTTGTCATTCTGAGTGTTTAAGCTTTGTGTCTTTTTTTTAATGTTTATTTATTTATTTTTTTAGAGAGAGAGAGAGAGTGAGTGAGTGGGAGAGGGGCAGAGAGAGAGGGAAACACAGAATCTGAAGCAGGCTCCAGGCTCTGAGCTGTCAGCACAAAGCCAGATGTGGGGCTCGAACTCACAAACCCTTGAGATCATGACCTGAGCTGAAGTTGGATGCTTAACTGACTGAGCCACCCAGGAACCCCTAAGCTTTGTGTCTTTTGAAGCACATATTTGTTTATCAGGAATTAAGCTATGTGTTTGGGATTTGATATTTCCTTTCTAATAGTATCATTGTTTTTTATATTAGCCAATTAAGATTTCCATATAAACATAACTAATGTTTTTTTCCATATAAACACATTACCATATAAACATAACTAGTATTTTCTCTCTGTAAACAATAAAATCTTTTTAAAATGATTGTTATAGGGGCGCCTGGGTGGCTCAGGCAGTTGGGCGTCAGACTTTGGCTCAGGTCATGATCTCACGGTTCCTGAGTTCGAGCCCCACGTCGGGCTCTGTGCTGACAGCTCAGGGCCTGGAGCCTGCTTCAGATTCTGTGTCCCCCTCTCTCTCTGCCCCTCCCCAACTCATGATCTGTCTCTCTCTCAAAAAATAAAAATAGAGATTAAAAAATATTTTTAAATGATCGTTATAAAAACATATCATACATTTTATAATACTTAATGTTATTCTTAGAGCAATTAAGGTTTATTTAACATTCTAGTCATCATTATGAACATTCATCACTGTAGTTTGCAGTGACTTTATTCTGTTAACCACTTACAACATTTTTCATCTCTGATCTCTTTGTCACGCTGTCATCCTCATGTCTCCTGCCATCATCATTCTTGCTTTTTAAGAGTTAAGTCTACTTATAGAGTATTTCTTCTCACTCACAAAGTAAAAACTGTTGTCACCTGGGGATTAGTTTAAGTGGTCAGAGTTCTTTTTATGAAAAAATGAAGTTGTAAAAAGAAATTTAGATGGCCAGAAAGCTATTCTCTGAGTTAGAAAATGACTCCTTATCATTTTTAACATTTTATAATTTTTAGTTAACATTTTGTACATCAGGTGATATTAAAAAACATTATAATTTAAATAATTGTCTCTGTCTTTTAAAGTTTACAGAAATAAATATTACACAAGTTTCTTCAATTTGGAAAGAGATGCAAAAATTAGTTAAAGGATGTGAGCAGCTTTTTTATACTTCAAATCAGTATGAAATGACTCAGAAAGCTGATTATAATCTGCTTTAGCACAAAGAATATAATCAGAGCTTGTCAAATCAATGTACTTAGAATCATTTTACAGTGTAAGGGACATTTGATGACTAAAGCTGAATCTTACGTAATGGTTTAAAATAAATATATCCTTCATCAATACTACAGTAAAATGTCAATATTTTATTATAAGCATATCAAGTTATATTCAGGCATATATATCACTATACAATCACTGAATATACTTCATAGTTCCTTTGCACTTACTCTCTTTTTTAGTATTAAAATTAATTGAAATGTACGTGTGTGTGTGTGTATGTGTGTGTGTGTAGTCCCCATGTCTGTGTGTGTCTTTGTGTATATGTATACATGTAATAGTATACAAATTGAGCACAATGAAAGTAATTCTCCCTCCCACCCACAATCCACTGTTGCTTCTAACAGAGGCAACCACTCATCTTTGTTCCATATGCATACTTCTGGAAATATTCAGTGCTTACATACAAATGAGCACATACTGTACCACTTTTATGAACCATATTTTTGACATATCTTGGAGATTGTTTTATTTATGCATATTTAGGTCTAAGTAATTATTTGTTTTAGTCACATAATAGCATGTTTCACTGTTTATTGTTATTATCGATGAGCATTCGGTTGCTTCTTTCAGTAAAATTCATATTGCAACAACATTATAAATCATCCATCTTTGTACACATACATTTGTGAAAAAAATTTTGATGTGGATTTCTGGGTCACAGGTATGCAAAACAAGTATCTGAAAGTATGCTCCAGTGATTAAATTTCATGCTAATTTATAATCCCGCTTACAATATATGAATTTTTCTTTGTCTCCTAAACCTTTCCTACAGTGAGTACCATGAAAGTTTTTAACCAACTTTTCATTTGTCTGAAAGTCATTTTACTTTTAATGTGCACAGCTAGTTTATGTATGGCTTCCATTTTCTAATAAGTTATTAATCTGTTATTGATTTTTAAAGCTTTTAATTGTTACACAGATAATACTTATTATATATTAAACACATGTACTTTCAATTTATCCTTGCTTACTGTTTCATAAATGGAGGTGATAGGGTCCCGTCTATAGTGATGAGTTTACGGTGACCCTGACAGAAAACAAACAAAAACTCTAGTCATCTAGAAAGAAAGAAAAGGTGTTCCAAATCAAATGAACCCTTCATTTCATCAATGAATCATTTATTAAATGAATCAAATCATTAATCAATGTTTAATGTTTTAAGAAACTAATAAGTATATAATGTAGGACCAAAAAAAATGAAAAAAGAATGCCCCTTCCACAAGAAGAACAATGTCCATTTTCTTATAGATTTTATTTCTTTTTAAAAAAATTTTTTTTAATGTTTATTTATTTTTGAGACAGAGAGAGACAGAGCATGAACGGGGGAGGGTCAGAGAGAGGGAGACACAGAATCTGAAACAGGCTCCAGGCTCTGAGCTGTCAGCACAGAGCCTGACACGGGGCTTGAACTCACGGACTGCGAGATCATGACCTGAGCTGAAGTCGGCCGCTAAACTGACTGAGCCACCCAGGCGCCCTTCTTACAGATTTTATTTCTTAGATACAGTGCTCTGCTCTTTCGTACATATTCATGACAGATTTTCATGAAGTAATATATACTTTATGAAATGTAAATTGTACTTTTTGGTCACTTAATCATTTTGATCCTGAAATTGAATTCACTGTTGACGGGGATTGCTCTGGCTTCCCTTTCTTTCTCCCTCCCTCCCTTCTTTCCTTAATTCCCCTTTATCTGCCTTCTCACTTTATTTATTTATTTTTTTATCTCTCTAACTCTTGAATGCTTGTTCTTAATCATCATGTCAGAAAGGCCATTCATGGAAAACAACATGGTTAATGTTGGCTACAGAGTTCACATTTGTGCTGACTTTGCTCAGGACTGCTGAGACAGGTGCCTTCCTTGCCATCGTCAGGCCTTGGTTTAGTCTTTACACCATTTATCAAGATGGTTCCTGACACCATTAAGTACAAGGGTGTGTTTCTCACACTGTTTTCCTCCTACTCCCTTGTTTTTTTGTTTGTTTGCTGTTGGTTTGCTTTAGAGAGGAAAAGTATTAAAGAAATTTTGCTATACCATCTTTTCTAAAATACTTATTAACATATATTATTAGTAGTCAAAACAACAGCAGAAATATTCTTCTAGATCTTCTGTAACTTCTTTTTGAAGAACAACACTAAAACAAACAAAAATTAATAGTGAATAAAAAGTTTTCCCATACAGATCAAGGAGAGGAAACCATGTCTTATTAATCTGTTGTTATGTTGTAGTTGTAATATTTTATTTTTTTTTTTTATTTTTTTTTTTTTAATTTTTTTTTCAACGTTTATTTATTTTTGGGACAGAGAGAGACAGAGCATGAACGGGGGAGGGGCAGAGAGAGAGGGAGACACAGAATCGGAAACAGGCTCCAGGCTCTGAGCCATCAGCCCAGAGCCTGACGCGGGGCTCGAACTCACGGACCGCGAGATTGTGACCTGGCTGAAGTCGGACGCTTAACCGACTGCGCCACCCAGGCGCCCTGTAGTTGTAATATTTTAAAGGCTGCTTCAGTATGAACTATTCACAAGGCTTTAACTTCATTTTTTAAGGGTGAGAATAGTTTTAAGAGATTCACAGATGCATGCCATGCATTCATTGCACATATAAAATCCTTGCAGGTATGAAATTCAATCAATAATAATTTTGTGAAGACTACAGTTGCAGTTAGAAAACATCCCGTTCTATTTGTAACTTAAATATGCCTCTGTGTTTGAAACTCTGGTCTATCATTTTATAAATACTTTCCAATGGCCCCTACCTGTTTACATACATTGAAGTTGCCCTAGATATCAAGAATACTAGAGTGACTGATACATCTTCTATTCATTTCATGTGTATTTATCTTTAAGTTAATTTGCTAGTTTCATACCAAATATATAGAATCGGAACACCACAGTTTGAAAAATAAACATTAAAGTTGTCTACAGGTTTTTGGGACAGAAACAGAATACTAGCTAGCACATATATGTGTGCATTTTTTAAACAGATATTTTTATAGATCTTCTAAGTAGTATAAGAGATAAGTGCATACGATCATCTTATTTTAAATGTGAAGTGCCTGGTTATGAAGTTTCACTGTAATACTGGAAGACATATGGAAGACTTTAATCCTCATCTACCTCATTGACACACTAGATATTTTACTAGAGTACTATAATGCTTCTCTGTTATCCCTTTAAAGGTATATAATATTATTCTCACATACATATAGAAGACTTTATAAAACAATCCTAAGTAAAATTAAAACACTAATCAAGCCTAAATTTGGTAGACAGCTCTCATTAATTTAAATAGAAAAGTTCGAAATACTCAGAAAACAAAGCCCTATATACTTGTTATTTGACGATAGGTATTTATTTTTAATTTTTATTGAAGTATAGTTGATGTACAATACTATATTAGTTTCATGTGTACAAGGTAGTGAATTGGCAATTTTATGTATATATTTACATATATATATATATATATATATATATATAAAATTGCCAATATATATATATATAATGAAATGCTCATTACATGTGTAGTTACCATCACCACCCAAAGTTATTATAGCTATTTTACTCACAGTCTTTAAAAAATTTAATGTGATGTTTACAAAATGCTTTATAATCTGTGAGTTTCTAAAAAAGAAAAAAAAATTGAGAGCATCCAGAAGCCCATCATTTACACAGCACTGTTATAAATGTATATGTATTTCTTACCACTTCCCTTGGTGGAACATTGTAAATATAGTATCTTTTACCTGAGATCATATGATGAATTTATAACCTGAAGATGATAATTAAATTCAACCATGATAGTTTCTCCTTTAATGTCAGGAAACCTACTTTAAACAGTCACATACTGTCCTCTCTTATGGAGACATTTTAATTAATTCTACCTTTTTTCTAGTATGTCACCAATTAGTTTTTCCTCTGAAGATATAGGTAAATATATATATATATATATATATATATATATATATATATATATGTGTGTGTGTGTGTGTATATATATATATATATATGTATATAGGTAAATATATATATAGGTAATATATATATATATATATATATATATATATATATATATATATATAGTCTTATTCAAGAATATTTGCCTATACTTAATTCCTCATGATAAGCTTTTACAAAATAAAATTCTGAGAAGAAGAATATGGTTATTTTAAAAACTTTTTATATATACTTTAAACTTACTATCAGAAGAGTCTAAGTCTATATACCATTCTTCAAGCCATGAATGGAGGTCTTGATTTTGCCACATTTACTCTACTTAATTGTTTTTAAGAAAATCTCCCCACTGATTATAAAGATATACAATTTAATAGTGATATGGTTGGAACTGTTTTCCCATCTTACTGAATATTGGTATTTTTATGATTTCCCTATCAGTTAATTTAGCTCGTTTGTCTTTTGATATATTTGCCTTTTGAGTAAATATTTTTTACTTCTATTGCCTTGATATACATACTTGTTATATTAGTGCTATTCCATTGCTTTTGAGAAGACAAAGAAAAGGCAAGGAGGTAGATGAACACACCTCCCTCTTTGCATTGTGTCGCTTAGGTTCTCTGCTCATTTATTCCCATTTTCAGAAATAATGAAAATAATGCAAGCTGCCAAATGATTATAACCATCTATAATCAGGTTAACATAGATTATTTAGACTTCTACCTCAGGTGCTTTGTGACTGCAATTTAATTGAAAGAAAATAGCACTGTCAATTAAAAATAGAGTGAAAAGTGGGTCGTGACTGAAATGCAGGTTCTTCAGAAGCAAAGCAGGTAAGGTACAATTAATAAAATTCTAATTGGACCATGTGAAAACAGATAATTTGTCTGTTCTTTTGTTCATCTATAATTGAACATACAGCATTTGAGTAATTATATAAATAAAATAGATGCATAACATTTATTCTGATGAGAGTAATTAGTAAAAATTATACTTTTAAATTGACTTCATTTTCCTCAAGAACAATACTAAGATGGGATCTGGTTTGGGATTAAACATGAGATGTAAGAAAGGCTCGTCAGCTTTCTCTTTATATAGGAAAAGTAAAGAGAAAAAGAAAAACTTCCCTAGAATTGTTAAAGTCAGGGATGTTAAGTCTGGCTTAGATGGGCAGTCAAGGAAAATGGGCCCTGCATTCAGCAAGCATGCGAACCGCCACTGGAAAACAAGTGAGCAGGGCAAGTCGTTCTTGGGAATATTGTTTGCATGATTACAATTCTGTAGGGGACGCTGTAGTTGAAGTGCGTCTGAGTGCAGTATTTTCTCATGTGCTTTATCAATTTAAAGAATTAGAGGATTAGAAAGTGATGTTGAGGACATACTCGACCTGAGAACATTGGGGACATACCAGATGTTAGATTCTGGAAGTTGGGACATGGTTTCAGAGCTTTTTATAAGAACACATGTGTAAACGATAGCTCAAGGAATGAGAATTGACAAGTCCACAAATGTGTTGAAGGTAATTCACAGAAAGGACAAATGGAGAGGGGGGATGGAATATGGGCAGGAGGGAAAAAGGAAAGGTTTGAATTGTTTACTTTACCTGCTCTAAAATCAAACGCTTAAAAACTATTCCATTTGATATAACTTCCTGCCCTCACATCATAACACAAAACTGTTTACAGTAATTTACAAGTGTTGAGAGAACATTTGGATATGATTGACCAGCAGTGGTTTTTTGGGGGGGATGATTCTTTGACACAAAAGGTGTTACCAGTATTCTCTTGCAATAAGAAAAGTAAAACAATACATCCGTTCCCCTTTTCTAGTATAAGAAGTTGAAGTGTTTGTGGCCCAGACTAAACAGCGAAAAATGTTTATGGTTTTTAGATTTGCTTTGAATTTAAAGTAATTAGAAGGTGGCAGGTGGCTTGCTAATGTCCTTGTGCTCCCCTCACTCCCTCTTAGCTTTCCCTTTTCACTCTCCATCCCCTGAGGTGGTGCTTTGCTCCTGAGCACTGCCAGGTCAAAATCTTTTATTTTAGTGACAGAGATAATGGGCTAAACATGAAAAACAGGAAGGAGGACACTAAGTGGATCTGCTGCATTTGGAAAGAGTGAAAATCTGTAGAGGAAAAGAGTAGAAGCTGAAAAGTAGGGAGGAGTGGTGTACTTTTAATTTTTGTTTTCAAACTTTTATTTATTTTTTTTTTTTGTAGGGGAGAGGAGAATGAAGTAAGTCAGAGGAGGATTTTGTTTTCCTACCAAAGTTGACTTTTTAAAAATGTTTGAACATACATTAAGGTAAATTGCAAGTAAGATGATATACAAAAAATAAAAGTTGAAATAAAAATTTCTTCATCTCTTATCAGTAGTGTTTTTCAAATTGGAGTCCTGATGTAATACTAGATATATATATTTTAAATAACACATTACTGTTATTCTTCTGAATAATTTTCTTATATCCATGTGTCTTGAAAGCCCGTGTCCAGAAGTTAACACATAATTCCTTTCTAGCGATGTCATGAACTAATTTCAGGATAACCTTCTATCAGGGAAATGAACTGATACATTTTCAGTGTTATAAAATAAGCCATTTCACATGGAGCATATGCATTATAATTTTTCTTGGTTCTTGCTTCCTAATTTCTATTACTCCGAGGAATTTGACCCTGAAAATGTGTTGTATTTGAGAAAAAAATCACTATTTTTAGATAAAAAAACTCTTCTGAGGTAATGGTTCATTTCATTCACCACTTACGGACAAAGAATTTGTGTGTGACTTCGAAAATACAGCTAAGAGGGGCGCCTGGGTGGCTCAGTCGGTTGAGTGTCCAACTTCGGCTCAGGTCATGATCTCGCGGTCTGTGGGTTCGAGCCCCGCGTTGGGCTCTGTACTGACAGCTCAGAGCCTGGAGCCTGTTTCAGATTCTGTGGCTCCCTCTTTCTCTGACCCTCCCCTGTTCATGCTCTCTCTCTGTCTCAAAAATAAATAAATGTTAAAAAAAATTAAAAAAAAAAAGAAAAGAAAATACAGCTAAGAAAATCCCATCATCCAGAAATAACCTATTTTTCCTGGCAGTTCTATCAATTTCATTTTCATGTATTTTGATATATTATTGTTAAGTACATATGTATTCATGATTGTTATGTCTTCTTGGAGGAATTGATCCCTTTATCATTAGGTAGTACCCCTCTCTATCCCTGATAACTTTTCTTGTTCTGAAATCTGCTTTGTCTGAAATTAACATATTTTTATTAGTGTTAGCTCCCTATAGTCTGCCCATAGACTGGGTGGATTAAACAACAGAAAATATTTTCTCAAAGTTTTGGAGTTTAGAAGTCTATGATCAAGGCACCTGTAAGGACTGAGCAGGAGAGGTGATAAGGACAGAGGAGAGAACAAAATGTAGACTGAGAG
This sequence comes from Puma concolor, assembly GCF_028749965.1. Lineage (NCBI taxonomy): Eukaryota > Metazoa > Chordata > Mammalia > Carnivora > Felidae > Puma > Puma concolor. Next base: position 22,908,414 of record NC_141683.1, read on the forward strand.
AAAGGGAGAGAGAAAGTTCTGGTGTTTCTTCAGGAGGGTAAGATAGGACTGGTATTTTTCACAGTAATCTCAGGTAATTTCAATACATAAAGTCCAACTACCACAGGTTGAGACTCACTATTCTAAGGTCTATTTATGTAGTAATGTACTAGAATTTTCACAACAATCCTATTTTGTATTTGCATTTATTATCCTCGTGTAGATGAAAAATCTGAACCACAGAGTGGTTGAACTTGCCAAAATATGCACAGCTAATAATCATAAATAAGCGTTTTAATTCCAGACGCTGTTTGTAAACAGTACATTAGACCACCCATATATGGATAATTGTCAAATGAATCTACCTATTTTGATCTGAAATAAAGATCTGAAATAAGATCTTTAAAACTTAATACAAGACTTTTTTTTATTACTTACATACTAATTTTAAAAGTAAACAAAAATCTTGAAAAATGGCAATTTTAAATAAATATTTAGATAAAGAGTAAGCACATGTTAAGCAAATATTTAGGTTGCTAAATATTTAAGCAGCTATTGAGATATCTAAACTTTTAGATATCGAAAGGGCTGAAAGATCACATACTATTTCAGAAACTTAAGGATGGAAATGGAATTTAGTAAAAATAAAAATTAGCATAAAAATTAGATTATTACATTAATATATGCCCAATTCTTATTTTCAATTCCAAACCTAGTAAGAACCTGCACCTTAAAACTGAAGATAAATATTGATAAAAGGGGATAAAAGTGTTTCATAGAACAATATATTTTTATATTAAAAATATTAGCACTAATGTTTTTCAGAAATTTGAATTTTATGTACTTGCAAATTTCCAGAAAGGGGAACAACCTGCTAAGAATTTAGAGAAATAAAAATCTAAATAAGAATGGATTATATTTTCTTCACTGCAAACTGGCATAACTGGAAAATTGAGAACAATGAGTGTTGGAAAGCATCTGATAAAATTAAAACTTCAAACTCTTATAAGAAATATAATTTGTTACAAATTTGTTTCAAACTCTTATAAGGAATATAATTTGTTACAAACTATTTAGAAAATAATTCTTTCCATCTCTTTGTTTCCATCTATTTTTTTTGAATATAAATATTGCTGGTTATAACTTCCTAATAAGAATATTGACATAAGCTCAAATATTCCTCAATAATACCCATGTCAATATAATGAAGAAAATCATCACTTTGCAGAATGGTGGTTTCTCAGTATTAAGTTGTCAGAATTATCCCTATCCTGAAAGAAAATATTTTATCAGCTTTCCTAGATAACATTAAATTTAGGTCTTGTAATCATACAATACTTCTAGCAGTGTGGCACAGGGGGAAGTGGAATATCCTTTTCTTCTACACAGTGTGATCATTGCAATGTCCTAAATTTAATAACAGAGAGACACTTAAGAGCAATTCTGTCACTCACTAGCTGTTTAATGATCAAGTTCTATTTTCCACAATTTGTGTCATCTATTTCCCACGTGTAAAATATATAATTATTGTACCTTACATGAAGGCTGTGAAAATCAATAAATTCATGGATATGAATGAATGTGCATTTTAAACTGGAGCTAGAGAGCATTATGCTAAGCAAAATAAGTGGGTCAGAGAGAGATAAATACCGTATGATTTCACTCATGTGGAATTTAAGAAACAAAACAAATGAGCAAAGGGAAAAATAAAAGCAGAGAGAGAGAGGCAGACCAAGAAACAGACATTTGACTGTAGGGAACAAACTCGATGCTTATCAGTGGGTGTGCGGGGTGGGTGAAAGAGGTGATGAGGATCAAGGAGTACACTTGTGATGAGCGTGGGTTCAGGTACGGAAGTGTTGAATCACTGTGTTTTACATCTGAAGTGAACATTACATTGTATGTTAACTAACTGGAATTTAAATAGAAATTTAAAAAAAAGAAACTGTAGGTCATTATGCATATTTTAGGTACACTTTTATAAATCTCTACTTCAAAAAAGTAGCCAAGAGGATAAACTATTTAATAGCTGTTAATAATGTAGCATTTGCAGACTCCCCTCTTTGCAAGAGCTTAAAAACATGATCATATAGTGTTGAGGGTTTCTCTGCTGTCAGCTGTAGTTTATTTACACTCTGCCTGGAACACTATCGCCACATCTAAAATGCAACAATACTCAATACTCATTTTGTTAGGTTCCTTTTGGAAGAGTTAAACATGAGAATGTTTCTGAATTAAGTATTTTTGGAAGACTATCATGATATTAATTGACACTGAAGGGTAAAATATCATTTTTGTAGAATTTACTTTTATGCTATATGTGAAAAACCTAAATGGCTAAATAGTTTTTTGTTTTGTTTTGTTTCGTTTTGTTTTAGAGAGAGAGTGTATGTGAACAAGCATGAGAATGGGGGAAAGACAGAGGGAGAGAGAGAATCTTAAGTAGGCTTCATGCTCAGCACAGAGACCAAAGTGGGGCTCGATCTCATGACCCTGGGATCATGACCTGAGCTGAAATCAAGAGTCAGATACTTAACCGACTGAGCCACCCAAGTGCTCTAAATAGCTTCTATCACTTTATTAAAGACATAATTTTAAAGATACATATGAAGTTGTAGAATCTTTAAAAATCTTAGTTACAATACAGATGTGAGCTTAAGCCAATGAATATGAAGAGACACAGAGAAGCTATCTGAATGTACAGCTCAAGTTAAAACAATGTCATTTCATAAGTGCATAATCCTGATGGCTTATAATAAAGAACCTATGTGAAAGATGTTACTATGCCTGGATGATCTATTATCCCTCTGATAGTTGTGTTTGCAAAGTTACATACAAAGAGGCTGAATCTGTTTTAGACATGAATCTTCAATTAGAATAGCCCCATACCTCTTTGGTTGGATAGTCAGACCTTGGACATTTTTGTGCATAATCCAGTCAACTATCTTTTTCTATAACATGCAGTTATCAACATAGCAGAATATATTTTGATTTATCTCTTTGTCTTAATGTGTCATTAAAATTTGACTTCTTGGGGCACCCGGGTGGCTCAGTCGGTTAAGCGTCTGACTTTGGCTCAGGTCATGACCTCACAGTTTGTGAGTTGGAGCCCCGCGTCAGGCTCTAGGCTGACAGCTCGGAGCCTGGAGCCTGCTTCGGATTCTGTGTCTCCCTCTCTCTCTGACCCTCCCCCACTCACACTCTCCCTCGAGAATAAGTAAACATTAAAAAAAAATTTTGACTTCTTAACCACGTGTTTCAGAATCTTGGGAGTTTATTTTCTTGGGTCCACCCACTTTGCCTCTGCAAATAATTCAAGTAGCATTTCCAAACTGTGTGTCAAGAATCTGATGTTTTAATAAGATTCTCTGGTAATATTCAGGCACTGAAGTTGGAGGAACACTGTTCAGCTTGTATTTGTGGATAATACTTACTCTTTCAACATTTAAGGAAGTAAAAAAAAAAAATACCTCCATATATGCTATTACCAGTCATTACTTAAACTCTTATTTTATGTAGGAGAACCAAAGAAACAGTACATCTTTGACCTTATTATCAGAAGGGTCTTAGGCTGTGATGCCTTAGGCTAATCTCTGACTTGTCCCAAGGTACCTAGGCTCTGGCTTTCCCACTAAAATTATTACCTTCCTGCTGCCATCAACAGTAACTGCCCTGCTGCTGGCTCTGACTAGAGCATCTTACCCATGCCTCTATTCTGTGAATATTCAAACTTACAGCTCTTGCATGGTTGGTTCCCCCCCTCCATCACCCTTAAAAAAGTAGCTTCATGGGGGCACCTGAGTGGCTCAGTCAGTTGAACATATGACTTCAGCTTGGGTCCTGATGTGACAGTTCGTGGGTTCAAGCCCCATGTCATGTTGAGCTCTGTGCTGACACCTCAGAGCCTGGAGCCTGCTTCCAATTCTGTATCTCCCTCTGTCTCTGCCCCTACCCTGCTAACACTCTCTCTCTCAAAAATAAATAAACATTTAAAAAGTTAAAAAAAAATAGCTTCAATTTTTCCACTGTGAAATCCACAATCATAAAATTAAAAGAAAAAAAAAAAGAAAATCTTCCAGTTTGGGTAAGCATGTTTTGAAATGGATAACTTCATTCACCTGTGGTTGTACGTGTAAATTAAGATGTATTTCTGTTGAGCAATGTTCAATTTAAGAACCTTAACTTTTTACATTTCTAGTTATTTATTCTGAGAAAATTTTAAAGCTAAGCACGAAGTTCATATTTAAAGGGGCTCATTATAATATTCATTATAAGAAGGGAAATTAGGAAAGTATTAACTATAATAAATAATAAAGGAATTACTCAAACAATATGGTACATATATAACATAGAAAACTGCGTAACTAATATTCACATTTTTATAAGACTAATGACAAGGAAAGAAAGCTGGATATATAAGTGAATATAGATTACACTCATTTTTAAAAATATACATGCATAGGAAAATATAAAGGTAATAAGTACAGCTGACTCTTGAACAATGTAGGGCTGAGGGCCACCAACTCCCAGGAAGTTGAAAATCCGACATGTAACTTTTGACTCCCCCAAATTCAACTGCTAATAGCTTACTCTTATCAAAGCCCTAGCAATAACAATATGTATTTTAAATGTTATATATATGTATATATGTATATATATATATTATATGCTGTATTCTTACAATAAAGCAAGCTAGAAAGAAGTTATTAAGAAAGCCATAAGAGAAAGCAAGTTTCAGTGATGTACTGTATTTATTGAAAACAAAATCCACATATAAGTGGACTCATAGTTCAAACTCACGTAGTGTTGTTGAAAGGTCAGCTGTGTAACAAAATGTTATCTCTGGATTATTTATGCCTCATATCATTAATTATACCATATAATATACAATATTTTCTAAAAATATTTAATATATGTATACTAAAGGTATGTTTAATATAATCACCACCTTTAATATATATGTATGGCCAGATGCAATAATGTTTCCATCACTGTTGGTGGCAGAGGGACAGAACTTTAAATATTATCCTGTGTTTCTAAGTATTGCCTGCCTAACCCAACAATTCTTGTTAACTTGATTATCTTACCTAGAAACCAACAAGTAACTAACTTAATCTCAATTATTCTTCTAAAATTATTTCTGAAACCACAGTTGCAATAAAATGATTTTACATAGAATAAGTTTTATGTTATTTAACTATCATCATATCTATGAGCTTCCATAAGACTCCTTTTGAACTTGAGATTTTTTTTCCTTTGTGGCTTGAAATATTTTATTTATTTATTTATTTATTTATTTATTTATTTATTTATTTTTTTTTTATTTTTATTTTTATATGAAATTTATTGTCAAATTGGTTTCCATACAACACCCAGTGCTCATCCCAAAAGGTGCCCTCCTCGATACCCATCACCCGCCCTCCCCTCCCTCCCACCCCCCATCAACCCTTAGTTTGTTCTCAGTTCTCAACAGTCTCTTATGCTTTGGCTCTCTCCCACTCTAACCTCTTTTTTTTTTTTTTTTGTTCCCCTCCCCCATGGGTTTCTCTTAAGTTTCTCAGGATCCACATAAGAGTGAAACCATATGGTATCTGTGTTTCTCTGTATGGCTTATTTCACTTAGCATCACACTCTCCAGTTCCATCCACGTTGCTACAAAAGGCCATATTTCATTTTTTCTCATTGCCACGTAGTACTCCATTGTGTATATAAACCACAATTTCTTTATCCATTCATCAGTTGATGGACATTTAGGCTCTTTCCATAATTTGGCTATTGTTGAGAGTGCTGCTATGAACATTGGGGTACAAGTGCCCCTATGCATCAGTACTCCTGTGTCCCTTGGATAAATTCCTAGCAGTGCTATTGCTGGGTCATAGGGTAGGTCTATTTTTAATTTTCTGAGGAACCTCCACACTGCTTTCCAGAGCGGCTGCACCAATTTGCATTCCCACCAACAGTGCAAGAGGGTTCCCGTTTCTCCACATCCTCTCCAGCATCTATAGTCTCCTGATTTGTTCATTTTGGCCACTCTGACTGGCGTGAGGTGATATCTGAGTTTGGTTTTGATTTGTATTTCCCTGATAAGGAGCGACGCTGAACATCTTTTCATGTGCCTGTTGGCCATCCGGATGTCTTCTTTAGAGAAGTGTCTATTCATGTTTTCTGCCCATTTCTTCACTGGGTTATTTGCTTTTCGGGTGTGGAGTTTGGTGAGCTCTTTATACATTTTGGATACTAGCCCTTTATCCAATATGTCATTTGCAAATATCTTTTCCCATTCCGTTGGTTGCCTTTTAGTTTTGTTGGTTGTTTCCTTTGCTGTGCAGAAGCTTTTTATCTTCATAAGGTCCCAGTAATTCACTTTTGCTTTTAATTCCCTTGCCTTTGGGGATGTGTCGAGTAAGAGATTGCTACGGCTGAGGTCAGAGAGGTCTTTTCCTGCTTTCTCCTCTAAGGTTTTGATGGTTTCCTGTCTCACATTCAGGTCCTTTATCCATTTTGAGTTTATTTTTGTGAATGGTGTGAGAAAGTGGTCTAGTTTCAACCTTCTGCATGTTGCTGTCCAGTTCTGCCAGCACCATTTGTTAAAGAGACTGTCTTTTTTCCATTGGATGTTCTTTCCTGCTTTGTCAAAGATGAGTTGGCCATACGTTTGTGGGTCTAGTTCTGGGGTTTCTATTCTATTCCATTGGTCTATGTGTCTGTTTTTGTGCCAGTGGCTTGAAATATTTTAAATGAACATATTTAAAAAGAAATAGCATAGTTTGAAGGCCAAGTTAGTTTTTCACCTAGCATTTTCAAAATAAACTTAAGTATTTATGTAATTCATAGTGTGTTTTTTTATTTTTAAATATAATTTATTATCAAATTGGTTTCCATGCAACACCCAGTGCTCATCCTAACAAGTGCCCTCCTCCCTGCCCATCACCTGCTTTCCCCTGTCCCCTACCCCCATCTACCATTAGTTTGTTCTCAGTCCTTTAGAGTCTCTTATGGTTTGCCTCCCTCCCTCTATGTAACTTTTTCCCCCCTTCCCCTCCCCCATGGTCTTCTGTTATCTTTCTCAGGATGCACATATGAGTGAAACATAGTGTGTTTAAAATTACTTTTTCTGTCTTTAAAAATTGTTCACCTATCCATAGAGAAAGAGGACCCTGGGTACTTTGTTTTTTCTCCTCCTCCTCCTCCTCCTCCTCCTCCTCCTCCTCCTCCTCCTTGTTCTTCTTCTTCTTTTTTCTTGGGAGAATGGTTCTTTGAGTGAGAATATTCTGTAGATAAATATAAATGCAAATTCTGAAGTATGTATTTAATAGTTGTAAAATTAGGAGTGGGATCTGGCTTATATGAAGTATATACATGAGGCACAAAAAAATTGTGTGTCGACCATGTATCTGATCAGTTTTTATGTCTGATATCTATAACCTACATCTGTATCCTACCATCAAAATGGTGTTTGGTTTCAGAAAAAGAGTATTGTTTTCATTGGTTTTAAAAACACCACTATAGGGGCGCCTGGGTGGCTCAGTCGGTTGAGCGTCCGACTTCAGCTCAGGTCATGATCTCGCGGTCCGTGAGGTCGGGCTCTGTGCTGACCGCTCAGAGCCTGGAGCCTGCTTTGGATTCTGTGTCTCCCTCTCTCTCTGACCCTCCCCCATTCATGCTCTGTCTCTCTCTGTCTCAAAAATAAATAAACGTTAAAAAAAATTTTTTTAAAACACCACTATAAAGTTAAATCGCTCTAAGGACCCTGGTTGTGATGAGCACTGGGTCTCTTATGTAAGTGATGAATCACTAAATGTACTCCTGAAACTAAAATTACTCTACATGTTAACTGAGTAGGATTTAAATTTAAAAAAAGAATTAAAATTAAGAAGTAATAAAATTCAATTGAAGAGGGCAAAAAAAAAGAGAAAATTCTTGTCCCATCTGGTATGTTACGATTTTTTTTTTTGCAAATTCCAGATGTTATCCACAAGTGTGCACACAGTGTTCAAGCTATTTTTATTATTTTTAGGTATTTCACTCTCCAATGGCCATATCATCAGTTAAAAAATGAGCACCAGCTCCTTGGTGCTATGCCTTTTGTCTTCCCTGTTCCATTGTTGCATCACCATCCTCTTACAAAAGTTTGGAGTCAGACTTAACTTCTCCATACCTTTCACTCCATACCTCTTCATTAAATCTTACTGATTATATATCCTAAAGATAACTGAATCTCTGCTCCACTTCCTTGTGGTGGAGGTGGAAAATAAGTCCTCATTACTTGTTTTAATTTGAGATGATCCCCAGTGCTATTGAAAATGGGTAAAATAATCACCCTTATTTTCCAAAAAGAGATGCTAAGCACATTTGTAATACTTGCTAATGAGAGCCCTCTGGCCTATCAACATCCTTCAGGCTAGAAAAGATAATGAGATAATTCGTGGGAAAAGTAAGGAGATTTTTCAGAAAGAGTGTTCAGAGTAGCAGTATGCTCATCCCTGCCCTCCAATCCCCTTCCTTAATCTTAATCCAAGGGGATTAGATGTAAGCAGTCTTTAACAGACTCTTCTCAAGAGAACTACTTTGCACATCAAAACTGGAGGTGTGATTTATGTTTTAGATCCATTCCTGAAGGAGGAGTGGTGAGAGACAGTAACTCTCATGCTGTGCACCTGGCAGTAACATGCTAGCAAATGAGCAGCAAGGAGAATGTCTCCAGAACTCCGGGACGTGGCTAGAGGTATCTCTGATTTACAAAACAACCCTCTAGGGAAATGACCAGCATTCAAGGCATCTGTCCTATGGACCTTAGGTGCACCTTCTCCAGATTATATCAACATTAGTCGAGTAGAATGGTTTTTGATGCTTCACCATTCCTTCCTTCATTTATTTAAAATCCTAGAGGAGAGTATGACCACCCCTATCTCCCAACTGCTGGAGAATTTACTGGACAGGAAAAACTAGGTGAGCAAAATTTTATTTAGGTGAGATTGATATTTTGATATTAAAATGAACTTTTTCATCTTGAAAATTATATTGTTCTTTATCACCATAAAGTACCTGGGAAGAGATAGGATCCAACGAAGATATTTTTCAGGGTGGGGAGAAGATATGATAACAGCAAACTTCAATATATGGTAATAACAAATGAAATTGTTTCCTTTTTCTGAAGTATTGATTTTAGTGCATTCGCTTATGTAAATTTCATCATCATTTTTCTATGGCAGTCATCTGTTTCAATAGTATATCCACTTCTTTATTTTTTTTAAGTTTATTTATTTATTTTGAGAGAAAGAGAGCACAAGCAGGGAAGAGGCAGAGAGAGAGGGAGAGAGAGAATCCTAAGCAGACTGTGAGATCCTGACCTGAGCAGAACCAAGAGTTGGACGCTTAACTTACTGAGCCACACAGGTGCTCCAATAGTATATCCATTTCTAATTTTCCCATGTTTCTAAGGAAAAAAACATGACCCCATTGATGGCCAAGTCAGCATTTTCATGTATAAATATGGTTATGTATTAGTCCTTGTGAATATTTTTCAACTGCTTATTTTAGCTAAAAGATAAATGATCAGCTTCTTAAAGTAGTTCTTCTTCCCTCTTTAGCCTCATTTTTTTTTTCTGCACTCATCTTCCAGTTGGATTCTAACCTCCAACTATAATCAGCTGCTTTTTGTTTGAGGTGTAACTCATATATAACATTGTATAAGCTTGTTGATTTGATACATTATATATTGCAGTATAATTATCACCACAGCATTAGCTAATGCTTCTATCATGTCACATAATTTGTGTGCGTGTGTGTGTATGTGTGTGTGTGTGTGTGTGTGTGTGTGTGTGTGTATGAGGTGAGAACAATTAAGATCTCTTCTTTTCATTTTTTGAGATAGCTAGTCTTTTGTATAATTTTCTCTGTATGTGTAATATTTTTTTCTAATACTCTCACTTATCTAATCTGATGAACTCTTACCCATGCTTCATATTTCAACTTGAATGACTCTCTCTGGGCATTTCCCTAAAGATTTGAGGCTGGATTAGATGTTTATGAAGTATGCTTCAAAATATGTACTCATGTTTTTTATATCATCCAGTAAACTACAAAGTACTGGTGACAAGGAGTCATGTGTTTCTCCAGTGCCCATCACAGTGCAATTGTAATGGTGTTTAACATGTTTCTGAATGACTCAGTGAATGGGAGACAGAAAAATCTGCATGGGAATATAACCACATAGGCATTTTTGGTGTTGTTCTGCTAATAAGTATATATCAGGCATGGTGTGAGATTATTTTGTTTTGAAAATATCTTTTGCTGCATTGAGACTCAAATGAAAATAAAGTTGCATTGAGAGAATTTCCTATCATCTAGGAAAGCCTCCCAAAGGCAGATATGTTTTCTTTATTGAAGTGGCAAATTTACTTTATTATTAAAATCAACAGAAAAATAGAAAAACACAATAAAGAAGCTGAAAATAAAACAGGAAACTTTTTCAGGGAAGCCAAACTTAATATACTTTATGGATATTTATGGAAATATTGCATTATTTTTATTTCCTCTTCCACTTTTTTATAGACTTTTGTCAAATGTATAAGCTATCCCCATGCTAACTGTCCCTGCTCTTAGTCTTGAAGTCTGCTAGTTTATAGTGATCCCTTTTCAAGTTAAAGATCAGAGATTTAGTAATCTTGATGCAGGACTCTTTTAATGTAATAAGGATTATTACTGTGGCTTTTTAAAGTTAAATCTAAAGAGAAGTTTTTGAAGTGAGCACTAACCTGGTTCATTTAAAAAGCAAAATTAGATTACTCAGTTTACCTTAGTTCACAACACATGACCATTAGGTTTCTTAATGGATTTGGAAAACCTAATAATACCTTGCTTAGATTAGATTTTATTAGATTTAGTTGTCATTCATACTAACTTTTAAAGATCTGTAGACCGTATAATCAGATTAGAGTCCCAGACTCAATGGCTTACAATGTATTATAACATTTATACTGGTTCTTCACAAGCATATAAAGTCACTTTTTTATTGAAATATAATTGACATACAATATGATATTAGTTTCATTTGTACAACATAGCAATTCAATATTTGTATACATTGTAAACTGATCACCACAAGTCTAGTTACCATCTGTCACTATACAAAGTTAATACAATATTATTGACTGTATTCTCCATGATGTGCATTACATTCCCATGACTTACTTGTTTTATAACTGAAAGTTTGTATTTCTTGATCCTTTTCATCACTCTTTACCCTCCACTACCCTCTCCTTGGCAACCATCACTCTATTCTCAGTATATGTGAATGTGGGTTTTGTTGTGTTGTTTTTTTAGATTCCACTTATAAGTGAAATCCTGCAGTATTTATCTTTTTCTGACTTATTTCACTTAGCAAACACTCTCAAGGTCCATTCATGTTGTCACAAATGGCAAGGTTTTTCTCCCTTTTATGGCTGAGTAGAATTCCAGTGTGTGTGTGTGTGTGTGTGTGTGTGTGTGTGTGTGTGTGTGTGTGAGAGAGAGAGAGAGAGAGAGAGAGAGAGAGAGAGAGAGAGATTTTCTCTATCCATTAATATATCAATGGCAACTTAGGTTGTTTCCATATATTGGCTATTGTAAATAATGCTACAGTGAACATAAGTGTGCACATATCTTTTTCAAATTAGTGCTTTTGTTTTCTTTAGATAGAGACTCAAATGGAATTGCTGGATCAAATGGTAGTTCTATTATTTTATTTTATTTTATTTTATGTTATGGTATTTTTTTGAGGAATGTCCACACTGTTTTCTGTACTGGTTGTGCCAGTTTACATTCCCTCCAGAGGAGCATCAAGATTTCCTTCTCTTTACATCCTTGCCAACACATGTTATTTCTTTTTGATACTAGTGATTCTAACAGATGTGAGGTAATATCTTATTGTGGTTTCGATTTGCATTTACCTGATGATCAGCGAGTTGAGCATCTTTTCATGTATCTGTTGGTCATTTGTACATCTATTCAGATACTCTGCTCATTTTTAAAATTAGATTGTTTTTGTTATTACTGAGTTGTATAAGTTCTCTGTATATTTTGTATATCAATTCCTTATCAGATATAAGATTTGTAAATATCCTCTCCCTTTCAGTAGATTGCCTTTTCATTTTGCTGATAGTTTGACATATGTTAATGGTTTTCTTTTCTGTACAGAAGCTTTTTAGTTTGATGCAGTCTCATTTGTTTATTTTTGGTTTTGTGTCCTTGCCTTTCTTTTTTTTTTTTTTTTTTTTTTTCAACGTTTATTTCTTTTTGGGACAGAGAGAGACAGAGCATGAACGGGGGAGGGGCAGAGAGAGAGGGAGACACAGAATCGGAAACAGTCTCCAGGCTCTGAGCCATCAGCCCAGAGCCTGACGCGGGGCTCGAACTCGCGGACCGCGAGATCGTGACCTGGCTGAAGTCGGACGCTTAACCGACTGCGCCACCCAGGCGCCCCGTGTCCTTGCCTTTCGAGTCAGATCCAAAAAATCATCGCTAAGACTGATGTCAAGGAACTTGCAACCTACATTTTCTTTTAGGTGTTTTATGGCTTCCTGTCTTACATTTAAATCTTTAATCCATTTTGAGGTAGTTTTTGTATATCAGTAAGATAGTGGTCCAGTTGCATTCTTTTGTGTGTGGTTGTCCAGTTTCCCAACAACATTGATTGAAGAGACTGTATTATTCCCCCAATGTATATTCAAGTCTCCTTCATTGTAAATTAGTTGACCATATATATGTGTGTTTACTTCTGGACTCTATTCTGTTCCATTGATCTATGTGTCTATTTTTATGCCAATACCATACTATATTGATTTCTATAGCTTTGTAGTTTTAAATCAGGGAGCATGATGGCTCCAGCTTTGTTCTTGTTTCTCAAGATTGGTTTAGCTACTTGGGGTTTTTGTGATTCCATACAAATCTTAGAATTATTTGTTCCAGTTTCATGAGAATGAATGCCATTGCAATTTTGATAGGAATTGCATTGAATCTGTGGATGGCTTTGAGTATTATGTACATTTTGACAATATTAGTTCTTCCATTCCATGAGCACAGAACGTATTTCCAAGTGTGTGTGTGTGTGTGTGTGTGTGTGTGTGTGTGTGTTAGTTTCTTTCAACAACACTTTATAGTTTTAAGTGTACAAATCCTTCACCTCCTTGGTTCAATTTATTCCTAGGTTTTTTTTTTTTTTTTTTTTATGCAATTGTAATTGGGACTGTGTTTTGATTTTTCTTTCTGGTAGTTCATTATTAGTGTATATAAAAAAGAGATTTTTGTATATTAATTTTGTATCCTGCAACTTTACAAAATTACTTATTCTGACAGTTTTTGGTGTAGTCTTCAGAGTTTTCTATATATAGATGTCATCTGCAAATAGTGACAATTTTACTTCCTTACCAATTTGTGTGTTTTGTATTTCTTTTTCTTTCCTAACTGCCAACGCTGTGTTGACTAAAGTGGCAAGAGTGGGCATCTTTGTCTTGTTCCTGATCATAGAGGAAAAGCTTAAAGCTTTTCATATTGAGTATGATATTAGCCGTGGGTTTGTCACATATGGCTTATATTATGTTGAAGTACATTCCCTCTTTACCCACTTTGTTGAGAATTTTTATCATAAATGGATGTTGAATCTTGTCAAATGGTTCTTCTGCATCTTTTGAGATAATGGTATGATTTTCATCCTTTATTTTGTTAATATGGTGTATCATGTTGATTGATTTGTGAATTTTGAGCCATTTTTGTATCCCTGGAATTAATTCACATGATCATGGTTTGCTAATATTTGTTGAGTAATTATGCTCTATATTCATCAGGGCTATTGTTTTTCACCTAGAACTAACTCTAAAGCAGGGATTAGGAAATGTTTTCTATAGAAGGCCAAATAGTAAATATTTTAGGCCTTTTAGGCCGCACATGGTCTCTCTTACATATTCTCTTCCTACACACTGCTGTTTGATGATCCTTGCTCTAAAGCATGAGGTAATTTCACTTTGCTATGCATAGTAAAATAAATGCTTAATGATTGTTTAGAATACAAATAAATAACACTCTATTACTTTTGTAAAATCTTTTTTCCTGGAAAAGGTGACACATTTTCCCACATATATGCATATTTACTTAGCTTCATTAGATTTATTCACAATGCCTAGTCATTTTAAATGTGTAAAGCACCACTGGACCACCAAGCACACTTCCCTGTTAGTTTATGTATTCTTTGGATCACTTCAGTTATGTTGTGAGCAACAGGAGGAGCACAGGCTGCAGGTTCACATAACTTTCAATTCTATCCCTGCTTGGCCATTTACCATTAGTACAATCTTGAGCAAGTAAATTTACTTTACTATATTTACCTCAGACTCCTCATCTGTAAAAGGTGACTAAATGATACAACCAAGCTCTTGGTGTTGTCCCGATTTATAAAAGTGTCAAGTAGTGAACCCTCAATAAATATGTTGTTATTATTACTTTTAATCTAGCTAGAATCTAGTATGTAGTATTACAGCTGCTAGATTATTGTTTATTTCAATTCAACAGTAATGCACTGAACTCCAGTGATATAAGACACATGCTAATAAATGTAGGGGATTTAGCATATTTTTCTAAAATTAATAAGGCAGTATCTCTGCCCTTGTAAAAATATGAAATAATTATCAGAGTAATAATAACATGTGACTGGATATCATGAATGCCATCGTGGTTCCAAGTCATGAGGAACCACACTAAGCACTGCTCCATTAGGTTGCTCTATTAGAACAGCAAAGGCTTTTATGGAGAATATATAATGTATAAAATACCTTTGAAAAATTGTAAACAAAATTAAGAGATGGTAATGAGTGAAAGGCTGCTGTAAATGAAGAAATAATATCAGCAAGTTTCCAAAGCAAGATAACACAAAGTATATTCTAGCAATGAAGATAAATAAAGACTAACAAAAATCATTTATAGGTAAACGAGTTTATTAAAATTAAGGATATAGTGAGTGCCAGGATATGGTCTATGTACTTGCCTTAATAGGCTACCAAGAGACATTGAAAGTAAGTCTGTTTCTACAGTACAGAGTCCCACAATTTTAAAGTGATTGATCTAATGGGGAATGTACGATAATTCATCGCCACAGATGACTGGCTGCATGCTAAAAAGTTATAGCAACGATCTAAGTGTGACGTAATCCGGACTGAAGACAGTGCAGTGGTAACAGAAAAGATGAGATTGACTAGAAAGGATAAATTTTTTACTGATAATTCTACAGGACTACACATTTTTTTGTGTGTGTCTAAACCATATATAATCAAAGATGAATACTTGGTGAAAACCCTTGTGAAAGGGAGAATAGTGTACCATTAGCAGGGATGGAAAACTTGAATGGGAAAGTTTTAGGAATGGAGGACATAATGGAAGAACGGGTAGAATGGTCACTGGATAGAGAGGAAAAGTCGAGACATAGGGATTAGTTTGACAGAGTCATCACTGAATTTGTGGATCTAAGTAAGAACTCGAAGGCAAAGACTTAGGGAAAGAAGCAGCAGGAGTCCCCAGCACTTTTCTAGGAAGCATTGTCTTGCAGATAAGGAGAGCATTAAAAATCAGCTTGAGAACTGACCGTGTACAGCTCAAAAATTTGAAGAAGAAAATTGACATTTTTATAAAAAATTGACTAGATTTCCAAATTCCCTATCCCTGAATTCAGGATTTTGGTTGTGCTGCTGATTTACATTCTGTGACCTATTAGTTATAAATATAGAAGATACCTGAGAGTATTAGAAAACACTGATAAATTTTCTAAGAAATATCTGTGAAAGGTTGTGGTCCTCATGATATTGAAATTTAGACTCTAACTATGAATGGGCTGTATCTTCGACCTCATTTAGTAGCACTGGCAGAGTCCTTTGCATCTGTCAAACATTCATCCAACATGTATTCAAAATATATTGATCACCACATCTCAATCTTCAAAGAAATTATTCTTTTGCTATTATTCTTTTTGGTATATTTAATAATATCTTATTCCGTTGTACACCAAAAAGTACATGGACACTTTCAAAGCTCTATTTTATCCAAACTCCAAATGTGCAGGTTCCTAGAGTTATGCTAAATCATAGCAATCACAGGCATCATTAACAATAGTATTACTTAGCTACTGCCATAACCGCAAACTTAATTATTTCAAACAATAATTTAATTTCATGTTCAGTGTTCTGTGTGGCATTTACAACTTGACCAAAATAGACTGGATTTCAGACTCCAAATAGGAGGTTGGATTGGAATCTGTTCTTTTTATCTCCTATTTTGGAATTTCTGGACATTCTGGAAACGGAATCTGCCCAGAGCATATGGAATGCCCCATACTGAGATACTGATTATCTGGGTAGTGTTCTTATTGCAGGGTATCAGTGCAAAAGAGGTGAACCCCAAACTTGTCCTAGTCAAGCTTCAACTAAACTCACATTCATTAATATGTCATTGGCCAAAGCAAGTCACATTTCAAACCCCAAATCTAATGGTAGGGATGGAAATCCTGACCAACAGGTATATGTGTCAAAACTACAAATATATGATACTACCTTGGAGAGTGAGATGTTTGGGCCAATAATTGATTCAGCTACAACATAGAATCTCTCAGCCCCATTTCCTCAGCTTTGTTTTTTTGTTTTTTGTTTTTTGGTTTTTTTTTGGTTACTTTTCTTGAATGCATCTATAAATTTTCAACATTCTCTTTGATTATGATCATCAACATGGATTAGACTGCCCTTTTTCTAATAAATAATACAGTAGTCAAGAACACTTGTTAAATATCAAAACCAGCACCAATGAAAGTTTTTGTTTGTTTGCTTGTTTGTTTAGTTCATGGAAATGAGCTGGCACCTAGGTGAATTTTAATATAGTATCAGTAGGATCCTGCATTTTTTCATGGCCTGTGTCTCTAACATGGAACTGTTCATGGACTTTGTCGTTCTCTACATTCTCAGTGTTGAGACTTTTGTCATCGAGTATATTCTCTGCTTTTAAAATTCATCTTGTCATATGTGTTCAGTTATTTTTGTTGCATAAAAAGATAAAAGAAGTCATTAAATCATTAAAGATATACTAAGCACTTATATATGTTAGATATAATGTAAATCATTGGCATCTGAGTTTTCTCTTGATTATACATTTGTCATGTGGTGGACATTAAATGGATTCCATAGTGAGATGTATACAGTTTTAAATATAAGAGCCTCTGCTTATTAGATATGTGCCTTTGGGAAACATATTTAAACTCCCCTCTTTGTTTATGCATAAAATGAGAATTATAAATCTATTTCATAATGTTTTATGGATACTAAATAAGTTACATAAATCATGTTGCCTCACGTTCAATATATTTAGTTACTAAACCTTTTTATCCATTCATCAATAGATTTAACAATATTTTTACTGCTTTTCAACAGCAATAATCAGTAAATCCAACAGTCTATTTTATATCAAGTTTCTCCTTATGTAAGCTCTGGCTATAAATTTACCTTTTTAAAAAATTAAAGTTCCATAATATTCACTTTTTCTTTTAAAATTCTTTGATTAAAAATATTACATGTGATCCTTTTAATAGTCTCTGAACTATTGATCTAATGATTGCATAAAAACTATATAAAACTATAATGACTTTTTGGTAGTTCTGAATGATGTTATTTTTCTAGCTTATGTTAATGCCCTAATGTTCAAATAAGATATTTATAACTATCACAAATGGCACATTATTTTTAATTAAAGTAGTCAAATCAACTGATTTTTGGAAATGCTATTCTATTCCTGCAAGAATGATCTTTATCAACAGTACATTATATTCTATTTTTCTTATTGTACTTTCCCAAGCATTTTCACAGAAGAATTGAGGTACAAATAAATAAAACATGTGTTTATCACAGTGGGTGAAAGAAAAATGACAAGTTTCATATCTTCTTTCCATGGCAGCTGTCAGACAGGGGAGGAGTCGAGACAGTCAGCAAATTGAATGACCCATCGAAGAATTGCATTTGGAAGTAATTGTTTTATTTTGGCTTTCCTAAGAAGAGTCTTAAATCATAACACAAATGAGAACAAAGACAGAGAGTCTAAATGTACAGGAGCTTTTAATTATGTACACATTAAAATTTATCCATTGTAGATGGTTTCAGTTTCAGAAAAACTGAAAAAGTTACATATTTTCATTATATAGTCTATCATGTATACCTTTCTTACTGGAATAACAACGAATATAAACACACGTAAAGGCTCGTGTCCAATTCTGTGTGGTATTATAAGTGCACGGCTCAAACCAGAGTTAGGAAACACAATTGTAATAGCTAGATCCCTGCAAGCTTGGGGAAAATGGCCCAAGAATATAACTGGGTGCAAAGGCAATTACAATGAAAGTGTCAATGAAGAATATTTAATAATAAATACTCATGATAAAAATTGAGTTTAAGGAAGCAACATGATGTGTCCAGTAGTGGCCAAAGATACAGAGAAGTCTTTCAGTAAGAATCATTAGTGTTAGTCTAAATAACACATTCCCATGAAACTATTTTTCTTGGATGATACTTTAAAAAAATATAATTGAGGGGCGCCTGGGTGACGCAGTCGCTTAAGCGTCCGACTTCAGCCAGGTCACGATCTCGCGGTCCGTGAGTTCGAGCCCCGCGTCGGGCTCTGGGCTGATGGCTCGGAGCCTGGAGCCTGTTTCCGATTCTGTGTCTCCCTCTCTCTCTGCCCCTTCCCCGTTCATGCTCTGTCTCTCTCTGTCCCAAAAATAAATAAATGTTGAAAAAAAAATTAAAAAATATATATAATTGAAAGTATGCAATAAAAGAGAAAAAACATATCTAGTTTATGTCAGAGAGGAAATACTCGATGGATTCTTACTCTTCCGATATATGATGAGGGTTTCAATGTAGAAAATGGGGGAGTGGCGTGATTACATTTTTATTTTACTAGTAACTGAAAATCATTGGAATTATTGAAAGAAGGTTAAGTACAGTGAATGACTTAAAAATCTGTTTGGGGGACATTAAATCGCCTGTAGGTACTTGGCTCTTTAACATGTATGTCAATTGAGGTAGAAATTTGCTTATTGGCAGAGAAATAAACTAAATTATTTTTCAAGCCCCTTTTATTTTGATGATTGATCTGTGCATAAAGAAATTTAAGGTATTGTTGGATTAACCTCCTCAATTTTCTCCTTACAAATCAAGCAGTTAAGCACTTACTTTATGTGTAAACTGCAAATTTAATATGCAAGGGTACTGGCTCAGACCCTCCTAAATGTTATGAAGCTGTAGCAATGGAACTTATGGGACATATTACTAAAAAGTTATAAAAGAGAATCTGAGGCATAGCATCATACCTGAATTCTCATGAAACATTTAAAGTTCGTTTTTAAATGACTAGAACACAAAGTGGCAATAAAACAATAGAAGATTATGCACTTTTATGAGTGTCCTGTTGCAAGGTGTAGTGTGCTCACAAAGTACAGAGTTACTAGGGGTTATATATTTCCCATGGGTTTCAGGGGAGCGTCATTTATTCTGTGACTTATAAAGTTTATTAATACCTAGAGATTTTTAAATATAATCTGAAATAAGTAAATGTAAGACAAGTCAATTATAACCATTTTATTGGCAGGTGCAAGATTATTTTATGTAAATTACAAAAGGAAGTGAATATAGTAATTAAGACCCTGAAAGACTCTAGTACCCAAACTTCCATTAGGAAAAGAAAGAACACAATAAAGAGGAAATTGGGGGAAAAAAAGCCTAATTATTTTGCCTCATAACATTATTAAATTAAAATTTATAGTGTAAAACTTTGTACCAATTGTTAGTAAAATCAGTTTATATCAACAGTAGCCAAATTATGGAAAGAGCCCAAATACCCATCAACTGATGAATGGATAAAGAAGATGTGGAATATACATACAATAGAGTGTTACTCAGCTACAAAAAGAATGAAATCTTGCCATTTCCAAAGACGTGGATGGAGCTAGAGAGTATTATGCTAAGAAAAATAAGTCACAGAAAGACAGATACCATATGATTTAACTCATGTGTGGAATTTAAGAAACAAAACAGATGAACATAGGGGAAGGAAGAAAAGAAAGAGAGAGAGTTGGAGGCAAACCAGAAAACAGACTCTTAAGTGTAGAGAACATACAGCATGCTAGAGGGGACGTGAATGGTATGACGGGTTAAATGAGTGATGGGGATTAAGGAGGGCACTTGTGATGAGCACTGAGTGTTGTATCTAAGTGATGAATCAGAGAAACCAATCTTACACTATATTTTAACTAACTAGAATTTAAATAAAAATGAGGAAAAAAATCCGTTTGCAAAATTTAAATACTAGTTTGTTTCCCAAATAAATGGTTTACACAAAACTCTGTCCTCACAGCTCTCATTCTTTCTTTCTATTCTTTCTTGATTACCATGTTTATTCTCAGCATCAGACTATATGAAGATGGTTGGCCTTTGAGTTTCATTTCCATGACATTTTCCCACATATACGTGCACGTATGTCTTCACTACCATTACTCTAGCTTGGATTTTCACTGTTTCTAATGAGCTTGAGCATGTGTGTGCATGTGTGACACACATAAGACACACACAGCACACTTTCTTTCTTTCTCTAATTAAAGACTCTAAGGTATCTGTATTTTATCTGAACTAGACTTCTGTGACTGTTCTTGATCCCTCTATCTTATTATTTTAAAATCTTGAAATATCCTTTTTCTTATTCTCTGGCATAAAGTATATGAACCCCACCCATTCCTTCGGGAAGCTTTATAGGATTATTCCCTGTCTTTTGTTTTGAAACATTATTTTGCATTAAGTATTTTATTACACATTTCACATTCCACCTACTTTCAATGAAATTTGTGCTTATCTCTGCTCTTAGAGTGTAACTAGTTAAGATCATCTTTTCATCATGGTATTTACCAAAATAAGAGATACTTAGTATGTATTTGCTGAATTGATTTCAAATAATATGGTAGACGTTATAGTTTCAACTTAGTAATTGCAGTGGAAGAGAAAATTGAAACAAAACAGATATTTAGTGATTTTGGTAGAATTGTATCATTTAACAACATCAGAAATGAAGTTAAATGCTTAAATAATTTGTGTAATATTTTTTGCCATATATTCACACATATATGCTGTGCTAGGAACTGTGTCACTGTTGGAGTACAAAATGCTCAAAACTCTTCCAAATGTGGAAAAATGAAGCATGCAAGCAATCAGTAATAGTGCAATGCTATAAATACAATGATACCATCAGACATCAGATAATCTTGTGACATAGAGGAAGGAGTTTTTATCTCTGTTAGGGGTGTGAGGGTCCAAGGGAGTTCACAATGGTTTCTCATATGAACTCCTGACATTTTTAACTCCTTACCAGATAGAAATTCTGCTAAAGTCATCAATAATTTTAAAGACCTCCATAAATATTAAATCGGTCATTTTTGGAATATGGATCTTGGATAGCTACAAAAAGAACAATTCACTTTTGGGAGATAGGGGGTAAGTAAAATATTGAGGATCCAAAGTATCTTAAAGTTGATTTTAAAAATGGAAAAAATTTTTTTTTACACCAGACACAAAAATGAACGTAAAATGGAGTAAAGGCTGAAACATAGGACCTGAAACTCTAAAACTCCTTGAAGAAAACATGCAGAAAAACCTTCATGATGCTGGTCCTGGCAATGATTTCTTGAATTTAACACCAAAAGCATACACAGCGAAACCAAATATAGACAAGTAGTCTATATCAAACTAAAAGCTTCTGCACAGCAAACAATCAACAGACTGAAAAGGTGACCTATGGAATGGTAGAAATTGTTTGCAAACCATCTATCTGATAAGGAGTTAATATCCACAATACATAAGAATCTCTTACTACCCCATAACAAAACAAAAAACAACAACAACAACAAAAACCCTCCACAAATAAACAAACCCACAAGCAAATAACCTGATTAAAAAATGGCCAAAGAACTTAGAGCTTATTTCTTCAAAGAAGACATATAAATAGCTAAAACATATATATAATGGTGCTCAATTTCATTAATTATCAGAAAAATGATAACCAAAATCACAAGGAGTTATCTCACATCTATTATGATGCCTCTTATTTAAAAAATGACAAGTATTAGTTAGGATGTGGAGGATTTGGAACCCTTATATACTGTTGTTGGGAATATAAAATGGTGCGGCTACAGAAGAAAACAGTATGGAGGTTCCTCAAAAAATTAAAAATAGAACTACTATATGATTCAATAATCCCACTTCTGGATCTATAAATTAAATACAACATAACAAAATGCATGTAATAAACCTAAAACAGTATTTAGGGGTGCCTGGGTGGCTTAGTTAGTTGAGCATCTGACTCTTGATTTTGTCTCAGGTCATGATCTCACAGTTTATGAGTTTGAGCCCCATGTCAGGCCCTGTGCTGACAGCACAGGGTCTGCTTGGGATTCTCTCTCTCCTCTCTCTCTGCCCCTCCCCTACTCAAACTCTCTCTCTCTCTCTTTCTCAAAATAAATAAACTTAAAAAAAACATAGAACAGTGTTTAGAAAGTAATTTATAGTTGGGGCACCTGGGTGGCTCAGTCAGTTAAGGGCCCAACTTTGGCTCGGGTCATGATCTCATGGCTTGTGATTTCGAGCCCCATGTCAGGCTCTGTGCTGACAGCTCAGAGCCTGAAGCCTGCTTCAGATTCTGTGTTTCCCTCTCTGTCTCTGCTCCTCCCCTGCTCATACTATGTCTCTCTCTGTCTCTTGAAAATAAACATTAAAAGAATCTAAAAAAATGAAATTTAAATAGCACGTAAATTTAAATAGCATTGAAAATACTAAAAAGAGAAAGATCTAATATTAGTAACATAAACTTTAAGAAAATAGAGAAAAAAAAGTCAATGATAACTAAATCAAGGAAAAGAAAGGAATATAATTAATATGAGAAGAAATAAGTGAAATTGAAAACAGAAAACCAGTGGAAACAAGAGCTGCTTATTTGAGAAGGTCAATAAATTGATAAACCTCCACATTATACTGACAAAGAGAGAAGACATCAATTATATATTAGGGACTAAAGAGAAGACATTATTACTATTCCTGTAGACATTGAAAGCATAATAAGGAAATGCTAAGAACAAAAATGCCCATTAATTTCACAACTTAGATGAAACGAATCAATTCCTTAAAGACACAAACTACTAAACCTCAGTCAAGAAGAAATAATCTAAACATATGCCTGTCTATTCAAGAAATTGAATCTGTAATTTAAAAACTTCCATAAACAAGGTCTCCAGCCACAGGTGGTTTCAGTGACAAATTGTAGCAAACATTTAAAGTGAAAATGTTACCAGCCCATGCAATCTTGGCTGGGCAAGAGAGGAAGCCATGGTAGGGAGTGGGAGAAGAAATAGAAGTAGGGATGGTGAGGAAAACCCAAGTGATTTAGCAGGAAGCTCTCTTATTCTACCAACAGATTAAAATTGTTAGAATCTTTCAAATTAGAACTTTTCTTCATCCCTCAAATGTATCAAAACCATGGTATTACCTTTGCTGTGACTATTTGCAGTGCTTTTTGCTCATATTCAGGGGATTCAATTCCTTGTTTTATTTGGTCTATGTTCAAATGTCACCTCCTCAGAGAAGTTCTTCCTGAAACCCTCAGTAGACTAAGCAATGTTTTCTTACCACTTAATTGGCTTTATTAGGATTCAGTCCACTTGTCATTATTTCAGATAATGTGTTATTATGTGTTTATGCTGATAGTGTGATTTACCTGATTTGACTGAGAGTTTTCATGTTTGTTCATCACTATTCATGTTTATCTTTCTTATTCCCACTTTTTGGTTGAAAGGGTGTAGGAAGACTATGCAGATACTGTAGGACTATATTTTGGTCAAAAGCATGTAAAAATGACAGCTAGGCTCACACAATCATTTTGGAAAGGCAAACTGTCTTTACAAATTTATATGGTGAGTCAATATTTGATTTGGGAATCCATGGGTCGTTTTCAAAATGGGCAAACTTTGGGTAGCCTCCAAGTGCTTTTTCCCATATGGTTCTAAGAATTTGTCAAAGCAGGGGGCTAACATCTACTGAGTACTGGTCGTATGTCTGCCATTGTCCCATATGCGTTTTATGTGGTAACACTATTTATTTTAAAAGTATACTATACAGTCTTATTATTTTAGCTCACATGAACAAAAGGATTATGTAGGAATAAAAGAAGGATGATGCATATTAAACAGCATCCAACTTCTGCACTCATTTGTATATAAATTATTAGGAAGATAGAAAGTTGTATATGCATGTGTGACTGTGTGTGTATGTATGTGAGATGCACTAAACAGCTGATCAGGTTGAACCGAAAGATACTTGAGAGAACACACTAAAAAGGAGTAGGTTCTGTATTCAGAAACAGTGCTGAGAAATGAGATGCCATTCAGCCCCAGGGATCAGCGAGTGCCAGAGCCTGAGGGGACAAGGGTTGAGGCAGAAGCTGAAGGTACTGTTTAACAGATCACCCACACCAAAACTGGAGATCATTCCTACTTTTTAGAAAAGAATGTGCTTTATGCGACTCATGCTATTTTACTGTATCAGTACTTTCTCCTAGTCGTCACTGTCTTCCAGTGCTTGTATTCATTATTGTCCTTAAGTACCTGATGCTATAAATTTATCTATATTTCGAAAACTGCCATTATTTTCCTAGATTTCAACATTCATACATTAGATATGGGTGGCTTTTCATTGTCTTGAACTCTCCACATTAAATGACTTTTCTTTTTATTCCATCTCAGCAAAATATAACCACATTCTAAAATTTACAAGAATTCAAATCTACTTCAGTATTCATTAATTCAAAAATTCAAAATTTCAAAATTTCAAAATTGAATTCAAAAATTCAAAATTGACATTAATTCAAAAATGTCATTGTCTTAACGTCAATGCATTATTATTTTCTTATTATTTATTCAGTCATCCACACCAGACCTATTCTCCATCCTAATACGTTTTTATTTCTCTCTAAGAATGCTTTCTTTTTCAGTCCGTCTGTATGCCAACGACCCCTTAAATCTGCATCTACAGCCAGGATCCAGGATTTTTATTTTCCATTTGCATCTTTATTTGGATTTCTGATAGACACATAAAGTAAAGACATTTTGAACTGAACAAATGCGTTTTTTCCTTTGACTCACTTTTCCTTCTGTTTTCATTTTCAGCGTCAATACCACTACCTAACTAGTTATTTAAGCCAGAATTTAAAGTAGAATCTTTGACTCTTCCTGATCGCTCACCCCCATATTCTATCTGTTGCCAAACATTTTCTAATTCATCACTCAGATTTTTCTCAGTCTCACCCTGACTTTCTTATGGGTGCGTCCTATCATGGCTGGAATTCTCTAACAATATTTCAGATATTTTCTCTACACATCCTTGAGACCCTTCTGAGCTATCCAATATACTGAAGACAGTGTGATATTTTTGAAATGCATATTTAATCCAGAAAATCCCTGATAAAACTTGGATAACTCAGATTACAATAGTAAAATTTTGTAGACAAACTAAACGTTCAAATTTCCACACAGGGCTTGGTCAGAGGGGAGTGTGGAGAAGGCGATGTGAAGACTCAGATGGACCGGGCTCCAGGCCAACTCTGTCAATTGTACATTTGCTTTAGGTACTTCTATCAGACTCTCTAAGGCTTTGTTTTCCTCATTCTTAAAATAAAATAGTACACATCGTGCTGCTAGTTGTGATGATTAAGCAAAGGGACTTACATCCCAAAGTAACATCAAGTCCTGCTATAGTAATTTCTATTCTTACTTTGTAATAAGACACCTGTCAGTTTTGTGAAGTAGGGTAGTGTGTGTGCCAGGAGACTCTCCTTCATCGGAGTGGGCTTGCTTTGCTCTGCAGCTCCACCCACCCAGGCTGTGCAAGAAAACTTGGTACTTTGATTGCCTGTGGTCTTCTCATAGCTCCTGACAGAGCTGATGGAGGACCTAGTAAAGTTATATCTGAGCTGAGGTATTGAAAAGGACAAAAAGCTCTAGCTGAGTTTATTGCCTACTGTTCTTACCATTTCAATTTTATAGAAAAAAATAAAGTGTCTTTCTAAGTAAAACTAAATTGGTAGGAACAAGCAAGGCCAAATAATTCTTGAGTAATATCGAATAAAATGAATGTTGGTTGTGTCTCAAGACTTAACCAGATATATAATAATGGTCCTAGAAAAATTCTTCATGTGAGGTTTAGTTTAAATATATTTGAAAATAGCATTAGCTAAAGAGAGGCTACAGTGGACGTAGCGATTATTCTTATAATACTGATGACAGATACTGAGCCAATACTAATGATATATTAATTTTCAGTACAGTGCAACATGCAAGAAGCCAGTAATGATTTTATTAATATAAAAAGTAACAACCAGTATTTAGTTTTAGTATTAATATAAAAAGTAACAACCAGTATATTCCATTGACTCAGCTAGGTCTTTTCCCCTTGTTTTTATAGGCTTTATCACAAACATTGACTAGAAACAACTTTTAATTAGACAGGACTACGCATGCTGTTAGTTATTTCATGCCACTATATGACCATTCTTTATTAATGTAAATTAATAATTTTAAAAGTAAAAGGTAATCTGTAACATGAAAAACTGCTCAGTTGAGATTATTATTCACTTGATTATGTTTTAATTAGCCTGAATTTATATAAATTTATAGTAAGAAAACAATTAGCAAATTTATAAGTTATTCTTAGACTTCAGGGACAAGTTTGCAAAAGAAAAAAATGTATATTATCTTTGCCATATTAAGAGCAAAATATATATGTATGTATTATGATTTACTCTTTTATAAAAATTAGTTTAAAAATGCTAATGGGAAGAACTTCAATAGATTTGTAGGTCCCATAAGGACACATATTTGATGATATAATAAGGAATTTTGCCATAATTCAAATCATTCCACTTAAAAAACTTCATCAGTAATTCACTTCATCCATTCATTCAGAATACAATAATGGGAAGTAATTTTAAGAAAGAAAAATTTCCCAGTGTTTAGCATACAGAAATTGATACATTGTTGTTCTTGTCCTTAAATATGGCTGTTTGGGGAATGACAAAGGTGTGGATAATTTATGTCCTTACAGTGGGATGAGTATAATCTCCTCATATATATAATGGCGGTAATAACAGTGTATTCCCTTCAAGGGATAAAGTGGGATCATATAAATAAAGTTCTAGTACAGAGCATATTAAGAGAAGACCCTTACTTATGGTTAATATTAAAAATGAGTGCAAATGAGTACCGAGAAGGGTGACTTTCTGGGAGGCACACTAAGAGAAAACTGAATACTACACTATGACTCTCAAAAGAGAATATCCTTGGAGTCATTATTCATTTTTCTTTTCTTGTCATCGTCCAATTCCGATCTGTTATTAAATCCTATTGCTTTGACCTTCGAATTCTGACCACTTCTTACCGTCTTCCTATTAACATCTTGTTCTGAGTCACCATCATTTTTCCTCTGGATTATTGATACCGCTGTTTTAGCTCTTATCCCTGTAGAGACTATTTTACATTCAACAGACAAAATAATCCCGTAAAAGCATAAATCAGTTTATGGCAACTTCACCAAACCAGCAAAGTAATATATTCCATTTACAGAATGAAAGGCAGTGTCTCCACAAAGCTGTATGTGACTTGCACCTTTCTCCTTTATGGTTTGACCTCATCTCCCACCTCCCTCCTCTTTGTTTACTCTGTTGAAGTCATCCTGTAAGGTCTCCTTACTATTTCTTAAACATGAACACGCAGCCTTGCCAAAACAATAATGTGTCATTCTCACTGCCTGGATGCTCTTCTCTAGGTAGCTACAGGGCTTCTTCTGCTGAGTCGGCTTTTTAGATCTTTGTTCACTTATCACTTCCTCATCAAGATATTCCCAAACCACTTTATTATAAATTATCAAGTCCCTCCTATCTAAAACCCACGGTGGTTTTTGTCTTCTTTCATTGCTTTATTTTTCCCATGGTACTTACTATTTTCTGATGTTTTTGTATATTTATTTATGATGTCTCTCATACTGAAATACACACTCCACAACAGCAAGGATGTTTGCTGCCATATCACCAGCAATATTACCACTTAGTGCTCAATAAATACTTTTTATTTTTTTTTTTTAATTTTTTTTTTCAACGTTTATTTATTTTTGGGATAGAGAGAGACAGAGCATGAACGGGGGAGGGGCAGAGAGAGAGGGAGACACAGAATTGGAAACAGGCTCCAGGCTCTGAGCCATCAGCCCAGAGCCTGACGCGGGGCTCGAACTCACGGACCGCGAGATCGTGACCTGGCTGAAGTCGGACGCTTAACCGACTGCGCCACCCAGGCGCCCCAATAAATACTTTTTAAATGAATAAAAAGGAATACGAGCAAATGAGATTGGAGAGAGAGGCAAAGGACAGAGCTTTTGTAATCATATCAATATAATGCCAAGTCTAACCTCATTTTAGAATCAGGAAGATTGTGATAAAAATGCAGTTATACACATTTTCTGATTTTAAGTGGCTGTCCTTTAGCCCTTGCCTATGGCTTACCTACGTGCTCATATTGTCTTACTAATTTGAGAAGAAATAAGTAAGCAGATATCTTATAAGCATCTTATCAAGAAACGCAATAATAAATCAATAACATACCTTCCAGGTACATTACATGTAAGAAGACAGTAATGTAAGAACTATAATCTATATTTAAAGGCATTTATTTAAGATTAGTCTTTCAGAATTAGAACATATTTTTACCCTGTTTCCTTTAACTTTTAAAAATATACTGTAGAGATAAATTCATTTTAGCAAAGGTCGCCACCTAAAATTAAAGGGCACATTTTCATTAACATTTCAAGTTATGTGCTGCTATAGTTAACAAAACTGAAAAGACAGCTTAATGAAACCTGACTGTATTTAGTAAAGGCAAGTTTATTAAATGTACATTTAAAATTTCATATTTACATATCACACTCTGTAATTGCAGTGATTTAAGAACTATTAGCAGCAGAAAATAACCACAGAATTTGTAAACATATAAAATATTTACACAATGAATCCTGTTCAGTCACAAGAAGCTCTTTTCTATATATGCTTATTATTGACAGGAGAGTTGGAGGAGGTGGATAGTACCTATGTGAGTAAAGTGAAACTTTAAGCAATTATATAATAGCCTTTGGCAAGTTACTTTTTGCTATAATAAGCTTTTAGTTAAAATACACGTCTATTTACCTCTCACTCTTTCTCTTAGAGAACATTATATTCACTGGTAAGAGAAGAACTTGTTCTAATTCCTGTTCTGCCACTCTTAGTTGTGCAAACCTGTGCAAGTTACTAGGGTTGGTTTGAGGGAAAAAATGAGTACATGAAAAAGTCTGAAGATTTTTAAGTGCTGAGTACACATTAGCTTTCCTCCCTTCTTCTAGCATTCTCTTCCACTCTTTTCCTCCTCACAAAGTGTTCCTCTCCTCAACATCTCCCTTACAGATAGGAAAGCAATTCAGTCATTAACCTGTGATTGGTATGGCTTGGTTTTAAGTGAATATTTCTTGAGGAGTGATAGGGAAGGAATTTTGGCAATAGTAACTAATAGTTATTGAGTACTTAATATTTGCCAGACACTGGTCTACATGTTTTCTCATATAAATTTTTATTTATTTTTTGATAACTCCTTGAATAGGTATAATTATTTTGACATATAACACATGAGGAAACTGAGGCATAGTAGATGTAATTATTTTTTCTCATGGTCATCTTTTAAGTGGCAGAGGAGTAATTTAAATGCATGAGATTTGGCTCTGGGGTCTATGCTTTTGAGCACTGCATTTCCTATTGGGAAAAGGATGAATATCACCTGCTGTAGAACTTAATATATCTCGAGAGCAGGAGATATTTTCAGCGTGTTTGAGAAAAGCCATCTGGATACTCTTATTTAACCACAAGGCAGGCCATCATTGTTTATTCTGATAATACAGTTCTTTTCTTTACAGTTCTTTGATGATTCTCATCAAATTACCGTTGCTGGGATGTTCTGTATAATGGCCCTGCATTATTATTTAGTTGTCGTAGATACTGTGACTTCTCACACAAATCAAAAGATCTTCAAGGACAGTTTTGATACATGTTAGAGTAAATTTAAAATATTTTCCTTATATCTTATTTATTTCTCTTGGCAAAAATGATTTTGAAGGGGGTTAGGGTGCTCTGTCTGTTTATGTTGCACAGAGGAAAAAATTGATTGTAAGTTCCAAATGCTTTTTGTACATCCTCCGTAGAAACTTGAAAGATGTTATACAGTGTATGGGCTCAAACATATTTTTGACACAAAAATGGGAAGAAAATTTGGTGTAGAATCCTTTCTAAACTTGTGTTCTGGTTTGCTAGACTTTGAATAATGAAGCCAAGGCAGCAATTTTAATATCTATCTGTACTCTTAGGCCCTTCTCTGCCACACTGTTACAAGCAGCAAACTCACGCTCTAATCAAGGAAATGTGCTATCATGTCCAAGGCAAACCCATCTGTTTGCCCAATTTTACTCCTCATGCTCAGCCAAGTCCTGGAGGATAACAGTCCTGGGCTACAAGGAAGCATTCAGTTGCCACTGTTTCCTAAACCATACTTTCCAATATGTTGCTCATAATAGATACTGTTCAACTGGATATCTCTGGATTCAGTTTCATCTCCAGTCATGAGGTTTAACTGCTATTTAGATAAGAGACCTATTTATACATATTAAATATATATGCAAGATGGAGGTGACACCATAGCTTATGAGTATAGTAGTCTAAATCCACATACCAGATGAACAACATGTATTAGTGAAAATTCTCTATACTCAGGCAGAAAGTTGAGTTCTAGTAATTGAGAGAGGAACTGGTAGGAAGTCAGTCCTAGGAGAAAAGAGGCACAGGCACAAGGGGAGAAGGGCAAAGATTAGGAGAGATAAAGCATAGCAATAGGCTTAGTGGCCAGCAATTAATTGAAATGCAGAGAGACTGATTCCCTCTAGTGTTGTTCTCTAGGTGGCTTAAATGTTCCCTGGATTACTCAGGATCTGCCTTGGGGCTGGAGGCAGTTCCAAGCATCCTGATGGCCAAGTCTTGTGGAGGGCAAAGTAAATGGACTAAAAATAACAAAAACTCATTTCATTTGGATTGGGATGACCTCCCTAATTACAGATTTACATTTTAGAATGAGGTACCCTCAGTCTACTCTCATAAACCCCTCCATAAGAAATGGAGAGTTGGCAGGAAAATATCTTTGCAGCGTTAGAGATCCATATTTTATTTTTAG
The DNA here is from genome assembly GCF_028749965.1 of Puma concolor. Lineage (NCBI taxonomy): Eukaryota > Metazoa > Chordata > Mammalia > Carnivora > Felidae > Puma > Puma concolor. Next base: position 22,939,774 of record NC_141683.1, read on the forward strand.
TTATAGAAATGACAATAAGTCCATTCTGTAATTGGAATAAGACCAGGTGGGTGGCTTTTCTACGTTTCTTTGTGCTCAGGATCTGTTCTACTTTTCCCTTATCCAGCAGTGGAACCATGTGAAAAATATTCCTATCCTGCTGATATTTGTGACTATTTACAAGCCTATGTAGGCTAGGGGGAGGTCCCTAGACTAGAAAGAGTAGGAGGAAAGTAGGACTGTTAAAATGATAGGAGAAGTTAAAGGAACATAGACAAATGTATGAAAGAGAATAGAGAAATCCTTGGAAAGTCCTCACTCCACAGGGCAATAAACCTCTCTGTGAAAATTCTTGAACTAAGAAGATCACTTCTTAATATTTAGGCAAAGGGATAGGCTAGGCAGGCTAACATAGGTACATTACTATGCTATTATTCTCCCATTGCTCACCACCTGCCTTGACACACACCCTATCATCAGCAGGCTAGTGGGGTTCTTTCAGCAATGGCAACAGGAGGGCTAAAATTTGCAGACTTCAGTAACCATCAACTATCATATGTGGATAGGACTGTTTCTGTGATTGCTTTCTCAGCTAGGTCACTTCCTTATTCGACCCTTATAAGCCTTTGCATTGTCACTTATTTGTCACAGCTCATAATGGTGATACTACATTTAAAAAATATGTACTTTTTTCTTTCAAGTTCCTTTGTTCAGGATTATTCTTTAGTCTGTGGAAGCATTCATTTGCTTTAGAAATAAATAGGATTTATAGCAGGAATACAAAGAGAATGAAGGAACAAATGTATTCACCTTTTGATATCTAAAGTAATATTTCAAGACTTGAAAATCAAGCTTTTTTTTCAGATTTTCTTAGTTCTTTCACCTTTCATTGACATATAATCTACATTGTTGATTAGATCAGAAATTTAGTAAGCTCAAGCTGTAGTAATAGCAACTCCAGATATGAAATATTAAAAGCCCAATCATAAGAGAAGAGCATAAAAATCTAATAGTTTCTAGCCCTGGAAGACTGTGGGAAAGGAGAAATGTCAAACCAGTGCAATAAATTTGTGCTAATCTCCTGGAAGATGGAGGTGGGTTCAAAGGCCTAAGAAAAAGTTTAGAGTAGAGGGACTTTAGCCTACTTTCTGTACAGAACCTTGGGAAGAACTTGCTATGTGTGGTGTCTTTACTCTAGGATGGGAGCTAATAGAATAGCAGTTGTAGAAACCACAGAGTATGGCATCTAGATGTGTACTTCTGTTTCAGTGATCCTGTTCTCCACAACTATTTGGAAAACAAAAACAAAAACAAACAAAAAACAGAATCAGAAGGTTGTTTATGTCCATAGAGGCCATGAAAATGTGCCTCTCCTACTTCTTCCCTTTGAAAGCATAATTGAACAATATCCCAGCTGCTGACACTTTGTATCCACCATTGACTTTTTACCTAGACCACACATTCACGGGCTGCTCCCAGACAATAACTAAGCATGGAAAGGGGAACTAATGCAGACCCATTCATGTGAGATATCAGACATGTCCAAGAGTCAACTTTAGTGTAAGGACTCCCCTTTGGCATTGCTCCCAAATTCTTAGAACTGCATTGTGATGTTAAGGCTCTTCCAAATAATCCCCACTTCCTTCTTCCTCTTCTTCACAAGGGTCAGATTTTCATGATAGCCTGAAGGGTCTCCTTGATGCCTCCCTTCCAAAGTAAAAGACAAAGTAAAAGATCCATGCAGCAGTCCCAGTTGTGATGAAAACAACCCTGCTGTGTGGCCAAAAAAAATCCCTGGTCATAAATGCCAGTATTAGGAAACAATGCAATGTGGAACTCACAATGAATTTCAGCTCTCAGTATGTTATTGGTTCCTGGAAGAGACCAGAATTCTTGATCATAATTACCAAATGACCTGACCATTATTACTGAGGGTCTGTCAGGCCCATCAAGCCGTGAAATTGGACAGGCCTATCTACAGTTTATCCACAAATAGTACAACATCAATCGTGATCAGGACCAGAGGCATTAGTAAGCCACAGAGGCACAAAGTAGCCCAGATCCCTATGCCACCCACCAGAAATGCCCTCCACTGCTTGTACCTATGACCCTATGGGGAGGTATCTTATTGCCAAGTAAAAGAGGAATAAAAGGCCTGAGCTTGGATTGTGGATGATTTGGCTGTGTATGTGGGTGCCAACTGAAAATGAACTGCTAGTTGCCTAATACCAGAGTTTGAAGGTCACCTTAAAAGACAGTAAAGAGGGAAAACTCCCCATGGATGGAGGCAGTGACCAGAGCAAATGATCATCTACTTTGTATGGACAGAAAGCATTTACCGTGGAAAAGACATTGAACAACTGAATTTAAAATGTCTTGGTTACTTGGCATTAGCCAGCTTTGTTGTGGCCACAATGGAACTGGCAAAATGGCACATGAATATATTGGTTATGGTTGCAGTGATAGAGGCTATATATAAGCCCATAAACATTAATTACCACTTATAAAAGCTAATTAGCTTTTGAAGTTTCTGAAGATCTAATCTGCCAACAACAGAGACCAAGGCAGCCATGCTGACATGACAATATATTTCAAGGGGACTGATTGGGTACTCAACAGCAAGTTAGCTACATTGGGACCTTTCTGTCTTGGAAGTGAAATTAAGCAGTTTTTCCTCACAGGAGTAAATACCTATTCTTGATATTGGTTTGACTTTTCTTCTTGTAGAACCTTAGTTGGCAGCACTATCCAGTGGTTTATGGAATACATCACCTTCAGACCTGGAATCCTACACAAAATAGTATATGACCAGGGGACCATTTCATGTTGTAGAAGTACAGGAATTGACCCATAACTGTGATATCCATTGGGTATATAATAAACCACATAATTTAGAAGTAGTTGGCCTCATAGACCACTTGGCATATTTTACTAAAGGCACAACTGAAGCACCAATTCAGAGGCAACACTCTCAAAGGATGAGTTGCCATCCGTCAGTCATATCCATTAAGTCAAAGATATCCTCCACCCCTACATAATGTTCTATCCCTAGTAGGAAGAACACATCACTTTGGAGACCAAAGAGTGGAAGGAAAAGCACTTCTAAAACTCCAAATGGCCCACTGTAAAATTTTGTCCGTCCTGTTCACATTCTTCTGTGTTCTGCAGAAATGGAGGTCCTATGTCATACTCTTGCCAAGAGTCACGGAAAAGGTCCCATGAGAACAAACTATGGATGCCAGTAGGGAAATTTTGATTCCTTGTATCCAGAGACCAGCAGGCAAGAAGAGTCAACATCTTGACAACGTATTTGCCCCTGATCGTCAGGATAAGGTAGGGCTGTTTTGTTTTGTTTTTGTTGTTGTTGTTGTTGTTGTTGTTTCTGTTTTTATTTTTTACTTGAGCCATGAAAGAATATATATGGAATTAAATTGTCTCGCTTGGGTGCTTTTCCTTGCCCCTTTATAACTGAATAAGCATGTGTAGCAACTTGGCCTGAGAAAAATATGATTGCCAAGGACCCAGAATTAAGGAGTCATCTCTGGGCTCTCAGTGTGAGTCAGTCTCTGCTCTAAAGCCATTGACACTTGTTTTTAGACTATCAGCATATCATCAAGTCACTCCTGACAGAAGGACCAGTTCCATGGCTTTGCCTCTTCATTGCTGGCAAAATAACAAGAGATTTCAAGTGCCCTGTGACAGGATAGTAAATGTGATGATACAGATACTTCCCTTCCATTTAACTCCTTTTCCAAATCTGGCAAATTGAATGTGTAATAGGTCTCCCCACTCAACCTGATAAAAGAGCCACTTGAATATTGTTATCCAAAAGAAAGGACTCTAGATCAACCCTTAGTTTGCTTTTCCTTTTTGGTAAATCAGAATGCAGTGATTAAAGGTCATGTAGTGGAGGTAATAAAAGGCTAATTTTTTCTTAGGCAACTGCTCAACTTCCCAGTTATTCCAGTAGAGGGAGATCGGTCTCTATGGAGGAAACTGGTCCTTTAATGACTCAACTGCAATATCCAAATACATCAAACAAATGCACTTCAGTTTTTGACATAAGCAATGTTGTATTTTCCCTCCTAATAGTGGCCAGGGCTATTCTCTGGCTCCTATTTTGTAGGAGAACAAGGAAGAATCATGGTGCCATTTGGGCTGCTTATTTCAGTCCTGCCATTCAGATTCTATCCATTGACTGATTCCTGTTCATTAGCATGTACAACACTCAGGGATGCATTTATTACACTCCACCCACTAACACTCAAAACTTGAACAAAAGAAATAACTGATAATTCCATGGGAATTTTATCATCCCTGAACCTGGCCGATAGCTTGTCAGAAGGTGTTTCCAGCATGGAGTGACATGATATTTTATTGAAGGCTAGAGGGCAGCATATGCAGGTGAGGGAAGTCATTACCAAGGTCCATGGTGCCTGTGACAGATGAGTCAAGGGTTTGGTCAGCAAGAAGGCATTGCCAGAAACCCAAGAACTCTATTTATGTAAAGAGAAGAGCCTAGGAGATACACTGGCCAGGGCATGCAGCAGAGAATTCTATCAAGATGCTCTTGATAGAAAGGGGGTTAGCCAAGTGACCTTAGAGCCCATATATGGGCCAGGTCAGGTACAGCCCAATGGAGGTAGCACCCAGTTGTGAGATCAGGGCATATTCCTTCCCACAGACAAGAGGACGGCACTCTTTCCTTAAGACCAAACAGGGAAATGGAGAGCAGAAGATGAATAGTCTTGGGGAATGCCTGGGTGGGTCAGCCGGTTAAGCATCCAACTCTTGGTTTTTGCTCAGGGATGATCTTGCAGTTGGCGGGATTGAGCCCCGCTATGAGTCTCTGCACTGATAGTGCTGAGCCTGCTTGGGATTCTCTCTCTCTGTGCCCTCTCCTGCTTGTTCTTCCTCTCTATCAAAATAAATAAATAAACATTAAAAAAGATCAATATTCTTGGAACTAAAATTTGTATTGAGTTAGTTGTTTCTCTTGTTTCTTTCACCTACATAAACCAACAGCCTCTTACTCTGGGGGTTAGGGTGTTCAATGAAGTTGATTATTATAATTAGAGAAAATGATGAATTGTATTTTCTTTTACAGCTATAAAGTGAATTAATTCGTAAGCTTTTTACACATAGATTCAAGATGGTAAAATATTAGCATATTACATGTGTATGATTTGCATGTATTTCTGTGACAGTGTCTTATCCCCTTTTCATTGATTACTACACATTTCAGATTCTCAATTTTTTTCAAAATTACTTTAAATCTTGGCTACTTTATGATATCTGTTTTCCTCCAAATATCCTGTATAAGTTTTTACTGCCACCTAACAGAGTGTCTGCTTTGCTTATATTAGTCTCTTCAGTGTCCTGTTGATGTAATGATCATATGGTATACAGCAATAACACTAAACTTACAGCCCAAATGCTTGGGTTTCAGTTATGATGCCTGCATATGAAAGTTGTGACCTTGGGCACTTTTTCAGAAAGGTTCCTGAGCTTCAGATTCTTTGTCTGAAGAGTGGAAATTATTTCTTATGTATTGAATTATTGTAAAGTTCAAAATTGAACAAGATAAAGCATAGGCAAACCCATTGTAAAGTGGAAAATGCTATGTAAATATAATTAATTATTATCATTAAATATCCTCCTTCAGTTTTTTAAAGTTTTGAGTACTCAATTTGTATGTCAGTGCCCAACTGTTTCACATCATTTCTGAAGACTGCATTTTTCCTCTAGACTTATTGGAAATGCATGGAGAGCTTCAAAAATACATAGCATTGTCTTATCTCCAACAATCAATCGTTTGAGAAACTCGGGTGGTGAGCTTGAGCAGCAGTATATTATAAATATTTCCCTGATCTCCATAATGTACAGACAGGGTTGACCCTCAGGTGAGGCCTAATTAAGAGAATTAGGAGAATTCTTTACGTGATGTAAAAATATTAATATTCCATGAGTCTTTGATTATATGAATATGAGTTCTGTTATTTGTGCTAGGAAATCAGAAAAAAAAGTTACAGCAGAAAGCTGCATACCAATGTTATGATTAGGGTTGACATTGTTATCTGAGTGTCATAAAATTAAAATTTACATTTTTATAGTTTATATTCAGTGTTAAAATGAAGACTGATATTTGCAAAGGACTATGCTTAAAATGTTGATATTTAAATGTTTTCATCAACATCTAAAAGTCTCTACATGCTTGTTTTACACTTTGCCCATTCAATTAAATAAATACAAATTAGACTCTAGGCCAAGCTGTTATCCAATAACAGAAATTGTGGGCTTTCGTGTCTTAAGGAAAACTGACTGCTGTTCAGACCACTGGTACTAAAATATAGAGCACAGTAGACACCTTTGTCCATTGGGGATATGTTCCAAGACCCACAATGGATGTCTGAAACCGGGAATAGTGCCAAACCCTCTCTATTCTGTTTTTTTCCTGTACAGGCATACCTATGATAAAGTTTAGTTTATATATTAGTAAGAGATTAACAACAATAATAATAAAATGGAACAATTATGTCAACATACTGCAATAAAAGTTACATGAATGTGGCCTGTGCTAATTGCACAGATGCTGACACAGTTTGACCCTCTTACCAATTACCAAGTTCTGAGGACAAATCCGTTATTTTATGACAGACATTTTTAGCACCCATTGAGTGCCAATCATCATGCTAGGCACTAGAAAGACAGAGATAAATAAAGCAAAGTTTTTCTAACTAAGGAATTTATAACCTAGTAGAAGAAGCAAACCACAGGAAACAGATAATTTCCACATACTGGAAATTAAGTCGTTATATTTTGTAATGTTATGTTTAGGTTACGTGGTTCATGAGGGGAACTCAACCCTTCTCAGAGGTCCAGGGAAAGAATTACAGAGATATTTGATTTGATTCTTTGAAAATAAATAAGATTTTTTTTCTTGTTTGTTAAAGAAATAGAGTGGGAAAAATTCTTATTTTTCAGAGCACTAGTAAAAAGTCACAGAAATATGAAGGAGAACATTGCATGCAGGAAATTATGACCTGTTCTATATCACTTGCACTAATATAGGTAAGTGAGACCATAGAGATAGTAGGGGGAAGGTCAGAAAGAACCTTATGTCTTGGTAAGGGATATGAGTGTTACCATTTGAAATAGGATTTCATGAGCATTTGTCTCAATCTTCCACATGTCCCTGAAATAGCCTCACATTTCTTAAAATTGTGTAGGGTTGTAGAGACGATTACAATTTTCAAAAGACTTGTAAAATTGTGCTTTGTTTCCATCATTCTTGAAAATGAAAAACAAAGTATGAGTTTGTATTAGTCATTTATGAAATTATTCACAGGAAAATTTTGTCATCTGATATCTTACTCCCATTTTTATCACGTATTCATCCAGCTTTTTTTTAAAAAAAATTTAATGTTTATTTTTGAGGGTCAGAGAGAAGAGTGTGAGAGGGGGAGGGGCAGAGAGAGAGGGAAACAGAATCTGAAGCAGGCTCCAGGCTCTGAGCTGACATCACAGAGCCCAGTGCAGGGCTTGAACTCATGAACTATGAGATCATGACCTGAGCTGAAGTCAGACGCTTAACTGACTGAGCCACCCAGGCATCCCTTCATCCAGCTTAAAACCAGTTCTTTGACCTTTTCCCTCAAGGTTGTTTTGTTTGTTTTTAATTACACAGAGTTTTTTAAACATAGTAATAACAAAGTATATTTTATAGCTAGTTTCTTATTCTATTCTTATTCTTATTCTTATAATTATGTTTCTTATTTCCAAATATTGGCTAAAAAAAGGATTCAAAATATAAATGCTTAGGTTTTGTGTTAGGTCAGATTACTGCCATTAGTTGAGTTAGTATTTTCCACTGCAGAAAGGTAGAGGAAATGATTTCAAGGGAGAAACCAACTCAGAAATGTAAGAGGAAGTAATGGCAAGAAGGGATTGTATTTATGTCTGGTGTTCTCCTTCAAGCAAAAAAGGGAGGATATCAATGCACACAGCCCACTTTTGTAATCTCTTTCCCCGGAATTACCCTTGATGTTTTGTATGTTCTATTGAAAGGAATTAGATCTTTTCATTTTTTGATTATTTAGCTTTCAGTTTATCTCTTCACATATATGTTATATAGAAAAAAGTGATTGTGTCATCTATACAACAGTTTGAATTTATAGTCTGAAAACAAATAAGTTAAATAGTAGTTTCCTTTACTCTTATCTGGTGTATTATTTTTCATTATCTGAAATTTGACTAAATAATGTTTCTTCCTCCAAAGTAGCTGTCACTGATAGCTTTCTTAACCCGAGTCTTAGAAAGAATTTGACAAAGCTGTATCTCTTTCTGTCTTTAAAATTTTATTTCTTTCTGTTTTTATCAGTCACTATGAAATAATAAATATTAAAAATGGCAGGCAATATATTTTAAGTGCTACTGTTAAAGCATTGTTTCCTATAAATAAACAAGCCTGTTTCTCTAGAGCTTAAATAGGAATAAAACTTTGATACACTCTCTTCCCCCATCAAGCAGCTGTGGCAAGAAGCCATTAGGGAGTTGTTAGATTTGCTGAAGTTTTCCATTATGCCAGGTATTAAATTAACTGTCGTACGTGTTCTGGAGTGAAGGGAAGGTTGTAATCTTATGAGGATGCTTAACATGCTGACATTTTCATTGCTCTGAATATAAGTAGACATAATTACTGACTCTTTCTATAGGTTTTTACATGATATGTTGACCAGCAGCAATGAGTGTGCTTGTGAAGACATTAAACATCGCCAAATAATGTCTTTTTTAATGAACTGGATCTTAGTGAAATCATAAAATACCTTTAATTATTTTGTACCAGTAAATTAGTGTTAGGGTATAGGCTATGAATGCTACATGGTTCAAAATAGACACTGTATTGGAAATAATGCTTTTGGAATGGAGGAGTCCAAACTGAGTGTTAGCCATAGTTCATGTCTGCTGTGATGTATTCTTATTGCACAGTGCTCACTGGCTGATAATGAGATTTACAAGTTGAAATCCTTAGTGTATTCTTCCCATAATATAACAGTTTTCCTGCTTTTACTCTTATTTCTAAGCCCCCATTTGTCTAATTTTCCTATGTACTGGGATCAAATGACTACAATGGAGTAGATATTGCATTATCAGTAGTTGCATCCTACTTCCTACATAGGATATTTTTTGCTTATCTGCATCCCTCCCCACCCCAAGTCTTTTTTCCAGGATTTAAAATTCTGTTTTTGAAATCCAGCCCATTATGATAAAGCAACTTTCTACCTTTCTGGATCTCTGAATAACTCCCTTCCTGGATTTATTTGTCTGTACATAATGCTCTACCTTGGCTTTTTTCCATTTTCGTATACTTTATAAGAGAAAGCTTTGCAATTCTCAAGACAAATCAGGAACAATATGTCATTTTTTAGCCCAAAAGTTACTTCTGTAATAATTGAACTGGTTTATAAATTCAACAAATGTGTAGGAATAAAAGATATTCTCAAGTTGTAAGGATTCACATATCTACATAAGTTTAAGTATAACTCCAGGGCTTTGCTTTTCAGAATCATTCACTCATTCATTCATTCATTCATTCATTCATACTAAAGTGACTTAGAGAACCTAGTATTTGTTGAGCTCTAGTCTAGTTATTTAGGATATAACTGTATACATTTCTGTAAAGCTATTCAACTATAAAATATGAATATAAAATATATTTATTTTATGTATCATTTTGTTTATGGAATATTATATAATTTATAAATTAAATATCAAAAGATATATGCCCTTGTCCTTATGTTTTAATGGGGCATGCCAGTGAAAAATGTAATAAATAAGTTAACTATATACTATTTTACAAGCTTGTAAAGTCTATGAATAAAATAGTACACAGTGGAGAGTAGGTATTGTGTAGCACAGATACCAGGTAGACCAGAAGGCCTGGTGTGTTCACATGCTTTAGCATCAACAAGGGAGCTACGTGGATGGAGTGGGGTGAGGGAGGCAACAGTTGTAGGAAATCAAGTAGAGTGGAAAGAGGGTGAGGGTGGTGCACATAATGCAGAACATTGTAAGCAACTATGAAGATGGTTCTAGGAGCTATGGAACTTCATGTGAAGTGAAGAGCTGTTATAAGGTACTGAGCATAAATTTGCCCTCTCTTACTTGGGCTTTTAAAGGGATTATTCTAGCTGTAAATTTTGGGGATGTTTTGTGGGATGAGAGATAGAATCAGGGAGACATTTTTGAATGTTCCAGATATAGAATGATAGTGGAGATAGTGGTGAGATGAAGGCTGTAGCCGTGAATGAAAAAAAAGTGGTCAGATTCTAGATGCATTTTGAAAGCAAAGCCAAAATTCTTCTGTGATCGATTGAATGCGAGATGGGAGAGAAACACCAAAGATATTCATGTAGAGTTTTGTCCCATTATCTGGATCTCACCTGATGTTAAAGACAAAAATGAAACAATGATAGAACATACTATTGATCTGCAAGGCAGTGGAAGATAATTTAATTTTCTCACAAAGCTTCACATCCTATGGGAGGAAAAGAAACATTTAAGGAGTAATAAAAAATTACATATCTAAGCACCAAATGATACATATATGTTTTATTCAATTTTTTCTAATGGGCAATACTAAATATTATTTGCTGAAATACACACAATAATGTTGAAGCTGCCAAAGCATAGAAGTTGGTTACTAGGGCTCAAACACATAGTGTCATTACATACTTCCATTATAGCCCTTCACAGAATAATTATATAAGAATGTAACACATTAGAAACACATCAATATACTTATCAATGTTGGGGATTTTCTTATGCAATGTTTAAGACTCTCCAATAAAGAACTCGTGATATCTCCAGTATATATTTGTCAAAAGATATTCTTTCTAAATGCCATGAGACACAAGCTAGGCCTCATTTTCCCTATCATTCTGTATTATCCTTTTGACAACGTTCACTTTTCCTGATTGAGGTTGTAGATACTCTTAATTTTATTGTTCTTAAGTGCAGTTTTGGAGATTTACATTCTAAAGCCCGAGGGAATGCATTTCTCTTACAGAATACATCTAATATCCCTATTTAAAGGGTGCCCTGATCAGCACAACTAATCACATACCTAACATTCTTGAAAAACCATCCATAACACTCTTGTGTATTTGTTTTTGTTTTGTTTTGTTTGCTTGTTTTTAAATTAGAGTAGAAAATAGTATGGATGTTGTGATATTGTGAGTTATAATAATTATATATCCCTTTGGTCTCCAACCCCATTCCTGACATATAGCTCCTAAAACCTTTGGGATCTGATTAGTGATGAGAGCAATAGAAGTCTTTTGTTATCTTAATGAGATAACTTTTGAGAAACACCTAAGGATTGGGGTTGTTCCCTAGGAGAACTAACCATGTGATTCCAGGATTGTGTCTTTCAGTCTCACTCCTCTCATTTATGGGGAGAGGAGAAATGCTAGAGTTGAATCAATCACCAATGGTTAATGAGTTAATCAATCATGCCTGTGTAATAAAGCTTCCATAAAAACCAAAAGGAGGGGGTTCAGAGAACTTCCAGTTTAGAAAACCAGAATGCTTTCACGGGTCCCATACTCTATGAGGACAGAAGCTCCTGTGTTCAAAACCTCACCATATGTAACCATTCATCTGGCAGTTGATTTGTATCATTTAATATCCTTTGTAATAAATAGGTAATATACTGAGTAAATGGATTTTCTGATTTCTGTGATCAGCTCTAGCAAATTAATCAAACCCATGTAGGCGGTTGTTGAAACTTCTAATTCATAGCCAGTTGTTTGGGATGCCTGTGTGGCTCAGTTGGTTAAGCATCTGACTCTTGATTTTTGCTCAGGTTATGATCTCACAGTTCTGGAGTTCAAGCCCCGTGTTGGGCTCTGTGCTAACAGCTGTAGCCTACTTGGGATTCTCTCCCTCTCTTTCTGCCCCTCTCCTGCTCTCATCTGCTCTCTTGCTCTCTGTTTCTCAAAATAAATAAATAGACATAAATAAAATAAAATAAAACAAAAACAAAAATAAAATTAAAATAAAATAAAATAAAATAAAATAAAATAAAATAAAATAAAATAATAAAACAATTCATAGCCAGTTGGTCAAGAGTTCAGGTAACAACCTAAAGTACAATTGGCATCCTTAGTTGGGAAGGGTCCACCTCTATTTGTAGGTGAATGATCAAAAACACATGTAACAACCTGGACGCTCCTTTCTCATCTTCTAAGTTGATCATCTGGTTCATTTTCTATCTACGTTACTTTACGATTGACTCCATCTGAACTTCTGGATTCACATTTTATTTATTTATTTATTTACTTACTTAAACTTTACTTTTCAAAATGACTTTGACTTGACTGATCCTCTCCACCCCCCCCCACCCCCCCCACCCCTGGGCTAAAACTTTCTATATCAGCCTAAATCTAGTGTCCAGATACTTAGGTAGTTCTTTCCTGATGGTAGGGAGTAAAGGTTGGGTAAAGTGGGAATGGAAATTTAAAATTTTAAAATTATCCCCCAAGCTAATGATTTCTAGACTTTGGGATTTTAGAGACCAATACATTAGTCTTTGGTGGATTGATATTAAGTTAACAACATTTATCAGTGAAGACTGTTAAAGTGGAACACTTACCAACTAATATAATTTAGTTTTTTAAAAAAAGAAAATTTAAACTACAAAAAACCCCATATTCTCATTCATTTATTCATTTCACAAATATTTCCTGGGCACTTATTAAGTGCCCAGAATATTTTTTAGGCCCTTAGGATATATGTGCCACTCTAGACCAATCCTATAAATTAATTAAATGCAACTCCATAAAATATTAAATTTTTCCTTTTGTCTTTCTTATTTTGTAAAAACATTGACATGGAATGAACTTTACAGATTGGTCTCTGTAATTCTTTTTTAATCAATGTATTGAACTGAGTTATTTTAAATGTCAGTAAATGACACTATTAAGAAAGCACACTTCTATTTAAATTGCTTTATTATGTGAAAAGTGGACCAGATCATTGGGATTCCCATCAGCAATCAAAATTCTTTTATAAACAGCTTTCCATCTAATTGTCATTGTATCTCTGTTCTTCCAAAGCTGGACAAAAGAGCTCAAGTTAGGAAAGAGAAGAAATGTAAATAAAAATAAGGAGATAAAGAGAGACTCTTTGGAGTAGTAATGAAGGAATATATAATGCATATATTATGAAGAAGAGTGTATGTGTGCTCTGATTAAAAAACTAACAAAACAAATGATGCAATATACCAAGCATGTATTTGAGGATATTAAAATTAATTATATATCTTTAATTTAGGCCTAAATAATAAATTATTCTAGTATATTTAGAACTATATTTAATTTGCAAAAAACATAAAGAACAAAATTCACTTTTTACTTACATTGTTTAAAATAAATCTATTTTGTAACAGAAGAGCATCTGCAATAAAATAGTTCCAGGGAAAACACTGAATATAGATATCACAATGAAAGCCTAAAAATAGATATAATATTCTTCCTTTAAGAGAAAAATAAAGCTAATTTATTCTTGCACTTGCCTGTTTAGAGACACTACATCATAGCATCTTATTTATAGCCTCTCATAATGTTTTAGGAAGACTTAAGATCTCATTGTCAAAGAAAAACAACTAGCATTTATTAAGGGCTCTCTATGTTCAAAGAGCACAGTGCTAAATCTTAGGGAAGAGATAAAAACGATTAAGACTTAGGCCCTTCTGTCAGGGAGTTCACAATATAATGTGGTAGAAAAATTAAAAGAAAAAAATCACAAGAAAGGGCAGTGGATGCCAGATAGAGTAACACACTCTGAAAAGACAAACTGAGACTACTGTGTTTTCCTGTGGAAGTAGCAGAAACCTAAATAGAGTAGGTGAATTTTGTGTTGTGTTTTGACAGAGCAGGAATTCAATATGGTAAATGGAGCTGCTATTAGAGTGAAAAATCTAGAAAGAAGAACCACAAGTTTCTCTGCAAGGAGTAGTGGAGAAAGATTTAATGTGAGTGGTTTATGGGCTATGGGTTGAAGATTTAAGAGTCATGTCAGAGAGTTGGTCTTTGGAGCTATCCTGTGATTTAAATAGTTGAAAGTGACTGCAGGAGGCAAGGAAAGAGGGCCGAAGATAATGCCTGAAGGACTGCCTTTTTCTTCATTCATTTTCTTCTTTTTTTTAACCTGAGGAGAAAGAAGAGCCAGTACAGTGTGCGTACAAAGACTGATGGCATATATAAGAGGAGTGCATTATTATGCAAGACAAATGAGAAAAGGATTTCAAGAGTAACAATGCGAAAGAAAACAAAATAAATATTCAGAGTCCAGTCAGAGGAGTTGGGTGCTTCAGAGGGGTGAACAGGATGAGGGCTGAGAATAGGCCAGGGGAATTGGAAACAAAGGTGGATACTGAAGATCTTGGAGAAAATACTGTCCTGAACATTGCGTAGACAGATATCAGACTTTAGGCATTCAGGTATGAATGTAAATAGAAGCAAAAATACTGCACAATTATAGACTAATTCCCATTTGGGTATTTTATAAGATTTTCTGTTCTACAAGAGAGTTAGTTTGGATAAAAGGTGTTCAGATTTCCTCTTTAACTCAATATATTCTTACTTCTCTACCTAGGGTTTTACTCTCTCTCGTGTCATTTCAGATTATATATTATATGGGCTGCCTATTAGCAGAGAAGGCCAGTCATTCAGACAGTGACAAATGCTGACCTCTGATCCATAGAGCATTTTATTCCATCGCTTCTCTCCTCACTCACAGCTGACCTTCTGCCCAGCTATTCCTTAACTGGGAACAAATGGATGAAGACCAATCCAGCTACATTTCATTTCCTCGTTGGTCCTTTTCTCACATATGCCTTGATCTTGTAAACTCTTGAGCCTTTAAATGATCAATTTAAGCAAAATGTTTTTCCAAAAATAAAAGTTTGACATATGCTGTCTGATATTGCAAACTGTCTCTGAGATCCCGAGATAAACACAGAATACCTTTTTTTAAATGTCTTATGAACACATTAAACTACACTTACCAAGGTTAAAAAAGGAAAGATCTTAGCATGGTTTGAGCATTCTTAATTTATTTTATTTTCTGGGCAATAAAAGTGCCAAATTTTAGAATAAATTTATTCTGATAGCCTGGGAAAAAAAGGAAATTTAATTTCTTGTTTATTATAATTGCTTGGCAGCAAAGAGGGTATTATGTCATTAAAATAATTCTAAATAGTTGACAGTTATCATTATAACAGCTGTTTGAAAGAACAACCAGGATGATGATGCCCTTGAGGTCTAAAAGTCAAAATGTCAGACAGCAAAAAGGCTAGTGAATATTAATTAACTCAGTTCAGAGAACAGAGAGGAAAGATAATAGCAGATACCTTTTCTAAATTTAAGGTACTTAATGTCAGCTTTTTATTATACTACAGATGTTAAAAATTAAAAATAGAGGGAATCCTACATTTTCTTGTTCAATCCTCTTCTTCATCTCTCTATGGCATTGCTATCTTCCCTTGAAAACTATCTTTTCTGTAATATGATCCTATCCCAGCATGCCTACCTATGCTATAATTTCTCAGTCTCTTTAAGTGCTTTTTCTTTGAATTCATCCTGTAACTGTGAACATTTGTCCAAGTTCTTTCTGTCTTCTGTCAATTTCCAATGAGTCAAAAGAGACAGCTAGCTAAGAGTACAGATGCTAAAGCCAAACCACCTGGCTATACCGACCCTGCCACGTATTAGCAGTGTGTACTTGAATAAATTACTTACACTCTCAGGATTTCCAATTCTTCTTTCACTTCCCAATGTATCTCTGTTTTTATGAGTCTGACTTAGAGTGTATCCACTGCATCATTAATAAAAGTGATAAAAATCAAAATAAGCACAATATACCTTCTACAGTTGAGTGTTTTATTGGGTAACCTTTTATTTTTCTTTGTGTGTCTTCCTTGGAAATCTCATCCTCTGTTGTCACTGTTACTATTATTCTTACATACCTTCTCCTATCTTTTCCTGAGTCAATACCTTTTATACTTTCCAAATCTCCTGGAGCATGCCTCAGTGACCAAGTCTTGTTAAGTCCTCCTTCATAGTAACTCATATATAATCACTTTCTGTCACTTTGGATATAAATATTAAATATCTACCAAGTGCTGTCATTGAGACAGCAATGGGGAGGTAGATCAGGTAGATTCTCTTATGCAGTTCATGCTCTAGCAATGAAGATGTCCATTTACCTGTGGGGAACAACATAATAGAAAAAGTACAGGATGATAAGAAGGACAAATAGGAAAATTATATTCTAGGAAATTGGGTGTGATGGTTAATTTTATGTCAACTTGGCTGGGTCATGGTACTCAGATATTAGGCCAAATACTAGTCTAGATGTTTCTGTGAAGGCTTTTTTTGGTGTGTGATTAGTATTTAAATAAGTAGATATTGAATAAAGCATAATCCACTCCATAATATGGGTGGGCCTCATCCAATCAGTTGAAGGCCTTAAAAAAAAAGACTTTCGTAAAGAAGACAGAATTATACCATCAGGCTGCTTTTGGACCTGAATTACAATTCTGTGGGTGTCCAGACTGCTGGACTACCCTGTAAATTTTGGACTTGTACCTACACAATTACTCTTGTACCTTAAATCTATCTTTCTCATTCATTCTCTCTTTCTCACCACACACACACACACACACACACACACACACACACACACACACACACACATTTTATTGGTTCTGTTTCTTTGGAGAACACTAATACCTAGGGCTAAAGAAGACTTTCTGGAATGTTACTTTTTTTTCTTGTTTATTAATTTAGTACTTTTTAACAGTTCTACTGAAGTATAATTGTTAAGAAAGGACAGTACAAAACCAAGGAATGTGGTTGCTGGATCATACAGTAAGAGTGTGCTTGGTTTTGTAAGAACCTGCTAAACTGTCTTCCAAAGTGGCTGTACTATTTTGCATTCCTACCAACAGTGAATGAGAGTTCCTTTCCCTTCACACTACACCTGCATTCGGTGTTGTCAGTGTTCTGGATTTTGGTCATTCTAATAGATGTGTATTGTTACTCATTGTTGCTCTGATTTGCATTTCCCTGGTGACAGATGATGTGGAGCCTATTTGCCATCTTCTTTAACAAAGTGTCTATTAGATCTGCCTTTTTTTTTTTTTTTAATTTTTTTTTTTCAACGTTTATTTATTTTTGGGATAGAGAGAGACAGAGCATGAACGGGGGAGGGGCAGAGAGAGAGGGAGACACAGAATCGGAAACAGGCTCCAGGCTCTGAGCCATCAGCCCAGAGCCCGACGCGGGGCTCGAACTCACGGACGGCGAGATCGTGACCTGGCTGAAGTCGGACGCTTAACCGACTGCGCCACCCAGGCGCCCCATCTGCCTTTTTTTTTTAATTGGGTTGTTTGCTTTCTTCTGTTGAGTTTTAAGGATTCTTTGCTTATTCTGTATAACAATCCTTTATCAGACATGTTTTCTTTGTAAATATTTTCTCCCAGTCTGTGGCTTGTCTTCTAATTCTCTTGACATCGTCTTTTGTAAAGCAGAAGTTTTTAATTTTAGTGAAGTCCAGTTTATCAATTGTATTATTTTACTTTTGCTTGAAAAACACCTTTACAACAAAGAATTCTTTGTTGGTGGGTTGCATTTCCTTCAGCACTTGAAAATAAATCATTGCATGGTCATTTGTTCTCATTTATGTCATCAGACCACTAATGAGTCTTGTCATTATTTTTTAAAGATGTCTGAATGTTTTTAATATTCTCTCTTTCCTTTTGACATTGTATTTCGTTTTTTTAAGTTTATTTATTTATTTTGAGAGAGAGAGAGCATGTGTGCATGCATACATGCATGCAGGGGAGGGGCAAAGAGAGGCAAAGAGAGAGGAAGGAAAGAGAATCTGAAGCAGGTTCCACACTGCCAGCACAGAGCCCCACACAGATGCGGGGCTTGAACTCATGAACCACGAGATCATGACCTGAGCCGAAATTAGGAGTCAGCCCTTTAACTGACTGACCCATTCAGGCACCCCTCCTTTTGATTTTAGATGTTTGAATATAATATATATCGTATTCTTTATATATATTTAGTTTGCAGTTTGGAAAGCTCTTTAAATCTGTGACTTGATATCATCGATTAGTTTTGAAAATCATCAACTATTATTTTTCAAATAATTTTTAGGCCTCATTCTGTCTTACTTCTGGTCAGACTCCGATTACATATAAGTTAAACCTCTTCATTGTATCCCTTTTCTTTCTGTGTTCTTTCCTCTGGATATTTTTTATTTGTTTTAGTATTCAAATTTTTAATCCTGTTTTCTGCTACCTAATCTAATTTTCAATGTAGCTTTTTACCCCTCAATTTCACATATAACATGGCTTTCATTCTTTTAATTTTTTTAAATGACCATTTTCTAGAATTCAGGTCCCTTATAAAAATTTCCAACATGTTTCCATTTTCTTGAAAATACTAATTTCACGTATCTTAAAATCTGTTTCTCAAAACTCCAAACTTTGGCTTTCCTCTGGAAATGGAAATTTATTTTTTTCTGTTTCTTCTCTTATTATCATCATGATTATCATATTCATTCTTGTCCATTATTAGGTCATTTTTAAAAGTTGAATTGTGAACATTGTGGAAAAAAAATGCTAGAAATAATGTAACCTTTTAGATCCTCATTCTTCATAGAAGTTTTACTTCTGTTTTTTCACGGACAGTTCAGTTAGGTCCACATTACTTTAATACAGTATAAAATTAAGCTTACTTAAAGCTGGATATCAAACTTTTGGAGAGCTGTTCTACATCTCATTGACATTGAATTCCAGTGCAAGTGAAAGCCCAGTATATTAATCAGAAGCACTCCACCTCCGTAAGACATGGACTTCAATACTGCTTCCATTCTTGCAAAACTATTGATAGCTTTCTTCATTTTCCAACCCCAAGGGCTCAATGTAGGCTACAAGTACATAACCATAATTCAATCAGTAATTGACCTCATCTTTGCTGTGGTTTCAGCCTCTGTGAAAGCTAGTCTCTTTCTAGTCTGCAATTACACTTAGAGAATATTCCTTCGGTTCTCACAAGTGGAAAACTGAATTATTTACAAGTGCTTCTTCCCCTTGGTGGGTCTTACATTTGATTCCTATTATCTCACCTTTGAGAGATGGCAAAAATCTTTGTTCTCTATTTTGGCTTTTCACCACCTCATGTGGATTGTTAAATGCCAAGAGGAAGAAGCACCTAAGACATCCAGGCTCACTTCTGTACTTCCTTTTTTGCTCAGGATCTACTTCCTTAAAATTTTGGCAGCCTTGAGGTATTTTTTTGTTTTGTTTTTAATTATCTGTGTTTTTTAGTTTGGGGTTCAAAACCTGTCTGATACAATATAAAATTTAACAGTACTATAAGAAGTACTTGTTATTTACATGTAAAGATTCACCCTCTTGTTCCAATTATGCATATGATTTTTATTTTTAAGCATATGAGGATCACCAAAATGATGCTAAAAATTATTTAAATATATTTTCTCCCCCCAGTACTTAGTACTGTAATATGTAGCACTAAAGAAGTCTTTATAATTTTCGTATATTAAGTATAAAGAAATAACTTCTGCTTGAGGTAGTAAATTTTCATTTTTATTACTATCTTCTAGACTAGTGGATACCTTAGCATTAAAAATACATTTTTTTAAGGAATAAGACTTATATAGCCTAATTAGCTCTTGGGACTTCCTGAAGTCACAAGGCCAGGATTGAGCATCTTATATATTATTAATAAGTTATCTGAAGAATAATGGATATCCAATAACTCACTCCATATTGTGGTAAACATTGGGTGGCAAAAAAACTTATTTTAGATCATGGGAATAAATTCCTGACTTATTTATGACAGCCACTGGAAAGATAAGATTTATCCAAGTTCGTTTCATGAAGAATAAGTCCTTAATTAATAGAAAATCATGGCAAATGATAAGAAATGATCAGGGCATAAACTAATCTCATTGCTTGGTCTTTTGCTTGCATGATCATTACATATCATTATAACTCTTTGAGGTAGATATTGGGCTTTTATAGCCTAAATAAATTTCCCAAGATCTCAGAGGCAGTAAGTGAGGTAGAAATTTGACTCAAGAATAGCACTTTGTGATTTCAAAGTCAGTTTTTTAATGAAGTTCTTCTTACTCCTCATATTACTTCACAAGTTTACAATTTATAATGTATTTATAATGTAGATAGTGAAATAAAAGTTAATTCCCAATTTTCCTTTCACAGCCAACTATTTTCAATGATTTGTTAATTGTTTATTACTAATAAATACATAATATTAAATATAATAATAGGGATAAATGTGGGAAATCAAGAATTCTTGGGACACATGAAATTGACTTTTTGTTTGTTCTAACTCTGTTTACCTGTCAACTCTGGTTATTAAATCTTACTAGATGTGGATACCTAATGAGACAATATTTCTCAACATTGAGGTCATTTAAATAAAGATATTTTCTGACATTATTGTAGGTAGTAAGGGGTAGCAGAATATGCCGTCCCAAAATATAGGAGTTCAGGGCATGCAAGCCCCAAATATACTACTTTAGCATAAGGGCTATTTTGAGCCAAGGGCTGTTAAGAAGAAGCAGATGCAAGAAAAACTCTCTGACTTCCCACTAAATGCCTAAAATCAAGAAATAAATTTACAAAGGTGTCCCTCTTTCCTTCTCTCCCAGGAAGGACAAATGTTAATCCTGGGAGACAACCTTATATCCTTATTATGCACAAGGTAATAAAGACTTAAATCTGTGTAACAGAACTTAACCCTGTTTACCATGCTTTTTTCCTGGTAACCTTCCCATAAGTGGCCTCCCTGCTATCTTTTGTCTTTGGCTACAGATGTTGTTTAAGCTGGAGTTCTAAACTACCTCTTTGAGTTAATAATTTTTCTCTGCATTTCTCTTATTTATACATGAGTGATTGATGTTAATAAACTTCTGTTTTCTTGTTAATGTATCTTGTATTACAGGAGCCTCAGCTAAGAACTCAGAAGGTTAGAGGGAAAATTATTTTTCCTGCCTACAATATAGCCTATGTTAAATTAGCATGTTTCATTTAGTGTTGGTTCAGATTAGTTATTGTGGACAGAGCTTTGCATATGCCATCATATAGAAGGAATATATATGTTTTAAATACTTGAAAATATTTTGTAGTCATAAATTATTAACTCGAGGTATTTGTTTTTATGTACTTATCAAATTATAGGCACTTTTTCAGTCACTGTGTCTGGCATTGGGGATAGGACAACTTGTCTCAGGGGCCGCACAGTCTAATAAAACGGATGCACATTTGAGCATTCAGGGAATTAAAGCATAAGCACCTAATTAGACAATGTGAGTGTACAGCAGTTGCAAGGGGCATAAAAAATAGGCAGAGAGTTTCAATAACTGCAAATAATTTTTGATGGCTGAATGTAGAATACAGAAAGCTAGAGAAAAATAATAAAATGTTAGAAGGCTGGATAGTGTAGAGCAAGTATCCTGCCTGTAGATGGTGAAATGCAAACACATTTACTCTCTTTACTTTACCATAAAACTTACGTTAAATTAAGTCTGAATTGAAGGCGATTTATAGAGGTTGGAGATCTTGATGTGTCAAGTGGTCAGTAACATAAATGGTCCTGGCACCTACAGCTTAAGAAGAGGCTACTCTTGGGTTACCTGGGTGGCTCATTTGGTTGAACATCTGAATCTTGACTTCAGCTCAGGTCATGATCTATGGTTCAGGGATTAGAGCCCCCTATGGGGCTCTGCATTGATGGTACAGAGACTGCTTGGGATTTTCCCCATCTCCCTCTCTCCCTCCCCCCCATCTCTGCTCCTCCCCTGATCTCTCTCTCTCCCTCTCCCTCTCCCTCTCCCTCTCCTTCTCCCCCTCCCTCTCTTTTCTCAAAATAAATAAAAAACAGAGAAAAAAAAGAAGAGGCTACTTTTCTTTCTGGGAAGGACTGGAATGATAATTTAGAATCAGATCTGCTCTAAACACTGAGGCAGTGTTCTCCTTCTTTAACTTAATAAGCTCTTTTTACATTTTCCATTCCTTAAAAGTGAAGAGATAATAGATTACAATGGAGAGATTGGCTACAGAGCCTAAGGCAGAGGAGTCATAGTAGACACTTGCTGAACTAATTTGTGTGTGTGTGTTCTTTTAGAATTGCCTGTTGCTAACACAATGTTAGTCCTTGTCAACTCAAGTGATTCAAGCCAGCTGGCCTGTGGATTAGTGTTTTAGGCAAAAGTTTTAGCAAGTATAAAGGAGTATTGTTTTTACACAAAATACCCTCTGCATATCTCTTTGAATCGAAGATGGCAATTAGATGACTGGTTGAAAATATGAATTTTCAGGTATTAATTGATTATCTGTCAAAATGACTAACACCTCACTAAGGAGATTTGGCTTGTACAAACAGGTGTGGAAAACACTGAAGGAATTTAAGCAAGGAACAAATATAACAACATTTGCTTACTTGAAAGATTATTCAGAAGACAATGAGCGGAGGAGAGAATGAAA
This sequence comes from Puma concolor, assembly GCF_028749965.1. Classification (NCBI taxonomy): domain Eukaryota; kingdom Metazoa; phylum Chordata; class Mammalia; order Carnivora; family Felidae; genus Puma; species Puma concolor. The sequence continues at coordinate 22,962,359 of NC_141683.1, forward strand.
AGAGATAATTCCTGTAAATTAAAGTAAAATTATAAGCCTGTAATTGTTATGTTAAGTAGTAATGATACTCAGATTTTTATATTAGCTTGTTAAAAACTTAATTCATACTCATTATTTTTCTTAGAAGCTATCACACGATTAGGACTTTTCTATTAGTTTGTATAGGATATCACTTTTTGCTAACCCTTCTCCAAGAATTGGGGGAATTACAAGACACAAAGAAAGAACCATTAGTTTTTGTTTGTTTGTTTGTTTGTCTCATTTTGATACACTGAGGACACTAAGTAGTGAAAACCTAACTTTGTATTTTATTTCATTGCTAGTCTTTTAAAGAGAAGCAGAACACACAGGTTGGAAGCCCTGCAGTTACTTACTACCTAGTGTCAGTTTCCTTTATTGAGATACAGTGCCCCAGCTTTCATTAGAAGTCCCAACCTCCCATTAACAACCATGTGATATAATCACTTACTCCTGAGGTGAGCCATGTTAGACTCAACTCATGCTGTATAATCAGCTTCATTACAATATTAATTTCTTCCCAAAAGGGCTTAAAATCCAAACGGAACTAATGTAAATAAGGAAAGCATGCTGTGAAGTTTTGGGGAAAGAAATTTCTCCTTTGTCCCACAGCAACTAAACTAGATGCTTCTTTTAACAGGATGTAAGACTTGATCAGCACAATGGTGTTCCATGTATTATAGGTATTTATTTTCCACCCTTATACTAGTCCATATGTTTCAAAGTAAGAGAGGAGTGTGTGTGTGTGTGTGTGTGTGTGTGTGTGTGTGTGTGTGTGTAAATTGTAGTAGGTCATAGTCATCTTTTTTTTTTTTTTTAAGCATACTGACCTAAAGAACAACTGAGGGAGAAGGTTAAAATTTATCATTCTTCTGCGATTCAACTAGAAGTGAAACTCACAGCCCCTTAGTTAACTGTCTACAATTAACCAGTTATCTAACATAGTTAACTATGATCAACAATTTAGTTTTTCTCGTTTTATTTTCAGTTACATAAATGGAACTTTTGTCAAGTCATAATAAAGGTTCACTTGCTAATAGGAAGAGATATGCTATATTTGTAAGCTCTGAATGGTTAACATGAGGCACATATTACATAGGAGATATATGTGATACCCAATCTTAAACGGCTACCTTGGGATATAATGTCTTAGAATTTTATTTTATTTTTATGAAGAGTCATAGCTTTTAAAATGAAATTTGCTTAACATAAAACATAAGATTTAAGAAAACAGGTATAGAAAACTTATTTTTTTTAAATTCTCACTGACCCAACTTTGGCTGCCTGTTGCCGGAAAGGCTAATACCCTAGAGATGAGTTTTGATTGGAAAGGAATATGATCTTTATTCAGGAGACCAGTCACCTGGGGAAAAGGTGGACTCTTCAAAAGCCAACTCTGAGGTTTCTGCCTGGTCCGGAGATTTTTAAAGGGATTGAATCAGTTAAAGCAGTACAGTGGTCTGTGACATTTCTTGGTTACATGCAGACTTGATAATGCCAGCTACAGAGTTATCTTAGTGCTTGGAGATTGTGCAAGAAGTTCTAGTTCCTTGGTGCCCAGGGGAAGTTGTGCAAGAAGGTCTGGTTCCTTGGTACCTGAAGCTGGTTGTGCAGATTACTTTGTTCTTTCTGCAAAGGAGGGCAAGATCTATAGATGTGCAAAAAGAGGTCAGTAAAGTCATTTGTGTGACCTTAAAAAATAAAAACATTTGCTAAAGGATTGCTGGGCTAATCAGACAGCTGAGGGAGCTTCTGTGGCCTGAGAAAGTTTTGGTCCTTCATTCCCCAAGACCAGTGGTCTGTGAATCTCAAAGAAAGCAAATTGGTTTTATAACACATCCAGGGCTTTAGGTCAGCAAGCAAGGAGTGTGTTAACTTGAAGCAAGTTACCCTTAAGACTGCCGGGAGTGCTGTTATAAAATGAATAATTACTAACAATGCCAATACCTAGAAAAAACATTACTAATATTTGCTACATATCACTTTAGACATTTCTCTAGAAATTTTGTCAGTTATATAAAAAAAGAAAAATAAAACGGTTTGTCATATGCAACATTAAAATTATTATATTTAAGTTGATTCTGACCCAAGGGTGAAAAAAGAATATACTGAATCTTAAGGGATTTATAGTAAATGCTTCTTTTTAATAGGAGATGTTAATTGAGGAATATTCTTTACAAAGAAATAAAATAAAGAGATTAGAAAAAAATTAGTATCATCATATTTAAACTTAGATTTTATAAGGCACCTGGGTGGCTCAGTTGGTTAAGCTTCTGATTTCGGCTCAGGTCATGATCTCACAGTTTGTGGGTTTGAGCCCCACATTGGGCTCTGTGCTGACAGCTCGGATCATGGAGCCTACTTCAGATTCTGTGTCTCCCTCTCTCTCTGCTCCTCCCCCATTCATGCTGTCTCTCAAAAATAAGTAAAAATTTAAAAAAAAGTAAAAGAAAAAATTAGCTTTTATAAATCAAGATCTTGTTATAGAAAGTAAGGAGATTATATATGCATGCTAACACTTTCCAATATTCTACCTTCTGATTGGTTACATTGTTAATTTTAAAATATAAAGGTTTAGGGGCATCTGGGTGGCTCAGTCAGTAGTGTCCAACTTAAACTTATTTCAATCTCCTGGTTTGTGAGTTCCAGCTCCACATTTGAGCCTGCTTTGGATCCTCTGTCTCCCCCTCTGTGTGTCCCTCCCTTGCTTGCTCTCTCTCTATCAAAAATAAACACACACTAAAAAAAATTCACTTTATTAAAAAAAAGTTTTATAGCATTTATATTCTATTTTCTCAGATTTTTAGTCTTTGCTCTTTTCTAAATGTATTTAATACTTAAATCATTTTACCTTATTTTCTCCATTTTGCTTTGTTTTGAATCGTATTCTGTCCCATGGATTGATCTTCATATAAAATTTTAATAATTTTTGATATGTACTCCCTTTCCTGGATTCTAATATGATGCAAATGTCTGTCTTTTTTTTTAAATGTTTATTTATTTTTGAGAGAGAGAGCAAGCGCAAGCACGCATGGGAGGGACAGAGAGGGAGGGAGACACAGAATTCGAAGCAGGCTGCAGGCTTGGAGCTCTCAGCACAAAGCATGACGTGAGAGTCAAACTCACGAACCCCCAAGAACATGACCTGAGCTGAAGTCAGACGCTTAACTGTCACCCAGATGCCCCGCAAGTGTCTGTCTTTTACCATCAGACCTAAAAGGTTATTTGCATAATTATAACATTTTTGGTCCATGTTTTTTCTCAGATTTTTGTTGGAATTACTCCATTGTCATCCGTAGTGAATGTTGCTACAGAAATTCTGAGGCCTGATTTTCTCCATATAGGTGACTCATTATTTGTTTTAGCTTAGACCCACATTTGATTTCCTCTTCATGATTAGGTTCACTGCCTTCACGTGGATGCTTCTTTTCCCGCTGCTGACACTCAGTGAGGCATTCACTGTAACAAAATCTTTATAAGAAAAAAATTTGTTCCTAGATAGTTTAAATTTGTTCTCTTGTATTTTTTAAATTCTGTAGAAATACTAGTTATACCCTGCTGAATCTCATTTGTCTGATTTCTGTAATTAATCAATAACCATTTTTATGTAATTATTCATCTCCATTCTTTCTGGCGTGATTTCCTCTGCTCAACATCATAGTTCTCTCAGGTTGGTTTTTGTTTTGTTTGTTGTTGTTTTGTTTTTATTTTGATGCTTATCATATGGCATGAAAGCCTCTGCTGTTTAACATTTTAATTTTTCCTACATTTCTTTCCTGGGATGCCAGTCTGATGCTTTTAAGGCTTATATTTTTCCTAAAACTGGCTTATATTTTTCCTAAAACTGTTTAAATTAGGCTTTTTAGAAGAGAACTTGTTATTTATAACCCCCTTCAGATTTTGATGAACTCTTCTGTCTGTGTTTGAACTAAGCCTTTTGTGAAGTCTCCATTTATCTGCCTCTTAATTTTGTCCTTTTTTTCCCACTTTCTTTTCTTTTTAATACGTCTATGACATTTATTCTGTTGGTTTATTTGTGATGATTTTTCAGTTCTGAAAAGAGAAAAAAAGATTACCTTTGTCCACAACTTTGTACTTTAATCAAATTATTTCATACAGGTGACACTTAGCATTGGCTAATCTATATATTTTTCTAACGTGCCAATTTTCAGAAACAGCTCAGCTGGCTCTCAGCATGGGTCAGCCATTAGAGTGTTGGCCGACATGTGCAATATCTATCAGAGTTTGAGGTCAAGGTAATTCTCCATCTTTCTATATTTTTTTTCTCTTGTTCTTTCTGCTGTATTTTGTGCGGTACAAAAGAGGAACATAAGGAAGAGGGTTTTATTCCACTGTCTTTAAACAAAAATTTTGTTTCATAAACTGCTATAGCTGAATGTGAACATTAGTGGCCATTTAATTGAACCATTCTGCTTTACAGATTGGAAAATTGGGTATGAGAACTTGGTGGCAGAACTAGAACTAGAAGGCAAATCGTCTAATTTATGGTCCAATGCAAAGGACATTTCTGTTGTATTCACAGGCAACAATAATTCTCGTCCCACCATTATCTCACTGATGTCACCATGGCTCCTCTTCTCTCAGAGCATGAGTTACTATTGAACTTCCTGCCTTTCTTTGGCTTTATTGGTAAAATCGGATTGTTTTGGATACAAAGCAGAAGGCACAGATGGAATCAAAAACTGCATGTTGTTTAGTTTTTCTTGGCTGGAAAGGAGCTCTTAGGCTTTATTTTTCGCTAATCCTGTTTTTTTTCAGTGGAGGAAGGAAAAGAAGTAATAACAAATGACTCAAGAGCATTCGCATTTAGTACAAAATTTATTTTTGAAACTACAAGGTCAGTGATAGTTCTTGAATCCATAATCTAAGTAGAATGATTTTTTTTTGGTATGACTTTGTCAGAACTGATACAGCAGATCTAGCTATAATATCTCCATTGACACCCTAGGGTTCTGACCTTCATAGATGAAAACCTTTATGGTTTTTAATCATCCACATCTATCAAAATAAAGAGAATCAAATCTAAGAGGAAGTAGCCTCTGCCCTAAGACCAGAGGTTAAAAAGCCTTGTCCTCTCTTCTCTGCTTTTGACCCATTTTTCAACATTGAATTCTTTAAGTCTAACTAAGTAAACTTTACTTACTTGTTCTAATCTGAAGGTCCTGCCTTAATCTTTAGAAGTCACTGACCTTGATCAAATCTAGACCCTAGACTCACTTGCCTGCCCACCTGTGTCTAAAGCAGTGCCATTCTTCTCTCTGTATTACACTTGCCTAGGATATGATTTATTGACTGGTTAAAATGCTACTGTTTTCAGAGTCCTTCTCTATAAGATGCATTACTCCACTGGTGTTCCTTAATCTGTTTCAGCCCAAAGAACAGCATGACATGTTACTAAAAGAATTTACTAGAACTATTTTTAGAATTTTACATTCCCTTTGGAGATTTTTTCTTGGTGTTTACCTTTTCAGAGTTTTATCTAAACATGTTGTTTATGAAACTATTTAATCTTTTGAGGTCTTAATTTCAGTTAAATTAATAATTGTTAAAGCTCCATTTTCTCTCACATTGATCTATAAACATTGTATAATTGGGGGGGTTCTCAGAAACTTGGATTCTAGTTTTTTACTGTCTTTACCTCCTGCCAACCTTTTATGATTCATCTGAGGCATTATCATTTCCAGAAATATTGTCCTGACTTCTTCACGTTCCCTTTTATATTTCAACAATTCCCTGTTCATAGCTCTGCCAGTATCTCTAATAATAGTGTGATAATTTCATATTTATTTTTCCTTTTCTTACACATCACTGTACATTCCTAAAAGACTTATTCATCTTGATTTTCCTGGAAGTTAGCACAATGCGTAGTAGGGAAAGTGTTCAACAAATGTTTGATGGACAAATAAATAAATCAGTAATGTGAATTCTGCCTTTGCTACAGCAAAAAGAAGCTGAATTAGGCAAATTGTAATAATGCCCTCTCCCCATCTGAAATTATGAAATTCTTTATTTTGCAGAAGTTTGGAGTATTAAAAGAAAGAAGAAACTGGGGCGCCTGGGTGGCTTAGTCAGTTAGGCATCTGTGTCTTGATTTTGGCTCATGATCTCATGGTTCATGAGTTTGAGCCCCATGTCAGGCTCTGCTTAGAACCTGCTTGGGATTTCCTCTTTCCCTCTCTCTCTGCCCCTCCTCTTCTCTCTCTTTCTCAAATATAAATAAATAAATAAATAAATAAATAAATAAATAAACAAACAAACAAACAAACAAACTTTTTTTTTTTTACAGAAGAAACTTAGAATTTTACAGTTATGTAAATTGAGTAAAGCATCTAGACAAAAATCTGTATCTTATGATAAGCAAGAAACTGAAAATTTTCACTTGTTGAAAATACAGGATTTGTAAATTGCAGAATTAGAGCTGCGATCTTATTCTTCTTATAAGTGTGATATCATTTTTTTTAGTGACATATGGCACAGTTATGGAAGTAAGAAATATTAAGCGATTGGGAAAAATATATATAATGGTAAATATGAAGTACAATTAAATGTAATAGATATTTAGTAAAGTAATAGGGACATGGGCCAGGCAGGATAAAAATTAGACACAGAAATTTGTAGGATTTGGGTGGAAAAGCGAGTGCAGGTAGATAGCAACATTATGAAAGACATGGTGGGCATGTTTCGCTTGCTTAGGTATTTCAGAAGGTAAGTTGTAGTCAAAAGTGCCACAGGCCCCTGGCTTACTTTGGAAGATTAAGAATTGAGAATTACCAATTTAATGTAAGCAATAATTTTCATTCAATGCTCCTCATGTTTACCTAAAAATATTTTTCTGTTATTGTTATGGAATTCATCAGCTGCATGTAGGTGAAATCATCATCATCATCATCATACTGCCTATTAAAATAGATAAAATAAAATACTATTAAAATAGTATTCTACACTGAACACTAAGTCATCACCATGTTGGTAATTAGGTCTCTGTTGTTACTATGTTTTTGCCTTTCTGAACTCGTAACTTTTAGTAGTCTCCTATATTTTCTAATTTTTGTTTTTGTCTCTCTCTACCTACTTTGTTTTATGGTACTCTCTCTGTTCATAGATTATAAAAATTATATAATGCCCATATGCTTGCATTTTTTAAGATTATGAGACATTTTATAAGTGTTCTCAATGTTGCATTCATAGTTTTTGGAAACCAGTGTAATTTATTTATTTTTTTCCTTTTTTTTTTAGGGTTAGTGAAATTTGTTTATTTATTTTAGGTTTAGTATTTAAATTTTTTTCAAGTTTTTATTTAAATTCCAGTTAGTTAACATACAGTGTACTATTAATTTCAGGAGTAGAACTTAGCGATTCATCACTTAATGCACAACACCCAGTGCTCATCATGACAAGTGCCCTCCCCAGTACCCATCACCTATTTAGCCCACCTCATCTCCAGCAACCCTGTTTGTTCTTTATACTTATGCGTCTGTTTTCTGGTTTGCCTTTTGCTCTTTCTCTCTGTTTTCTTCCCCACGTTCATCTGTTTAGGGAAACCAATGTACTTTAATGGAAAGTCTCAAGTTTCACGACTGAGCTATGAAAGTTTACAATCCTCCTTCAGACATTTATATATAAAGATCTCACTGGAAATTTTAGTCAACCATTGAATAAACCATTACTTTATTCATTACACAATATCTTGAGCCACTGTTATTTATTTGACAAAACAGAAAGTGACTTAATCATTTAGTGTAAAATTCCAGTCACAGTAGTGGGGCACTGGCATTTTTTGTAAGTTTTTCTTCATATATGTATCAGTGGTGATGACTTTTTTTTTGTAAACCCCTTTCCATTATTATACATGCATGTTAGAATGTAAGAATACTTGAAAAATATTTAATATTTAATAATCATATTTGCATATTTATGCTTCGATATATGTATATATTCCCATTCCCATGTATATATTCCCTGCTCTTTTACTTTTATTATGTAGCCACAAATTTTTAAATATGTTTCCAGATGAGAAAGACATTTAAAAGAAAATACATAAGTAATAAATTGAAAATTTGACCTGCTTCTGCTTTCAAACTTTCTTGATATTTATAAATGCAAAATTATTTACTGAGACTCCACTTTCCTATTTTTATTCATATATCACTCCTCCTGCTCACAGTGAATTTGACTTCTTAAGACAGATAATTTTGCCCTTGAGATGTTAGGTCACTTTCTGACATTCTGTAAAAGAGTCCACATCTGTTCAAATGATGAATACTCGATCCCTTGTGGATTTTCATTTGTGGGAAAAAGATATCCTCATGGTTATAATTTTATGTTAGTATTCAACCATGGTTCTATTGTTTTAGCCCAAGTGAGGACTGATCTGTTCCCTATTCTTATGCCTAAATATACGTCTGAAGAGGAAAAATAGCGTTTATTTAAGGGGTGCATAGCCAGAAAATGACCTTTTAAAATTTTAAGTGAGTTTTAAAATCTATTGGAGTTTCTTATTTTCTGGTTTTGCCATTGAAAATATACTTGTACTATCCCTTTACCTTCTCTGATAACTTTTGCACATTTTCTCCATTGATTTTTCAAAACTAACTGGTCTTGCTTGGGTTATTGTTGATTTTTTTTCTTAAATTATCAAACTAGGTGAAGCATACTAGGTGAAATCAGAGTCCACAAAATTTTCACGTACCTTTACTGGTATTTCTATTTGAGAAGATTAATTGTAAAGAAGTTTTTCACTTATCACCAGAAAAATCCAAATTATTATACTTACAGAAAAAATATGGGAATCAGCAAATATTTATTGAGAACATATAAATTAAAAAAATTATAAAGATATACTATTATGTTACTCACAGTCACATATGCCTATTTGAATTTAAATTTAGGCTAATTAAATGTAATAAAATTAAACTTTCTCTTCTTCATTTGTAGGAATCACATTTCAGTTGTTCCATAGCCATTTGTGGCTGGTGGGTGCTATATTGAATAGTGGAGAAATAGAACAGTCCCATCATAGCACAGAATTCCATTAAACATCACTATGAGTCTTGACAGTGGATTTTTTTTTCTTTAGAACTCACAATAAATAAAATTGATGAACTCTCAATAAAGAAAATATATACAAGTATAGCAAATTACAGTAGATGATAAAGAGTATTTTGATAGACAATGTAATAGCAGTCTTTGTAGACATGAAAATATTGTTTATTTTCCAAATAACAAAGTACTGCATTAGCTAATTATTGTATTAGTTCAAACTGGCATTTTCCTGTGTGGCTTGTTTTATATTTACTACCTAGAAATTTATCATTTTGAAATAATTTTTGCTTACCTCTCGTTTTACCTATTATACCTCCCATTGATTTGTTTTATTTTATTATGATAGCTAGGATCTTGAGAACAGTGTTGAATGTAATGGTCATAGCAACATTTTTTTTTTTGTGACCAAAATGAAAATGATTCAAAGCTTGACTGCTAAGTATAATTCCTACTGTAACTGTTGTTTACATAACTAGATTATATATCTACACTTAAAATTTTTAACTATTTTTATTATATTTACAAAGTCTTTTCAGTAATTTTCAAATTATAATTAAATATTTTATGCTTATCTATAGTTTACAACCATAAGCAATAAAACAGCATTTATTATACATAGTATTACAACCTATAGTACATAATAGATACTATTTCATAAAAATAGAATTAAATAAAACCCCATTTTAAAAAACAGAAAAAAGAAATATCTGATAGAAATAGAAATGTGATTCTGTTGCATAAAATGTCACTAGTCAAAGGAGAATGTTATAAAATTCACATTTAAATAGATTTTCTTTAATTTCATCAGTTGCTCAAAATTACAGCATATTTTCATTTGCTTTCTATTTGCACTATGAATTTTTTTCTGTAGCTTTGCTTTTGTCCCAGAGTTTATAATCATCTTCATTTCATATCTTTTGCTAAATAAATAAGCAAATATTTACACCTTCTCACAAAGATTATCCAAATTAATTTCCTTGCACCTTTTTAAAGTATAAGTAATTTTCTCATATCTCTTATTTCTAATTATTCTTTCTTCTGCTCTGAAACATTCTTCTTTATTACATTGCTGAATATTTGTTTCTCTGTGAACTAATTGCTTCTTCCCATATATGACTTTTGTTGCATTTGGAATTACCTTATTCATTTATCACTTTCTTTTTATTCTTGGCTATCTATTTGCATTTTTGAAATAAAATTTATATTTGTGTTTGATATGGGTTTTCTATGTTGTCATTCAGATTTTTTCCACTGACCTTACCCAGAATGGGTAGGTTGATTACATTGACTTGCAGGTCTCATGTTAAGGCATTTAGGTGGAAAGCAGTCCATGAAAGTACCCTACATCCAGTCAACACAGAGACACCAATCTTCACTAAAATTCCTAGTGTCTTCAGTCATGCTATTCAGTTTCTCTAGAAAATGCATACCTGGTTTTAACTTGGTGCCCAATATTCCTGTCTTTTATGCAGGTAGGGCCAAAATTGGAAAGATTGCCAGTGGGTTCCATGTATATCCTGTGTTACCTGAACACTGTACCCAGGTCCATTTGCCTCCTGCACTTTCAGTGAGCTTGGGAATTCTTTGGAGACATAATGAAAACCACTCACATCTCTGCTCTAGCCTTCTGTTATTAAGGTTTTGGTCAGAGAATATGCTTCTTCATTCTTCGCTATGACTCTTTCCACACTCTCACACTCCATTTTGCAGAAATGTGTCCAAAATTATTGTTGCTTTTCCACACCCTTGCTTCTCAGGATTGTAAAAGGCAATAAATTTGTTGATTTAAGCAATTTTTCATTTTCATAGGAATTCTGGGAGGATGAAAAGGGAAGAAAGAGTCATATGCTTTAAGAGACATATTTAACTGCTCTTTTTTCTACCAATGATAAAAACAAACCAATCGTTTTTTTTTTTATTGAGGTATGATTGATACACAAAAAAGCTGTGCATATTTAAGGTATATCTCTTGATGAGTTTTAATTAAGGTATACACTTATGAGACTATCACTGTATACAATACTTTGAACTTAACCATCACCTATAAATATTTCTTCCTTTTTTAAAAACATAACACATTAATTCTTATAGTCTCTTCCCACTCAGCAAAGACATTCCCTGCATCCACTTTCCCCTGTAATCTTCCATATATTGTGAAATCGTCTAAGCATTTTTTAAACATTTTATCTCTCTGTTGAAAAAGTAATGTTTACAGTTGTATTATCTTTATGTATTTATGTATTTTAAAACACAGTTATGTTGGTTTATTTGTCAGTGTTTTCTCACATGAGTACTTTCTATTTTATCAGTACTTTAAGTTCTTCCATTTAAGAAAATCTCTATTGTGCCCTTAAACTTGAGTATTTGCATTTATTTACCATGGACAGAATCTATGTTCAAAATTGTTTTGTGGTGCCTGCGGGGCTCAGTTGGTTGAGCGTCAGACTCGTGATCTACTCAGGTCTGCCTCTGCATCTCTCCCCTGCTTGCTTGTTTTCTCTCTGTCAAACAACAACAACAACAACAAAACATTGTTTTCCCTTCAGAGCTATGAAGATTTTGTTTCATTATCTAAGTTTTTTCTACTCAAAATCAGTGGTTGATATGACAGGTTTTCATTTAACAGTTAACCTGTTTTGTGTTCTCTTGAGAAATTTTAATAATTTTTTCTGCATTATTAGTATCTTACATTTTATCATTTTGAGTTTAGGTATATGGTATATTTTATTATTTTTACTGTCTGCCATAAAAATCTAATTTAACGCCATTATTACTTTACCGATGTCTACTTTTTTCTTTGTATTTGAATTGTAAACTACTATGAGTTAAATTTGGGCCCCTCTGTTTTTATAATCTATGATACTCTCCTTTTACAATATGTTTGCTTCAAACTTCATGCCCAAAGCCAAACTTCAGCTGTGTTTTTCTGCTGTAAGTTTTAAATACTGAATTTTTAGAATATTTATTTTTACATTTGAACTTGTCTTAACTTTATCAAAAATTTGTGTCAGTCTGCTCTTTGATTGTAGATAAATATCCTCATATTTTTGTATACTGTTTTCCTTATTTAAAAATTTTATTGTCTATTTGATTAACTATTTTGTTTTTGGGGAAACCTTTCAAAATTTCAAGCTAATGACATTCTATGACTGGTGATTCTTAGTTCTCTACCTATGCTAGAATATCTGGACTCCACAGTAATGGTGGCTGGAGTGCATATCATCAAAGCAAGTGATGATGTATATAAGAATTTTTGGATTCCTGACTAGATAGTTGCATGAGTACATCAGATGGAAGACTAGGAAGAGAAAGCTGCTCATTGAAGGCCAAAAGTTCCCTGTTTGATTTTTCTAGACTCACCACCTGTTTTAGAAATGTCCCACCTCAGAGAGTTGATATTCTTGACTCTAGCCTGTGTGCAAACACTGACGTCAATATTCAGTACTCAGGATCAACATATTTTTTAACTTGTTTGTTTTTGTTTTCTTTTCTTGTCCTACCACCCAAGTCTAGCATCTACCCCTAATCACACATCTGAGTGTAAAATTAATATTTTTGGCAGTTTCTTCTGATAGTACCCTTCCTTCTTTGCAACACAGGTTTGAATTTATGTTAATTCGTGGTCTTCTCCCCCAACCCTGGCCCAGTGATATTTAGAAGGATAGATAGGTGAAGACAGATACTTCCTTATCTAACAGGGATTCGTTTTGTCCTCATATTTTCCTCAGGATCTGACTCATAGATAGTACATGCATAGCAGCTGAGGCAGTTTGTTATTAATCTTACACTTGTGATTTTTGAATTATCAACTTCTTTTTGGGCGGTAGATTAAATTGATTCCATTAGACTTGTTTTTTGAGTACACATCCTGATTCTGAATTTTAAGTCCTTAATTATATACTTATGTTCAATACCAAATTTATACCTAGGGGGAAAATTAAGCATAATAATGATGGTATATTGTTCCCCTCAAACTGCAGGGACAATGACTTATGGCTTTGGTGATGAAAAGTAATTGTTTTCTAGTAAAGGATTCATCACAATTATATTTTAAAATCTTTCCTTGGATTGCTCTTATGAATTAAAGAGCAAAATGAATCTTACCTCATTCCATTTTCAGATGCTAATGATTAGAAGTGATTCCTAACATTATAGTTATTCCCCAATATTATCAGTGTTTTATTATTACTTTTCAGAAAGTAATATATCTACTATTGATGAGATGAAGTGAGAGAACTCAATTGAATGCTTAAAAATATCTGTTTCTTAAGCTTTTCTTGAAGCTTGCTGTTACTTCATCACTGTACTTGACAATGAGCCTTTTAAGCAGAGCCTGGTAGATATATAACATAAAAGATTGTATTTTAGTGTAAAAGTCCTTCTGACAATGAACACTTAAAATGTAGATCATGTAAGAGGGAAAAAAACGTTGAGAAATGAATTTAGCTTTGCCAAGTATGTAAATGCCTATCTGTAGTGAAAAATATACTTGAGTAAGTATTCACTCTATGATGCACATTTGTGTTTAGATAAAAATATAGCAGCTGGAAATAGGGAGTTATAAATCATAGTCTTTTTTTGCAAATGAAGAGTAATGAGTAACCTTATCTAAAATAAGATAGAAAATCAAACCAAGAACTTTAACTGATAAACTAATAGCACTAAAGTGAAATGAACAGATTTTTCTACAGCTTAAGCATGTATTTTATAATATTCTCATTTTCAAAAGTGCATAAAATAGTTTTAAAAGCCAAGTAACAAAATACAAGTCTAAAGGAGTAGAATGTTAGTCTAAATTAATGGATCTTATTTTTGAAAATCTGCTAACTCCTCTCAAACATTATCTGCAACATGAGTATATATTGGGGTAGTGTGAATTCATGTAATTTTCTAAGTGGGTCAGGACATTTGTTTTTCTTAGAGTGTAGGACACTGGAAATACACAGACTCTCACCAGAATGTTCGGTCTGGGTAAAGTGAAATAAGGCAAGGAATTGATAATAAGGAAAATTCACAGAGGAGCCTTTGGAAGAAATTGTCAAAGTTCTTGTCATTCTTCTAACCATCATCAAGCCATTTATGGAGATTCAAGAGATTTCTCATACAGAGTGACAGTGCTTGTCAGAGGGAAGTCTGTTCTCTCACCCCCAAATGAATAGTCTCTAAGCTGCAGAAGTCTGGTGTTTCTGAACATAATGGAAGGTGGAGTATATCTGATCATAGAGTGGAGATATTATCATGTGACTCCTAGACTTAGGGCAGAGGAATGTGTTGGTTATTGACTTTTACATTATGACCTCTTAAAGAGACTGAGTGAAATGTCTGTCACATGGAGCATTAGTTTCCTATGGCTACTGTGATAAATTACCACAAACTTTGTGGCTTAAAACAACACACATTTACTCTTGTACAGTTTTGAAGTCCAGAAGTCTGAAATCAGTATAATTGGGTCAAAATCAAATTGTCAGCAGTGCTGGCTCCTTCCAGAGGCTCTAAGAGAGAATCTATTCCTTGCTTCCTCCAGCTTCTGGCAGGGGAGCTGTCTTTCCTTGGATTGTGGCTGCATTACTCTAGTCTTTAAGGCTAGACGACTTCAAATCTTTTTCTGCTGTCTTCACATCACCTTCTCCTCTATGTATCTAAAATCTCTCCCCATCTTTTTTTTCTAAATAAGAATATCTGTGATTGTATTTATGGACCAGTCATATATTCAGAATAATATCTCTATCTCAAGATCATTAATTTAATCTAACCTGAGAAGACCCGTTTTTGCCATATAAGGTAGCATTTATAGGTTTCGGGAATGAGCACTCTTTGGGAGGTCAGTTTGAATCTACCACATGGGGTCAGAAGAGATGACTCAGTGAGTGAAATTTTGCCCTTACACTCAAGGCCCTAATATGAATTTACAAGAATAGATTTAAGGAAGATATCTAGGATTCTGTGCTTTGAAAGGACATTCCATTAAGAGGCATTACTTACATTTCCAAATCAATTAGTCATTAAAATATGTGTGTAAAAATATTAAGAGGTAAGTAAATTATTAGACTCATATAAAACAATGAATTGTTTTAAAAGGAAAAACACATATTTGAAAAAAGTACTATAGAAAAATTCTAGAAATGCAAATGTAGTAGAAATGAAAATGTAGAGGTGAATAATACCCTATTAGAGGTCCTAGAGGACTTTAATACCCTACTTACATTAATGGATAGATGATCAGAGAGAATTTCAATAGGATAACGTAGGTGAGCAAACAACATGTTAGACCAAATGGCCTTAACAGATATATAGTAAAACCTTGGTTTGTGAACATAAGTCATTCCAGAAACATGCTTGTAATCCAACACTTTTATATCAAAGCGAATTTCAAGAACCATTGGCTCAGTTGTGATCATGACATGTTTGGTGTCACGTACTACTTATATTGCTCATTTATGAAATTAAAATTTATTAGAAATGTTTGCTCATCTTGAGGAACACTCATAGAACAAGTTACTCACAACCCAAGGTTTTACTATATACAAAACATCTCATTAAAAAGTAACAGAATAGAGCGGCCTGGGTGGCTTAGTCAGTTTAGCATCCGACTTCAGCTCAGGTTATGATCTCATGGTTTGTGGGTTCAAGCCCTGCGTCGGGCTCTGTGCTGACAGCTCAGAGCCTGGAGCCTGCTTCAGATTCTGTGTCCCTCTCTCCTGCCCCTCTCCTGCTAGCACTCTGTTTCTAAAATAAATAAACATTGTTTAAAAAAAAAAAAAAAACAGAATATACATGTTTCTCAAGTGCACATGGAACATTCTCTAGGACAGGTTGTATCATATACAACAGAAAGTCTTCATAAATTTAAGAGGTAGGACATGATATCAAGCATTTTTTCTTACGAGAAGTGTATGAAACTAGAAATCAATTACAAGAAGAAAACTGGAAAGTTCAGAAATATGTAAGATTAAATAACATGCTACTTGGATAACCAATGGGTCAAAGAAAAAAATCAAAAGAGAAATTAAAAAAAAATACCTTGAGACAAGTGAAAGTGGAAATATGCCAAAATGTATGGGATGCAGCAACAGCAATTCTAAAGGAAAGATCATAGTGATAAATACCCACCTCAAGAAACAAGAAAAGTCTCAAATAAAACATCTAACTTTACACCTCAAGGAACTAGGAAAAGAAGAACAAATAAAGCCCAAAGTTAATAGAAGGAAGGGAATAACAAAGATTAGAGGAGAAACAAATGAAATCGACAGTGCAAAGACAATAGAAAAAGGTCAATGAAACTAAAAGCTAGTTCTTGGAAAAGAGAAAAAAAAATGACAAACCTTTACCTAGACTTAGAGAGACAGAGAATTAAAAAAGGTAAAATCAGAAATGAAAGAGAAGTTACAACTCATACCCCAGAAGTACAAAAGATCATAAGAAACTAGTAAGTATGAACATTTATATGCCAACAAATTGGAAAATCTAGAAGAAATTGATAAATTCCTAGAAACATACAACCTACCAAGATGAATCATGAAGAAATAGAAAAATCTGAGTAGACTGATTACTAGTAAGGAGACTGACTCAGTAGTTAAAAACATCCTAACAAACAAAAGTTCAGAACCAGAGAGCTTCATTGGTGAATTCTGCCAAATATTCAAAAAATTAATACCAATTTGTCTCAAACTGCTCCAAAAAATAGAAGAGTAGGCAACTTTTCTAAACTCGTTTTACAAAGCCAGCATTACCCTGATACCAAAACCAGACAAGGATACCACAGGAAAGGAAAATTATAGGCCAAAATCTCTTATGAACATAGATGCAAAAGTTTCCACAAAATATTAGCAAACTGAATTCAACAACATATTAAAAGAAAAATATAACATGATCAAGTGGGATGTATTCCAGTGATGTAACACTGGTGCATCATGTACAAATAAGTCACTGGGATACGTCACATTAACAAGATGAAGGGTAAACCAATCATACGACCATCTCAATGAATGCAGAAAAAACAGTTGCAAAATTCAACATCCATTTATGATAATAATCCTCAACAAAGCAGGTATAGGGGGACTGTATCTAAGCATAATAAGGCCATATGGGATAACCTCATGGCTAACATAGTAGTGAAAAGCTGAAAGCTTTTGTGTAAGATCAGAAACAAAACAAGGATGCTCACTCTTGCCAATTTTATCCAACGTAGTGTTTGAAGTTGTAGTCACAGCAAATGGGGGGAAAACATTCAAATTGGAAAGGAAAAATAAAACTACCACTATTTGCAGGTGACATGATATTATTTAAATTGTTTTTTTTTTTTTTTCAACGTTTTTTATTTATTTTTGGGACAGAGAGAGACAGAGCATGAACAGGGGAGGGGCAGAGAGAGAGGGAGACACAGAATCGGAAACAGGCTCCAGGCTCTGAGCCATCAGCCCAGAGCCCGACGCGGGGCTCGAACTCACAGACCGTGAGATGTGACCTGGTTGAAGTCGGACGCTTAACCGACTGCGCCACCCAGGCGCCCCAACATGATATTATCTATAGAAAACACTAGAGATTCCATCAAAAAAGTGTTAGACTAATAAACAAATTCAATAATGTTGCAAGTTACAAAACCATTACATAAAAATCTGTTGTATTTCTCTACACAAATAATGAATTATCATAAAGAGAAACTAAGGAAGCAACCTCATTTACAACTGCATCAAATTAGGCATAAATTTAACCAAGAAGATAAAAGTCCTATATAGCAAAAGTTTTAAGACATTAAGGAAAGAAATTGTAAAGGAAAGATATTCCTTGCTCATAGACTGGAAGAATTGATATTGCTAAAATGTCCATACTACCTAACGTAATCTGCAGATTCAGTGTATGTCCTATCAAAATTCAAATGGCATTTTTTTATAAAACTAGGACAGATAATCCTAAAATTTCTACAGAAGCACAAATGCCCTGAATAGCCAATGCAATTTTGAGAAGGAAGAACAAAGCTGAAAGGCATCACCCTAATTTAAAACTCCAGTACAGAATAATAGTAATTAAAACAGTATGGTATTGGCATAAAAATAGTTGTACAGACCAATAAAAGATAATGGAGAAAATAGAAATAAACTTGGACATATTTGATCCACTAATATTTGACAAGTAACCCAAGAATATACAATTAAGAAAGGACAGTATCTTAAATAATTGATGCTGGCAAAATTGGATAACTACATGTAGAGACGTCAAATTGGAATGCTGCCTCACACCACTCATAAAAATTAACTTAAAATGGATTAAATACTTAGTACACATAGATCAATGGAACAGAATAGAGACCCCAGAAATAAGGCCACACCTATATGGTCAATTAATTAATGATAAATAGCTAAGAATATACATTGGGGAAAAGATGGTCTTTTCAATAAATGGTGTTGGGAAAACAGAACAGTAAGACCAAAACCATAACTCTAGAAGAAAACATAGGTCATAAGCTTCTTTTTTTTTTCAATATATGAAGTTTATTGTCAAATTGGTTTCCATACAACACCCAGTGCTCATCCCAAAAGGTGCCCTCCTCAATACCCATCACCCTCCCCTCCCTCCCACCCCCCCTTCAACCCTCAGTTTGTTCTCAGTTTTTAAGAGTCTCTTAGGCTTTGGCTCTCTCCCACTCTAACCTCTCTTTTTTCCCTTCCCCTCCCCCATGGGTTTCTGTTAAGTTTCTCAGGATCCACATAAGAGTGAAACCATATGGTATCTGTCTTTCTCTGTATGGCTTATTTCACTTAGCATCACACTCTCCAGTTCCATCCACGTTGCTACAAAGGGCCATATTTCATTCTTTCTCATTGCCACATAGTACTCCATTGTGTATATAAAGCACAATTTCTTTATCCATTCATCAGTTGATGGACATTTAGGTTCTTTCCATAATTTGGCTATTGTTTAGAGTGCTGCTATAAACATTGGGGTACAAGTGCCCCTATGCATCAGTACTCCTGTATCCCTTGGGTAAATTCCTAGCAGTGCTATTGCTGGGTCATAGGGTAGGTCTATTTTTAATTTTTTGAGGAACTTCCACACTGTTTTCCAGAGTGGCTGCACCAATTTGCATTCCCACCACAGTGCAATAGGGTTCCCATTTCTCCACATCCTCTCCAGCATCTATAGTCTCCTGATTTGTTCATTTTGGCCACTCTGACTGGCCTGAGGTCATATCTGAGTGTGGTTTTGATTTGTATTTCCCTGATGAGCGACGTTGAGCATCTTTTCATGTGCCCGTTGGCCATCCGGATGTCTTCTTTAGAGAAGTGTCTATTCATGTTTTCTGCCCATTTCTTCACTGGGTTATTTGTTTTTCGGGTGTGGAGTTTGGTGAGCTCTTTATAGATTTTGGATACTAGCCCTTTGTCCAATATGTCATTTGCAAATATCTTTTCCCATTCCGTTGGTTGCCTTTTAGTTTTGTTGGTTGTTTCATTTGCTGTGCAGAAGCTTTTTATCTTCATAAGGTCCCAGTAGTTCATTTTTGCTTTTAATTCCCTTGCCTTTGGGGATGTGTCAAGTAAGAAATTGCTATGGCTGAGGTCAGAAAGGTCTTTTTCTGCTTTCTCCTCTAGGGTTTTGATGGTTTCCTGTCTCACATTCAGGTCCTTTATCCATTTTGAGTTTATTTTTGTGAATGGTGTGAGAAAGTGGTCTAGTTTCAACCTTCTGCATGTTGCTGTCCAGTTCTGCCAGCACCATTTGTTAAAGAGACTGTCTTTTTTCCATTGGATGTTCTTTCCTGCTTTGTCAAAGATTAGTTGGCCATACGTTTGTGGGTCTAGTTCTGGGGTTTCTATTCTATTCCATTGGTCTATGTGTCTGTTTTTGTGCCAATACCATGCTATCTTGATGATGACAGCTTTGTAGTAGAGGCTAAAGTCTGGGATTGTGATGCCTCCTGCTTTGGTCTTCTTCTTCAATATTACTTTGGCTATTTGGGGCCTTTTGTGGCTCCATATGAATTTTAGGATTGCTTGTTCTAGTTTTGAGAAGAATGCTGGTGCAATTTTGATTGGGATTGCATTGAATGTGTAGATAGTTTTGGGTAATATTGACATTTTGACAATATTTATTCTTCCAATCCATGAGCACAGAATGTTTTTCCATTTCTTTATATCTTCTTCAATTTCCTTCATGAGCTTTCTATAGTTTTCAGCATACAGATCTTTTACATCTTTGGTTAAATTTATTCCTAGGTATTTTATGGTTCTTGGTGCAATTGTGAATGGGATCAGTTTCTTTATTTGTCTTTCTGTTGCTTCATTGTTAGTGTCTAAGAATGCAACTGATTTCTGTACATTGATTTTGTATCCTGCAACTTTGCTAAATTCATGTATCAGTTCTAGCAGACTTCTGGTGGAGTCTATCGGATTTTCCATGTATAATATCATGTCATCTGCAAAAAGGGAAAGCTTAACTACATCTTTGCCAATTTTGATGCCTTTGATTTCCTTTTGTTGTCTGATTGCTGATGCTAGAACTTCCAACACTATGTTAAACAACAGCGGTGAGAGTGGGCATCCCTGTCGTGTTCCTGATCTCAGGGAAAAAGCTGTCAGTTTTTCCCCATTGAGGATGATGTTAGCTGTGGGCTTTGCATAAATGGCTTTTATGATCTTTAAGTATGTCCTTCTATCCTGACTTTCTCGAGGGTTTTTATTAAGAAAGCGTGCTGAATTTTGTCAAAGGCCTTTTCTGCATCGATTGACAGGATCATATGGTTCTTATCTTTTCTTTTATTAATGTGATGTATCACATTGATTGATTTGCGAATGTTGAACCAGCCCTGCATCCCAGGAATGAATCCCACTTGATCATGGTGAATAATTCTTTTTATATGCTGTTGAATTTGATTTGCTAGTATCTTATTGAGAATTTTTGCATCCATATTCATCAGGGATATTGGCCTGTAGTTCTCTTTTTTTACTGGGTCTCTGATTTAGGAATCAAAGCAATACTGTCTTCATATAATGAGTCTGGAAGTTTTCTTTCCCTTTCTATTTCTTGGAATAGCTTGAGAAGGATAGGTATTATCTCTGCTTTAAACGTCTGGTAGAACTCCCCTGGGAAGCCATCTGGTCCTGGACTCTTATTTGTTGGGAGAGTTTTGATGACTGATTCAATTTCTTCACTGGTTATGGGTCTGTTCAAGCTTTCTATTTCCTCCTGATTGAGTTTTGGAAGGGTGTGGGTGTTTAGGAATTTGTCCATTTCTTCCAGCTTGTCCAGTTTGTTGGCATATAATTTTTCATAGTATTCCCTGATAATTGCTTGTATCTCTGAGAGATTGGTTGTAATAATTCCATTTTCATTCATGATTTTATCTCTTTGGGTCATCTCCCTTTTCTTTTTGAGAAGCCTGGCTAGAGGTTTGTCAATTTTGTTTATTTTTTCAAAAAACCAACTCTTGGTTTCGTTGATCTGCTCTACAGTTTTTTTTAGATTCTATATTGTTTATTTCTGCTCTGATCTTTATTATTTCTCTTCTTCTGCTAGGTTTAGGCTGCCTTTGCTGTTCTGCTTCTAGTTCCTTTAGGTGTGCTGTTAGATTTTGTATTTGGGATTTTTCTTGTTTCTTGAGATAGGCCTGGATTGCAATGTATTTTCCTCTCAGGACTGCCTTCGCTGCGTCCCAAAGCATTTGGATTGTTGTATTTTCATTTTCATTTGTTTCCATATATTTTTTAATTTCTTCTCTAATTGCCTGGTTGACCCATTCATTCTTTAGTAGGGTGTTCTTTAACCTCCATGCTTTTGAAGGTTTTCCAGACTTTTTCCTGTGGTTGATTTCAAGCTTCATAGCATTGTGGTCTGAAAGTATGCATGGTATGATTTCAATTCTTGTATACTTATGAAGGGCTGTTTTGTGACCCAGTATGTGATCTATCTTGGAGAATGTTCCATGTGTACTCGAGAAGAAAGTATATTCTGTTGCTTGGGATGCAGAGTTCTAAATATATCTGTCAAGTCCATCTGATCCAAAGTATTATTCAGGGCCCTTGTTTCTTTATTGACCATGTGTCTAGATGATCTATCCATTTCTGTAAGTGGAATGTTAAAGTCCCCTGCAATTACCACATTCTTATCAATAAGGTTGCTTATGTTTGTGAGTAATTGTTTTATATATTTGGGGGCTCCTGTATTTGGCACATAGACATTTATAATTGTTAGCTCTTCCTGATGGATAGACCCTGTGATTATTATATAATGCCCTTCTTCATCTCTTGTTACAGCCTTTAATTTAAAGTCTAGTTTGTTTGATATAAGTATGGCTACTCCAGCTTTCTTTTGACTTCCAGTGGCATGATAAATAGTTCTCCATACCTTCACTCTCAATCTAAAGGTGTCCTCAGGTTTAAATGAGTCTCTTGTAGACAGCAAATAGATGGGTCTTGTTTTTTATCCACTCTGATACCCTATGTCTTTTGGTTGGCACATTTAGTCCATTTACATTCAGTGTTTTAGAAAGATATGGATTTAGACTCATTGTGATGTCCGTAGGTTTCATGCTTGTAGCAATGTCTCTCGTACTTTGTCTCATAGGATGCCCCTTAGGATCTCTTGTAGGGCTGGTTTAGTGGTGACGAATTCCTTCAGTTTTTGTTTGTTTGGGAAGACCTTTATCTCTCCTTCTATTCTAAATGACAGACTTGCTGGATAAAGGATTCTCAGCTGCATATTTTTTCTGTTCATCACATTAAAGATCTCCTGCCATTCCTTTCTGGCCTGCCAAGTTTCAGTAGAGAGATCAGTCACGAGTCTTATAGGTTTCCCTTTATATGTTAGAGCATGTTTATCTCTAGCTGCTTTCAGAATTTTCTCTTTATCCTTGTATTTTGCCTGTTTCAGTATAATATGTTGTGCAGAAGATCGATTCAAGTTACGTCTGAAGGGAGTTCTCTGTGCCTCTTGGATTTCAATGCCTTTTTCCTTCCCCAGATCCGGGAAGTTCTCAGCTATTATTTCTTCAAGTACACCTTCAACACCTTTCCCTCTCTCTTCCCCTTCTGGAATACCACTTATGTGTATATTATTTCTCTTTAGTGCATCACTTAGTTCTCTAATTTTCCCCTCATACTCCTGGATTTTTTTATCTCTCTTTTTCTCAGCTTCTTCTTTTTCCATAATTTTATCTTCTAGTTCACCTATTCTCTCCTCTGCCTCTTCAATCTGAGCCGTAGTTGTCTCCATTTTATTTTGCAGTTCATTGATAGCATTTTTTAGCTCCTCCTGGCTGTTCCTTAGTCCCTTGATCTCTGTAGCAAGAGATTCTCTGCTGTCCTTTATACTGTTTTCAAGCCCAGCGATTAATTTTATGACTATTCTAAATTCACTTTCTGTTATATTGTTTAAATCCTTTTTGATCAGTTCATTAGCTGTTGTTATTTCCTGGACATTTTTCTGAGTGGAATTCTTCTGTTTCGTCATTTTGGATAGTCTCTGGATGGTGCAGGACTGTGGGGCACTTCCCCTGTGCTGTCTTGAATAACTTGCGTTGGTGGGCGGGGCCGCAGTCAGACCTGATGTCTGCCCCCAGCCCACCACTGGGGCCACAGTCAGACTGGTGTGTGCCTTCTCTTCCCCTCTCCCAGGGGCGGGATTCACTGTGGGGTGGCGTGGCCCATCTGGGCTACTTGCACACTGCCAGGCTTGTGGTGCTGGTGATCTGGCGTATTAGCTGGGGTGGATCAGCAAGGTGCACAGGGGCAGGAGGGGTAGGCTCAGCTAGCTTTTCCTTCGGAGATCCGCTTCGAGAGGGGCCCTGCGGCACTGGGCAGGAGTCAGACCCGCGGGAGGGATGGATCTGCAGAAGCACAGCGTTGGGTGTTTGTGTGGTGCCAGCAAGTTCCCTGGCAGGAACTGGTTCCCTTTGGGATTTTGGCTCTGGGATGGGCGAGGGAGATGGCGCTGGTGAGCGCCTTTGTTCTCCGCCAAGCTGAGCTCTGTCGTCCGGGGCTCAACAACTCTCCCTCTTGTCCTGCAGCCCTCCCGGTCTCCGAGCAGAGCTGTTGGCTCATAACCTTCCAGATGTCAATTCCTGCTTGCTGTCAGAACACACAAAGCCCCTCCGCTTTTGCCAGCCAGACTCAGGGGCTCTGGTTGGCCGGCACGCTGCCCTTCTGCCCCGGCTTCCTCCCGCCAGTCCGTGGAGCGCACACCGCCTCTCTGCCCTTCCTACCCTCTTCCATGGGCCTCTCATCTGCGCTTGGCTCCGGAGACTCCATTCTGCTAGTCTTCTGGCGGTTTTCTGGGTTATTTAGGCAGGTGTAGGTGGAATCTAAGTGATCAGCAGGACGCGGGTTGTGTCCAGCGTCCTCCTACGCCGCCATTTTCCCAGGATCCCTGGTCATAAGCTTCTTGACATAGGTTTTGTTGATGAGTTTTTGGATCTGACACCAAAAATGAAAATAAAAGCAAAAATAACCGTGTGATATTATATGAAACTAAAAAGCTTCTGCATAGCAAAAGAAGCCATCAACAAAATTAAAAAATAATATAATGGGAGAAAATATTTAAAATCATATAGCTAATAAAGGGTTAATATCCAAACTGTATAAAGGCTGATACTACTCAATAGCATAAAATAAAAAAATATCTGATTAAAAAACTGTAAGATCTGCGTAGACATTTTTTTCCCTGAAGAAGACTTACAGATGACCAACAGACATATTAAAATATACTCAGTATCACTGGTCATCCGGGAAATGCAAATCAAAACCACAATGAGGTTATCTCCTTAAACCTGTTAGACTGGCTATTATCAAAAAGACTAGAAATAACAAGTGTTGGTGAGTATGTGGAGAAAAGGAACCCTTGTGGGCTGTTGGTGGGAATGTAAATTGGTGTATCCACTCTGGCAAACAGTATGGAGTTTTCAAAAAATTGAAAACAGAACTACTATATAATCCAGCAATTACACTTGTAGATATTTATCTGAAGCAGATAAAAATTTGAAAAGATATCTGTATCCCCATGCTCATTGCAGCATTATTTACAACAGCCAAGCTATGCAAACAACCTCACTATACATCTATAGAATAAATGGATAAAGAAATCGTGGCATGTATACGATGGAATATTATTTATTCTTTAGAAAATAAAATCTTGTCATCTGTGACAACATGGATAGATCTAGGGGTATAATGCTAAATAAGTCAGACAGAGAAAGACAAATACCACATGATCACTCTTACATGTGGAATCCAAAAACAAACAAATCCATGCTCATATATCTATATCTATATCTATATCTATATCTATATCTATATCTATATCTATATCTATCTATCTATATATATATATATATATACAGGGAACAGAGTGGTGGTTGCCAGAGAGTCGGCAGTGGTGGGGTAGGGGAGAGGCATGGTAGGACAAATGGGTGATGGGTCGAAAGGCAAAAAGAAAAACAAATTAAATAAAAATGAGATATTAACAGGTAAAGAAAAAAATCTTTACAATGTACTTTACGGCTTTCTTGCCAACGAACATTCTCATATAAATGAAAAAATGTGTAACAAAACTAAAATTTCGATGGAAAAAATTCATATCGATTTTTAATATACTTTTAACTCCTTAATTTAAGGAATTGATAAAAATTGTTTAATAATATTTAAATAGAAAATGAAATCTTTTTGTTTTTGTATTATTTTTTTAGTGTAAGCTCTATGCTCAATATGGGGCTCGAATTCATGGCCTAAGGTCAAGAGTAGCACACTCTCCTGACTGAGCCAGCCAGGCGCCTCAAAAAATGTTGAAATATTTAAGTTACAGTTGGTTAACTCTGTCCAGTAAGGAGTAGTTACACAAATAAATTTAAAACTCAAGACAGTACTGAAGCCAAAGAACTCCAAAGACAAGGAGACATAAAAATACCAAGAAAAATAAAATCATACAATTATTTGACATAGAAATCACATTTCTAGTATCTCTGCCAAGGTAAGTTTGAAAAAAAAAAATTCTTTCATTCCAGAAAGAACCAATAAAACAAAAAAACAAAATATAATGAAATAGTTATGCATTGAAGAGGGAATAAATAGGATAGAATGAAGAGGGGCAAAGAAGAAAGCAAAGCTTCTATACATGTACCTTGTTTTATTACTTATACTTTGAAAGAATGTAAGTAGTTTACATATTTTAGAAAGCAATATTATAGGAAAAAGAAAAACAATTCTAAAACTTGAAGATGAACCGGGACTAGATTTATATCAAGTTGGCAACATAACCAATTATAACAAATGATTTTGAAACATGTTTATAGTGACTATAAAGCTTAGCAGAGTACAAATAGATATTCAAAGAAATGCTAAACATCATTCATGAGTCTTATTTTAGTATCATCATTTTTATTGCCATTTGAAATTATCAAATGTATATTATAGCATAAAACAAGCAAGAAAATATGGTGTTTTAAGAGCCAAGATTTTTAGCATAATAAACAAAAACCAGAGCTAAAAATGTTCAAAGTTTAAGTAAATCACTGTAATCTTAAAATTCAAATGACTTTATCTTTTAGAAATAAATGTATTTCTTAGCTCTCCACTGAAATAGCTGGAAAATGATATTCTACAAAAAAAAAAAAAAAAAAAAAAAAAAAGTTTGTGTCCCGAACACCCAGATTGTGGTTTCTAAATGCCATTTTTCCTGAAAGAAATGGAGTTAGAAAATGGAAGATTTCAGATATCAGGCTGAAAAATGCACATAGAATCAAGGAATCTTGTACCAGAAAGCAAGAATATACTGGGATTATGTTCAAAAGGGCAGAGGAATAAACTTGAGGAAACTCTCACTATCCAAGAATGGAACAATTTGAGCATGAAATGAATAATAATTCACTTATTTAAATATATAAAATATATAAAATCCATTTGGAATTCTAGAGAATCAGTATCTTATTCTCAAAATTAATAAGGGAAAATTAAGCCTATATTCTCTTTTTTTCTAAACTAATGATAAGTGGGGAAAAAAACTCTTCTTCATGATAAATACAAAAAGATATCTTTTAAATGAATAATAGAGCTAGTCAGCCATTGTAAGTGGATGATGCAACAATCAAGTGAAAGATTAATGAGAAATTTTATAATGGCGGAATCACACTGACAAGACCTTTACGTGGTGATCAGTCATTAATGCCGGGAGAATACAGATAATCACCTGTGAATTATTTTTTATAAATAAATCCTCTTATCTAAGAAAGTCTCTAGAGCTAATTATACATGCATTTTTTTTAAATGAGAAGAGTAACAAATTTCAGGATTCTATTATGAAGCAATCACATATATACAGGAAGTATCTGTAATAGTGATTCAGTGTCTTCAACAAATGTATGACATGTTAAAAAAAAGACAATTGGTACAGATTAAGAAGTTTTAAGAGACATAACATACAAATACACTTTGTGGGTCTTGTTTTGGTTCCCCTATTTGGATTAATTAACTGTAGAAAGACATTTTAGTCAGCTAGAAAGTTTTGAATATGGAATAGACATTAAAATATGTAAAAGTATTGTTTTTTGTTAGATTGGATAAAGTCATTGAGATTATTATAAAACAAAACCAAAAATTCAGACATTTGTGAAATATATTCAATTACTTACTTGTAAAATTAAAAAAATAAAAAACTATCTGGAATATGTTGGAAATTACTCCAAATAGAAAAAATGAAAACAAACCAAACAAACAAAAAACAAAAGCAGAAGAACATAGATTAAAAAATAAAGACTAGAAAGATGTTTATAATTCTTAAAGTTGGGTGAGAGATGTATGGGGTTCATAATTCTTTCTGCTCTTAGATAAAGTAAAATTTCCATATAAAAAAGAAAAACTGAAGAAAGACACAGTACCACATAAAGAAGCAATCATTTGACTGACAGTAGGTTTTACAACTGTACTAATAATGGCCAGAAGATAATGGAATAATATTTTCAAAGTGCTGATGAAAAAAAAAAAGCTGTCAATCTCAGATTGCCTGATCTTTTACATACCAATCAAAATTGAACATGATATAAAGGGACATCCCATTCAAAGACTAGGACTTTACTAATAAGTGAATGTGAGGATTTTTGTGTAAGATGTGTTGAAAAATAGTGGTTAATTATATTTTTAAATGTCTTGAAAATCTCTATCAACTAGGTGACAATTGTGATATGTCAACTGGTAAAAAATGAGAAATAGACAATAACTACAGAGGAAGAGACCTAGTTAATGCAAAAGCATGGCATGCATGGGCAGTACAAATATATATTCATAACTAGATTATAGGATGCCAGGAAGTATGTGGTAAGGGCTAAGACTGCCAGAGAAACTGTCAATCACAACATATAGTGCCTTGTCTTCCTACAGAATTTGAAAATACTGCATAGAAACAGAATATTTTTCAAAGGTAATTAGAGAGATTATTACTAAAGTCAAGGTTACATTAGAAGAGGATCCCTTTGTTAGTAGTAATATGCATATTAGATTTTGAGGAGAAAAGATAGAACTTGAGGGGAAAAAGATGAAACAAAATAGGAGACTATTTCATAATTAAAAATATTACAAAATCTGCAATTAAAGTAACCAAAATGTTGATAAGGATAAAAAGACAGATTTAGAAAATATTTAGGAGGTGAGTCTGAAGAATTTGGGTAATGTTTGGTTCGGATACAGGACTCACTCCAGGTGTCTGTCTGGGTGTTTTAGGGGACAACCACGCTGTTCTTTGAAATGAGATATACAGAATATACAATTTTAATAGCAGAAGCAAATGTAATACATTTAGCTGCATATTGTTGGGTTGGTGGTAACTTTGTGGCATTCAGGTACAAATAACTGCTGAGAATTTAATATATCTGGTGTAAAAATGAATATATTGTTCTGGAGCTTAGGAGTGAAAAGGGTAATATTTTAGGAGCTACTGTATTTATGACAGTGGATAAATATCTTCCAGCTGGAATGAGAAAAGAAGATTAATGAGCCCTGAAAAAATGGGTATTTGTAAGCTGAAAATATACAGGGGAACATTTAGTGAATGCTAGGATATTTGCAAAGATGTTATGAAAGAAACGAGGGGGTGTAGTCACGTATGAGTTAGAGCTTTATCAAAGATACACATTTAAATTTTAAAAAGTTTTCTAAATTACTAAATAACATTAGAAGAGCCTTTTCCAGAAGAATTCTAACGTAATAGAAAGCACACGTAAAATTTAAATATGGAAGGACATAAGTGGCATAATCTCCTCCTACAGTTTTGGGGGGTGGGGGCTAAAAGGAAAGGCAGGTTTTGTTTTCTTGTTTTTGTCTTCTTGTGGAAAAGCTAAGGAAAGCACATCTAAACAAAATGATAGATATGCTTTTGAAAAAATAAATAGTAGATGTTGCAAATTCAGGGAAGAGGGAGGACCAAATAATTAAATGTGTAATTTCTGGTCAGACATGACAGGAGATTGGATCAACACTTAGGTGGGAAAATTAAACTTGAACTGTAATAGCACATCTAGTTCTCAGAGAATGCAGAAAGAAATGAAGTAAGAGCAAACATAGAGGTGTATTTAGAGATATGAGCAAGCGTGGAGATTGAATGAATTTTTCTATAGAGAGCTAAGATACAGGCTACAAATGTACAGCTCAGAAATAGAGTTATTATTAAGCACTAAACAAACCACTGAAGTTAAGAAACATGAACATGTTTTTTCTTCTGCCCCACTTTGTCAATCCCTGATCCAAGGCAAGCGGTTTGTAGCTTGGAAACAAAGAATAGGAGTGCCAGGGTGGCTGAGTCAGTTAAGCGTCTGACTCTTGATTTCATCTCAGGTCATTATATGATGGTTTGTGAGATCAAGCCCTGTGTTTTGCTCTGCGCTGACAGTGCAGAGCCTGCTTGGGATTCTCTCTCCCTCTCTCTGCCCCTCTCTAGTACACACATACTCTCTCTCAAAATAAACACACAAACAAATAAGAAAGAGGAAAGGGATGATGTATTGAGGAAGATGTCAAAAGAGTGGCTATAGGGATTTACCTTTGATTAGAGAGTTAAATAGATGAGTAGCATAAAGCTGAAAGGGTGAAGGTCATAGTTACACAAGGTATCATATGGAACTCACAAAAAATTGATAATAGGAGTTTAATAAATATTTTAATATTATTTTTAGAATTTTTAGAATAGCACTGATTCTACCTTTTTGTAATGGTTTCCTATAGCTACCATAACAAACTGGCTCAAATTGGCAATGTGGCAAACTTCAGAATGACAGAAGTGTATTCTCATAGTTCTGGACACCAGAAGTCCAAAATTAAACTCAGCAGATCCATGCTCTAGGAGATAATCCTTTGTGTCTTCCAGCTTTTGGTAGCTCCTTTTTTGGCTTATTGCATAACTCCAATTTCTGTCTCATTTTCACATGGCTTTCATTACTGTGTGTTTGGGTCTTCTTTTCTGTTTCGTCTAAGGACACCTGCTATTAAACTTAGGGTTCACTCTAATCCAGGGTCACCTCATTTTATAATCTTTAAATACAAGTGGAAAGACCCTAATTCCAAAAAGGTCATATTCTGGGATTGTGAGTTGATATATCTTTTTTGAGGGGGTACACAATTCAACCCCTTACCCTAGGTATCTTTAAGGTCAGTTTGTGGATGTGTGGCCTTCCCTCAAAGGAAGTATACTTGAGGAAAGTTAATGCAATTCAGGTTAGGATTTAGAGGTGGAAGGAGGATTCTGTGAAGTGGTTAAATATCTAAAACCATGTGTGGTCACACAGGAAAGTGGTGGTATGAATATAGGCATACAAAATTCAGGGCACAGTAACAAGTAGAAATGTAAGGGGAAAAAAAAAAAAAACAGGTGACTGGAGTGGATTGGAAGATGTTTGCATTTCAGGAAGTGGCCAATGGCAATAGGGAAGAGTATCCTAGAAGGACTCACCTAGATATTATCTAGTTTCTGAAACTTTTCACAGAATTCAAAGGGAATGTTGTTGAGAAGTTTTCTGGCACATTTGAAAATAATTCTCCTGAAATTTTTAACCAGATCTTTCCCAAGAGATATTTCTAAAGTTACAAATGGTAGAATAGGTTTTCTCTTGTTAGATTATTGCTAGTAGGTTCACGGCTCTAAATAGTGAAGAATAGCCATGATGTCATCACTTTCTTTCATAAAGTCAAGATAAGAAAACTTTGAATATAAATAATAAATTATTAATAAATAATTGTACAAATGTTGCAATATTTTGTTTAGTTGGAAACTATCAATTTGACATAATTGCAGGTTTCGTTAATTTGTTTCCTTGTGCATCTTATCTGAAGTACACAAAGCAGTTGCCCTATCATTAATGAGGACATTTGTGACAGGCAGAGCTGTGTTTCAACAGATTAGGCTACCACACCAGAGCTATGTATTTTACAATCTTTCTTTGTTCAGTTAAAAAAAAACTACTTCTGATTGAAAACTTGGAATTTATTTCCAGTGAATTTCCTGTACGTATTTGAAAGTTTGAAAGAAGGAATATTAACATAGAGTTCCTGAATGATATGTGAAAAATGTTAAACATTAAATAAAAATTAAATTAACTTTCATATGGGTAATTTCTTCCTTGTATTTTCATCTCAAAGTCAATAGAGAATTTATTTTTAGTAATGAGATTTCTAAACTTCTTCATGTTTTTAATACACTCTCCCAATTTTAAATAATTTATTTTAAAAAATCACTAAGTCATTCTAAAATTAAGCATTCTTCTGAACTCTGCCATAAAACTTTTATCTCATGGTTCTTATATATGAATCCTAAATTGTGTCTGATGACATTTTCTACACAGACTAATAATATATTGTTTTACACTAGCAATGATTATATAATTCTCTTGCATTGTTTATTACTTCCAAATCTTTTCTAAAGCATTCAATGCATGATGTATAGAAAAGTAGTCCTAGGGGCGCCTGGGTGGCGCAGTCGGTTAAGCGTCCGACTTCAGCCAGGTCACGATCTCGCCGTCTGTGAGTTCGAGCCCCGCGTCGGGCTCTGGGCTGATGGCTCAGAGCCTGGAGCCTGTTTCTGATTCTGTGTCTCCCTCTCTCTCTGCCCCTCCCCCGTTCATGCTCTGTCTCTCTCTGTCCCAAAAAAATAAACGTTAAAAAAAAAAAAAAAAAAAAAAAGAAAAGTAGTCCTATTTATAAATCAGGGGAAAATGTATATATCCAATGGTGAAAGTCATCTTTATATGCAAGTATATTTTCACAAAAATCCAAAAAAGAACTAGTAATCAACAATATTATAAAATATAGATACTATAGTTATCTGTAGTTCTATGGTGCCCAACCACAGTGCTTCATAAATGCCAGTTACTGTTCCTAGATAAGGGTTGATTTATATGACTATTCATTAACTAGTAACTTATTAATTAATTTACTTATTAATTCCCTCATAAATTCTTCACTAACTTGCAAGTGCCAAAGAGATCTTAGATACTAATTAAGACACTAAGATTACAAACATGGATGACGTATAGCTTCTTCAGTTAGTCTGGGTGAAATGTCTTTTCTTATTAGGATTTAAAGTGAATTTTTAAAATTTTGTTTATATTGAGAGAAATAGAGAGTGAGAACATGGTGGAGAGGCAGAGAGAGAGAGGAAGATAGAGAATCCAAGCAGGCTCTTCACTGTCAGCCTGGAGCCCGACACTGGGCTTGATCTCACAAACTGCAAGATCATAATCCAAGCTGAGAAGTCGAGTCAGACGCTTACCAGCTGAGCCACGTAGGTGCCCCTAAAGTGAATTTTATTAGTTACTGATACTATACACTGATATGTTGATTCACATAGCATACAGCCTCTATTTTTGTTTATTGAATCCATATAGCATCTTACTGGATGTATATCATATAAAAAGATATAAAGAATCCTGGATAGTGACTCTTAGTGACGTATAACCAGGGCTGGCAAATAGTTTAAAGTAATGAGTATGTATTTACTTCTGTATAAAAAGTAATATCAATTAGACTTAAAAATCAATATAGTATGGATATTTGAGAAACATTTTTATTTCTCATTTTTAACCTATATTTCTTTATTTTTTGAAGACTTTGTATGGAAGGTACAGAAAAGTATATAAATTATATTCTTAAGTTAAAATGGCATAGCTCTGTCTGCTTAGGTTTATCTGATTTAGGTATCCTAAAATATTTTCTACAGTTTTCAGGAATGACACAACAATTATTAGTAGTTATTGCCTTTTGGAAGAGAAAGTAGGGTAGAATAAGTGGTGTTCCTTTTAAAAAATAATTTAAAAATAATTTTTAAGTTAATTAAATGATAGATGAACAGTATATTTTTATTGAGAAGCCTAACAAAGTTGGTTAATGCCTTAAAGAATTCAAATATCCCCTTTGTGTTGGAAAGAGTATAAAATTTTAGTACATATGCCAACATATATGTCGTTCTAGAGATCCTTATTTCACTAGGTATTTTAGCTTGTTTTTAAAAAAATACGATTAGGATACATTGGAATAAATGATAATTACCATAAGAATTTTGATTTCTTTTCTTGGCAAGCTTTGAAAAATCTTTCCAAGCTCTGAAGAAGTTCTGATTTCTTGTGTACAGCAGTACTAGAAAATATTGGTTATTAAACCTCTTTTTTTTTTTTTTAATTTTTTTTTTCAACGTTTATTTATTTTTGGGACAGAGAGAGACAGAGCATGAACGGGGGAGGGGCAGAGAGAGAGGGAGACACAGCATCGGAAACAGGCTCCAGGCTCTGAGCCATCAGCCCAGAGCCCGACGCGGGGCTCGAACTCACGGACCGCGAGATCGTGACCTGGCTGAAGTCGGACGCTTAACCGACTGCGCCACCCAGGCGCCCCTTTAAACCTCTTTTTAACTTAACAGGATGATTCATTACCTTATTTGAAAAGTAACTGTTGAGTAGCTATTATGGGCTAGGGATACTCTTTAATATCTGAAACTTTCAATTTAAAGATACTTAATTGAGACTGAATATTGCAGTTTAAAACATTAATGCCTCTTCACACACACACACACACACACACACACACACACACACACACACACTCACTCACTCACTCACAGGGGAGTCTTGTTTGGGATCTTGTGTCATCAATATATCCCTCCTTCTTTTGAGCTTCAAAATATTTCCTCTAAATTACTCTCCCTGAGTCTATAAACAGCAAATTTCAGCTGTGCTTTGAGCCTGATTTGGTCACTTTTATTGTTTCTTGCAACCTAGGTAAGCAGCAGAGCTGTTCACATAGAACATTTACTCTTCCCTATTTCCCAGTCCCCTATCAGTTCATCAGAACTTCCCAGTGTATTCTACAGACACATTCTACATGTCTTTCAAAAGGTGACGTTTCACCTTTGGGCCAATGCGTAGAACAGACAGCAAAGAAGTTTGCGGGTAAATTGTTCCCTGCCAGCAATGGTGCCACCCCATAACAGCCTACATTGACTTGGAAGTGACTCTGTGGATCAGGGCCTGCCATCCCAAACCCCATCACTGATACATGCTAGACATGGGAAAACAAAGCCAATTTTTTGGTATTAAGCAACCGAAGCTGCAAGATTAATTTGTTAGTGGAGCTTAATAGAATTTATCCTAAAACACCAGTGATCCATTACTTTTCTATCCAGCGATATTCTTTTGTTGTTGTTATTGTTGTTGCTGTTGTTTGATTTGAATAAAATCTTGATTTTATTATTCACCTAGTCCAGGAAAGATACTTAATATCCTTGCTTCTCAGCAGTCTCTTCTGTAAACTGCTAATTTTAATCACTAAACTATACCTTTGTTGTAAAAATAAAGGTTAAAGAGATGTTATTTTCTTGCTTCTTTTCCTTCAATAACCTGGCTTCTGTATTATTTAAGTCTCCTAGGGTGCCTAACCTTTTTATTTGTTCTTGTTTCCTTGAGTGACTCATCTGCTCTTACTCAGCCACAGAAAAAAACAGCACCAAATCTCTACTCTCAGAATCTCCCTTTCCTTAGCACATATATTTTATTCCCTTAAAGCTCTCATTTCTTTTCGTAACGTCAATGAACATTTCTATGATCATAGTCCTGTATTTATCCAGCCAAAAGGTCTCTTCTTAACTCCGTACTTCTTTTGTAACTTCCTGCTAGATGTTATCTCGTATGTCATAAGCTCAGCATGTCCAAACATTTTACTTCACCATGTCTCCCTAGGTAACATTTTCCTTCATGGTTCTTGTTAGCATACCTATTCTTAGTTTGAATTATTTAAAATGTTCTCTTCCACCAACTGATTGCAAATTATTAAATCATAGTGCTATTATTTTACAGTTATTCTCTTCTTTTGATAAATTTACATTGGTTCAGGCTCTATTAGGCTTACACACATGGTTCCACATTGTGTACAGAATAAAGTTTAAAAAATATGTATAGGGGCTCCTGGATGGCTTAGTCAGTTAAGCAACCGACTTTGTCTCAGGTCATCAGCTTGTGGTTGGTGAATTCAAGCCCCATGTCAGGCTCTGTGCTGACAGCTCAGAACCTGGAACCTGCTCGGATTCTGTGTCTCCCTTTCTCTCTGCCCCATCCCCACTCTTGCTCTGTCTCTCTCACTCAAAAATAAATAAACATTTAAAAAATATGCATATACACACATACCCACACACACTTTTTAGTACTATTCTTTCTCAATAGAACCCCAAATCCTATTTCCAATTCTGCACTTTAGCCACATAATTGTATTTCCCTATTTCGTGAACATAGCACTAGAAAAGTGTGAGAATAAGATCATAGAACTTTGATTTTTCTCAATTTCCTCTCTCCAACTGTATCTGAATATAAATAAACTCCCTGTCAGCTATGTACTCTAGAAAGATTATTTCATCGAATAGAAAGTAATCTCTTCCTGACCTCCTACAGAATTTGGTTCTTGTCTTATAGCACCATCACGGTGTGCTTTACACTTTAGTAATTGAAATGTTTATGGATTCTCTATTAATACATGGCTTATAGAGAACAGCAAGAAATGCCTTAATCTTCTTCTATTTCTCATAATAACTAGAACCGTCTGGAAACACTTAGTAATGCTATAAAATTGGTGTCAACATCTTTGTTAGATTATCTGTAGAAATTAAAATATAATTCATTTATAATAATTATGTGAGCTAGGCCTATAGTCTGTTTAGATTTCATCTATAAATTTTATGTGGGGGAAGATGCATGGATGTATATTTACAATCCCCACCCATGCCAATAGAATAGCTAATGCTGTTTTTGAAAACAAGTTATATTAGAACATTATACAACATAAAAATAATTTATTTTTATATTTGGAAAGTCTGCCTCTATTTTATTAGCATACTTCTGTGCATGTCTACTATTTAGCTGGAGCATATAGCCGCCTTGGTAATATGCTACACTAAAACAAATGACACAGTATGAATTAAAAATTAGGGATGCCTGGGTGGCTCAGTTGGCTGAGCATCCAGCTTCAGCTCAGGTCATGATCTCATGGTTTGTGGGTTCAAGCCCTGTGTCCAGCCATATGCACTGGAAGCTTGGAGCCTGTAGTCTGCTTCAGATTCTGTGTCTCCCTCTCTCTCTCTCTCTCTGCCCCTCCCCTGCTTATCTCCCCCCACCCTAACTCTGTCTCTCAAAAATAAATAAACATTAACAAAATTAAAGTTTATAAAAAACTTAAAGCTACTGTGAAAACTACTACACACTCATGCATTAGAATCAAAAGGGCTGGCAATAACAAATGTTAGCAAGGAGATTTCTATTCAGAGCGTATGTGTAGGCATTTCATATAAGGAATTGCTATTTTGCATATAAACTCTAGCTCTAGTTGTAGAATGATTTTGTTTGTTGAATCTACTGATAAAAACCAGGATTTATATTCTGCATGTACTTGGCATTCTTCTAGTAATTCAGTTTACCCTACCCTATGCAAAATATTTCATAACATATTAAAATGGACAATAATATATAATGGAATACAATAACATAATAAATATAATAATAAATATAAAGGGTAGGGCGCCTGGGTGGCTCAGTTGGTTAAGCATCTGACTTCGGCTCAGGTCGTGATCTCACGGTTCGTGAGTTCGAGTTCCGTGTCGGGCTCTGTGCTGACAGCTCAGAGCCTGGAGCATGCTTTGGATTCTGTGTCTCTCTCTCTCTGTCTGCCCCTCCCCGACTCATGCTCTGTCTCTGTCTCTCAAAAATAAATAAATGTTAAACAAAATTAAAAATATATATAAAGGGTATAATAATATCAATAAGCCAATCCTTTAGCAATAGTTTGGAAGCACTCCTCAGAACCACAGAACACCTGTCTAGCAGGGACTTGGAAATAATTATCGGAGACAGAGAAGCCTGACATCCTGGGAATGTACTGGGAGTGGTTTGATACTCACTATACATCATTAAAAGAGAGATTCATGTGCTGTGGTGCTCTTTTAATTATGGAGACAATGTTTATCTAAGCAGTTTACCATGTACCTAGAAAAATTGCTCACCTTTATAAGAATTCATAGTCAGAGACCTCTTTTTTTAGCAAATCCAGGTTTCTCAATCCTTGTCTCTCTTACCCCAGAGATGACAATGATTGAAATCTGTGTAATAGACCGGGTTAAGGTAGTGAAGAATTACAACAGATCCTAAAAGAAGAATTACTATGAGTAGTCCCACTTATCCATTTGTTAATTTTGGTGGAAGACCATGCTCTTCCATGTGAAAAGGCACTTCTACTTCCCGGCAAAAACCCAATATCACTGCACATATATGATATATGATAAACAAGCTGTAGGAGTCTCAGCACACAAAGACATATGTGATCTCACTTTATGTGTGGTTTTGCACGATATGGTAGAATTAGTTGGAATTGAACTGCAATAGCTTTGGGGAATATGCTGGAAGGTGATGAGGAGAAAAAACCATGCTAGGGTTTTTCAAATCTTGAAGTAATTTGTACTGCCATCCACTATTCTTATTTAGAGCTTGCTGATGTGATAGATGGCCCAATTTCTTTCTATTTATTTATATTTTAATTATAGGCATTCTTTTGAAGGATAACATGTGCTCTGAATGGTGCTCTGTTTTAGTCCAAATACCCATCTTACTATGAAGGGTTCGGGTTAGTGACACTCAATTGCATATGATGGCCCACTTTTAAAATGGGTCACTTGATTTCCAGAATCAGGAGCTCTGACGATCTGGAAGTTTTGTGATTGTTGGTAGGAATACTATCAGCTGGACGTTTCAGGCTTATGTTGTTAGAAGAATAGAAAAAAGAGAGAGCTATGGTATACTCTGAATTCAAAGGATTTATAAGCAGAGGCCAATCTGTTTTATGTAACATCATCTTCATTTACTATTGTGCTGCCATTACCATAATGAAAGGTAATGGAAAAGTATTTAAATTATATGCATAATGGGCTGCTCAGAATTCATGAAGATAGAAGCTAAGAAGTTGAAATAGCCAAATACAGGAAAAAGGCAAGAGAACCTGGAGGTAGTAAAGAAGGAGGGAAGTAATAAGATCACTGGCACTGTGGAAAATGTGGTTGTGGGCTCATATTTTATGTTAGTTTTCTTCCTGTTACTAGTGAGTGTGGTACTTAGAATTTTCAAGCCATATCCATTGCCATTTTTTACTTTTCCCAAACAGTATTCAAAGTGCTAGCGTCTCTACCATTTAATTTGCAGAACAAAATTGGCAAGAATATTGGAACTGAAAGAAATTACAAAAATACAATGACAAATGGTCATCACTAGTTCACAGGTTGCAAACCAGCAAGATACACTCAAACTAATGGAATCGCTATGATAAATGAACACAAGTTGACATTGCCATGTGATATTGGACTCTAAGACTTAAAAGGTCACTTCAAGGGACTCTAAAATATCTGTAACTTCCTGATTGAAAAACTGAATATAACTTTTGTGTTGCAATAGGGATAACTCCATAAACTCAAGACAGCTGTGTATAGAAATACAATCTAGGTGATATTAATAACACTGCCAGAATAAATAATATTCTTCATTTAGAAGTATAATTTAAGAAAAGAGAAAATGAGAGTGATTATTCTCAGAATTGCTATTCTTTGTTAGGAAGTCACTTGTATATACTAACATGTAAAGAATTCTTGCACATAATTGCCTCTGCTCGGTAATTCCCTTTCAACCTCATATATACAGGCACTGAACTTTAATTGTTGTAAATGGTATGACCATAACTTTACTTTCAATTCTTGGCAACCTGGCCAGGAAGTTCATGGAATACTGATGAGTAAAGCATAAGAAAGTCAGAAAACAGGTAGTAAAGCAATTGTGAGTTTTCCTACTCATTATTGCCTGGAGGACAGGGATTATATTGTTTACTTATATTATCTACATTTCTGAGCACGTGTCAGTTGACTTATGGTAATGATATTATACTTCAGTGAAAACATGGGAAATAGAACAAGTAATATAGGAGACTTTTTTAACATCTGTCAATTTCCATAATGGAAGATTAGGGCTAGAGGTCAGGAAATGACTGAATTTGGGAGAAAATATATGGAGAGATAGGAAGAAAAACAAGTGCTATTGGATGCTTCCTAGTGTGTATCTCTTAGCATAATTTTAGCAGTTGACTTAAAAAATATGATTGTAGGGCGCCTGGATGGTTCAGTCAGACTTGGGTTTGGCTTAGGTCATGATCCCAGGGATGTGGGATCCAACGCTGGTCGGACTCCACATGGAGCATGGAGCCTGCATTCTCTCTCTTCCTTGATCTCTGCCCTTCCTCTGCTTCCATGGTCTGTCTGTCTGTTGTCTGTCTGTCCTTCTCTCTCTCTCTCAAAACAAAACAATCAAAACACCGTTGTTTATAATTACTGTTGTATGATGCTTTCCCACACAATATATTCTGCAAAAAATATCCTGATACAGAAGAGAATCCCCTCAAATAATTTTAGACTAATGGACAAACACAGGAAGAAAAGAGGGGATGAAAAGCAGAAAGAAATGAAACTCAGGGAAGCAACTATGAAAAAATTATCAGAGAAAATTCCACTGAGGAAGAAAAAAAGAAGGGGGAAAATGAGTAGTTGAAGAGCTTAGACTACATGTGATTTCATATAATATATTGACTGTCATATATTAAATATATTAATATGAAGTTATGTACATACACTCTCAGAGAGAGGAGGAGAGATAAATGAGAGAGCAAGAGAGAGAGAGAATCATTTTATTTTATTTATTTATTTATTTATTTATTAATTAACATTTATTTATTTTTGAGACAGAGAGAGACAGAGCATGAACAGGGGAGGGGCAGAGAGAGAGGGAGACACAGAATCTGAAACAGGCTCCAGGCTCTGAGCTGTCAGCACAGAGCCCGACGCGGGGCTCGAACTCACGGACCGTGAGATCATGACCTGAGCGAAGTCGGACGCTTAACCAACCAAGCCACCCAGGCGCCCCAGAGAGAGAGAATCATTTTAAATATTGGGACTAGGGAACAGGAATATTTGATCTAATTTGGAATAAATCAGTATTGATGTTGG
The DNA here is from genome assembly GCF_028749965.1 of Puma concolor. Lineage (NCBI taxonomy): Eukaryota > Metazoa > Chordata > Mammalia > Carnivora > Felidae > Puma > Puma concolor. The sequence continues at coordinate 23,002,970 of NC_141683.1, forward strand.
ATTGTGACAGACTTGTACACTAAAGGTAGAATTATCACATTTTTTTAAATCTCACCTGCAGATTTTCATTTCGTCTGCCATTTTATTTTAAAATTTCCAGAAAAACAAGTTTATATTTTCCAAGATGAGTTTGTTGCATGGCAGTTATGTGTGTTTTGTATTATGGTAGATATGGCAGAATTGGGTGTCTTGGGTTGAGAAAATCTTTCACTGTTGACTCCTAATCTTAATTAGTTACCTGCTCCACTTGCTTATTCCTACACTATCTTTTCCACTCCGTTGCCTTGTAGTGACAAGCAGTGATGCTACATGCCTGCCCAGGGCTCTACTTGTCAAATTGAAGTCACAGAAAGCATAGCACCTTGTTTTGGATAGAGCTGGATAAGATAAATCTTGTTTTCCTCTTCTTTCTGTTAACAGCTAGCTTCTTTTGTAAAAAAAAAAAAAAAAAAAAAAAAAAAAAAAATGGCCTTTTCAAACTGAATACATAAGATCTAGAAGGTTGGAACTGCAGAGGGCCAGCTTGCAAAGCCTAAAGCCAAATAAATTACTGAGCTATTGTGGTGTAACAGCACGTTAGAAACATAGGGACTTTTTCACCTCTTTTATTGGATTTAGGTCAAAGAAGGCTCAAGTGAAACTATAGCTCTCCTGGGAGTGAAAGGACGGATGGCTATAAGTGGTTTCTGGTGTTGGCACTGATCTGACCTTAACAATCTTTGTTAAAATAATAGCCACCTTAAAATGAACATCTATTAATTGATTAAAAGTATAATGATGAAGAAAAAGTATTATTCACATGTAAAAATAGTTGTAGTACCTGAACTTCTGTAAGATTACAAAATATGTAATAGTCAAGTAGCTATTTGAATATTATTTATTGCTATGTAATGTTAACTTACTTTTATGATACATATTTTTTAATGTTATGATATATACAATGTGGAATTTTCAGTTCAGTTGTCTGAGCTTTATTCTTAATATTGGGGCGTGAATGATGGCATTGAGAGGCATAGATAGCATTTTACAGCTAACACAGCATATTCACATGCTGTCTTAATTATAATAATAAAGCTGGCACAAGACTGGTTGAGGCGTTTCAGAGAGCTTGTTCAACGTTCACAGTTACAAAGTAAGTGTTTAACAAGGACCCACATCATGAGAATCTCTTTCTTCTTCAAACCATTGTCTTTAAATAGGACTAGTATCATTTATCACATTTTTAGTTATTCTTGAGTTTTTTTTAAATAATCTACTTTGGGAATCATATATATTATTATATATATTTACACACATTAAATCCATTTGGTCATTAACAAATATTTCTTAAATACATACTAAGTGAGAGCTGCCAATACCTGGCAGAGAAGTGTTAGCAAAGAAAAGGAAAGGGCACTGCTATCATGTAGCAAAAAAAAGTATATAGAAATAAATATAATAAACAGAAGAGTGACTTTGGTGAAAGGTATAGTGAATTGCAAGATGCTATTGGAGTATAGAAAAGATGTATGACCTAGTCCGGAAGGTGAAAGATTTCCAGAGAAATAAATTTTGATTTGTGACCTAAAAGTGTTAGACATTACTAGAGTAGTGGGTGGGAACGTTGTTCACTCAAATCGAGAGCACATGTGGGGAAATCTGGGAGAAAGCACGATACAATGTAAGAACTGAAGGTAAATCCACTCTATCTGGAGAGTAGAAAGAAAGGAGAGGTGAAGGGGAGATCTAAAGGGGCGAGTTCCCTCAGAGTCACAGAGACAGGGGTGCCTGGGTGGCTCAGTCGGTTAAGCATTGGACTCTTGGTTTAGGCTCAGGTCATGATCTCCCAGTTTTGTGAGTTTGAGCCCCATGTCAGGCTCTGCACTGGCAACACTGAGCCTGCTTGGGATTCTCTGTCCCTCCCTCTCTCTCTGCCCCTACCCCACTTGCACTGTCTCTGTCAAAATAAGTAAACTTAAAACAAAAGATTCACAGAGCCAAAACCACAGAAGAGCTTTCAGTCAGTATCTGATACGAGACTTAACAGTGGTGGCTGGAATTAGTTTGGGCTAGAAGTGGCTCACAGATGGCTCACACGTATGCGTCTCTTTCCAATTGCACATTCACATTGTTAGCTTGAGATCAGCCATTGTGGGGGTATTCACACAGCAGAAATCACCACAGGACCACTCTTAGGATACTTCTGAAAGAGAATGTACAATGTACAGTGAGAAAGGATGTGAGAAGGCTCATTAAATGTTTATTGCAGTAACTCAGGTGAGATGTAACTTAAATTTAGATTAGGAAATTGACAGTGAGAATCAGTATAAATTCTTTTAAGTATTTAGGAATTTGAAATAGGATTTGTTGATTGATTGGAGTTGCGAAGTGAATGAGAGAAAGCGGCAAAGAACAGAGACCACATTTCTGCCGTGAACAATTTGGTGCAAAGTCCCTTTTGAGAAGGCCATAAAAATATCTTACCACAAACTGGAAAGATATTTACTCCTGGATATTGGCTACTGAATATCCATTTGCTACTGGATAACTGTGTAACTGTTCCTATTTTGTCTAATATAGATTGCTCTAGCAAACGTGAATTTTCTTTTCAACTCTAATCTGTGGAGTGGGCAATAATTATTCAAAGTGGGATGCAGAAGGGGATTTTATGAACAAAGAAAATAAATATACCAGTGTGAGTAGCTATAACAAGAGTAAAATTAATACACTTAAAAAAAGGTTGGTGAGATCTTAGGAGACACAGGTCAAGCAAGGAGACAGGCATGGGACTATTAGCGTTCTTTTGGCCACTATAGGGATGGGAGAAAAATACAGAGTTGGAGTTTGATGCAAGAGAGAAACAGCCTGTGGCAGTACAGATTCCCTTGCGTGGAGCCGTCAGAGTTATAATAATTATTTCATGCTGAGGAATAATATTATAAATGGAATAAGTAGTAATTTGAGCTGCTATACTTGGTGAGAACATTTGGAGAGAACTTTGGGAAGATTTTGTGATGAGTAAGGATAAGGACACAAAAGGAAAAATCTGAGCAGTTCTCTTACCGGCTTGATCACAATCAAGGCCAGTAAGTGAGGTCCTAAATATCATGTCATCTCACAAGTTTTGAACATTGATGTTGCTTCTTGCAAAACGGTCTTGCCAGAAAAATCAACTTCGTTTTGCTTAGTGACATGTAGGTGTGTAAAAATAATTTAGCACCTGTAGAGTTACCTTTTTGAAGATCACTCAACTAGTAAGTGATGGAGTCAGCATCAAACCTGAATTTAATTTCCCAATAACCTACAATACCACCCATGAAATTCAAAGTTATTTTTCGAATCTTATTTTAAAGATAATGACATTGTAGGTAGTGATGTTCTTAAAACCAGTTTGTTAACAAATTAAATCTTTTTTTTTTAACAAAGGAATAACTACCACAAAACTATTTCCCCTTCCATATTAACCTGATCAGAGGCCAAAAGAAAACAATAAAAATAAAAAAAATAATAGCAGCTGCCTCTTATAGTTTACAGCCAATTCAATAAAACTATTTTTGAGATTGTACCATGTTCCTTATGGGTTCATGATTCATAAATTCTTTATTATTTGTTAAAGGAAAATAGTAAAACATCAGAATGTATCACAAGCTAGGAATGAGGCACATAAAAGGATAGTTGAGGCTCTTATTTCCATTTCCAGCATTTTAGGTTTTTATGCAGAAAAATTGTGTGAATCATTTTAATTTGAAAAGGTTCTGTTTGTTTTTTGTCCTTTTAGAATATATACAATCACTCAATATACTGCTTGTCAAAACCTGCCAGTATAATTTTGGTATGTTGTACATACAGGCACTCAATTTTAAATTAAGGAAAGACTGCTTTTGGATAATTAAACGTGGAAAAGTATTGGTTGTGTTTGTGTTTTGTTTTTGCAAGAAGAGGAAAACTAAACTACAAAGAACATTTGTTCATTAAAAGTGTCTGAAACTTAAGTGAAAAAAAAGAATTACTTCCATTCTCCTGGTCAGACTCCAAATTGGGTAATTGCATTTTTGCTTTTCTTACAGTTTCTTTCCAGCTTCCAATGCAGCTGCTCTCCTTCTCTATCCTTATGCTAAACTACAGCCAGGGTGCCTATGCATAATGTGAGGCAGCAAATTGATTTACTCTCCAGAGAGAGGGGAGGCAAAGAGCAGGAGAAGGGGGATGGACTCTGCTTCTTTTTTCTGATTCTAAAAATGCTATGTAATTTAATTACTACATATTTGGGGGGAAATGGCAATGTGTATGTAGTATTTTCCCTTTGTTATCACGCTTTGTCTCTAGACACTAGCTGTGGTAAAAAGAAGTAATATAAAACAAAACATGGTTAAATACAGCTTTAACAAAATGATATATAGTTTAACCACACACACACACACACACATATAGTTGAATAAATTATAGTGTTCATACACATGCTTCTTAGAAAAGGTTTTAAGTAAATTTTCTTTAGCATGTAGGGGGGTCTCTGAGAATTGTGTGACCCTGTAATACATAGACATGATTTTTTATATAGATAAAAGTGGATTAAAATTTCTCATCTTCAGTCTGCCAAATGATTTATGATGTGGTAACATTATTCTATAAATATATTAAAGCTATGGGGCGCCTGGGTGGCATAGTCGGTTAAGCGTCCGACTTCAGCCAGGTCACGATCTCGTGGTCCGTGAGTTCGAGCCCCGCGTCAGGCTCTGGGCTGATGGCTCAGAGCCTGGAGCCTGTTTCCGATTCTGTGTCTCCCTCTCTCTCTGCGCCTCCCCCGTTCATGCTCTGTCTCTCTCTGTCCCCCCCCCAAAAAAAAAATAAAAATAAAAATAAATAAATAAACGTTGAAAAAAAAACATTTAAATATATTAAAGCTGAAGATATGTATACTGATGCCTCAACTAAATATATACGTGTGTGAACCAAAAAATATTTACATGAATTGATCATAGCAATAAAAAAAAAACTATTGGGGTGCCTGGGTGAGCAACCGGCTCTTGGTTTTGGCTCAGGTCATCATCTCATAGTCATGGGATTGAGCCCCATGTTAGGCTCCACACTGAGCATGAAGCCTGCTTGGGATTCTCTCTCCTTCTCTCTCTGTCTCTGTTTCTCTCTCTCTCTCTTTCTCAAAATATATAAACTTAAAAAAAGCAATAGAAGTAAAAGAATAAATACTACATAATTCCATTGATAAATGAAGTTCATAAAGAGACAATATTAATCTAACTTGTCAGAAGGATGAGAGGGTGATTGAGAGCAGGATTGAGGGGTTTTCTGAGGCTAATAATTCTCTCTCTCTCTCTCTCTCCACACACACATACACCTGGCTTTTGCTTACATGGCTATATCCACTGTGAGAGAATTTTTTCAGCTATACAACTCTGATTTGTGATGCTTTCTATACATATTTTATTAACTAACAATATATTAATTAAAAAGATTATTAACATTTTTAATAATGCCAGCCTATCCATCTGCTAAAAATTCTTTGTCTATATTTTAGTGAGTTTTAGTAGTGTTGATAATTGCGTCTTGGGTTCCATGAATTTCTTTAGGGTGACCATGTATTTTCATTTCTGCCTAAACAGCAATTAGCATAGTGGCTAACAGAGGAAAGTACTCAATACTCATTTTTTTAAAACCTTTTTTTATGTTCACTTATTTCCGAGACAGAGAGAGACAGAGCATGAGTGGGGGAGGGGCAGAGAGAGAGGAAGACAGAATCAGAACCAGGCTCCAGGCTCTGAGCTGTCAGCACAGAGCCCGACGCGGGGCTCGAACTCACGGACCGCGAGATCATGACCTGAGCCGAAGTCGGACGCTCAACCGACTGAGCCACCCAGGTGCCCCTCAATACTCATTTTTAAAATGAGGGAGCAAATAAATGAAACTTTGGTATGTATTCCAGGCTCTGATATGTTTAGAATTAGAAAACTAAAAGTGGCTTTTGTTGTTGTACAAACAAGTGTCAGATAAGTAATGAGAAAAGGAAATGATGTAAAGGAGCCGAGAGTGCCTGAGAAACGAAACCCAGGAAATCTGATGAAACAGAAATCTGGAACCATTTGGTCCAGGAACAGATATTTCAACATGCCTCCGAGTTTATCTCTGTGTTTATCAGGTTTCACTTCTATTCTTAATTCTGCTCCTTTAAATAAGGACACATACAAGAAATTTATGATATGCAGGGTTTCATTGTGGTTTCTTTCATTTCTGTGTACATATAAGATTGTATTGGATGATATCTAAAAGTATCTTGTTCAAGCCGTCATTCAAAATCAAAAAGATAGTTTATGGAAAAACAGTAAATTTTCTCAGAGAATTCTCCCAAGTTAGTAATTTTGTCTACTTTTCCCCCAATAAGTTCCATTGTGCCCGTATTTCTCCATAAAAATTTTTGTATTATTTTAATGATTGATGTAATCATCTTCATTAATATAAAATAGCTTTAATAAAAAATGTTAATCTGCCTCACTGAACTTCAAATTCCTGGGCAGCAGTCATAGGCCTGTTTTTTTCAGGCCTGTATCTTTTCCTCTTAGCATAGTATTAGGGATATAGAAAGCGCTGATAAAAATGGGTTAACATAGTGATATTTTATGCTAAAATTCACAGTGCTCAAGTCTACACAGTTTTAATTATCTATAATTCTGATCCATAAGGTGAGCTTGTTCTATTTATTTGCATTATTAAAAAGTGAGTGTTGTGTCGTCCACAGTATAGTAACAAACATGATCACTTTGGGTAAATATTTCACTTGCTATCAGATGTTGATGCTTATTAACATTCTAATGCAGTCATGTCACTATGAGGAAATGGTAAATATGTAGCTAATTGAAAATGTGCAGAGGGACGCCTGGGTGGCTCAGTCAGTTGAGCATCTGACTTCGGCTCAGGTCATGACCTTACAGTTGTTGAGTTTGAGCCCCGCATCAGACTCTGTGCTGACAGCTCAGAACCTGGAGCCTCCTTCCGATTCTGTGTCTCCCTCTCTCTCTGCTCCTCACCCCACTCATGCTCTGTCTCTCTCTGTCTCTCAAAAATAAATAAACGTTAAAATTAAAAAAAAAAAGAAAATGTGTGGACCCAAAAAACCTTAGCAACTTCTTGTCAAGTGACAAAAGTAAAACAATTTAGTAATGGTTTGATGTCCTTTATTCAAGAGAAAACAATCTATGGATTAGAGGAATACCCACATGCAATGGAGCACTCTTCCTGAGTGATGTGGGGAAGAGTGAATTTAATAGAATATGAGAAGAGTCAACATGGAAACAAACCATGATTGGCTAGGAGGTCAGGGATTTCCCTATAAGGCTCAGCAGGTTCTGTTTCCTAGGGTAAGGTAAGCTATCTAAAGCAGATTTGGAGGACTGTGCTTGGTAGATGTTAGGTTTCTTCAAAAGGTGTTTTCCATAGGTGCAGGCTGACTTAGGTGAAGATTTGTGACATGGTCAGGGCAGCTGGGTGGCCCAGTAGTTTAGGCATCCAACTTCGGCTCAGGTCACGATCTCATGGTTGGAGCCCCACATCAGGCTCTGTGCTGACAGCTCAGAGCCTGGAACCTGCTTTGGATTCTGTGTCTCCCTCTCTCTCTGCCCCACCCCTGCTTGTTCTCTGTTTCTTTCTGTCTCTCAAAAATGAATAAATGTTAAAAAAAATTTTTTGTGACATGGGCTGGGCCATTGGGGCAGCCTTTGTTTTGTGGGTCCCAAAATATAAATTAACTTTACTACCTCAATAAGCCAAATGATTTATAATGTTGAGACATCATTCTATAAATACATACATGAATACTTATCTGTCAACAATTCCATTCATAGATATATCCTAAGCATAGATATAGACATTTGTGCACCAAAAAATGTTGACAGAATGTTTATAACAAAAGATGTATAAAAGATTAGATGACATAAGAGAAGATATTTTCAGTTCAGCCTAGCTCAAGATGGCTCCCTCTACCACTGTTATATATTTTGTTATTCTCATGTTATTCACTGCTTGCAACATGTATTTATTCTTTGTACAATAACACTTTCCCTGATCATTGTTTACACTATATGTAGTGTCATTTTTTAAAAAATGATAATTGAGTATAGGCTCTAAAGTCAGACTTCTTGGGTTTGCATTTTACCTATTCACTTACAATGCTTGCCAACTGTAAATTTAAATTCCATGCCTTGTTACCCTCACCTGCAAAATGGGGGAAATAAAAGTATGACCACAAATCTAAGATGACTATGAAGGTTGAATGAGATGACAGTTGTGTCACACTTACTAAGTACTACCGGTAATAAATGTTCAACATAATATATATTGTTGTGGTTATTGTGAATTTTACTGACAAATATAATATAAATGTCTATTTGAAGCTATGAGTGTAGAAAGAAAAATGTTGGCAAAAGAACATGGGTGAGGTAGGGAAGAACTCTAGATTTGTGTTCCTGCTCTGATTCCCAGAGTGTATGATGTCATTAAACCTAATTAACCTCTCACACCCTTAATATTTCCATATTTAAATGGGATTGATAATTCCAATTCCATAGAATTATTGCAAGTCTGGCCTTTCTTTCTTTCTTTCTTTCTTTCTTTCTTTCTTTCTTTCTTTCTTTCTTTCATATATTCTATAAATGCAAAGATTTCTTAAAGTCAAATATAAGGCAGAGTTTGGCATGTAAAAGATATTTAAAATTGAAAAATCCCTTCTGTGACAGATAAACACTCACTATAGGAACTTAATAAATGTGTTTAAATGCTAATTGTTTATCTCCCTTGATATTCTCCGTTATATTTTCTTGATCAAATAAACACGTTTTGCTTTACCATGAAAGTTAATGACAAAGACTTAGACTCAAGGAGGTAATATGTGTAATGGATATATTCATGTAGTAGATACATTTTCCATGATGTTTGGGAGATCTTTAGAAGACAGGCCCAAAAAAAGCATAAAATCATGTATCACAAAGTGTTGTGAATGTAATATTCAATGCCTTATTGGCTTCATTTGAAAGAATGAGCAGAACCGAGAACTATTTTATAAATGCAGAAGAAACATGTTAATTTATTAATTCTAGAGCAACAAAAGCAAAGAAAAATGAAAACAGACATTTGGTATGAGAACTACAGAATAGAAGTATGAACAGGCTTTATATCACCAATTTACATTTTTGTCTTAATTTAGTTTGACAATAACAGCAAGGAATATCAAGGAATATCTGGACAAAATTATTTAATCTACCTTTGGAAAACAGGTGTAAATAGATGATATTTAGGCAGACATTTTACAACAGAATCATATGAATAATTAATAAAAAATAAATATCTCTTCTAAAAGAATGTGTATAAAATTAGTTCTGGATTACTTATACTTTAACTTTATTTTTTTTAATGTTTATTTATTTCGAAAAGAGAGAGAGCAAGTGCATGTGGGAGTGGGGAGGGGCCGAGAGCAAGAGAGAGAGAGAATTCCAAGAAGCCTCTGTGCTGTCAGCGCAGAGCCTGATGCAGGGCATGATCTCACAAACCATGAGATCATGACCTGAGCTGAAATCAAGAGTTAGACCCTTAACTCACTGAGCCTTAACTGACGGGTGCCCTTCACTTTATAACTTTAAATTAGAAATTGAAATTTCATTTTAGATTGTGCAATGATGATTTTTAAAAATTATTTTAATACAGTTTATTCTTGACATAAACAGACAAAAAATGGATTCTAATTTATTTCATTTCTCTGCTGAGTGTGGAGTTTATTTTATATTTAATAAAATCCTAGTACATATACCAGCTTCTACTTGTACACACTAAGACATTTCTCCTTTTCCTATCACTGTAGTTGTTATATAAAAGATGCTGAATTCATGTTTCCTATTCAGAATCAGTACAACATAAGCATTCAAAAATAAAACATTTTTTATAATATCTCTATATGTTGTCATTACATTCCTCCAAAAAGACTTTGCTTATGTTCTAATTATTATATAGCTCTAAAAATAGTGATGTTACTTGAGTGCTCTGATCCTGAAAAAACAGCAAATATTAAGAACTCTCCCAGCATTTGTGCTCTGGATAAGCACTTACTACAACCACTCTTCCCCGTATGACTTAGATAACAGTGAGGGATGTCTCCTTTGTTTACCTATGAGAGAGCCAAACACAGCCCTTCAAATTCCCATTCTCTTTTCATAGATGATTAGCCGGTTCCCATCGATGAGCTGGAACAAAATGCTCATTAATCAAACTTTGTTTAAGATACGCACCTTCTCCCAGACCTAAGAACCCCTGGCTCAGCCTTACTCTGAACCAGCAGAAAACCTTTCTTCAACAGGTCTTCCTGGAAAGTAGGCCAGCTTTAGGGTACGGTATTCTTTGCTCTATCTGATCACACCAGTTTTTCATCCCATTCCTCCACACGCAGTTATTTTTAGCCTTGTTTACTCCTCCTTAGAAGAAAATCTCATTTTTCATGACCCTTGAGACCCTTGAGGAGTTTATTATGATCGGAGAATTCTTCCTAATAGTCCCCCTCCTCTGTTTGTCCTCTTCCCACATTGCAGTCATCCTTTTAAAGGAAGTCACTTCTTACTAAGCCTGGATTAATTTTGTTTCTGTTTCTGTTTGTTTGTTTGTTTGGCAGTTATCTTATTGTTCCAGCTTAACTTAAATATGTAATTATGATATCTTGACTCAAGCTTCTCTTGAATACAAATTCTATTTTTAGAAGACTTGGATCTATTTGCTAATAGATATGATAGAATGATTATATGTTTCCAAGATTAATGAATGTAATAAAACTTTAATCATCCTTGCACATTTCATGAGAGCTCAAGTATTTTCATCCAAACTCAAAATAAAAATTGAGGGAGAAAAAAAAAAGATGCACAGAATTGTACAGCTCAAAGCCTCATTAGAATTCAACAATTCTAAACTCCTCGTTTATAGATGAGATAATATGAGAGTGCAGAGGTAAACCGTGCCACCCAAAATAATACATTTCATAAAAAGTGGAATCCTGAGAAGATATTAATTATACAAGCAAAAATTGTTATGTTCCTCATCTGGCACTAAAAATGAGCTTCCAATTTCTTTCAAAACCCGTTAGGCAGATCCAGTCAACCTCAGAGTTCTCATTCATTTTCTACTGCTTTGTATTAAAGTATAAATACATTTGGACAAGTCCACGGATCAGAATTATATAGCTAGCTAGCTGAATTTTCACAAACTGAGCACACCTGTACAAACTGCATCTTCTCTGTCCATTGTATACCTTAATTTTAGTTTTTATTTTTTTAAAGTTTTATTTATTTGGAGAGAGAGGGAGAAGGAGAGAGAGAGAGAGAGAGAGAGAGAGAGAGAGAGAGAGAGAGGTGCATGCCAGTGCATAAGCAGGGGAGGGGCAGAGAGAGTGGGAGAGAGAGAATCCCAATCAGGCTCTGAGATATCAGCCAAGAGCCCCACGCATGGCTCCATCTCATGAATCATGAGCTTATGACTTGATCCGAAATCAAAAGTTGGCTGCTTAGCCTAGTGAGCCACTCACGTGCCCCTGTATGCCCTTGATTTTAAAGCCAAATCTTGAGATTGTTAATATACAAAGCCTCAAGAAGAGCCAGAGAACATAATTGTCTGATCATGGGCTGATTTGTGTTTGACTCAGGATGTGCCACTTAGTTACTGTTTCATGCTGGAATGCTAATAACCTTTCAAAAACTCAGTGTAGCCCTTTATAAAAAAGGGCATTAACCCCTCCACTGACTCCATAAGAGATAAAGGAGATCGTGCAAATTGTGGAATGCAAGCTTAACATATAGTGAACACTATGAAAAAAATCAGTTATTGGTACTAACTAGTCTAAAGACCCTCTAATTCACCTGAAGAATGACTTATATCTGAAAACAACCTCTCATGCTTTCAACTCTCTGCATCCCCCTCATACCCACCGAATGTCCTTTCAGCTGATGCTCCTGCCCCTGAGCAGTCAAGACCTAAAGAGTAAAATCACATGATAGTATTAATTGCTTCATCAAAATTTGTTATTTCTAACCCTGGCTAGCTATTCAACCCTACTCTGCATTTTCTTTTTCTTTCTTTCTTTCTTTCTTTCTTTCTTTCTTTCTTTCTTTCTTTCTTTCTTTCTTTTATTTTATTTTTTTTTTTTTGTCTCTAATTGGCTTCTCTTCACATCTGCAGTACCAACTAGTTTCTTTTAACTCCTCACAAACCCTTCATCTTCTCTCCGGCACTTTACACGCATGTGGATGTTTTTGCCTCACCGGTAACTGAGAAGATCAAAACCAGCCGTTCTTTGGGCTTCTTCAACTTCTCCTGGTCCCATGTGTTTGATGGCCTAGATCTTTCCCCATGGCTCTCCATTTCCCTTGCCAGATTTGAATTCACATTATTGTGTGTCTCTCAACCCTTTCCCTTAATTAACCTTGCAGGCTTCCAATGACTCATATATACTTATATGTGATGTGTCCAGCTCTTCCAATTTGGCCTGACCCAGAACTGCATGCCTGTGCTTTTGATTTTTCTTTTTTCTTTTTCTCATTTTCGTGGAATTGATTTAAACCTACGAAATTAAATCCAGAATATTTGGAACAAAAATGGGAGCACTTTTTAAAAAGATAAGAAATTTGGAATGTTCCTTTTGGAAGTTCAGTAATTAGTCTTTAATAGCATAGCTGTCTGCTTCACTTGCCTATATAAATATTATGTGTGACAAACAGGCTAGAGTTGTATGTTGATTTGAATAAAATATATGTGGTTCTGGAGCAAATACTATGATAGTTTGTTAGAATTTTAAAATTGTAGCTGAGTAATCTGAGACTAGGAGGAAATTTGTTATTTCAATTCCACAGATACTGCAAGAACAGAATATTTTCTTGGTGTTGTGCACCTTTGGAATGACAACTGATATAAGTGCCAGTGGTCTCTTCAGCTCCCATTATGATGATGATGATGATGATGATGATGATGATGATGATGACTATTTTAACTTTTAGATTATTTTCATACTAGGTGTGAAATATCTTTTTCCAACAGAGAAAGGAGAATTATCAGAAAGTACATTATTGGAGTTTAGACTTTATAAAATCATGATTAGGAATTTAATTTTTTAACTGTATCAAAAAAACCCACAACAACACCCTGGCATGTTTCAGTAATATAAATAGGAATTTGCAGTCATTTATCTGAGACTGCAATTACAGGAGATAAGGATAATGGGAAAGTGTCAAGGAAAGTTTGGAGTAGGGGGTGGGGAAGTGATGGAATGGAGAGACAGGTGAATAGAACTGGAAATTTGAGAAACGAGTCCAACTCTGAAATCTCTGATACACAGGTGATGTCTACAGTGCATTACAGAAAAGAAGGGAGCAGGTAACTGAGAAACCCATAAGCAGGCTAAGCACAAAACAACCTAAAAACCATGCCTAGACATGATTTAAGAGTAAGGGAAAGGGGCACGTGAGTGGCTCAGTTGGTTGAGCATCTGAGTCTTGGTTTCAGCTCAGGTCATGATCTCACTGGTTCATGGATTGAGCCCTGTGTTGAGCTCTTAGCTGACAGTGTGGATGGAGCCTGCTTGAGATTCTCTCTCTGTCTCTCTCTCTGCCTCTCTTCTCTCTCTCTCTCTCTCTCTCTCTGCCCTTCCCTCCCCACCCCTCAAAAATAAACATAAAAAAAAGAGTAAGGGAAATTTCCTAGTCATGAAGAACCATTCTTTCTTTATAAATATCCTGTGTTAAATCCCACTTGGCTTTGAACACCACAATTCAAGACTTGCTTGAAACTGACAGAGGTAGAATGTATTTTGTCACATATTATAATCAAAATGTTGCAATATATGTAGTTTAAAACAAATCACTCTTACATAAATATAGTCACCATAAAAGGAACTGTATTTGAATTCAGTATATAAAATCTTGTGTACATTTTTCTATAATTAATGTGTTTGTAAAAATCTATTCAAAGGGAACTTGGTTTATCCTATTTTATCCCTATTTTGCCCAGTATTTGAAGCAATGAGAACAAATTTTCATGAAAGTGAAAATTGAGATCAATGGAAGGTTTTATTTATTTATTTATTTAATTTGGGTGGCAGGAGTTTGGTGTTTTTTTTTTTTTTTTTTTTTTTGGACAGGAGAAGGAATTCTCATGTTTCACATGATATTGAGTTATATGTTCAATGCTCATCTTGAAACTGTGTAATTTATAGTACTGTAACCTAAACTTCTAATCTGATAAAGATGCTATAGAGAATTTAGAATAAAAACGTTTTTGGATATTTATTGAATGTATGGATGGATCAGCTAAAGTTTAATCACCAAATTGCCTTGTTTTACTTAAAAATAACTTGGCTAAATGCAGTAGTGCCCTTTAACACAGTGCTGTAGTGTATTGTTTATAGAGATCACTAAAATATAACAATTGAAAACTCTTTCTGTTTTCAGGAAGTTTTATTGGTTGTGTTTCACTATTCCATACCATTTTGAGTGGATGAGAAGTAAATTTAAACCTGCTCTTAATTGACTTACTGCTGTCATTATCATTGTACATAATTTTTACCTTTGGTGGAAGGTCTAGCTTTTCCTTGATGACCACAACTTCCAACAAATTATCTCCTTTCTTTCTAAAATGGAAGCAATTAGGGGCGCCTGGGTGGCGCAGTCGGTTAAGCGTCCGACTTCAGCCAGGTCACGATCTTGCGGTCCGTGAGTTCGAGCCCCGCGTCAGGCTCTGGGCTGATGGCTCAGAGCCTGGAGCCTGTTTCTGATTCTGTGTCTCCCTCTCTCTCTGCCCCTCCCCCGTTCATGCTCTGTCTCTCTCTGTCCCAAAAATAAATAAACGTTGAAAAAAAAAAAATTTAAAATGGAAGCAATTAAAAATAATTAATTCAGTTAAAATTCAGCCAGGCTTTAGAGAACTATATATAATGAGTTTTCAGAAAGTTAGCATATCTAATGGCGAAGCGAACTTTCAAAATAGATGCATGGATAAGACCAGTTTAACAATATAAAAGTTAGCAAATACAGGCAGCATTCAGTTGGATAGATTGGGGGTTGGAGGTTAGATGAGCTAAGTGAAGACTTTTACTGTCCTAGAGCAAATTTTTCCCCAAGGAGAGTTTTCCTGGCCCCTTGTATTCCCTGTGCTTGCCTGGATCAAAGAGGCTTGGTTTACAGTTTATTTACTTGTCAGATTCACTTTATGTTCATATTCTGAAATGAAAGTGGGCCTCTCTTTGCACAGTACCATGATATATTCTGTGTAATAACATTAAATATCCCTGGCAGCAGCAGCTCATAAAGCTGCTATTTAACTGTTACAGCATATGATGAAGGCTGCCCTACGTACTGTGAATACCTGAGGTTACTAGCACAAGAAAGGCTGATTGACCTGTTTAAAGGTCTGATCTCTTAAACTTTGGGGTACAGTGGTGAGAGAGAGAGAGAGAGGGAGAGAGAGAGAGAGAGAGAGAATTGTGTGTATATTGGAGGGAAACAGGAGACACCTAGGCACCATTTCAGCTTTATTAATAAAGCTGTAAATTTTTCCCTAGTTTTTAATTCTCAAAATAACATTTGTGAAGCATATCAACATTTGGAACATTTAACCTTAAATGTTTGAGACATTTGGGTAGTTTATTTACTTTTCTCCAGGTTTAATTATTGAATGTGTAGTGTGATAAATGTATTTCTAACTTGTACATAATCAACCTAAATATTATTTTTCTTTTTCCAGGCAACTTCTTAGTTATCTTAGGAACTTGACGCATGTGACAGATGGGAATGACAGAGAGAGTAGGAAGGATAGACCCCATTAATGAAAGACCCATTAAAATAAACCATTTGACTGTGATTAAGTTAAAAGAGATAATCACCTAATTGTGTCTAATTGTGCAGAAATGGCTCTATTTTTTTTCATTTTTGCAAGATGGATATATTTCAAAATCCTGGCTCTATTTCAAATGCCATGCACTGTGTATTAGCTTCTGATTTTCATAACTTAAAAAACATTACTAGAGGGGCGCCTGGGTGGCGCAGTCGGTTAAGCGTCCGACTTCAGCCAGGTCACGATCTCGCGGTCCGTGAGTTCGAGCCCCGCGTCAGGCTCTGGGCTGATGGCTCAGAGTCTGGAGCCTGTTTCCGATTCTGTGTCTCCCTCTCTCTCTGCCCCTCCCCCGTTCATGCTCTGTCTCTCTCTGTCCCAAAAATAAATAAACGTTGAAAAAAAAAAAAAAACATTACTAGAGATGTGATTTAGAAAGTAATATAGTTGATATTTTGCTTCTGAACATCGTACCATAATTTCTTTACTACATGGGGGAAGAGAAAATGAAACAGTAGTAAAAGCAATTCAGTTATGTGGGTGTTTGTGTATGTGTGTCTGTGTATATGCCTGTGTTTATTTGCACACACATAGTAGCTCCCATCTCAAAACAATTCTACAGTATGAACGTACTATTACAGTTTATTTTTTTACAGATGAAAATTACAAGACACACAGAGGTGAGGAAACTTACCCTATTGCTAGCTAATGGCTGAGAAAGAACTGAAATGGAGCCCAGGAAATCTTGCCACAGAGACCTGGTACTGAAGCTTCATGTTGTATTGCTTCACTTGGAAACATAAGTGAAATACACTTTATCCCTTAGAAAATCTAGGTGTACATCAAAGGAAATACAAACATTAAACATGTGTTCAATGACATTATATGCAATGCATGCATTAACACTTTCAAGAACTCAGAAAAAAAAGTCATCAAGATGCGACTTGGGAATGAGTCTTAACTAGGAACTTCAAGTAGCGAATTCCAAGTGTAATCTGAGGACCCTTAAGAGGTATTAAGAATATTTCCAGGCATCTGAAAAGTTTTTCCTATCCCCATGACATATCTGTGTGAGGCTTGAGTTTTTACACTCAACCAAAGCAATATACTGTAACAAATCAAATGCAAAAGTAGATAGGAGAATCTAGCTGTCTGCTATTAAGTCAGACATTAAGGTGATTTGCAAAAATGTAAAATAATGACATTCCTGTCATTAGTTTTGGAGGGTTCTGAAAAGTATCTTAATTTTTTTTTTTATAAAAGGATGTTACTTATGAAACATATAATTGGTCAATATTGTTCTTTTAAAATTTATTAATAATTAATTTTTTCTGGTTTTAACTTCTAAACTGGTAAGTAACATTACATTAAATCCACTTAAACAACAACTTTTAGGATATTTTTTATTTTAATGAATCTTTTTAAAGTTAAAATTAACTGAGAAAAATGACAAAATATAAACATTTTAAATAAAGAATAGAATCCAACCCTGTTATTTGTACTGCTCTGCCTCAGTTGCCTTACCTTAATCCTGCCCCTGGTTTCAATCAAACTTTATAATAAATAAATAAATAAATAAATAAATAAATAAGCCAAAAAGAGACTGCAGACTGTAGTTTGCTGATTTTATTTTTTTAATGTCACATTATAATATTTTTTTGAGAAGAGCTTTTATTGTTAGGTAACTTATATGTGATCTTACTAATTTCAACATTATAGATGAATTCTCCATGATCTGTATATTAATTTTATGAATTAATGTTTTGGTGGCCTTTCATGTAAATTTTGTGTCATAATTCTTTTTTTTTTTTTGGTATATATTTTACTTTTTATTTTTTTTACTTTTTAAATTTTATTTAAATCCTAGTTAGTTAATATATAGTGTAATAACTATTTCAGGAGTAGAATTTAGTGATTCTTAAAGTAAAAAGTTGAGAATGTAATGATTTAGATAAGCACGGGCACCTGACTGGGTCAGTCGGTTAAGGGTCCCACTCTTGATCTCAGCTCAGCTCTTGATCTCAGGGTTATGACTTGAAGCCCGCATTGGCACACAGTGTGGAGTCAATAAGTAAGTAAGTAAGTAAGTAATAGAGCAAGGATAGGCAAGACTAAAGCAAGAACAAATAGTGGAGACCAGAGTGAGCATGGCAAATGTTGATCACATTGAGGACACCCATCTGAGAGAATTACTGGAATGAATAAGCTTATGTCTGAAGATAGTGGAAATAAGATTGGTGGGATAGGGTTAGAACACTTCTGAAATATCTAAAAGAGCAGGGTTAACAGTTTAAATATGATTTCATAATATCATATTTTCTGAGGTTGCAAAATGCCCTGATTTAAATGGATTTAAAGACTGTATCCAGCTTAAGTAGGGGGCTGATAACAACTGCTATCAATGAAACTTATTAAATGGATTCTTCCATGGAGATCAGGATCCAGAGTGTCTAGGAATAGGATTAAGATGATGGGGATGGGATTATGGAAATCTGGGCTAGTACTAGGCATACGAAAAAAGTAAAATTTGCTAAAACTTGCCTGGGTACAGTGGATGCAAAAGAAAAAAAAAGAATTAAAAGTGCATATAGGATTCTGCATATCGACTATTAGAATAGACACAAAGAGTTTTTTCTTATTCTGTGTGTAACTTCCAACATACCTCACAAGTTTTACAATATTTACTGATTCCGGAGCTGTCATTGAAAATGTTCTTTGATATTTTATTACACATTTTAGTATTCCTCTTGCCTCGGGATACAAAAGTTCAAGCAAGTTGTTGATTAAAATATTCTCTTCAAAGAGCAATACATTTACATTTTGCACAGCTAGTCAGTGATATTTCGGTATGTGAATAATCGGCCGGTAAAAGTACACAAAATGACTGGAGTGTTGAAATTCAACCTGAGGTTGTACCAATAATATTTAACAATTTGTAGAACAGAAACACTGAACAACTAGAGTAGAGTTGGCTGAAGGGACCTGCATATCCATTTCAGAGAAAACAGTTGAAATTTAAGCCATAGTCTCCAGATAGATTAGTTCTGTGTCACATATTTGAGGACACTCTGTGAAATCTAATTGAAAGTGAAGTGACTAATGTTACCAAGAAAAATCACCATTCATATGACTGAAGGTTACAGTCAAATAGGCTTTTTAATGGCCCTGCAGTTAATAGTCATTTACTTTACTTTTCCTCTGCTGGTTGAAAACACGGTCACGCTCTGTGTTCAAGTTAACATACAGAAATTAACTGCAGTTTTTGAAATATAAGAACCCAATGAAAACCCTTGCTACTGTAAAAACAGTAACATATATTTTGTTTTACTTGTGTTACTGAATGAAAGGAGATCAAGTCAGTGAGTGCTTAATCTCCTTTTAAATTCTATCTCAAAAAAGGAACGGTGTATGTTGGTGAAATTCAAAGATGTTATGTTTGTTCACTGAAGAAAAGACCTGAGCCATATTTTGTTTTCTTTCTCTAACTCCTCTAGGTGTGAACTGTTTATTAGTTTTAGAGTAGACTGTGGTAACCACTGGCTATCATGATTATAGAGACTACCACAACTGAGTACATATGGTTACTCTGCTTCAGTATTTTAATTTAAGACAGTTCAATATTGAGAGGTAGACATGTTGCAAGTGGAGATGCTTTACCCATTACAGACAGGCGTTCAAGGCCAGCTGTACAGAACGACATTGAATAAGTCCCCTAACCTCTTGAAACCCCACCATCTTCATGTGTAAAATAAAAATGATGATAGTACCTGCCTCATAAGTTATTGTGAGACAATCATTTGTTTATGATATCTACATGTAGATATTGTTAGTTAAATATACATATATGTGACATATGATTGATAAAAACATTATTATAGAGCATTATTTATTTTAATTTTATTATGAAAACCATTGTATAATAATCGGTGTCAACAAAATTTTAGTAGCAGACTTGCAGCCAGTTTGTCTTTTTGTTGTTCCTTCTTCTTCCCTCTTGCTCTGCCCCTCCTTCTATCCCCTTAACTTAAAGTTTCGCTTTATGCAGTGAGTATATAAATGAAATTTTCAACAGTAGGGCCTTCAGACCACTTGCTGCTGGTGGCAACGTAAGATTATTGAATTTGGCTA
This sequence comes from Puma concolor, assembly GCF_028749965.1. NCBI lineage: Eukaryota > Metazoa > Chordata > Mammalia > Carnivora > Felidae > Puma > Puma concolor. The sequence continues at coordinate 23,022,932 of NC_141683.1, forward strand.
GAAGTACATAAATACCTAGTAGAACAACCTGCCTTCGTGTGTAGTTATGTTCAACAAATCTAAAGATAATGCTACAGCAAAATAATATTAAAAATATCTTACTGACCTATTTTTACTGCGAGTATAGACTGGCAGCCAGGAAACTACAATTTATAGAAGCTCACTTAGAAAAAAATGTGCATATGTCCCTACAACGAATTATTTGTACATTATGGTCCGGTCTTTAATGTCTCCCTTGAAGGTCATCTGTATAGTTAATCTATATAGAGGAAGCAAAACAGAGAAGATACTCCAATAACTGTGATAAATATTTATAAAGTAAAATATTTAATGAAATAAAATAATTTTATGTAATTTGTCTTATGTAAAATATTACATGTACATTCTATAAATACATTATTTTGAATTGTATGCAATATTATATGCATATTATACTCATAATAGTTGTGTGTTAATATATAGGAATATATACACAGATATATACATATACATATAAAAGTTATAGGGATAGAGACTGAAAGAGTATGAATCTGAGTAATGCAGACAGATTTTCCTCACAAGTTTTTGTGTCATCATTCATTAAATAATTGCTTTACATATGAATTTTATTTTACCAGTAGACACACATTTTAACTATGATAATTCACTATATTTTTATGGAAAGAAGTGTCACTAATAACACTATATTTGGCAATAACATATTACCAAATTCAATATATTCAATTTATTATAGATGTAGAGTGGTACTCCAAACATCTACATTCATTTTTTGCCTTTAGGCACTTTTGCTTCTCAAGTATGTATGTATTCACTGAGAAGAGCTTCACGAATTTGCTAATTCAGTTATGAAACATTAATTGATTCTCAACTCTGTATGTTAAACTGTGAACCCATATAGAAAACGCAATGATTCCTAAAAGTGAAAGCAATTGTTCTATTTTCTAAAATTCTTAAGGTGATTGGGACAGGAAACAAGATATTAAAATAAGATTTGTATTAATACTCTAATTTGTTTTCGCACTGGGATATGTACCTTTTTATCACTGAAACTCTATCATTGAAACAGCATTGGCCACTCTACTGTGCTTGAGCATATTGTTTTGTTTACAAATATATCACATTTTTACTTGTGTTACCAGTAGCTTATCAGCTCCCTGTTTTAGTGCAGCGGCTCCATGTTACTGCTATATCAGAGTTAAAATGTGGTACTTTAGAATCAGAAACCCGCTGCTGTTGTTGGCAATGTGCAAAAGTGTCTGGCGGGTCCTCTCTTTGAAAAACATATCCCTTCGATGTAAAAAGCCTTAAGCGAATCTACAAAAGCCAAGGAAGCCTGTATAAAAGGGGATTGTGATTGGCACAATCATGGTGAGGCCTATTCATGTGGGAACAGCATATGTGACCCAAATGATAAAAGTTAGGAGCATGCCAATGACTGCATTCTGAAAGTCAAATAAAAAGCACTTACTTCAGAAGTCAGTTTTTTTCTGAAAATAATTGCATTTCATTATGCAACATGCTTTGGAATGTTTATGCATTAATTAATAAGTAAAAAAAAATTGCTCGTCTAAAGAAAAGCAGAGAAAGAAACACGTATTCTTTCTTATGTGAATATATTAGTGATACTTCATGCAAATCAATAGCTAAAGGGTTAAATTAGGGCCTAGTTGCTCATGTGGTGCGAGCCTTATGCCTCAGCTCAGTCTCCTTTCTACTCAGTCCAAGCCTGGCAGAATATTCGCTTTGGCATAAGCAAACAAGATTCGTCTCTTTAATATACAGTCAAAATTCAGTGGGTGGAAAAATAATTTTACTTTTATATTCCCTTCTTTCTCTGAGGCTGTGTTAATACTGGCACGGATTTGGTAATTTTCTCTCAACTTCTTATTTACCAACAAAAAATTACACATTTTAACAACAGTCAGGGGGTTTTGTGTGTGTGTATAAATAAACTTTTGAAGATTTCAAACATCAGTGATAATGTTGGAGGAAATAATGAATCTATGTAGCCCCTTTTTGTAAGGAAATGTGTACATTCCATTCCATGCCTTGAAGTATAGCTGTTTGAAAAATGACAGAAAGGATTATGAAGGGAAATAGTTGTAATTTATTCATCTTTATTATGACAGTGAAGTGAAATATATTTTCCTAAGAAACTTTTCCTCAGAGGATTTGTCTGTTTTTGTTTTTGTTTTTTTTCTCTAAGAAATTTGGTTTTCTAACTATTTTTAAGAGCTCTATTAGGTATATATCACAGGGGCAGCTGGTGGCTCAGTGGGTTAAGCATCTGACTCTTGATTTCGGCTCAGGTCATGATCTCACAGTTTCTGAGTTTGAGCCCCGTGTTGAGCTCTGCCCTATGTCAGTGTTGGAGCATGCTTGGAATTCTCTCTCCCTCTCTCTCTGCCCCTACCCCACTCATGCTCCCTCCCTCCCTCTCTTTCTCTCTCTCTCTCCCTCTTTCTCTTTTTAAATTTTTTTTTTCAACGTTTATTTATTTATTTTTGGGACAGAGAGAGACAGAGCATGAACGGGGGAGGGGCAGAGAGAGAGGGAGACACAGAATCGGAAACAGGCTCCAGGCTCTGAGCCATCGGCCCAGAGCCTGACGCGGGGCTCGAACTCACGGACCGTGAGATCGTGACCTGGCTGAAGTCGGCCGCTTAACCGACTGCGCCACCCAGGCGCCCCTCTCCCTCTTTCTCAAAATAAAGAATATATCACAGCATACAACTGAAGTGTATAATAGAATAATTTTTAGTATATTCACCAGTTGTGCAACCATCATCCCCCAAAGAAGGCTTATGCTCATTACCAGACACTCCCCATGCCTTCCCATCCTCAGCTCTAGGCAACCACGTATCTACTTTCTTTATAGATTTGCCTATTCTACACTTTCAATGCACACGAAATCCAATAATCTGTGGTCCTCTGTGACTATTGTTGTTGTTTATTGTTATTTTTCACTTAGCATAATACTTTCAAGTTTTATCCATGCCTCCTCATTCATTTTTATTTCTGAATAATATTGCCTTTATTGACCTACCATTTTTAATTTATACCATTCCTCAGTGGGTGAATATTTGAACTGTTTCCAGTTTTTGGCTACTATGAATCCTATCGGTATGGACATTTGAGTAAGTTTTTAAGTATATGTTTGTTTTCATTTGTCTTGTATAATTTCATTTCTCTTGAATATATATCTAGAATTGAAATTTCTGGGTTATATGGTAACTTTATGTTTGACTGAGGAACTGCCCAGTGCTTTTGCAAAGACACTGAACTGCTTTACATTTTCACCAGCAATGATGAGTTCAAATTTCTCCACACTCTCACAAATGCTTGATATTTTATGTCTTTGATTATAGCAGTTTAGTGGGGGGTAGAGTGTTCTTCATTGTGGTTTTATCTGCATTTCAGTGATAGCTAATCTCAAGCATATTTTTATGTTCTTACTGGCCAGTTGTAAAATAGTTTTACAGAAATGTCATTTATATTTGCTCATTTTTAATTGAGTTGTCTTTTTTGGTGTTGAATGGTAAGATTTTGGTTTTTTATAAATTTTTTTCTGAATGTAGTTCCCTTATCAGAAATATGATTTTCAGATATATTTTCCCACTTTATGGTGACCTTTGCCCTTTCTTGAAGTATCCTTGAAAGGTATCCTAAAACCTAAAATAGTTTACATATGATTGAGTGCAATTTATTTTATTCAATTGTCCTAGGAACATTTTTGCCTAAATCAAGCTTTCAAGATTTAATCTTATGTTTTTTCTAAGAGTTTTCTAATTTTGTTTATATATTTAGGTCTATGATTTCTTCTCAATTCATGTTTATTTATGATACACAGAAGAGTTCATCTTCTTTCTTTTGTCTATGGATATGTAGTTGTTGCAGCACTAGTTGAAAAGACTGCTCTTTCTCCGGTCAAATTGTTTTGGTACACTTGTCAAAAATTAATTGATCACAATTGTAAGAGTTTATTTCTGGACTCTCAGTGCTATTCCACTGATCTTCTCTTCTTTTTTTTTTTTTTTCCCTCTTAACTATAATCACATTGTATTGATTGTTATTGGTTTATAGCAAGTTTTGAAATTGATAAGTGAGTCTCCTTCATTCTCATTCTTTGCTGAGATTGTTTAGGCTCTTCTGTGTGTTTTTCTATTTCCATATGAATTTTAGGATCAGTTTGTCAGTTTCTGAAAAAGAATCCACTGGAATTTTAACAGATATTGCATTAAATCTATAAACAAATTTGAATTGCTAATCAAATCACAAGTATTATTTTTATTGATAGACTTGAACACATGTCTACCACATTACTTTTTGTTTTCTTTATGTCTCATACTTTTTTTTTTAATTCCTCTGTTGTTTCTTTACTGCTTTCTTTTGCTTAAGTGGATATTTTCTAGAGTAACATTTTAATTCCCTTAATGATTTTTAACTCTGTATTTTGAGTTATTTTTTAATGGTTATCCTAGGGCTCAAAGAATAAATCTTATCAAAAACTATCTCAAATTTATAACAATTTAATTTCAGTGCACTATAGAAATGTTATTCTGCTATAACTTTATTCCTTCTTCATTTTGTTTGCTATTATTATTTTATACAAATGCATACATGTATATGTATATGCACACACACATGTATATATAACATAGCATATATATCTGTCATATACCCAAACATGCATTGTTAAAATATAGGATTTATATTTATTTTATAAGATTTTATTTTATTCAAAGAAGTTAGGAAAAGATAGGAGCATATGTATTTAGTATATATTTATGGAGTTTGTTATATTTATCTCTTTTTCCCCCATTTCTTCGTGTTGATCCAAGTTACTATCTGATGTTACTTGATTACTCCAGTATAGCTTATTCCCACCTACCTCCCTTGCCTTATGATTGTCAGATACGTTGCACATTTATACTTTATATGACTAACAATGCAATTATACACATACTGTTTTTTTTTTAGCAGCTATTAAGTATGTTAAGAAGAATATGCAATTATCCTACCTTTCATAATTATCTGTGTAATTTATTTATTGGTACTTTTTTTTCTTATGTACCTTAGGATTACTGTTTGTGTCACTTACTTTCAGGTCAAAGAACTCCCTTGAATATTATTGTAATATGGGCTTGCCAGGAACAAATTCTTCAGTTTTTGTTGATATGTGAGTGTTTTTATTTCACTTTCATTTTTGAAAGACAGTTTTGCTGATTATTAGAATATGTCTACTTTGAATATGTCACTTTGAATATGTCACTTGAATATGTCAACTTATTGTCTTCTGGCCTCAATTTTTTTTTTAATAAAAAGTTAGGTGATAATTTTCTTGGAGTTTCATTGCATATGATGAGTCACTTTTCTTTCAAGGTTTTCTTCTTGTTTATGGCTTTCAATATTTTGGCTATGATATGTCAGGTATGCCTTTCTTTTTATGTATCTTTGAGTTCATTGAACTTCTTGGGTGTGTAAATTTTTGTGGTTTTTTTTTTTTTGGTGAAATATGAGAAGTTTAACCCATTATATATTTGCATATTTTCATTTAAAAAAAATTTTTTTAGAGTTTATTTATTTATTTTGAGAGAGACAGAGCATGAGCAGGGGAGGGGCAGAGAGGGAGAGAAAGAATCCCAATCAGGCTCCATGCTGTCAGCACAGAGCCCAACGCAGGGCTCAAATTCATGAACCATGAAATCATGACCTGCGCCAAAGTCAGGAGTCAGACACTCAATGACTGAGCCACCCAGGTGCCCCTGCATATTTTTCATCTTTTTTTTTTTTTTTTACCCCTACCCTTCTGGTTTTCTCATTACTTGTAAGTTGACATTTTTATGGTGTCCCAAATTTCTCTGAGGTTCTCTGATCTGTTTCTTACCTGTCCCTCAGATTGAGAAATTTCTATCAATTTATTTTCAAGTTCACTGATTCTTTTCTCTGCCAGCTCAAGTCTATATGTGAGCCCCTGTAGTTAAAACTGCATTTCATTAATTACACTTTTCAACTCTATGATATTTGTTTGGATATATATGTGTGTGTGTGTGTGTGTGTGTGTGTGTGTATATACATATACATGTGTGTATATATATATATATATATATATATATATATATATATACATATATATATATAATTTGAATTTTAATGGTATTCTCTGTTCAGTGAGACATGATCATCATATTTTGCTTTTCTTTATTTTATATTCTTTGAATATGTTTTTAATAGCTGACTTTCTTCCCCACCCATCCCCCTACCTACATCCCCTCTGGTAATTATCAGTTTGTTCTCTGTAGTTAAGAGTCTGTTTCTTGGTTTCTCTCTTTCTCTTCCTTTGTTTGTTTTGTTTCTTAAATTCCACATACAAGTGAAATAATATATTGGTCTTTCTCCAACAGACTTATTTCACTTAACGTTAGACTCTCCAGCTCTATCCATGTCATTGCAAATGGCAAGATTTCATTCTTTTTTATGGTTGAATGATATTCCACCACCTCTTCTTTATCCTTTCATCTGTCCATGGACACTTGGGCTACTTCCATAATTTGACTATTATAAATAATGATGCACTAAACATAGGGGTACATTTCTTTGAATTAGTGTTTTTGTACTTTGGGGGTAAATACCCAATAGTGCAATTACTAGATTATAGGGCAGTTTTGTTTTGTTTTGTTTTGTTTTGTTTGGTCAGGGATGGGGGGATGGTTTTCTTCATTTATTGATATTATTTATTTATTTTTGTTTTTTTTTAATTTAAATTTTAGTTAGATAATATTCACTGCAATATTGGTTTCAGAAGTAGAATTCTGTGATTCATCACTTGCAACACCCAGTGCTCATCATAAGTGCCCTCCTTAATCCCCATCCACTTCCCTCCATCAGCCCTTACTTTGTTCTCTATCATTAAGAGTTTTTGTGGTTTATTTCCCTTTTTTCTCTTCCCCCCAGCACTTCATATGGTAGTTCTATTTTTAGCTTTTTAAGGAATCTTAATATTATGCAGAGTAGCTACACCAGTTTGTATTCCCACCAATGGTATATGAGGGTTCCTTTTATTCGACATCCTTGCCAACACCTGTTGTTTCTTGTGGTTTTTATTTTAGCCATTCAGACAAGAGTGAGGTGATATCTCATTGTAGTTTTGATTTTTATTTCCCTGATGATTAGTGATGTTGAGCATCTTTTCATGTCTTTGTTAGCCATCTGGATGTCCTCTTTGGAGGAACGTCTTTTCATTCCTTCTGCCCATTTATAATTAGGTTATTTAGTTTTGGGCATTGAGTTGTATAAGTTCTTTATATATATTGGATACTAACCCTTTATTGGATATGCCATTTGCAAATATCTTCTCCCATTCAAAAGCTTGCCTTTTAGTTTTGTTGATTTTTTTTTTTTTTTTTTTTTTTTTGCAATGCAGAATTGCAATGCAATTCATTTTGATGTAGTCCCAGTAGTTTATTTTTGCTTCTGTTTCCCTTGCCTCAAAAGACCTATCTAGAAAAATGTTATGGCCAATTTCACAGAAATTACCGCCTGTGGTCTCTTCTAGGATTTTAATGGTTCACTGTCTCACATTTAGGTCTTTGCTCCATTTTGAATTTATTTTTGTGCGTGGTGTAAGAAAGTGGTCCAGTTTCATTATTTTGCATGTAATGCAAAGTGCCATCTTTCCCAACACTCCTTTTTGAAGGGACTTTTTTCCATTGCATGTTATTTGCTCCATTGTCCAAGATTAACTGACCATATAATTGTGAGTTTATTTCTGGATTTATGTTCTGTTCCATTGACAGGTGCTTATGTTTGTGCCAGGACCATACTGTTTTGATTTACAACAGCTTTTTAATATAACTTGAAATGTGGAATTATAATACCTCCAGTTTTGTTTTTCATCTTCAGGATTGCTTTAGCTATTTGGGATCTTTTGTGGTTCCATATAAATTTAAGGATTATTGTTGTAGTTCTGTGAAAAATGCTTTTGGCATTTTGATAAAGATCTCATTCAATCTGTCGATTGTTTCAGGTAGAATAGACCTTTTAACAAAATTTTGTTTTTCCAATCCATGAGCATGGAATGTCTTTCAATTTCTTTGTGTTGCCTTCAATTTCTTTCATCAGTGTTTTATAGCTTTTAGAGTACAGATCATTTGCCTCTTTGGTTAAGTTTATTCCTAGGTATTTTATTATTTTTGGTGCAATTCTAAGTGTGATTGTTTTCTTAATGTGTTTTTCTGCTGCTTCCTTATTAGTATACAGAAATGCAACAGATTTCTACACATTTATTTTGAGTCCTGTGACTTGACTGAATTCAATTATCAGTTCTAGTATTTTTTTGTGGTGGAGTCTTTTGGGGTTTCTATAAATAGTATCATGCCATCTGCAAATAGTGAAAGTTTTACTTCTTCCTTACAAATTTGGATGCCTTTATTTCTTTTGTTCTGATTGCTGTGTTTAGGACTTCCAATACTATGTTGAAAAAAGTGGTGATAGTGGACACCCTTGTCTTGTTCCTGACCTTAGGGGTTTAATAGATGTTCTATTGTCTTTTTCTGCCAACTCAGCAAGCCTAGTACCCTTAAAGGCAATTTCTACTCCCTGCTTTTCTTCTTGTATATGAACCACATTCCCTGTTCATTTGCATGTCTTATTTTTGTTGTTGTTGTTGAAAACATGGTATGTCACATAAAGTATTATAGCAATACTAGATTCTGATCCGTCCTGTCTCAGGACCACTTGTTCTCTGCTTGTTTCCTTGTTTGTTTAGTAACTTTTCTAGACCATTCCAGTGAAGTCAATTTTCCCTGCAGACTGAAGTCTCTAATGCTGGTTTTCAAAGGTGCAGACTTGGTGTGTGCCAGTCACTTTGACCCCACATCCCCAGGGATGGCAGTGTTTTTAACAGGATTCTCTTTCCCATTATCTTGTTCCCTGATTTCTCTCTGAAGCTTCCTATTTCTATCAGTTTCAAACAGATTTGTTAGGTTCCACTCATTTTTAGCTGCTTGCTATATGACTACAGGAGTCTCTGTTCCCAAGAATTGCCTCTCCCCTGGCAGAAACTCTGTGCCACCGTTTGGGAAACAGATGTGAGGACAGCAATCTATATCTCTCAGTGTGTCACTCCTGGTTTATGGGCACAGACCTGGTCAGTTTGGTAGTCTCTGAGCTTTTTACCATTCCTCTTATAATGTGAAACATTTGACCTAAAGATAAGCTGGGCAAGGATGATGGGAGCCCAGTATTCTGAGCCTTCAGTGCCTGAGTTAAACTTCTACCTTACAAGTGGGTGCTAGATAAAGGAAGTGGGCCTAAACCTCTTATCTCCCCTTGCCTGAAACAGCCCTTTGGCCATGTATAGTTGGAGTAGATGAGAAAGGCTGGTGGCCTGCTCCTTCTGGAATAAGCCTGAACTGGAAGATTTGGTGAGTGGGGTCTCCTTCCCTCTTGGTTATACTCTTCTAGAGTACAGTTCCAGAACTGCCTAGGCGGGAAGTGGTGGAAAGAGCTGGTTTGGTTTCAGTGTTTCTGACTCTCACTGTTATGGATATATAAGAGGATTTCTTGAGTAAATGTTTCTACACTTTCTTTATACCCTGAAGGCATTCTCCAGAGACTTTCAGAGGTTGTCTTTATGATAATTTGCATAAGTTATGGTTGTTTTGCTAGGAATAGGGTTCACAGGGCTACTAATACCCCATTCTGGAAGTACTCTCTTCACCAATTTCTTTTTGAAGATTTTCCTACATACAAAATCTTTGCTTTCACCTTCCAACTGCCCCAACATCAAACTTAGCCTCTATTTGAATATGAATAAATATTAAATAAGTAAAGGTGTATTTATATTTCAGATAAATATGTGGTATGAATTATTACTGAAAATAGTTCACTACCATCAGCCCGGTGTTTATTTCTCTTCTTAAAGCAACTAACATCCTCACATCAGTCATTTGTTCATTTTCAACCATCCTTTAAGTGGGCCTTGGTGGGACCATGAATTTTCTTCATACCCCAAATATACCTTTTTACCACATATGATTGAAAGTAATAGTTGCTAGTGAGAAAAATAGACACACTAAGGTAATAACAACATAATTCTTCTCTCTATGCTCACATGTATCCTTAGCCTAAGAAAACTTCTCTGTTTAACTCATAGGAAAATATATCCTGATGGAATTAAAAGTTTTTTTATAATTTAAATATTAATATTTATATGAAGCAACTTTTTGTAATTTATATTCCCAATTCTGAGTTTTTGCCAGGAAGTAATAATTAACAAAAATAACACAAACTTACTGGGGAAGAAAAATTCATTTTAATCTCATCCCTTTCTCTTGTAGAAGCATCATAGTTTTGAAGCACAGACACTTACTGAAGTGATCTACTATTCTTTGTAAATTTGATTTTGTAAAGAAATACAGTACTGAGAAATGGTATGCTGCTATGACAAATACCTTAAAATGTGGACATGGCTTTGGAATTAGGTAATGGGTACAAGCTGGAAGAATCTGGAGGCCCATGATAGAAAAAGCCTAGATTGTCTTAAACAGTCTTTTGGTAGAAATATGCACACTAAATGTATATTTGGTGAGGGCTTAGAGGAATTTGGGAATATGTTATTGGGGACTAGAAAAGAAGGTAATGTGATCAAGGACTCATAAGTTGGAGTGATGTGACCATAAACCAAAAGAGAGTCAGTGGCCATCAAGAATGGCAGGGGCAAGAAATGGATACTCATCTTGGACCTTTAGAAGGAGGCACCTGTACCAACACTTTGATTCCAGCCCAGTGATATTGATTTCAAACCTCTGTCCTCTATAACTGTAAGATAATAAGTTTAAGCCACCAAATTAGTGTTAATTTGCGATCACAATCCCAGGAAACTATCCCATATTTAACTTGGAGTTTTAGCCTATTTGCCTCTGAAATGGGTGCTCTAGGATAGAAAGCCTTCTCACCTAACAATCTTTGAAATATATAGTATAGAAAATCTAATTTTTAAAAATGAAAAAATAAAAGGTGCCATTGTAGGAATTTCACTTGTTCATTTATATTTTACCCACTAAAAAATGTATGTGGATAAGTTAAATGAATCAGTAGTAGTATTTAAATATTTTCTGTATGTCAAGTGCCTGTTATATCTCAGGATATGGGCAGCAAAATATAATTAAAATTTACTTTTTCCATCATAAAGCTCACTTCTAACACAGAGTCTAACACATAAAGAAAAAAAGTGAAAGTAATGAAACAAGTTCTGTGCAATTAAAAAAGAAAAGAAAGAAAAGAAACAGTTATAATTGCAGAGGCAAAATAACTGTGTTTGGTGCTTAGGCCATTGTTCTAATGACAGGGGTATGTGAAATATTAGTAATTACTAGGATATTTTCTCTTGATTATTTCATCTCTCTCTTTTCAAGGCAGATTGCTAATTTTGAATCCAAAAGAAACTAAAAACACAAACATATAAGGGAGGTAATGGCTTTTCTTTACCTTCTGTGTACTTCATCTTAAAAAAATGTATGTATATGTATACATGCATATACATAGACACAGACACATGCATGATGAAACTATCTGCAGTATAAATATGCCATCTCTGGAAGAAACAGAGCCGATATATGTAGGCATATTCCTAGTGCTAATTCAACCAATGTCTACTCCTAAGGCTGATACAGTACCTGAAAAGAAACTACTGCTTCATGCCCATGATTCTAAAATTGGGGCATCCAGAATAACACTAGGATCTTTAAAGGACTATTTAGGAAGAACCAGCCTTAAAAGTTGTAGGACAGTTTGCATTTTCTGTTAAGGCACTATTTTGTGACCAGATAGTCAGTGTTTGATAGACATACTATTATTATAATAGCTTGGCAGGCAAGTGATTACCAGCGGGCTAAACTAAGAATGGGCTACATATTTCAATATTATTATTATTTATTAAAAATGCCTTTAAAGAGCATTCTATTCACTTAAGCTTTGGAGGCATTCTCAATGATACTGAAGATCCCAAACCCGTGAGCCATCATTGAAAATTTTGGCTCATAGGTAATACACTCAAAGATGATATTGGATATAGTTATATGTTTATTCTAATTTAATGAATTTCAGGGGCACCTGGCTGGCTAGGTCGGTTAAGCATCTGACTCTTGACCTCAGCTCAGGTCTTGATCTCAGGGTTTTGAGTTCAAGACGCACATTGGGCTCCACAATGGAGCATAAAATTTTTTTGAAACATTGAAACCTCACTGCTTCTTTTAATGTATTTAAGCATAAAGACTCATTTTGTGTCAGTATTAGGTTTTTATTGTGGCTTAACTCATTTGTTTCACATGTGTTAATGAGACCACGTCATTAATTTAAATCTTATTTTTCAAATAATCAGTCACATCTGTGTTGTTCCTTGGCCGCCAATCAAGCAAACTAGTTCAGTCACTCCTGCCTCTCCCAAGGCTCTCTCCAACCTTCTTCAAGCATAGGGTTCTTACCCCTTTTTCACTGGAACACTTAACACTAGCTGCTGTAAACCCAATAAAACTTTCATCTGGTCCATAGAAACGTTTCTTCACATTTTGAATAATTCTCTTCTCCTCTCCTGATTCAAAGGAAAAGGATTTTGGCTGTTGCTGTTAAATTTTATGTTCTTTAATGTATTCCCAGGGCTTAACTTAATGTCTAATATATATGGTTAGAATTCAATACATGTTTTATATATGTCTCCTTTCTTCCAGTTTTCATAAAGTATACTTAGCAAGATTAATCTTTTTCATTTCTCTTATCTCATCCTTTCCAATCTCAGCTAGGTTCTTAGTTCATCTTGGTTCCTTACCCTAACATTTAAAACAACAACAACAACAACAACAACAACATGTAGTAATGGTTAGAGCTATTGTGATAGGCTACCTGTGTTTCATTTCTAACTCCATTACTTACTAGATATATGATTATGGGCACATTATTAATCAACCTGTACTTTTGTTTTCCCATCTAGAATTGGATGTAATATCACCTATCTTACAGGGTTATTAAGAAGATTAAATAGGTTACACATGGGATACATATAAAAAACTTGGAGCAGTGCTTTGCACATAGTAAGCATTTAGCAATATGCCTGTTATTACTCATCTGTTTTACTCATTATGTTTTTCCTTTCTCTTGGCCTATCGCTTTGCTTGGGACTTTTCTTACTACAGTGCAAAATCTTCATATACATCTGATTTCTCTTTAAATTTTCTGTATATATGTTTTATTTGATTGTCAAACTTTTGAAAAATATAAATATTTTGTTTTCATTCTTGGAATTCATACCCATTAATAGAAACAACAACAATCTCATTGAAAAATGAGCCAAAGGCATGAATAGAAATTTTCTTAAAGAAGACCCACAAATGACCAACCGGTACACGAAAAGATGCTCAACATCACTAATCATAAAGGAAATGCAAATCAAAACCTCATATCTGTCAGAATGATATTATCATAAAGCCAAGATCACTTTCCTGCAATGATCAACTAGGGTGTACATTAGACACAAAGATAATTCTGGAATAAGATGCCTCTCCTCTGCTAGTAAACAACAGAAACAACAAAACAAACAAACAAAAAAACAAAACAACATAATGCACCCAGGGCAGAGTACAGGATTTATGTTAAAAGTCACACACTGGGTCCTTTCAAGAATCTTGTAATATGGAGCATCTTTTATGCCACTCTTAAGATGGTGACTGCATCTACTGATCTGTTTGAGATGCTTCTATACCATCATGTGGCCAGGGGGAGCTGTCAGCCATACCAATTTCTGTTATTGACAAACCCCTGTTTTCATTATCAACCAGTAGCTGCCAATAAAACAGATTGTCAATAATAGATTGGGTCCCGGGAGCCAAGTCTGAGAAAGACATGTAGGCTGATTCTCCCTCCCTCCAAATAGACACAAACTTCCTAGACATAATGATGTTTGAAAAGACTGAAGCTGGTCTTCATCAGCTTTGTCTTCATCTCTATGATGCAGTAAGAGATACTAGCACTGTTCAACTTCATACATTTTCATCTGTCATGATGATATATGCAAATTTCTAAACTGAACTATCTGCCTCTCCTGGACTCTTTCCAGGAGGACAAGAACTTTTTTGTTTGTATTGAGTAGATATGACCTGTACTCCAAATTGAGCACCTAGCTTTTCCAAGATTTTTAATTAAGACTTTCTTCTAGGACCTCATGTCAACTTGCTGGTCAAGATTTCAGGGAGTGTTCTTCCTGGGAAAGGGAAGGAGGCAGTGTAGTGCAAATTCAAGCATGAGCCTATCCCTGAGTGGGAGTAATTGAGTTGATGACAATAATATTCTGTTAGCCACATAAGGCCAAATAGCCATTGATACAGAGCAAGACTTTGAAGCCCAGAAGGTTAGTCTGCTTTCCTTGGCATGGGTAGTTTGTGATAATAAAACCACCCTTAACTGTCTGTGGTCCACCAAGCAGGAATTTATGTAGAGCAACTCATCATGTTATATGTAGGTTAAAATAAAGAGTCTAAGTAGAAAAATCCTTGTCATGGGTATAGGAATTGGCAGAAGGTTCTCTTAAGAACTTCAATCAGTACCTTAATATCTTTCTTTCTGGGTTGATCTGGGCTGCTGTAAGGGAGAACTTCAGGGGTTACTTACAAACCTTCTTTCATTTATTCATTGCCCTTGTCTTTTACTCTTTCCTTCAGAAAGCTCAGCAACTATCCTGACAACCCTTGTAGGTTGAAATGGTATGTTGGCCCATCATGAGAGAAAACACTTAGAGAGCCATCATATATTCAGGATGGATGAGCTAAGAGATATGGGTTATCTTATTCAAGACTGGCCACAGAGTGGGCCAGAGCTTCCTCCAGAGGCTCATGTAAGCATGAAGTTTTAGGTAACTCAGCTGACAGATTGGTGACAGTATGGCTGGGAGCCATAAGACCTCTCTGCCATGCTGCTACACTGACCCAGTTGTATCCCAGAAACTGTAGCAGGGGAAGATGTAGTGTACCCCCAAGAGGTGAAGTTGGATATACAGAGGTGAGTATCATGTTTCCACATCATATTTCTGCAACCACTGATTTTATATCCAGCCCTTTGCACACTTGAGGGGACAAAGAGATGCAGATATTTTTTAGTTGTAAAGTTTATGATCATACAACCCAAAGACTGTGGTCTATTTATGCAAGTTTGGCTGAGGCTCTGTTTGATACCTGAAATGCTTTAGAATGTAATGGGAACTGGGAGCCCCAGGCACTTGCTACTGTGTAGGTCTCTGTTAGTTTCCATTTGAAAATGCTTTTCTGGAAAATGTGTATGTTTCCCAGGTACTTAATCTTGTTTAGTCAATAGAAAGACACACTAAGAAACAAAAAACAATGTCATAAGAGTAAAGGGGAGGAGTGGGACTATCTAAAAGAAAATACCATTATGGTACACTATTTGATTTTGAATCAAGTAATAATGCAATCAAAATAATCTAAAAATTATTTGTTGATATTACTAGATTGGTGTTAAAGGAGCAAAAATGTACAGGACAGTAACATAGTAAAAGGAATACAAATAGTTGATGTATATATAAAACATTTCTTAACTTTGTTATTAATCAGAAAAATACAGATTTAAAAAGCAATGAAATAATGTTTTCAACCCTAAGACAAGAAAACATTTTTAAGGAGTTATAATTTGGATACTGGCAAAAGTGTGAGAAAACTAATGTTCCCATAATCTGCTAGTGGGGATGGAAATTGGGTCAGTGATTTTGGGGAACAATTACATAATATATTTAAAAATTTAAAGAGGGACTACCCCATATTCGTTTCTATGTTTATTTCTAGGAGTACGTCTATATGTGTTAAGCATTGCAGACAAAGGTTATTGCTATTCTGATAGTCTACGTTCTCACATTTATTCTGCTTCATCTGTTAACGTTTGAAAGAATAATGCTACATGTCTTCTACTAGGGTTGTGGACTTATACATATCTCCTGTCAGCTTTATCACTTGTCTTGCTATTTCACTGTTCTATTCTTACTCCATTTCTGAATGTATAATTTACTTACTTTTCTGTTTAATTCTTTTTTTAGCATTTTATTATTGCTTTCCTTTGGATTTCTTTAATTGCTAATAAGTTTGGGCATTTGTTCACATGTTATTAGACAGCTATTTCTTTATTTTTGGTGTTTATCTAATGTTTTTGTTTCAAATTTTTATTTAAATTCAGTTAGTTAACATATAATGTAATATAGGTTTCAGGACTAGAATTTAGTGATTCATCACTTACATATAACACTAAGTGCTCATTTGTGTGTGGGATATCTTTTTTGGCCTTCCTCTAATTTATTTTTTCATGCTTTTTTATGACATTATTTTTGAATTCTTCTTGAAATTGGCACAGAGCTAGAATCTGTTCCATCCAACCAAAGTACCTTTGATTTTATTAGGTGGTTGAGCTATTTCATATATATTATTAATAAATATTTGACATACTATGCTATTTTATTTAATGTTTTTTCTTTATCATGTTTTATTGCTGTTTATTTTCCCTTTCTCTCAATTTGTGAATTTGGTCGTTTTTTTTAGGTTTATTTATTTATATTTTGAGAGAGACAGGAAGCGCATGTGCTCATGCATGCAAGTGAGGAAGGGGCAGAGAGACAGGGAGGGAGTGAGAATCCTGAGTACAGTCTGCACTGTCAGTACAGAGTTTCATGTGGGGCCCAAACTCACCAACCATAAGATCATGCCCTGAGCCAAAATCAAGAGTCTGATGCTTACTTAACCCACCGAGCCACCCAGGTGACCCTGGGAGTAGTCATATTTTCTTGGTCTTGTTCTTCTTTTAATATTTTAGAAGATATGCATTTATTTCATATTAGTAACCACCCTAAAAATTTAAAGTTCCTTGAAAATGAGTAGACTAATTAATATATGTATATTTTTACAACCGATGACTTAATTACCTTAAATGGCTTTGAGTCCTTCCTCTTATGTCTCCATTCAACTCCTGTGTTCAGATTGTCATCATTTTAAGAATCTTATAATTGTATTTTTTAACAAAACACAATTTTAAATTTGAGATATATACATAAATTTAAATTTTTATATTTAAAAATTTTTGTATTTATATTTTATATATTTAAATATATTTAAATTATATAAATTTAAATTTGAGATTATATATATGGATATATATATATATATATATATATATATATATATATATATCCATATATATATTTTGCTACTCTATTCATTTCACTTTGAAATTTCCTTTTTCTTGCTGGAATATATGATCTTAGG
This sequence comes from Puma concolor, assembly GCF_028749965.1. Taxonomy (NCBI): domain Eukaryota; kingdom Metazoa; phylum Chordata; class Mammalia; order Carnivora; family Felidae; genus Puma; species Puma concolor. The sequence continues at coordinate 23,040,241 of NC_141683.1, forward strand.
AAATGAATGGAAGTCAAACTTTTTGAGTTTTAGTATGTCATTTTCATCTTCAAACTTGAATGTTAATCTGGTCAGAAAAAGTGTCGTAAGTTTATTTTTTACTATTATTTTAACTAAACTTTTTAACATATTGGATATATTGATCTGTTTTGCATCTAGTGTTTATATGAGGCCTCTGATATTCTGATTCTTCTTGTTATTTGTATATTTTTCCTCCTCTTTACCTCGGGTTTGGCTTCTGTTTTTCCCTTAGTGTAATCATTTTAAATTTAATAATTTAATTCTAACTTACTCTGAATTAGCAAGGCTTTTATTCTTACACTATATTAATTTAAAAAATATTCTGTGTAGCTCATATCGTATTTCATCTCTGTGTTTCTGTTTATCTTCATTCTAGAAAAGCCTCATCCAATTATTTTGTTTTAATTTAATTTAAATATAACCTCCACGAATGCTCTCTATTTTCTTCCTTCCTTCCTCTGGGATAATTAACCATATAGATCTTTCAAGTTATGCTTTTAATCTCCAATATTGTAAATTTTCTTATAATATCTCCATCTCAAACCCTTTTCAGGCTACATCTTGGGAAAACTGTTGGCATTATCTTGTAAATACATGTACATTTCAGTAAATATATTTTTACATTGATCTCCAATTGACTTTGCCAGCATAGAGTGTTTGTGTTTTATTGATGTCGTAATGTTCCATTATCCTCAGATAATAATAATTACATTTATTTAAGGTTGTCTTCTGGTTGTGCTATTTCTTACTCATATGCATATTCTTCTATTTCTTGAGGTTTTCTTAAATTTCCAAAAATATGGTCATTTAAAATAATTTTAGTTGAGAGTATCTGGGAACTTCTGTTTTACATGTTTATCTGTCCTATGTAAAGAGAAGCCAGTACTTCTATGACTTGCATTTTAGCCTTTTTTTTTTTTTTTTTTTTTTTTCATTTTGGTAAGACTAGAGGAGGGATTGGGTGTGTCATGGAAGAGCTTATGGTCTGTAGTTAGGGAGGTGGTGCTCCCCATTCGTCTTAGCTGTTACCTGTAGCCTGGAGTACTGTTGCTCTGTCTAGCCATTGGGGGATATAATGTTCCTGTCTGGAAATAGACGTTACTGTTGTCCCAGGGCCCCCAGAATTTCTGAATCCAGGAGTGGAGTACCTTGTGGCCACATCCACCTTCTGCAGCATGACTATCCTGGATGTGATTTGAGTATCAAATTCTTTATAGGATCTTGTCTGATGTTTATCTTCCTAGGATGCTTCATATTTTCTTACTGGTATTATCCATGTATTCTAATATTTTTAATCCTATCTATAAACTTTAGGAATTTGGTTCGTGAATAGAAACCTTTAATAGATTATCAAGTTTCTAGAATTCCTTAGTCATCTTATCAAAAGTCATTTAGATAAATAAAAAAACAAAATTACAATTGAAATGAGAAACCATTTAATTATATATTTAGATAATTAGGTGAATAAAATAGAAGAAAGAGCATTTTCCTAATTTTAGTTATGGTTCATCTTCAAAAGTATGTACACTATTAATTCTGTAGAACATTCAAATTTTTATGATTTAAATATTGTGACTATTTCACGATAAATAAATGTGGTAGTGATATTGACTATTTACTATTTTATGGTTATGTGATCAGAAAGAGTGTTTTATTTATCAATGACACTGAAATTGTTTTATGTCATTGCATGGAAGTGATAAATGTTATCTTAATTGAAGCTGAATCCAGTGATGGTTTCTGAATGAATAAACATCATTACTGAAGTAGAATACTATTATGCGATTTATTTAGGCTGAACCACGGGTAGTATTAGTACAAAAGGTGGCTTAATCTTGAATTTTACATTAAACACACTTTCACATATACACCATATATTAGTGTTCCCTAGAGAAACCAAATGAGTAGATGATAGATAGATAGATAGATAGATAGATAGATAGATCTGTCTGAGCAGTTTTAGTGCTATGATTTGAGAGTAGTGTCTCCCCCCGGCAAAAAAAAAAAAAAAAAAAAAAAAATGGTCTCTCCAGAGACTTGAATGAATCACTATTGAAATAATTCACTTGTATAGTGTATAGAGGTTTATGGTTATAAAAGTGTACATTTGCAAAGGGATCCCTAACTAAAATATAATGAACTTACAGTTTTTTTCCCCTATTTACAAAAACTGTTAAAATTTAGTCTTACTGGGTCATTGTCGTTTTCTTCTTACATAGGTAGATCAGATATAACCATTTCATTTATAAGGCAACTAAGACTCAAGAGATTAGGCAAAGCCCGAGGCCAGGAAACATCCAGGGGATAGCAGAACACACACCTGGCTTGTGTGACAGATGTACCCGCACACCATCCTTATGGTACCTGGCCTCTTCTTTTGGATTGCAAAGGTATACTTGCACATTTTTTTTTATCCCATTAGCATGTACTCATTTATCACATAAACCAGCTGTAATCTATTAAAGACCAAGGACAGGAGAAAATAGAATACTAAGCAGATAGGGTTTTTAATGATGTTTCAGTAGTGAAGGGCTTGGGAGTTTAAAACTTTACTGCTGTTACTGAGGGTTCAGGGACACACAAGGCATGAGGAAACTAAATAGGAAGGTAGTACTAAGAAATTAAAATAAATTATTAAACATTTTAGTAATAATAATAGAAATAAAGATCCTATGACATATCTTTTCTGTTTATAATCAAACTAGTGCAGAAGTGATGACAAAATGATAAAAATATGGTGTGTTGGACATACCATATTATATCAATTATTAGTTATTGTATTCTTTTTGGAAACATGTTTGTAAACAGCTAACATGCATGTTACAATATCCATATTCTTTGGTTTTAAATCAGTAACTTCACTTTCAGTAGTATTTTTCTAAAAAAGAATGAAGATGTAACCAACCTTTTATAGGACAGCTGTTTTATGTGAACCATACTTATAAAAAATATATGATTTTATCACTTATGTAAAATCAGCAAATTGAAAATTAATAATTGGGTATTTGATTATCCCAAAATAGAATAAAGTGAATAAATGCCTAATTAAGTAAATAGTAGGTCATTACAAAAATATTCTGTGAAAAAATTGTATAAAATTATGTTTATAAGATAACATTAAGTAAAGACAAACTATGCAAAAATATGCACATATGTATCAGATATATAGAGGGAGATACAGATATCTAGATATATGTATGATCATATCAATTTAAAATTTACACAATCAACTGAAAGAAAATAAAACAAATCCAAACCTATTATATTATCTTGGAAATGAAGATAATAATAACCTTTGATGTTTTTTTAAACTTTTATTTGAGTAATCTCTACCCCCAATATGGAGTTCAAACCTCATGACCCCAAGATCAAGAGTCACATGCTCTACCAACAGAACCAGCCTGGTGCCCCAATAACTTTTTATTTTTATCCTGAGTGCTTTTCTCTGTTATTTTTTAGATTTCTAAAATGATTGTGTAAAATTTCTATGAACATTATTTATTATTTCTATAACTCTTATAGGAATTTGAGAAAGGTAAGCTTTTTCTGGATAAGTTTTCAGAGGTAAGCTTTTTCTGGATAAGTTTTATTTCCCTTTTGAGGAACATTAGTTTCAAGCTAATGTTCAGATATTGCCATGCTTTTTCATAATTCTAAAAATATTAGAATTGGTAAACTTTATACTGAAGCATTAATTCTGAGTGGTACTGCGAGTGCTAATTACATAGGACAGTTTTTCTTCTTTCTTTCTTTTTTTTTAAAACTTGTCCACTGTGTTTTTAAGGGCATCTGCCTTTCATTGGTTGCTAGTGTGTCCAAGTGAAGAGGTTGTGGTGGATCTTGTAGGTGAACAATCTTATCTAAGCACATTTATTCTATGCAGATGGCTGTGATGTGACACAAGAATAGCTTCATGACCTTGATGTTCTTACCACCTAAATTGGAAAAAAAAAAAAAAAAAGCTTAAAATCACCTTAAAGCCTCTGCTAACACTTGGACTGAATCTAACTCATTCTGCATATGAATAGAAACAATGTTCTGGGGAATACTGAAGTTAGTTGGTGTGATTAAGCTTCATTTAAACCAGTCCCTAAGGTGATTGTTCTCTTCTTTATATGTATTCCGGAGAGAGATAATGTAGATGACCATATATATATATATATATATATATATATATATATATATATACACACACACACACACACACACACACATATACATACACACACACCTAGGACTGACATTCCTAGGATTGACAAAACTATGACCGACATTCACTTGAAATCTTAACAGGATGTTATTAAATATATTAAATGTTATTGTACCCTAGGACTTAAGGGAATAATCATTATTTCCTTGGAGTTATAGTGTCTGTTCTAATTTCTGTGATTGGTATTGGGAAAAGGTGAAATAATAGATGTGATTCTTGGAACATCAATTAATATGAACAGAATTACATTTTAATGTTAATTTTAGGAGAGTTTGTACTTATTCCAAAATAGAAAATTGGTTACTTAGATCTAAAGACTTCAGTAGTTTAAACTTGAAGTATTCAATTTCTGATGCAATCATAACCTGCATGGTATTTTCAAATCCAGTAATCTAATAGAATTAACATTTCCTCTGTCCTTAAATAAATGGTATCTTCAGATATTTCACAAATCGAGACAATCTAATAGCCACTTTTGAGTAGACTATGAATGGATAGAAAAAAATTTAAGTTTGATTTTGTAGCTTATAAGTAAATGGATAAAAATGGTAAAATCTATAAATTCATGTAGTTTATGCTTACAGAAATGCTATTTTTTAATTCTTATGGCTTATTTAGCCAACTTGACATCTCGAGGTCATTTAATTGAGCAAAATTCTTACTTTTATTTTTTGTGTCTGTAGAATATTCAATTTGTTTAAGTAGAAATAAATAAGTAGAAATAATAAGTAAACTTTAAAATTTTTTTATTATATAGACTACCACTTCCATTTAGGGTATGTAGCAAGCAAGATAAGCTATAAACAATCATAGTTAAAAACCATCAGAGTACTGAAGATCCAAAGAGCTCATGTAGTAAAATCCAGATAGATACATTTACTTCCTAGGAACACAGAGACCCATGGCTGTTTCCATTCCTGGTTGAATGATAGAAGCAACATCCACCATAGAGAGAAATAAGGGGAAAAAAAAATATGTTGATCTTTTAATGAACTCATGGTAGCATATGCATGCTGAAATGACAAATAAAATATTTTGTATAGCCTCAGCCCCAGTGTGAGTGTTCTTCCACCCACTGACACTTTCCCGTGGGCTCATACCAAGCACACAGAGAAGCAAACAAAAGGCTGGGAGCAGGGCAGGGGAGCTGAGATACACCCTCCTGGTTTGCATGGGGTATTCCCAAATTTAAGACCGCAGTTTGCTGAAGAGCTAAAATAAATCTCTAGAGTACCTCAAGATTCTCCCACGTGTACTGCAGTGAACCTCTAATGGCTGGAGCAGAGCAGAATTGCTCAGAGAAAACCCAATAAGATACTCTGGACCTTCACTAAGTGCAGTGTACTAGCCCTCCAATGTTTGGAGTCAAGGCAGTCAGGGGAAGAGTAGTCTCCTGAGGTGCAGAATGCCAGTGGAAGGATTGCAGTGCAAAAAACCCGGAGCACAAAAAATACAAAAGCCAAAACTATAAAATAGAAATAAATGTTCCAAGGGTTGGAAGGCTGGTGGTTGAATTGTAAATTGTAAAGAGATCTTTGAGTCTTACAAGTTTTCAGACCCCATGCCCTTTGAAGGAAAAGTGATCTCACCATCAAGATATTTTAAACAATGGCAATTGCATCTGTTTAGAGCTGCAAAAAATTCTAGGCATTTCTAAACTATGGACTAGACTTATCCAACTATAGTGACCCTATGTATAACATTCTGAGAAAAAATGTCTTTTATTTCTACTTCTGTTGATCTTTCACACATTAGTGGAATACAATAAAAATAATATATGAAAAATACAGAAAGCAAATAAAATCACGGACAAGAGTGGAAACACGTAGAGAGACAACTGAGAATTTGAAATTATGTGACAAGGATTTTAAAATGACTATAAAAAGGTGTTAAAGGAGGCAATGGAAAATATCGACAGCATACAGAAACAAATAGATCATTTTACCAGAAGTTAAAATTAAAAAAAAAAATAGAAATGGTAGAAAATACTTGGTAATAGAATGAAGCATTTCTTTCAGTGAGCAAACACCACATACAGTGCTGTGATCAGTGGACTAAAAGACAAGTTAATAAACATTATTCAAAATGGAATACAAGTAGAGGAAAAAAGATGGAAAAAACACAGAACAGAGCATCTAATATTTGCACATCAAATAGTTTAGCATTGAGTAGCTCAATTGAAGTAGTGTCTCATAATTTATTATTGCATTTATCATTTCATTCTTTTTGTTGTTTTCAGATAATACTCGAATGTCATCACAGTGATGAAGCAAAGCTATAGATATCATAGAATTGACATTTGAAATATACTAACAATTTATAATTTCTTTTAAATTTTGGGTTGAGCACTATCAAATTTAATAGACTAAAGGGCAGAGGCAATAAACATATCAAATCATATTTTTACAACCGTTTTTTATGGATATAATGAAGCATTTTGTATTTTTTTCCTTTGACAAATATTTATTAGATATCTTTAATTGTGCATACTTTCATGTGTATTTGGACAGGATTTACCTTGTAGCTCATCATATCTGATACATAGAATTTTTCTTCTCTTATTTCTTATAAATTGTAGAAGACCAAACTTGACCCTAAATTTTACCACTCATTAAATCCTTTATTTATCCATATTTTATTAAGGTTATTTTTATTCAGTGCTCTGCAAAGTAAATTTGTGGCAGCAATTATATAATTCACTCAATCTGTTAACTTGTGTCCTGGCTAAGATGTAGATACCACTCCCAGGCCTGACCCCCCACATCTCCCACTTGCTCTCATCCCCTACCTAGTGACTGGACAAAATGAGAACATTCCCCGATCTGGGCCCAGACTATATGGGGCAAAGTTGACCAACCCTGCCTGCACTCTATCGCACTCAGTACCAATTAAAATTTATATGAAGAAGAAGTAACCATCTCCTGAATTAAATGGTTGAATCCTAGTGTATATCTATTATAGCAGCTTGTGTTACCCTGAATAATATAATACTTTATTTCTCATTGAGTTTTGTGATAAAATGAAGAACTTGGCGATAGACAAATAACAAAATAAAAACAAAACTAAAAAATAAAAATGCATAAAAAAAGGATAAACATGGTGTTCCTTATCAATTTCCACTTTTTTTGGTGGGAATTCTGTCATAGTTTTATTTGTATTCTTGTAAGAGGATTCTCCCACAGAGAGTTGTGACACTGAGACTGGACTTTTGTTTGTGCCGGCAAGACTCAGTTGGGGTCGTGCCTGAAGAACTGAACCCCGGATGCCATGTGGCATAGTTTTTTATGCACTTTCTATTTTTTTTTGTCTCCCACCTATGGTAACACACAACATGAAGTCTGAATAAGTGGTCTCATGGTACAGGGTGGTGAGGGATGTCACATCTGTATAACTAGGTTGCCTTGAGTTGTGGTTTTTGTTTTTTTCCATTCCTTAGGGAGGGGACCCTACCAGGTTCTAAGTCCACTGTGCTTTTGTTTTAAGTCACCTCATTTGTAAGAAGTTTTCTTTGTGTCATCTGTGGTGCTTTGCAGTACCATAGGTCTAGTTGCTGGTAAATGTTATTTTGCTGGTACATGTTATTCTGAAGGAATAAATGGAATGACTAAATATTTGAATATGCTATTTATTTAGTTTACCATGTTAAAAGATTTCATTTTTTGTAGCAAGAATCATATGACTAAGCATATTTATACATGACATGTATATTGTCTTAGTCTGTAGAAGAACTCAGAGACAGGGATTTAAAGCAAATAAAAAAAAAGGAAGAGTGGTGATAATCTTTGGCAATTATTTTTGATTGAATAATCAAGCATTTATTAAAAGCCTTTTCTATTTAAGGTATTCTGTGAGTGCTAGTTATGTAAAGATAAAAACATTTCTTTACTAATCATATAGTCCAATTAGAAAATCACATAGGCAAAAATTACACACAATGAAAATTACATTAATAGCAAAATGTTATTATAAAGAAAATCACATATTAACAGTGGACCACTAAGAACAGAAACTAAACTGTTCGTGGTATGAAGTTAGTTTAAAATATAATCTCTGAGGAAATTAATTTTAGTTGAATCTGAGAACTCAGTGGTCAAGAAGAGGGAGTTGGATTTTCCCAAGCAAATGAAAGAGATTGTGTAAAGGCATGAAATTGTGAGAGAAAGCAACACTTTTTTTAGGAAGGACAATATTTCAGAAGAGTTAGCAAAGGATGTGGTAGACATGATTAAAACCCTGACATGCTATGGATATCGTTTCAAGGTCTTTGGACTTTAATCAGAAAACTACCAGATGCAATTGGCGTGTTTTAGTCTGGTAGGTGACATAATCACTTTTACCCACTTGTCCTGCAGCCCTGTTGCCAACCATGACAATCTCATCAGAGGAATGGGAATCTTCCTAGCTCTTGTCTCCTTTATTACTTTTCCCCCTGCAGTCTACTTTTTTTAACTATAGGAGCCAGAATGTTTCACTCTACCTTTAGTCTGCTCGTATTTCTCCCATGCTTGAAGACCTCCAGCAGATCACAGTGAAATTCAAATTAGAAAATGAAATTCAAGTTTGTGGCCAGAGCCGACATGAATGGGACACTGCCTACCTCCCTGAGGCCATATCCTACCTCTCCCCTTATTATTTACTGTTTCATTACTATGCTGGCATCCTTATTTTTCATTAACCATATGTATTTCATTGATTTTTTTCCCTTTAGGTATCATATGGGCAGATTGAGAAAAATACTCCTCTAAGTTCACAGCACCTTTAATCACTGGAGTCTTTATTGTTATTATTTTATTTTACTGTGTTAATTTTTTTTAATTGTGTATCTCCTTGCTCTACAAAAACATCATCCCACTTTTTTTTTTTTCAACGTTTTTTATTTACTTTTGGGACAGAGAGAGACAGAGCATGAACGGGGGAGGGGCAGAGAGAGAGGGAGACACAGAATCGGAAACAGGCTCCAGGCTCCGAGCCATCAGCCCAGAGCCTGACGCGGGGCTCGAACTCACGGACCGCGAGATCGTGACCTGGCTGAAGTCGGACGCTTAACCGACTGCGCCACCCAGGCGCCCCCATCCCACTTTTTAAGTATAGAAATTGGAGTCTATGCAAAGCCCAAGTTTGATTTTTTTTTTTAAATTAATGTTTATTTTTGAGAGAGATAGAACATGAGTGCGGGAGGGGCACAGAGAGAGGTGGAGACAGAATCTAAAGCAGGCTCCAGGCTCTGAGCTATCAGCACAAAGCCTGACGCAGGGCTCAAACTCAGGAACTGCAAGATCTTGACCTGAGCTGAAGTCTGACACATAACCAAGTGAGCCACCCAGGTGCCCTCAATTTGATTTTTAATCAATTAGATCATTCCTTCATTCCATTCATTCGGTTTTGTAGCCAACACCTATTGTCTATTCCCCATCTAAAAGATTCTCATGTATTTTTATTAACATCTATTCTTGCAATAGGGGAACTGTTATTTTGTGTGCACCTTTTTGTGCTATTTCTGTAAAGTGTTTTGTTATACATCTCACACTTCTTTCATTAAGAATTCTTTTTTAAGATCCATCCGTTTAGCTAGTTGTGTCTCTATTCCATTGCCTGAAGGCAATGAACATGCTCTGTCTTTCTTTAAGGTAGATACTACTTTTAGTTGCTGCTTCTTATATACTGGGCAGTTAGTAGTAGTAGCAGACAAGTCAGCTTCAGTGGTTGGAAATTCGTGTTGATCAAAGCCACTTGCTTAATATTATTTGTTGAAAGGACATGTCTTTGCTTTAAAACTGTAGTGGTGTCCTCTATAACTTTGCCACAAGCCCAATAGAAAATATGACCTTCCACAGAAATTTTGAACACCAGTGAAACAAAAAAAATAGTCCTCGTGTTGCATCTTAAACCATCATAGTGAGCACAGCCACCCAGGAAACGGTAAGAGTGGGTCAAAGGAGAGACAGCAATATGACAGATACAGGCATTTTGAAAATGTGAGAAACAGTTTATGTAACTTTCTTGGACTGTGGCACATGCTTACCCTAGGTCTATATAAACCAGACTTACTTGATGAAAAAATGGTACTAAGAATGCCTTAATTTATGGTTGTATTGATCAGATTATTCACAATTGAAAGTGGAAAGTTTGGGTCCCTCTGTCATGTTGCCTCATGATCAGGCATATCGTCTCAACTAGTGTCTGATAGCAAGCCAAGAACTATTTTCCATCTCTGGAAAATGCATCTTTCTAAGATCTCTACTAAATGTGAGTCATTTCCTTCTTCGGGGTTTTCATGAGGATGGTTCCACCAAGGTAGTGGACCAGTGTGATGTCCCCTGGGAGGATGAGATAGTCGGTGTTTCTGTGCACTGCCTTATAGCCAAAATTGAAGAACTGATCTAAATCTGAAGGAGGATGTTCATATTCTGCTGCCCCTGCTGTTTTTTCTGTGGTTTAGACAATGCCCATTTAAAGAGTTGCATAGGACCCGCTAGGGGCTCTGTACCATGCTCAAGTAAGGACAAAACAGCCAGAACAGTTTCTAAGAAGCTTGACATCTGCTTACCTTAATAATTTGTCAGGATCCAGGGGTGCCTGGGTGGCTCAGTTGATTAAGCATGTGACTTTTTTTTTTTAATTTTAATTTTTATTTTTTAAGAGAGAGAGAAGGAGACAGAGTTCGAGTGGGGGAGGGGCAGAGAGAGGGAGACATGGAATCTGAAGCAGGCTGCAGGTTCCAGGCTCTGAGCTCTCAGCACAGAGCCCAGCATGGGGTTCAAACCCACAAACCATGAGATTGTGACCTGAGCCGTAGTCAGACACTTAACCGATTGAGCCACCCAGGCACCCCTAAGCATCTGACTCTTAATTTCAGCTTAGGTCATGATCTCACAGTTTGGTTCCTGAGACGGAGCCCTGAGTCAGCTCTGGTATTAACAACACAGAGCCTGCTTGGGATACTCTCTTTTTCTCTCTCTCTCTCTCTCCCCTACTTGCACATACTCTCTCTCTCTCTTTCTCAAAATAAATAAATGAACTTAAAAAATATTTTCAAATAATTACAAAATATGCATTCTGAAGAAACATGAAGTGATGTTTCATACATGAAATCAATTTGTACATAGGAACTTTTTTTGTTAGTAAGCTCTACGCCCAATGTGCGGCTTGAACTCATGAACCTTAGATTGAGTCACATGCTCTGCTGAATAAACCAAACACCCCTCTAAACAGGGAATTTTTAAAAGAAAAAAAAAAGAAAAAGAATAAATGCATAGTTTAACCATATAAAATACCATAGTTTATAGAAGATCATATGATAAAATTTTGCTAAAAAGACTTTTGTTATAATTTGAAAGGGAAAATAATATTGGAGGAGATCAGAAAGTAAGCTATAAAACTAAGCTGGATAAATGTTTCATAACAGTTGAATAGCATAAAATCAACGATATTTTAGGATGCCCTTTAGAAACACAAACCGGATAAAACAGCAATTTCTGTTGGAAGGAAAATCAAATTCTCTGACTCTAATATAAATGAGCAGGGGATTTCTCTGAAAGCTTTTAATCCACTCCAGCAGTCAATCTTCTTATAGAAAGAGCTGTCCTATTATTTAGACATTCAAGTAAAATTCTACCTAAATTAATAGTGATTGCATTGTAATAAGAAAATAAGAACTGGTTTATGTGTGTAAAATCTCCTTTAATTGTGGAAAGAGTGTATAGTAAAGTCCATTACAAAACAAAAAGTGTTCATACCGTTAGCAAGTCTCTTCTAATCAGAGAATATAAATAGTTCTTTCTGATTTAACTTTCGTAGTATAACCCATTTAGTGTTGAAGGGATGGAAATTTGAGAGTGGCCCCTCTCCTTTATTCAATTGATATTAAAAAAAAAAAAAAAAAACAAAAACTCAGTGGTGAAATGGCCTTTAGTCTAGACTATGAGACTACACCGTGTGTAGTCTTTATTTCTACAACATGCTTTTGCGCTTTACAGACTCTCTCTCCCTTTCCTCTCTCTTTGTGTTGTGATGTTAGTTACTCCATTTCCCTCACCCTACCCCAGTGCTCAGGCATAATAGTCACTTACTTACAGGTAATTATGCTACTTGATGTATTGGGTTCATATTTTACGGGTGCTTAGTAAGAGGGGAAATAATGGATTCCTAATCTGGTCCAACTCCAGGTGATTTATCTGAACAACAAACAGGTATGTTATATTCCTAAGTTTACCCTACCGATATGCTTTTAGCTGTGGCCTAATTTTAAAATTGTCCCTATTGGATTTCCTCCTGGCCCAAAGTGCATTATCAAAATTCTTCTACTTTGATCCAATCTTTAAAGAAAAAGAAGTTTGTGAAACAGCTTTCTTGCCATATGTTTTATATAAACTTCATTAACACAAAGCAAAACTGTGTTTCTGAAGTTGACTATATTTCTATCAGAAAATATACTTCTTTTCCAAAAGCTCTTTTTTTAATTAACTTTTTGTTGTTTATCTCACTGTTCTTCTAATTTCTTGAGATTCATGTCTTGCCAGTTTTCAGTCTTTCTTTCTCTGTGTATGTGAATCTCTCAACATATATGTTCCTTATCAATCAGTTGAAAGTATTTTCTAATTTCCAGTATATATATTTTTTTCTTTAATCAGTGGATGGTTAAGTGATATATTTTATCCATCTCCTCTTCCCCTACATACTCAATATCAAGGAAAATTTATTTGCCATACCCTGAAAGTGGAGATGGGAAGGATGGTTTTTTATTTTCCCTTCACTGAGAGTTTATCTTTTTTGATTAGCATTGGAACTGAACCAATGTGAGTTTGCTCCTTGGTGAATCAGAAACTGCACCAGTTTGAGTTGTTGCACAGACATTTGCAGCAAATAAGATCATGGAGAATGGCTTCCCAAGCCATGACTCCCTGAGAGAGGGTGAATGGGTTCCTTTGGCTTAGGATTAGGATGCATATTTAAATAGGGAGGCCTTGTCACCCTATGTAGAGGCATGTGTAAGGTCTCACATGAGCCTTAAGGAAACATGCCTTGTGCATTATGTAAATAATGCAATATCTTCTACTATTTTAAGAAGAGCTTAGGGGAAAATGTGAGACAGAGGTTAGTGAGTACGAGCAGGCAGGCAATAAAGGCCAGGTTTTGGGGTGTAGCTGGTGACAGCATTGGGTCTGTTATTACACTCTCTACTTAGGCCCTGGGATTCAAACTTGTTGTTCTTGTCCCAGGAATTTATCGAAACAGAAAGTGCTATCAGGCAACTGTAGATTCAGTGCTTTTCATGCCTTCCTCAGTTCTTGCCTTCACTAAAATCCTGAACTGGTAATTCCTTAATATCTTGTCATTTCTTCATTTCTCACCAAAGATGTTTTAAAAATATGTTTTATAAAGAATTTCATTTATTATATTCATGAGATTCTATTAAAATATTCCAGTCCATCATGGTCTCCCTGCTCCCCACAGGAAATACATTTGCTTCTGTTTTGTTTTGTTTTATTTTATTTTATTTTATTATTTTATTTTTTTAGTTCTTCAAGAGATGCTGGTGGACTTGGAATAGGATGTGAGCCAAGTGATTAGACTGGGCACTGAATCAATGAGGCTTATGATATTGTGTGGGACTAAGGGAAAATGGGGAAAGGTATGGAGAATAAAGTTTCAAGGGATGTCACTTTTACAACAATTTTATATATATTTTTTGCATGTGCTTTTTTGGAATGCACCTATATTCTCTTCATATTTCATGGGATGCAATATCTTCTACTATTTTAAGCATACTATTCATAGTTTCATGAACCTGTCCCCTGTGTCCTTTATTGCCTCATATTCATTTGAGGACTTCTTTTTTGTTTATTTTGTTTGTGTTTGTTATCACTTATTAGAGATTTGTCCCGGACTGGTGATCCTTGGCTGTCAGATAATATTAGAATCTAAAAAGCTTATTTTAAACTTGGCATATTTGGAAGGGGACTTATTAACTGTTGGGACTAATTAGGAGATAATAGGAAGTAAACCGTGTGTTAAGAAGCACATTTTAATGTCAGTCTTGGGGGGTTTTCTTTGTGGGCTGGCCATTTCTCCAGAAAAGGAGACTAAGTTCAGGAAAATCCCTGGATGTCTTACTGTTCTATTTGTAGGCTTTCATTCTGTCCTGCTGCTTCAGTGTGTCAGCATGCTGTGGCTCTCATGTCTGACTGGTGTCCACATTATAGAAAATCTGATTTTCAAAATCTTTATAGAATGAACATTCCAAACCCTATCATAGTGGAGAAGAAACAGTTATGTGCTACACAAAATAACAGAATGAATTTAGAGTTCAAGGGATTCTTATTCACAGTTTTAACTCTTCAGTTTTGTATCTCTGTCCCACATCTCTTCAGTGTCAGTGACTGCTAATTAGCTACTAAATTTGGTAAATTGGGCTTATTGATTTTCAGAATAAAAATTGCATTTTCTAGTTTTTCTTAAAAGTAGGTGTCATCTTCTATTTATATTACTAGTGAGATGCAGGTGGATATATGTGACATTTCCAAAGCATCTGTATTAAAATTGCCACTTATACCAGATTATGACTTTTTGCTATGTTTTTGTTCTTCCATCTTCCAATTTGCTATGTTGATGTGATGACTGGACACTTGCAATCATCTCAAATCATGAGGTAAACCTGAGGAAGGCAGCCAGACACTGGAATGGTGGAAAAGAAAGTTGGAATCAGGATGGTTACCATCATCTAATCCCTGGGCCGGCTACCTTAGTACTTATTTTTTCAAAAAGAGAAATGAAATTTTACTTTGATTCAGTAATTTTAGTTTGAAATTGAAAGTATATTATTGAATTTAACCTAACTCAAAATTCCTTTCAATGACATTTGTTGCTTCCTATTCCTGAGCCTTTGCTCAGTTCTGTAACACAAATGTGTCAAGAGTGTTATGAAATATATGGAACCAGAGATTCAGTATTGCTTCTAGAGGGACACTTTCCATAGATTCTACCCTTTTCTTCCCAACTCTTCGTAAATATCCTGTTGGTCTTCCTAGTATAGT
This sequence comes from Puma concolor, assembly GCF_028749965.1. Classification (NCBI taxonomy): domain Eukaryota; kingdom Metazoa; phylum Chordata; class Mammalia; order Carnivora; family Felidae; genus Puma; species Puma concolor. The sequence goes on from NC_141683.1 coordinate 23,055,505, forward strand.
GTTCTTTGGGCACATGGAACAAAAAGTTTCATTAGCAACACAGGTGTTGTATCCATAATAGGGAGTGGAACACTCTGTGCTTCTCCTTTTCTCCTTGGCCTTACTCTATGCTCCTTGTCTCAAGAAATGAATTAATCCTCATTGCATCCACGGTCTGTACTGACTCAGGAGATTTGCCATCAGACCAGATTTCAAACTAGCCTCTCAGAAGGATGCCGTAGATGACAAGTCATAGACTTCTCCTTGTATCCTTACATGGTGGAAGGTTTCTAGGGAGCTCTAGGGACCTCTTCTATAAGAGCATTAATCTTTTTCATGAGCACTTCAGCCTTGTGACTTAATCGCCTCCCATTAAACATTAGAGCTTTAATGTATGAACTTTGGTGGAGAGGAGGACACAGACATTAAGAACATAGCAGGGGAAGTGACTGATCTAGAGTTTCTGACAGCCTAAACCCTGCCCACCCAAGTAATTGGAATTGTCTGCCCTTTAAATTCATCACCAAATGATCATTCCCAGATACTGCAGCCTTAGAGTACTCAGTTTTCCCTACAGTCATGATGATTGGTATTTCTGGAAAACACTTTCTGACCTCTCTCATACATGCTTAATCTTCTACATGAGATATATTTTTATTATATACCTTGTTTAAGTAGTAAATGGTGAGTTCTCTTTGAAGGCCCAGCTCTATGTTTTCTTCCCTTCCTGTGTTCTGCTTAAACCTTCAAGTTGAATTTATTGATTTCTTAAGTGTTCTCTTATCACTTCATACTAACCAGTTAGATAGAAGTTACAGAATCATTTGGTGATACCATAATGAAACCATTATGGCCAGGATGAGGGTGGTACATTCAGTGCCCCAGACAGAATTTCTTTAAGTAAAATCCACAGAATCTGTAAGAATGTAGCAAAACAAAACCACATTTATTTAGTTTGGGTTTGAAATATATATCACAATCTTTTAAAGACACAATAAGAATATTTAAGTGATGGATATTGATTTGTCTGCCCCTTTCTATTATCATCACTACCACCATTTCCCCTCCCTGGTCAGGACCTCATTTTTGTTTGTGTGTTTGTTTGTTTGTTGGTTGGTTGGTTGGTTTTGTTTTTCCCCCCTTTATCTGTGAACATACCACGGAGAATCACAGAGCATATTCTTCTTCTTGCACTTTTCCTTCTCCTGTTCCTCCTCCTTAGTTCATTTACATCCGTTTGAGCCCTGGCCACCGGCACCTTACTTTTTCTTATATTTGGTGCCTGTTTTCTTACACACTCAGCTTTCTTTCAATCATATGGAATAGAGAAGGAAACGTGGGAAAAATGCATCTGCGTGTGAATTTGCCCTGATGGTGTGTTATCTTGAGGAAGATGAGGCGTCTTTAAATACTTCGCAGTTTAATAATTGTCTGGTCATCTTCAGTATGATTTTTTTAATGCTAAAAGAGTGTCAACACCTAACCGTAATCTGAATTTATACTTGACTCTAGAGGAGGGAGAAATAGGAAGCCAATAAGTCCCACTCAATCTCAATATACTAGTCAGTTGAGTTTTACCTAATGGATTGATGAGATTCTTAAAAGCAAGTACTATATCCTATTCATCTTTTCATCCCTAGCATCTAGAATGGTGTAGAAAACATTAAGCCTCTTCATATAGGTTTCCCAGAATTAAAAAAAAATATTATTATGTATATACAATACACACTTAACTAGTTTAAAATAGGTTGGGTTTATGTTAACAAATAATATCTGCGGCACTTGTAACATAATATTTGAAATTACCTAGTCAGGCATTTTTAAATACCCATTAGAGTACTTTGGAGTTTGGGAAAGAGTATGTATTTTAGTTTCTAAATATTTTATATAGCTGGAATGAAGAGCTACTTTTCAGAATAATAAAAATTTGACATCACTTTAATGACTCAGCCAAATAGTATTTTGAGTGCTCAGAGAAAAGTTATAATTCAGTCACTAAAATATAAATTTGCCTTTTTCTCTAAAGTATGCTTACATGTCACTACGACATTTTCTCGTACTTTTTGATAGGATCGCATGTTGTGATAGCATGTGCTTCAAATAATGCATTTGTATTTTTATAAGACAATCAAAACATCAAGGTATCTTCCATTTTATAGTAGTGATTTCACTGTTATTCAGGAGGACATACAAAGTGTTACTCTATGCAATATTACCAACAATCTCGTTTGGTCTCTGTAAGTGTGTAGCTGACTTTTGAATATGTATCCAGAATCATGCAAAAACAATAAGAAAACAAAAACAGAAACAAAAAACATAAAACAAATAGAAAGCATGCTTCAGTGTGTTGTTCTTAGGTGTAGAGATAAAGCTCTTTATTGGTCACTTGCAAATAGTCATTGAGAACTCATGTGCTTTATTATGTTCTAGGTTTGGTTCTGCACTAAAAAGTTTTGGCCTCTATTGTGGGTAGAATTTCCCGGGATCTCTGAGACAGAGTTTTCAAATGGAGGCTTCTGTAAGGAATTTTGAATTGGGAATGATCCTACAAAGTTAGGAGAAAGGAAGCAAGGAGTTTTTACCTCCAATATCAGTCATTGAATGCAGACCACCATGAGAAGGGAGCATGACCTTCAGTAAGGGTGCTCCTTTCAAAGGAGGCAATACGTGAAAGTTGTTGATGGGTAAGAGCTATCTGCCGGCAATACTCACACAAGCTAGGGAATGTGAGGATAGATGATATATAGATGGATAGATGGTAGATAGATAGATGGATAGATAGATAGATAGATAGATAGATAGATGATACATAGATAGGAGACAGATCCTCAGTAATTATTTTTTCTATCTCTATTTTAAGCAATAAAACATAAATTACAAAAATTTATTCTTATTGATAGAACAGAAAGGCCTGGATTATTCCTTAGTGGGCTATATTATTCTTTTAGTGCACTAAAAATTTTAAGGTAGAAAAAAATTCTGTCCTGGTAGTTTTATGTGAATGGTTCTATGTGAGTTGGCCAAGTTAATGGATTTGACCCTTCTTACTAAAGGTAATGGACTGATATGGAAGCTTAAGTAGAAATGAAAATCTAAATGTCTATGTGAAATACAGATTTGAATATCCAGTTGGTGATAATATCACTCTAAGTTAAAATTAGTTCTAGTTCCTCAAAATGTATGATTTTGACCTTCTCCAGAGTTCCCTTATGCAATTCATTTTATCTTTAATGAAAGAAGAATGTTAGACAATTTTTAACACTCAAGAATCATAGATTTATGTCTTCTACATACTTTACTTTGTAGCTCAGCCAAAACAGGCAAAATGATTGAGTAAATTATTTTTATAGTTCTAACCTATATAATTATTTTCTATGAATTTTAATCAAGTATATTATGTGATTAATTATATTGAATATTATTTTATTAGTACCCCTTTTAATTTTATGAATTTATTCAGAATCAGGGGGACACATTGGGAGTAATAAGCCAATGTTATCACTAATCATTAAAATAATTTGTATTTTATTCATTAATACTACAGTTCCTTAGTCAGTTCAGCATAAGAGCTGATGTCCAGGCCGTATCTGCCATACAACTTGCATTTTTGAAGTGCAGCATTTAAACACAGGAATGCGAGTAAGTGTATTATTTGAAGCCAAAACAGTAGTGTTAATAAATAATATTAACCTTCAAGTATGTTTGTAAAAAGAGGAAATCCTAGGAAATGGTGCTGAAATTCAAATAGATATAAATTACCAGTTACTTTCACTTAAAGTTTTTTCCTTGAAATTGCTGTTACCAAAACTTGAAATATATAGCAGTAGATCAAAATATATTCTCTAAAACTTTCTTGATGCCAATGCCAAGAATGGAGAACATGGTAGATCTCCTTTCCAAACTCTAGCAAACATATCTGACAGGCCTGGCAACCCAGACAAATTTTGGAAAGCGCTCAAACCCTCTCACACACAATGGCAGTCAGAAAACGAAAGCGTTCTGCAAGCTCTTTTTCATTGCTCTTGCCAATGTGCAAATAGTCCCTTTTTATAGATATTTGGAGTTTTCTTTGCATGCAAAATTTAAACATTTTTGAGAACATGTGTGGTTTTTAATGATACTTCTATGAAAGACTGTAATTAGGACCTCAATTCTATGATGAAAAGTAAAGGTAAACACGGGCTTATATTATACATTATTTTTTTAAAACTCGGGGCGCCTGGGTGGCGCAGTCGGTTAAGCGTCCGACTTCAGCCAGGTCACGATCTCGCAGTCCGTGAGTTCGAGCCCCGCGTCGGGCTCTGGGCTGATGGTTCAGAGCCTGGAGCCTGTTTCTGATTCTGTGTCTCCCTCTCTCTCTGCCCCTCCCCCGTTCATGCTCTGTCTCTCTCTGTCCCAAAAATAAATAAACGTTGAAAAAAAAAATTAAAAAAAAAAAAAAAACAAAAAAACTGTATTAATAGCCATCAAATTAAAGTTACTTAAAGAACATATCAGTGATATTTCAGATCGCTAGTTTTAAAGCACTGAATTTATGACAGTATACTTAGACTGTCTTAGAAAATGAAGTATTCACTGTTTATTTTGTGTGTTGACTGTTATGTCATTCACAGGAATAACAAAGTTCTGTAATACTTTTAACAGATTTAGATTATATTACTTAATTTATGAGTGTACAAATATGAACCAGTGTTCAAATATATTCATAGAAATTAAGTCCATATCATCTTTATATCAAAAAGAGACATATTAAACTTTAATAAGAGGTTTATATTCTGAAAGATTTATTAGAAAATGCTATTTGATATTTGTTTTCAATATGTAGCTTTATGTAACATATACTCTTGGGGTTAAAAAAAGAAACTATCTGCACATAAATAAGCATTATGTAGCATTTACCATTTATTTTTTTTTTTATTTTTTTTTTCAACGTTTTATTTATTTTTGGGACAGAGAGAGACAGAGCATGAACGGGGGAGGGGCAGAGAGAGAGGGAGACACAGAATCGGAAACAGGCTCCAGGCTCTGAGCCATCAGCCCAGAGCCCGACGCGGGGCTCGAACTCACGGACCGCGAGATCGTGACCTGGCTGAAGCCGGACGCTTAACCGACTGCGCCACCCAGGCGCCCCTAGCATTTACCATTTAATTCACAAGTTATCTCCAAGATTTTTTCTTTGTAATCGATTGATGTTTACCCCAAACTACAAATTAAAATATTCTCCATCACTGACTTATTTTTTACAGTTTTCAATTAGGTTTCAGGGATGATTAAGCAAAATAAATTGCCTCTACCAAAACTCAGTTTAAGAGCTTTTTTCTTTCATTTTCTAGTAAACAATAAACTAAGTATTTGAAATATAGAAAAGGTGAAAACAAATAAAAACATATGTAAGGTTATCAAAAATAAATTATAACTCATATATTAAATGTTCACAGAAATAAATGTTCTTTAACAAACAAGAAACTCTGAAAGATTGGAATTTCATTTTAAATGAATTCTCTTGAACAATTATTGCTGTAACATTAATTAACTTACATTTTAATACAGAAATTTTACAAAGAAATACTAAGTGTGTGTCTGTGTGCGTGTGTGCATGTGTGTGTAATGTGTTTAAATTTTATCATGTCTCAACTTCATAGAATTTCTTGGATCTACAGATTGATGCTATTGAAGTTGTGGGAAAATTCTCAGACATCCTGTCTTCAAATCTTGTATCCATAAGAGATAGGGTTGTGGGACTAATCCCTGGTACTTGCTGAATGTGGAATCTGTTTAAGATTCTCTTCCTCTCTCTCTCTCTCCCTCTGTCCTTCTGTCTGGCTCTCATGCTCTCCCTCTCCCTCAAAAATTAAAATAAATAAATAAATAAATAAATAAATAAAAGAGACTATGGCTTTTTGGCTTAAAATGGCCCTGGAGTCACCCATTATCTGTAGGCAAAAAATGAACTCATAAAATTGCTCAGCAGTTAAGAAGGGCAAATTTTGCAGTGTCTGATTACTTTGTGGCAAAAATGGCAATGAAGGAAGATGACTCACACAGAGGGTGGAACAAAAAAAATCTACAGAGATAAATGAACCATGTTGCTCTTTCAAGGTATAAAAATAACTCAAGAAATATGATATTATTATTATTTATTTTTATTGCCAGGGTAGACGTCCCCTCAATATCTCTTCAGCAGGACTTTGGGACCATTTAACATGGTACTTTCTGTTACTGTTATAGTGTTTCTATTTCTCTAATTACATGAAAATCCATGATACAGTGCTTCATACCGTCATGTAAGGAATTTTTGTTTTTCTTCCCCTGTGAGGGGATGAGTGTACTTTTTTTTCCCTTAATTTAACCCATCCTACACCTTCCTCGCCTCTTCCTCGCCATCAATTTGTTCTCTATAATTAAGAGTCTGTTTCTTAATTTCTCTCTCTCTCTCTCTCCTTCTCTTAGATGAGTGTATTTTTAATGAGAAAAGGAAAATGAATTAAAGGGTATTTAACAAATTGAAAGAGGGGTGGGTGGAGGCATTAGTACTATGTACAAACATTTCTTTTCTTTTTTCTTTTTTACGTCCAAGTATGAGGTAAGATTGTACTCCCCAGACATTAAGTTTGGCTAAGCGATTTACTTTATCCAGTGAAATGCAATTGGAAGCACATTATCCCTTCTGGTAGAATTTTGAAGAGTCAGTACAGGGTTAGGTGTGTCCTACCTTTCCTTCCTCCATAATCAATGGCTATATTTCTAGAATAGGTTGCTCTCAGAATCTGGTTACTAAAAAGAGAACAACACAGAATATATACTACCTGAATTGTATATGCACTGTGAGCCAGAAATATATCTTTGTTTTAAAACACAGATTTGGGGTGGGAGCCTGGGTGGCTCAGTTGGTTAAGTGTCCAACTTCGGATCAGGTTATGATCTCATGGTTCGTGAGTTTGAACCCTGCATCAGGCTCTCAGCAGCATGGTGTCCACTTCCGATCTTCTGTCCCTCTCTCCCTGCCCCTGTCTGCCTCTCAAAAATAAGTAAACATTAAAAAAAAAAAAGCAGATTTGGGGTTAGTACTTACTACAGTAAAATATAACTCATCTTTACTTGCTAAAATTATCTCCCTGTTTTTATCCTCAACTTTCTTTAAACTTAAATTTTTCCCTAGTTTTTGGTATATATTCTGTTGTTATTCATTTAAATAGAGCTTATTTTTTAATCAATACCTTAAGTATATAAATGCAAACACACACATACACATATGTTGAAATACATGTCTGAAATAAGAAAAAAATCTACAGTTTTATGTAAAGTAAAACTGTATATATTAAAAGAATTATTTCTTGGATAGTAAATTATTAGGTATTTTAGAGCATATTTATATTTAAGCACAAGTTTGATTTTTGAAACAGGTTTTCTCCAAAAGTGTCAATTTCTGTCTTGTGTTCTCTGTAAATAAGATGAAACCATTTTTTTCCCTTCTTTGTTTTATTCTGTGTGCAAATTTTTAAAAAGAAGATAATCAGTAGAACTATTTAAGGGAATATTTTGGACTAAGCTCACATTCATAATTCTCTCTCCCCTTTAATTTTCCACTGTGATATCTCAGCAAGAAAAATAAGCTTAACCTGACCTTGACACCAAATAATGTCATTAGAAAGGTTTGTCTTATTGATAGAGCTTAGGGAAAGGACCATCATTTTCTGGATTTTTTTTTCTTTTTAAGATTTTATTTTTAAGTAATCTCTACACCCAATGTGGAGCTCAAACCTATACCCTGAATATCAGGAGTAACATGCTCCACTGATTGAGCCGGCAAGGCTCCCCAGGACCATAATTTTTCACACGACTTGTGAAATCCAACAGCAGATGTGAGAGCACCTTAGCACTACACAGATGTAGCTATCCTCATTAGATCCCTGCAATTCACCTTCAGAGTGGTCATCCAACATTGTTGTTAGAGACAGACATGATGGGAGAGTATTCAAGGTAGCTAAGAGATGACTGATACTCCCAGGTTTCACTTGGAAACTCCTGACAATGGTAGCCTCTCCACCTTGCTCTACAAATACATACATCTTAGCAGAATTTCTCATCGACTCCCCACCTTTGCACCAGCCCACTTGATCAAAAATATATTTCTTGTCAGATAACATGCTTTAACTCATTAGAAATTAAGCCAGTGAAATATAATCACCAATAAGATAAATGTAAAATAGGACCACAGTAATTATAGAACCTTATTTCAAATATCCAAGACAATTGTGGTTGGAAAGAAAACTAAATAAAATTCCCAAATATTGAGACATGGACAAAATTACATATCTAGGTAAATGGTAAAGCTCAAATAAAGTATTACACATATTGAGAACATGTGGCAAGGGTTTTTAATGAGCTTTTACTTCTTATACTTGGAATTAATAGTTATAAATGGAAATGGAAAACAACCATTGAAAATTCAAACAATCAATAAAATAATAAAATCTATAATAATAAAACTTATAAATAAGTAAAACAGAAGAGCATAAGAGTCAGAAAAAAACTCACAATTTTTTTTTTCAACGTTTTTTTATTTTATTTTTGGGACAGAGAGAGACAGAGCATGAACGGGGGAGGGGCAGAGAGAGAGGGAGACACAGAATCGGAAACAGGCTCTAGGCTCCGAGCCATCAGCCCAGAGCCTGACGCGGGGCTCGAACTCACGGACCGCGAGATCGTGACCTGGCTGAAGTCGGACGCTTAACCGACTGCGCCACCCAGGCGCCCCAAAACTCACAATTTAAGAAAGGGCATAAAACCCAAAATATCAGCCTATCACGTTACTAGTTGGGAAATTATATCATAAACATGTCATTTCTCATGAAATTAATATATTTTGCAATTTAAATCGGAATGCCAACAGAGAATTTTCTTTGATGGGAAGTGCATGAAAACCTGACTCAAAAATTTTAAGGATTTTTGAAGACGAAATGTGAATATTTTCCCGTACCATGTTGCTAGTTACTAGGTCTGTTTTGTCCTTGGTAATTTGATGCTACCGTTCTTGCCCCTAATCACTACAGAATGTAGGTCACCTCGTGAATAAAGTTTCCGCTGTAACAATTGAAGAAATATTATTAAAAGATAAAAATTGGTCTTAAAACTTCATCATCATTATCATTATTTTAAAAAATACCAAATATCCTTTCTAAGTATAATATTGGTGGTAAGAGATAGATTTCCCATGCCTTTAGTTTTTCATTACTTTGGCGGAAGAATATTTGTTTCCCATGGCCAGCTTTATAGCTGTCCCCCTATCTCTCCCAAGTCTTTGCCCTGCTTTTCTTGGCACACAGCCGCCCAGGAAGAGACTACATTCTCCAGCTTCTATTCACTTGGGTGTAGTCATGTGACCATTTTTTTCTCCCAGGTGGGCATGAGCAGGCGTGAGCTCAGCATCAGGATTATTTTTTAAAACAATATTTTCCCTAGATATACTCTACCCTTTTCTTCACTTGGATGCATCTGACTGTGTTAGTTGTGTGTATAAGGCTGAACTGTTCTGCTTAGTTTGGATCGCCAGATCTTTGTGTCACACAGATCCACATTGGAGAGAAAACTATAGCCTGTGTAAGGCACTGTATTTAGGCATGGGTGTGCAAAACAGGCTAATTTAGTAATTACTCATTGATATATGTAAGAAATTACGAATCCCCTCAGAGATTTTTATACATTTGAATACTTTCGTTTGTCCTTGAAAAATGGCAGCTCTAGAACAAAGGTATACTACAGTTTCTTAAGTAGAAATGTGTAGAATTTTCAAGGGAGCTTCTAATAGAGTCCATTTATTCATTATTGTGAGGTTTGATTTCAATTATGCAATGTAATGTCAGCCATTTTCTTAATTGATATTGATATTGTGATAAAGATTTTAGATAGGCTTTAAAATTTTAATTTTTGTGAGAACATTCAATGCTTATATACTGAACTTAGATATTGTTCCTCCTTTTTTTGCTTGTTTTATGCTAAGCAATATAACATTTTTCTTTAAAAAATAAGAGTTTTTTTTTTTTAAGAAAATCATGTTTTCCTTGAATAAGTTAAATTATGTTGAGGGGTGTCTGGGTGGCTTAGTGGGTTAAGGCCTGACTTGGCTCAGGTCATGATCTCGTGGTTCATGAGTTCCAGCCCCACTCTCCGCTGTGTGCTGACAGCTGGGAGCCTGGAGCCTGCTTCAGATTCTGTCTCCTTCTCTCTCTGCCCCTCCCGACTCATGCTCTGTCTCTGCCCCCCTCTCTCAAAAATAACCAAACATTTAAAAAATTATATACTCATAGAAATATAAAGCATGGTATGGAATAACTCCATTCTTACCATGGATACAAATTATTTAATATAGCATTTAGCAGTAGCATGATAGGGTTACAGGTTATTTCCTATATTTTTACTACTAAGTAAGTTTTGTTATAATGAGAAAGTGTTGTCCGGGTTTAGCAGTTATTATAATTTTACCATATTCATTACCGCCATTAAGTTGAGTCAAAATTGCTGAAAAAACATCAGAATCACATTAGACTTGTTATCAAAGTAGATAATACACAAGAACCACAATGAGTAAGCTAGGTTTATATATATATTTTTAAACTTTAGAAACAAAGGTCTTCTATATAATTTTAGGAGTCATTTTAATTACCTTTGATTTATTATTCCTGTAACCTGTCTCACGATTGGCAGGACTTTAGCACACACAACCTGAGACTGCCACAGCTATATGCAAGCGGTGTGGGAACAGCGAGTCCCGAGCTATTTCTGAGCTGCTGCTTCTAGGAAACATCTAAGAGCTTGGCACAGGAATTCTTTGGTGTGACAATCTCCACTTTTTGTTTATTCTCCTCCTTTTTATAAAGAAAGGTTTTGAACCTTCATACTCACGCATGTCATAAAGAAGAAAGTGATTCCGTAGAGAAAATGTAGCTACCTTAGTAAGGGATCAAAGAGAATATAGATGTGGAGGATTCAATTTAGTGAGACAGAATAGTAGTACTCATTACATAGCCATACACAGTATTTGGTATCACATATTAGAGGCGGAAGATTCTGAACAAAACAACTGATAAAGATCCATTGCTAACCCTGTATTTTGAGGGGAAAAAAAATCAAAAAGCAAAAATATAAAGCACACAACAAAGGTTTCAGAACTAGAAAATAATGTGGAACAATAACAACAAAAAAAACATAAGACAGAAGTAGATCTAGTCAAGAACACAAAAACTCTTTCATTGACACCCTGGTTCAATATTTTTGACATGCCCTTATTTATTTATTTGTTTTTAATTTTTAAGTTTATTTATATTTGAGAGAAAGAGAGAGACAGAGACAGAGAGAAAGAGCACGAGTCGGGAGAGGGGCAGAGAGAGAAGGAGAGAAAGAATCCCAAGCAGGCTCTGCACTGTCAGTGCAGAGCCCAATGCAGGGCTCCACTGACGAACTGTGAGATCATGACCTGGCTTAACTGACTGAGCCACCCAGGTGCCCCTTAATATGCCCTTATTAAGGAGTCGGAGTCCTACGTCTACCTTTTTCAGATTCTTTACCTTTTTGCACATAAGTGTATTTAATAAACTGTATACAATTATTTGGACAAGGAGAAGTTCAACATTCTTAACAAATTCTTACGTGTTTGATACTCTTACTGTTTGTTAATGATAAGTAAAACCTATTAAATGACTTAATGATAAAATGAGTGTGATAGGATGTATTCTTGTTTCCCACTACTCACTGCTGTTCTCAAAAAGGATTTTACATTCCTACCTGTTGATGTGTGACTTTCTGTGCTTCCCTATGCTATTGGCATTAGGCTTGGCTGTGAACTGTCTTTGGGCTGATTGATGAATCAGCAGTGCAAGGCAGGCCAGTTCCAAATAGAAACTTTAAGAAACATTGAAGAGTTCCATACACTCTTGTTTTTTCCCTCTCGTGTAGGAATGACATGTCACAAATATGAGTGTTTCTTCAATCTATTTCTAGACTGAAGAAGGTACGTGGCATGTAGCTGCACCTGTAGCAAACCAGTCAATAGGAAGAGTGAGAAAAAGATAAAGAAATCCATGTTGTTAAAAGAAACTGATCCTTGGCATTATTTGATACAGTGCCATAGCCTGGGGTAAACTCAGTGAATGAGTGACTAATTGGGATAGATATTTAATGGTGTTTATGCACACTGCTTCTGAAAGATATCAAGTAAAAATTTAATCTGCACATTTCATCCAAACAATCTTGAAACATTTGATTTCCTTTGAAATCTTCCCACTTATATTTTTAAGAAAACAGCTTTACTAAGACATTACGTTAGTTCAAAAAGAAAGATAGAAAGCTGTAATGGAGGTTTTTGGTTCCCTGAGAAAACGTGAAAGAAAACTGCTCCAAAATCAATCTTTCCATTATCACTCTGTTTGGCAAGTCATCATGGTAAGATTCCAGATGCATGAGGAGCATGACTTTCTTTTCTCAAAGAGAAGATGACTGTTGTTGAAGGATCAAGAGGAGATATAAGAAGGGGTGCAGGGACAACCTGTGGTCATACAAAGAATAATGTCCGTTTATCATGCCACTAGATTTTAGAACTAAATATATAGGAAAGTTGAATTTCTAGAAATGTGTCTATGTGTGTTTATGCCTGGCAACTGTTTGGAAGTTCTTAAAATCTCAGGGGTATGGACCCACTTCAAGATTCCTAACCTAATCTATATATTTAGGAATGTGATAACTTGGTCAAAGAAAATACAGATGGTCTCCCAATTTATGATAATTTGACTTAGGACCTTTTGGCTTTGTGATGGTGTGAAAGTGATTTGCATTCAGTAGAAACTGTACTTCAGATTTTGAAATTTGATCTTTCCCAGGCTAGTAATAAACTGTAGGACACTCTAGCAATTCTGGGCAGCTCCCAGTCAGCCACATGATCACAAGTTTCAACAACCTATATGCTTATAACCAATTTGTGTTTATACAAGCATTCTGTTTTTCACTTTCAATACGGTATTCAATGAATTACATGATATTTTCAGCATTCACTATAAAACAGGCTTTGTGTCAGATGATTTTTGCCCAATCGTAGGCTAATGTAAGTGTTCTGAGCACTTTGAAGGTAAACGAGGCTAAGCTATGATGTTTGGTAGCTTAGGTGTATATTAAATGAATTTTCGATTTATGGTATTTTCAACTTACGATGGGTTTGTCCAGATGTAACCCCATCGTAGTCGAAAAAGACCTGTGTAAGTCAAATAGTATTTACTTACTTGATATATAAAACAGTTTTCTATGTCGATATTCATTAGAACAGCAATTCATGAAGATACCTTTTCCTCCTAGATAACTAGGTTTTGTCAGTCTTTCAAAAATTTCAAAGTTGTTTGTAAAACAATATCTCTTTGTGGTTGTAATGTATTTTAGATTTTCTCCAATTCTCAAAGAATGATTCTTCTTGTGGTTATGGTTTAGGTCTAGGCTATCCTGCCAATTTGCTTGCTATTAGTTTGTTGTCTTAATTACTATAGTTTTTAAGTCAAAAGCTTGTAGGTTCTTCTATAATGTCTGGATTTTGAGGGACGTAAGTTATTTCTAAAGCTGCTATCTCAATGCCACAATTTTTCCAAGTATAACCATCTTTACTTTTATTTTAATGATGAATGTAAGTAGTTCTTAACCCATCACCAAATGTGAAAAGCAAACCAATGCCACTAAATTGCAGCTACCTATGAGTTTCTCTTCCATCTTATCAACCTGCCTTCCTTTACTGAAGATATAATTACTTCTTAATTATCCTTAATTTTTTATCATGCTCCTTATATTCATATATGTCTACACACACACAACATGTGCTTTCATAAGCTAAATGGATTACTAAAATATATATTATCTGCTATTAGTCATCTTAAACTCAATATAAATAAAATCATATTAATAAAAATTTATTTTACTATTTATTATTATATTATAAAGATTCATCCATGTTTTTGAATGTTGTTGTTTTTACTAATTTTCAAGGTAGTTCCCATCTATTTCAATTGTGTCCCAATCTATTTATACATATCTCTGTTTCTAGAAGATTTTGTTTCCAAACTTTTGCTATTACAGTGGTACTAAAAGCATACTCATCTACACACTAAAAGAGGATACCACCTCTTTTCTTAACATTTTTTCTTAACATTTATTTATAACATTTGTGTATCTAAACATTGACATAAAATAATAATATATTTTGAGTGTATAAAAATTCAACAGAGAATCAAAACTCTAGAATAAAGCATATGAATTAGTAAATTGTTTTTCAAATATCAAATTCTAAAATCACTACATTGAATAATATTAGTGATTAAATTTAGAATAACTTATAATGTTAAGATTTAGAATAACTTACAGTGTTAATATTTCTAGCACAATAACCGAAGGAAGAGAATTATAACATAATCCAGACTTCTAAATCTTGATTTTATGTGATCTGTTTACAACTCATTAAATAGAATACACTGTCAGAGTTACATCTCCTTAAGAATAAGGAGATGTAGTTTGTTTTGAGTCATACCTTTATTTCAGTGAAGCTGGTTGGGTCTGGGTAAGTTACCCCAATAATTGTAATATGGTAGACATTGAAGGATTCTGGGAAGATGATGGAATAAGAAACAGCAGGAATTTCTTTCTTCACCTAAGCAACAGTTTCACTAACAGAGTGTGTCTGATATCTGTATTTGGAACTCTGGAGTGCTTTAAAAATTTGCAATTTCCAGGGAATGGTTTGGATGGTAAATTATGATTAATTTCAGTCAACTTCATAATAAAACATAGTATCAGCAACCTATTCCCCACCTGTCAGGTCTGTGGCAGGAAGCCTTGCACTTGTTCTAGGATCAGTTTGCACACAACTTGTGAGACCCAATTGGGCTGAAAGGACCTTGTTACCAAATATTAAAGATCTGTGCGCTGTTCCCGGATTGCTTCTTCTGATATCAGAGGTGCAGACAAAGAGGCAAGTAGCCTTTGTTGTTATACCTGTGTATCAGCAATCAAATATAATGGATTAATTCCTTCAGTTAAAAGACAGAGATTGGCTAGATGGATGTTTTTCCTTTCTTTTTCTTTTCCTTTCTAAAGAATATTTATATTTTAGCTAGCATACTGTGCAATATTGGTCTCGGGAGTATAGTTCAGTCATTCATCACTTATATACAACACCCAGTACTTATCGCAACAAGTGCCCTCCTTTGTACCCATCACCCAAGTAGCCCTTCCTCAACTCATCTCCCTCTGTCAACCCATAGTTTGTTCTCTGTTGTTAAGAGTCTCTGGTGGTTCATTTCCCTCTCTTCTCTTTGCTCCCTTCCCATATGTTCATCTGTTTTATTTCTTAAATTCCACATATGAGTGAAATCATATGTTATTTATCTTTCTTTGATTGATTTGTTTCACTTAGCATAATACATTCTAGCTCCATCTTTGTCATTGCAAATGGCAAGATTTCATTCTTTTTAATGGCTGAGTAATATTCCATTGTATATATCTACTAGCAAAATGAATTTTTTCTTAAAATTTTTTTTTCAACGTTTATTTATTTTTGGGACAGAGAGAGACAGAGCATGAACGGGGGAGGGGCAGAGAGAGAGGGAGACACAGAATCGGAAACAGGCTCCAGGCTCCGAGCCATCAGCCCAGAGCCCGACGCGGGGCTCGAACTCACGGACCGCGAGATCGTGACCTGGCTGAAGTCGGACGCTTAACCGACTGCGCCACCCAGGCGCCCCCAAAATGAATTTTTAAAAACTGATACAACTATATACTATCCATATGAAACTCACTTTAGATCCAAAGACACATAAAGGTTGAAAGTGAAAGGATGGAAAAAGATATTCTATGCAAATAACAACCAAAAGAGAGCAGGGGTTACATATCAGATTACATTAATAACAGACAAAATATAGATTTGAAATAAAAAAGTAATGAGATAAAAGGGCATTATTTATTAATAAAAGATGTCATACAGCAAAAATATTTATCAATTATAAACATTTACATATCCAATAACAGAGCATCAAAATATATAGAGCAAAAATTGACAGAATTAAAGGGAGAAACTGATGGTTCTACAGTAACAATTGGAAACTTGAATATGCTATACTTGACACACTATATAAAAAGCAGAGGATAGCTAGTAAAATAGATGACTTAAATAGCAAAATAAATGAACTAGATTTAACAGAAATATACAAAACATTCTACGTAACAACAACAATACACATTTTTCTCAAGTTTATAGGGACATTTTCCAGGATAGACCATATGATTAGCCACAAATTCAGTCTTAGTAGATTTTAAAAGATAGCTGTCATATAAAATATCTTCTCTGACCACAATAGGATGAAGCTAGAAATGAATAAATTAAGGAAAACTGGAAAATTAATAAATTTGTGGAAATTAAGCAAAAAACTCTTAAAGAACTAATGGAGAAATAAGAAATCACAAAGGAATTAGAAAATGCTTAGATATTAATTTAAAAAAAAACCCACAGTATTCCAAAACTTATGAGATGCAGTGAAAACTGTGCTAAAGGGGGTGTATGTATATATATATATATATATATATATATATATATATATATATATATATACATATATATATACTTACATTAAGTTATAAGAAAGATCTCAACTCAGCAACCTAACTTTATAACTTAAGGAACTAGAAAAAGAACAAACTAAACCCAAACTAACAGAGGAAAGAGAATATAAAAGATTGAAACAGATATAAATGAGGTAGGGAATAGAAAAATGATAGAGAAAATCAATGTAACAAAAAGTTTGTTCAAAAATATCAACAAAATTGACAACCTTCTATCTATATGGACTAGGAAAAAAGAGAGAAGTCTCAAATTACTAAAATCAGACATGACAGTGGGACATACTACCAAATTCACAGAAATAAAAAGAATTATAAGAGAATACTGTGAACAATTGTACATCAATAATTTGGGCAACCTAGATGAAATAGACACCTTCTTAGAATCACAAAATGTATTAAGACAGAATCATGAAGAAACAGAAAATGTGACTAGACCCATAGCAAATAAGGAAATTGAATCTGTAATAAAAAATCTGTTTCCTCCCACCACCCCACCCCCAAAAAGCCCTGGACCAAACGGCTTTACTGGTGAATTTTACCAAACGTTTAAGAAGGAAATAACACCCAATTTTTTCAAATTATTCCAGAAAATTGAAGAAGAAAGGACACTTCCTAACTCATTCTTTGAGGCCAGCATTACCATAATACCAAAGCCAGACATAGACATTACAAGAAAAGAAAAGTACAGATTAATTTTCCTTATGAATATTGATATAAAAATCTTCACCTGAGCTTAGCAGCATATTAAAAGGATTACACAGTCTGAGCCAAGTGGGATTTATTCTTGGAATGTGAAGATCTCTCAACACACAAAATCAATAAATGTTATACATCATATTTACAGAATAAATGGGAAAATAGACAAATGATGTTGAAAAAGCATTTGACAAAATTCAACACGCTTTCATGATAAAAAAAAAAATATTCAACAAAGTAGGAATTCAAAGAAACTTACTCAACATAAAAAAAGCTATATATTAAAACCTCACGTTGAGTTACACTCAATAACGAAAGGCTAAAAGCTATTCCTCTAACATCAGGAACAAGGAAGAATGCCCACTTTCACCACTACTATTCAGCATAGTGCTGGAAGTTCTTGCCTGAGCAACGAGGCTAGAAAATGAAATAAAAGGCACCCACATTGGAAAGGAAAGAGGAAAATTAACTATATCTGTTCACAGATGATATGGTCTTATATGTAGGAAACCTAAAGATTCCACACACAAAATCTGTGCTGACACCTCAGAGCCTGGAGCCTGATGCAGGGCTTGAACTGATCCATGACCTGATCATGACCTGAGTCAAAGTCAGAGGCTTAATCAACTGAACCACCCAGGCACCCTGGTCAAATGATTTTTGACAAGGATGTCAGACCATTCAATGAGTCTGACTTTTCAACAAATGCTGCTGGGAAAATTGGATATCCACCTGTAAAAGAATGAGATTAGACACTTATCTAACATTATATTCAAAAATTAAAATGGATCAAAGACCTAAATATAAGAACTAAAGTATAAAACATAGGGTAAAAGCTTCGTATTGGATATGGCAACAATTTCTTGGATATGAAAACAAAGGCACAAGCAACAACAGAAAAAACAGACTTTATTAAAGCTTTTTTAAAAATATGCATAAATGACCCTGTCAACAGAGTAAAAGGGCAATTTACAGAAAGGATGAAAATATTTGTGAATCATGTATGTGCCAAGCAATTAGCAGAATGTACAGAGAACAACTAAAATTCAACAACGAAAATAGAAACAACTCAATTCAAAATGAGCAAAGAACTTGAATAGACATCTCTCCAAAGAAGGCATGCGAATGGCCAATAAACACGATAAGTACATGAAAACATACTCAACGTCACTAATCATTAGGGAAATGCAAATCCAAGAGCTACAGTGAGATACCACCTCATACCTATTAGGATGGCCATTATTAAAAAATATATAGAAAATGACAAGTGTTCTTGAGATTGTGCAGCAATTGGAACTCTTGTGTACTGTTGGTGGGAATGTGCAATGATATAGCCACTATGGAAAACAGCATGGCACCTTCTCAGAAAATTAATAGAATAACCCACTGATACAGAAATTCCACTTCTGGGTATTTACTCAAAAGAAATGAAAGTAGTCTTGAAGAGATATCTGTGCACCCATGTTCATAGAAGCCTTAATCACAAAAGCCAAAACATAGAAGCAACTCAAGTGTCTATTGGCAGATAAATGGATAAGAAAATGTTATACACACACACACACACACACACACACACACACACACACACACACGCACACAGTGGAACATTATTTACCATTAAAGAGGAAAGAAATTCTGGTATATGCTATATACATGGATGAACCTTAAGAACATTAGGCTAAGTGAAATAAACAAGTTACAAAAAGGTGAATATTATATGATTCCTCTTATATGATGTGTTTACAGTACTTAAAACTATAGCAATAGAAAATAGAACAGTGACTACTAAAACCCGAGTGGAGGGGCAAATGAGATTGTTTAAATAGGTATAGAATTTTAGTTTTACAGGATAAAAAATAGTTCTGGAGGTGGACAGGGATGATGGTAACAATATAATGAATATTTAATACCACTCTCCTGTACACTTAAAAATGGCTAAGCTGGTAAATTTTATGTTATGCACATTTAATGCAATAAAAAACTGGGGAAAATAGAGTAGGCATTAATTTCTAATCAAAATATATCTTATATTTTACAAAGAGAAATGCACTTTTTGGGGCAGTATGTTGTGATCTATCTAGTTCTTATTGGTGAAATATCTTCATATTCCTCATGTTCTGTATGTTGCCAACATAGAATGTTCTGTACAAATGACACTTAAGTACTAATCATATACCAACTGAAAAAGAGCATATGAATATACATGTCTTGAACTATTTTTCAAAAGCAGGCTGTAAATTCTTTCAATTTTAGTGGCAACTGTTTGGCGATTGCTTCCTCAGGATGATTGAGAAAAAGTACAAATACTGTAATTAAAATGAAAAATGGGGGCCCCTGGGTGGCTTAGTCAGTTGAGCATCTGACTCTTGATTTTGGCACAAGTTATGATCTCATAATAGTGGGATCAAGCTCTGCATTGGGCTCCACACTGAGCATGGAGCCTGCTTAGGATTATCTCTTTCCCTCTGCCCCTCTCCCCTGCTTGTGCTCTCTCTCTAAAAATAAAATAATAAAATAATAAAATAAAATAAAATAAAATAAAATAAAATAAAATAAAATAAAATAAAAAATAAAATGAGGTGGGTGTTTGGGTTCAATTTGCTTAATTTTAGACTCATCAACTAAGCTTCAAAGTACTTTGTCTAGAAATAAGAAAAAATACTTTTTACAGATTTTCCAAAATAAAATATTTTGAGATTATTTTATGGTTTGAAGTGTTTCTAACAATAGTAATAGGTCAAACTGTATATTTGTAAACTCTTTTGACTCGATTCTTTATGACTTCCTGGAGAATTTGTGACAAGGTTATGGTACATTCCTCTTCCAAGCTCATTATTTTATTAAATCATCTAAACTCTCACATACTGTATTTTTTTTTCAGAAATGAGAATGTCAGCAGTTTGTTCCATTTTTATAATGAACTACAATTATCCTACATTAGAAAAAGATTTTTACTTTCTGATGTCAGATTATTTTTTACAAAATGATTCCCAACTGAACACAAGGGTATAATTTAATTTCTGCTGACATCATAAACTACGAGTTTAGCATAAGTATTTCATGAATGACAGAAGAACAATTAAGTTAATTTATATCTTAAAGATTTATTCCAACAGAATGAAAGTTTTTAAAAAAGCATCTTCTATTGAAATTCAAATAATCCATTTTCGTCATAAAGGGCAGTAAGTCATAATATCCTCCCCATAGAGTCATTATTTCATAAGTAAGATTTACATAGCATAAAAGATTTTTATGTTATAATATGAAAAATTAATTTTCACATAATTAATATATGGTCATAGGTTATTTTAAGTATTTTAAATATACTTCTCTTTTCTTAATTTTTCTTTGCTACTCAGAAGTCTTTGTAAGAATCACAGAATGTATAGCATTATTTTTCATTTTGTTAATTACAAACAAAAACACTGTAACACTCATATTGAATTACTCTGACAATATCCTACATTGTGATAAATTGTACATACATCATGTGAGATCCAGCAAAAACTTAAATCACATTATCATGTTCTAAATTAGGAAAGTACCTTGGCTCCTTTAAAGATTATGTTAAATATATATGATTTTACAATTAGCAGTGAGCACTTTCCCACAGGGTTGACGTGAATTTATGGATATACTGACTGCATATTTTCTTTGTCTATAGCAATTCAGCCGTCACAATGAATCAGAAACCTCATGTGTCGAAGCCTCCGAAACATCTTTTAATTCTGCACCTTCCTCTTTATTTCCATTTCTGGCCCTTAGTGTGATCCACAATAACTCTTTCTTTGTCGAATCTTATTTACTTTTCCCTTCATTGTTGCCGTTAGTCTTCCTAACATACTATCACATCTATTTAAAATTCATCACTGGGTCTTCATCCTTTGTGTACAAATCTAAACCTTGTAGTAGGTTATACAATATTTTTAAAGATATGTTTGTAACTTCTTCTCAGGTCTGGTCTTTCTTTAATCCATGGATGGGGAAAAAATGCAAGCTAACGACAAGTTTGTCAATGTTATGAGTCTTGGTAATTAACTAGTAGATGCTGAATACCCTGGACTCTCTTCATTTCAAGGTTGAATACATCTTAGGCATTGCAAGAGCGCAGTGGCCAGATAAAACCAACACTCATTGTATCCCTTTTACATTCAGTAGGTTAACGTGAAATTTACAGATTGCCAAGCA
This sequence comes from Puma concolor, assembly GCF_028749965.1. Classification (NCBI taxonomy): domain Eukaryota; kingdom Metazoa; phylum Chordata; class Mammalia; order Carnivora; family Felidae; genus Puma; species Puma concolor. The sequence goes on from NC_141683.1 coordinate 23,077,009, forward strand.
CTTCTACAACTTCTCACTCATCTAGCCCCAAATTCTACATGATGCTTGTAGAACTTTTTGGAATAAAATGATGAAGCAAACACCATTGTTTCTAATCTGCATAATTTAATTTCAAAGTATTGTGGTTTTAACTGCCCAAGAGTTTTCATTTCCTTATCTCTTGGTGGATATTGTGAAGAGTTGTGTTGAACATGAAGCAATCCAGACAAGATATTGTTTATAGCAGACAGAAATACAGTCTTCTAGCCACGAGAATGTTGTTAGGAACGTGTACCATCCCTTTCTACTTTCCTCATGTTATAATGAAAATAGGGCCCGTTCTATTAAATGTCCCTCTTCCAATCTATATCCTGAATCTCCACCTGTCAGCATCACCTTTGGTTATCCTTTGCTCTCTGTGATATTTAGTATGTTTCTTTCATTCAGTATGTTTCTTTCATCTTTCATTCATTCCATTCAGTCATTTCTATTCTCATTGTCATTTAAGTGTACATGAAGTTCTTTTGTATGAAGACTTGCTTTTATTTCTATATGCCACTCTGGTTGTGGATATTTGTCTTATTTCTAATTTAGAACCAAATTTCTTAGATTTTCCACACTCTGTTTTTTTCCCTCTTATAGCCATTCCTAAATCTGCTAAATCTAGATATGCCTTCTATAACACAGTGACTATGCTCCCTGAATCCAAATACTTTCTACTTCTAATTTGTTTGACTTCGTTAATTGTAGAGCTTGGGAGAATACATAATTCTTGAATTGGGATACAAACATGCACACACACACACACAATGTCCTTCACAGTTTGTATTAATTTCTTACTGCCATGTCACACTCAAAGTAGTCAAAATTGAGTTGATTATTGCCATAAGCTGAATGTTTCTGTCCCCTTCTCTGAATTTGTATGTTGAAATCCTAATGCCCATGTGATGGTATTAGTAAGTGGGGCTTAGGTCATGAGTGTGGAGCCCTCATGAGTGGAACTAGTGTTTTTTTTTTTAATTTAATTTAATTTAATTTAATTTAATTTAATTTAATTTAATTTAATTTAATAATTTAAATTTTGAGAGATAGAGAGAGTGGGCAGAGAGAGAGGGAAAGAGAGAGAATCCCAAGCAGGCTCCTCACTGTCAGTGTAGAGCCCAATGTGGGGCTTGAACTCACAAACCGTGAGATCTTGATGTGAGCCAAAACCAAGAGTCAGTCGCTTTACTGACTGAGCCACCGAGGCTTCCCAAGGGATTAGTGTTTTTCTAGAAGAGACCCTACAGAGCTTATGTCCACCTTCTACCATGGGAGGACATAGACCGAAGTATTAATCTACAGCCAGAAAGAGGATTCTCACCGGATCATGCTGGTATCCTGATCTTAGACTTCCAGCCTCCAGAACTGTTAGCAGTAAATTTCTGCTGTTTATGAGCTCCACCAAGTCTAAAGAGTTTTGTTATAGCTGCTCCAATGGACTGAAACCGTTATCTTCCCATCACAAATATGACCTTCTGCCATTTCTCTCCATTTCAGTGATTCTTGCTGTCCTCTCTCTAGTCACTGAATTAAGTAGCTAGAGAGGACAATTTATTCCTATCACTCAGTTACTAAAACATAAACATAATTTAATCTTATTATTACTTGGATATATTCATTTTTCCCTATTGAGACACCACTATTTCTTTTCAGGTCATTGTCAACCCTTGTCTAGATTATGACAAGAGACTTGTAATCATTGTCCTATAATTTATTGTTCACACTACAGACTCAGTAATTTTAGTAGCATTCACATATAATCATGTCACTCCTCTAGTTAAAATCATGTGGTGTTGTCCCCAAAACCAATGATAAAAACAATTAATAGTGATTATATTAAAATAACAATGAAAACAAAATCAAATATTTGTATATCAAGTATCATATAGCAAGTACTAAGTGAATTGCATATATTAACACATTTAGTAGTCAAAACATCCCTACGAAATATGTACTGTTGTTATCCTCTTTTTGTCTTTATTTTGCTATTTTTGTTATTTATTTCTTCATTTAGTTATTTAAAGATAAAGAAACTGAGGCAAAGACATTTGCTCAGCATCACACACAGCTGAAAAAAGCATTGTCCAGTACAGAGACAAAGCTCACAGTACTGTTCACATGGCCTGGACTACATATTTCGTCAATCCTCTTCTGACACATTAACCTTAATGTTTAGCTCTAAATAATTTGAGTTGCTCCATGAGTCTTTATCTTTTTACTTGCAGACCTTCTTATCTCCTTTACACTAAAAAAACTCTTTTAAAAAATTTAACATTTATGTATTAGTGAGAGACAGAGAGAGACAGAGCATGAGTGGGGGGGAGGGGTGCAGAGAGAGAGGGAGACACAGAATCCGAAGCAGGCTCCAGGCTCTGAGCTGTCAGCACAGACTCCAACGTGGGGCTCGAACTCACAAACCGTGAGATCATGACCTGAGCCGAAGTCGGCTACTTAACCGACAGAGCCACCCAGGCACCCCTAAGAAAACTCTTTATTTGGCTAATCTTGTATCCTCCTTTAGTTTCTCTTTTAGGATCACTTCCAAACAGAGACTTTTCTTACTCCCCAGATCAGGGTGCACCCCACGATGTGCATTGCCAGAGCAGTCTTTACTACCTCTATCACAGCATTCTTATGCCTTACAATTACTTATTTCCCTTGCTGGTGTACAAGCTTTTTGAGGCCAAAAACCTTCTATAGCTTGTTCATTGTTATACCTTTAGCCCTGGGTAGAATCTCTTCTCTGACAAGCACTGAATATGCATCAGTTGAATAAATAAGGACTCTAAATACTAAGTATACACTATCAAGTGAAACTAAACATTTACGAACCTGAATACAAGGTCATGGTTCTTCATTCTATACCTCACAATGCATATCAAGTAAAACTTTATTTTCGCCATAGATTATAATTTATCATTTAAATGGTGGTTAGTATTTTAGGGTACCAGTCAGAGCCTTGTATTCCTTCCACTTGACTGAGTATCAGTTTGGCTGTATTTTATGTAGGGTGATGACAAAAACACCTTGTTTAAAGTACAAAATAAAATGACAGTTCCTCACTTCCTTATATGTTTTTGCAAGCAGATGTGTGTTACTACACATTCTCTCTTAACCTGAACTACGAGTCCCTGACACAGTTAAATATGCAAATACTCATAGCTATTCTGAATTTTAAAATATTATTTAAATATTGAACTGAAATGAGCCACATTAAGATTAGAATGATCGGCCATTCTAATGTTGAAGAAGAAAGCAGAAGGGAAGTAATTTAGGAATGTGTTCACCCATGGAGAGAAAGGCATTCCAGGAAAATTATAGGGATGATTTTAAATAATCAGAGTAGAGATACTTGCTTCATTTTTCGAAAAATTATTTTTAATAAAAGTTGTATATGCTGGGGCACCTGGGTGGCTCAGTTGGTTAAGCGTCTGACTTTGGTTCAGGTCATGATCTCATGGTCATGAGTTCGAGCTCCGCGTTGGGCTCTGTGCTGACAGCTCAGAGCTGGGAGTCTGCTTTGGATTCTGTGTCTCCCTCTCTCTGCTCTTTCCCCACTCATGCTCTCTCTCTCCTTCAAAAATAAATAAACATAAAAAACAAAATTAAAAAAATAAAAAAATTGTATATGCTTAAGGCTTATTCACTATATATAGTAGTGACACAATTACTATAATCAAGCTAGTTAACATATCATCCCCTCACCACAGTTGCCATTTTATGTATGTGTGTATGAGGAGAGCACCTAAAATCTACTCTCTTAGTAAATTTCCAGTATTTGACCCAGCATTATAAACTGTAGTTCCCATGCTGTGTATTAGAGCTCTAGACTTATTCATGCTAAATAACTACAGCTTTGTACCCTTTGGCCATGTCCGATTGCCCCACACCCCTTGTCCTGGTAACCACCGTTCTACTCTGTTTGACTTTATTAGATTCCACACAAAAGGGAGATTACACAGGTTTTTTTTTTTTTCCTTTTTCTGTGTTTGCCTTATTTTCCTCAGCAGAATGTCTTCCAGGTTCATCCATGTTGTTTGTTGCAAATGACAGGATCTCCTTCTTTTTTAAGACTAAATAATATTATATATACACACACACTTAGTATTATATATATTCACATATTTTTGACATTATGTATCTACATATATATTTAACATTATATTTAGTATTTCATATATATTTTTTCTTTAATATTTCATCCATTGACAGATATTTAGGTTAATTCTATATCTTGGCAACTGTGAGTAATGTTGCAGTGAACATGGGAGCACAGATATCTCTTCCAAGTGCTGATTTAATTTCTTTTTGGTGAACACTCAGAGGAGGTATTGCTGGATCATATGGTAGTTCTATTTTTGTTTTCCTAGAGACCCTCCATACTTGTTTTCCATAGTGGCTGCGCCGATTTACATTTCTACCAACAAGCTACAAATGATCTCTTTTCTCCACATACTCACCAACACCTGTCTCTGGTCTTTTCTAAGATAGAGTCGAAAATTAAAACTGAGTCTATCAGTTTGAAATCTCAGTCTTCCAGCTAACCCTAATTGATTTTAAGGACCAAACTATAAGATATAATAGGCACAAACAGTACTTTTCTAGCAAGACCAACTTAAATGTAATATTATTTACTTATTTGCCATATATGATGTCTCAATGCAAAGGGAATATGAAACTACCCTTGTACTTTAAGTTCAATTAAAGTTTTTAAAAAGTCAGTATCCAGCTAAGAAGCCTTTGTTGCGTAGTGTTTCTTTTGTGAGCTACTTGAGTGTTGACTCCTGTGCGTGTATATGTGCATATTAATTATTTGAGAGACTTCTCTAACCTAATTGCTTCCAGAGAACTTTAAATTACACAGTTTCAATAAGGATTCACAAGCTTCTATGGGACACACCATTCATTTGTGTGGATGGTTGCTCCAAAGCTAAAAGTTAACACATTAGATACTGCCTATGGTGAAGCACAAACAGCAAAGATGAGTGTGGTAGCATAAGGCAAATGCATATTGAATAAGAAGAAATTTTAAACTTTGACCTGTTGACTTTTGTGTCTAAACTAATACAGAGAAGCTTGTCCAGTGAGAAACATAAACACAACTTAAACAAATAGAACAAAGAAATATAACATGAAATAATAAAGGCAAAGAAAACATGATTTACTATATATGTGATGGGCACTTCATGAATTTGCTAACTGGAGCTAACATTATTTCATATTTTGACCCAGATTGCTGTGGTCAGATGGATATGTTGTGAGTTAAATATTTGTTGGCATTTAAAAACATATTTCTTACATTATTCATTTTTAGAACGCAGAATTCAATGTGGTGATCACAGAAACTATTTTTCATAAACTCCTAAACTCTATCACTTTTATCTGCAAACACTTCATGAGTTCCAATATAATATTGTAGTAGAAGAGGAACGATAAAGCTTTTCAAAACTGGAAATTCTTGTCTGAACAGAATCCTTTATCTCTGCTTCGTCTACAGGGAAGTGTTACAATGATGAATGGCTTTCAATTCCCCTACTTTCTTCTCCTTAGCATTACAAATTTTCATTCAGTACCCAACTCTCCTGTCTGACATATTCTGCTTTTCAGATTGAAAAGTCCCATTATGGGAGCATTTGAACCTTCCTTTCAGTAGTGATTTGGAGCAAGTTTATAGTCTGTTTATAATTTCTGTCATTTTCTAGTTTGTACAGTGCATTCATGTAACTAATATTCTGACTTCAATAATGTTCACATCACCATCATTTAAAACTTCCCTCACTTAAATGACAAATATCTCATCAGAAACATAGAAAATTGCCTTTGGTAAAGTTAGGAGCCATCAAGGATTAAAATCTAAAAATCTAAAATTCTAAATTTCACTCCCTGAGCTTTAATTTAAATTTGGAGTAGCTAGCTGTCTTTTAGCCAGTAGTATAACAAATCCTAGATAAGGCAGATTTTTTTTGCTAAGCTAAAACATAGATGTAACAAATTTTGCCCTTCCTTCAATTTCACATAAAAATCAAATAATGTGGGAGAATAGATGTGCCCTTTCAAACTTCCTTAAATAAAAAAAAAACTGAAGATAATAAAAAGGCATAGATAAAAATCATATACATGTATACATATACATATATATACATATATGTATCAAATACTTCCTCAGTTTTCAGTCACTTCTGGCAAAATCAATGAGGTAAATTTATTGAGTCAGTGGGGAGCCTGGAAAGCAAGAGTTCTGCTTGGTGTACTGGAAACAGAATACACGTCTCAGGAAGTAGTCCTATGTTTTTCCCTTTTGGAAAATAGCTTGCATGGAAATGAAGAGACTGGCAGTACTTAAGTGCATGGTTCCCTCCCTAAGAAACATGATTAGGTATCCCAAATATCCCCCTTAATACCTGTGCCCTGGTAGAGAGGAACCATGAATAGTTCAGGTGATCCATTTGGGGACCTGCTGAACCTACAGCAGGAAAAGCAAATGAAATTTCATGCTAAGTGGTGAGTTTAGCTTGCAGAAAACAGAAAATGTTGAGAAAAATGAATGTGCATATGTAATGAATAAATTCTCATGTATCAGTAAAAGTGTGAGGAAACCCTGTTTTTATATTCACCTTCATGGATTATGCCTGGTCTGAGCAGAATTTCCTTTACCCAATAACCTCTTTCCTCACCAATTTCAGTTGAAATAATTTGAAAGCAACAGCATGTAGAATATTCAGGTAGAAAGATTATTTTGGACCAGGACCTTATCTATGTGTGCAACAAAGCCATCATTGAAAAACAGAAAAATGCTAATTGTGACATAAGCTTCCCTTTATATTTGGACCAGAGTGATAAAATGGAGTAAGAAGACATATAGTAACTCTGGTGCTAAACAAATGCAAGTTATATTTTGGGTGCCCTTGTGATAAATGCCTTTTCCTCTGAGATCACAGTTCCAGAACAGAGCCAAGAGTAGCCTCTCCAACATTGCCAAACAGCAGCTCAGCAGTGCCATATAATGCAACTTGACCCCTTGTCTTGATCACTGTGACAGCAGCATAAGGTAGGGGAGAATGTTAACCTTTCTTTCCAGGTGGCAGGTGCCTCTGGAAGAGGATTTATCAGCCCAAGCGTTGGATGTACTTTTGTGCAGATTGATTAATGTAGTTGCAACCACCTCCTGCCCTAAGGTGTTGGGCCTGTGTTTGTTGTTCTACTTATTGCACAGGAAAGTAGATTTTCAAAAAATTGACTGTAATAGTTTGAAAAGGGGCATTTATAAATAAGGAAGTTTCAGTTCGTACAAGGAAGGACTTGCAGCAGGGGGATTATTTCGGAGGTATTTATAATTAATAATAAAAAGATGAGTTTTGAAATTGAATAACATATTTACATAATAATTTCATATGGTAAGTTTTCTGTGTTCTTCAGAGAAGTCTTTATTTATTACTACACATATAGACACTGAGCAGATGTTAAGGTTCTGGATTAGGTTCAAATCCTGGCATCTCCATTAATCTGGGGAAATTACTTACTGCCTGTACCCTCATTGCTTGTCTCATCTGTAAGTGTAGATCATAATATTTCCCCCTTCATGTGTTTGATGGGAGGATTAAATATGTTAGTGCATGTAAGCTTTTCAGCAAATGTTAGTATTATTGTAATTAATGTTGCTGTGTCTAATAGCTTTTTGTAAAAAGTATATTGTCCCCAAAGTGCTCATTATTGAGCATTATTATATAAACACAAACACAATAAAAGGCAATAGCCTATATGCATGTCATCATTTTTTTTTAAGTTTCTTTATTTTTTGAGGGGGGAAGGGCAGAGAGAGAGAGGGAGATAGAATCCCAAAAGCATGGAGCCTGATGCAGGGCTCAGTCCCATGTACTGCGAGATCATGATCTGAGTCAAAATCAAGAGTCAGATGCTTAACCAATGGAACCACCCAGGCACCCCATCACATATTAATTATTTTAATATGCAATGTATTGAAATATCAACATATTAACAATAACCATCTGAGCTATGTGAGTTTAGATCAAATTAAAATCTTTTGTATATGGATATAATTTCCATGTTCCTAATTACTATAATCATGTAAAAATAGTAAAAATTATATAATCACTATTATAATCATGGTAATATATATGCTAGAGTACAATGATTTATCCACATTAAAAGTATAAAATTTCAATGTAAATATTAAAAGAAATAACATGTACTTGGAAAAATACTTGCAAAAGATAGGGCAAAATGTCAGTTTTTTAAACACAAGTAATGATTTCATATAATTACCTTAAAAATCACAATAGTCTCAACTATTAAATAGACAAAAAGATAAATTACACATAGAAAATATAACTAGACTCTAGTAGGTATTTACTTAATGAATACAAAAATACTAATTCAAAGGGTTCATGCACCCCAATGTTTATAGCAGCATTTTCTACAATAGCCAAATTATGGAAATAGTCCAAATGTTCAACCGATGAATGGATAAAGAAGTGATATCCATATTATATCTATATCTATTGACAGATAAATGGATACGCATAGATGATACACGTTGAGATATATATAATGGAATATTACTCAGCCATAGAAAGAATGCAATCTTGCCATTTGCAATGACATGGATGGAGCTAGAGAGTATTATGCTAAGGAAAATAAGTGACTGAGAGAGAGACAAATACCATATGATTTCCCTTATATGTGGAGTTTAAGAAACAAAACAAAAGAGCAAAGGGCAAAAGACAGAGAGAGAGAGAGAGAGAGAGAGAGGCAAACCAAGAAAGAGACTCTTAACTATAGAAAACAAACTGATGGTTGCCAGAGGGGAGATGGGGTGGGGGGTGGGTAAAATAGGTAATGGTGATTAAGGACTGTACCTGCTATGATAAGCACAGGTTGATATATGGAAGTATGGAATCACTCTATTGTACACCTGAAACCAATATTACACTGTATGTTAACTAACTGGAATCTTAGTAAAAGCTTAAAAAAAGAAAACATAAAATATAAAAGAAAATATAAACATGTAGACAATCACCCTTATTATTATTAATAACTAACCTATAAAATAACATTTTATTTCAATATTTTGATAAACAAAAAGAAGACTACTTTTCAAGTTTGTATGTGTGTTTGACATGGTTTTATACTATTGTGTTTCTGTTAGACACATGATCCCTATGTGTTACTCACATATAGATTTCTGCAGTTTTATGCATACTCTTTTGTCAACCCTATTTCACAGTCGTAGAAATTGAAGCCCAGATATATTACACTATCTTCCTAATGCCTCACAAATAGTAATTTATACTGCATAAAATCTGCATACATGTATTATGGATATATTGTACACATATATATTATATATTTTTTTGCATAAAATACAGTATAAAACAAGGGCAAGAATGGGAAAACATTTTCTATAAAAGGCCAGATGATAGTTTAGTCTGAATACCATATAGTCTCTAACAACTACTCAACTCTGCCATCATCAGAAAATCAGACATAGACAATACCTACAGGCATGACTATCTTTTGTGAAAATGTTATTTACAAAAACAAGTGGCAGACTGATTTGGCATATGGACCATAGTTTTTTGACCCCTAATCTATGGCGTATAATGTGGGTGTAATGATAAAAGGTTTGAATAGAGAAGGAATAACTGAAGTAGCCTAGGGAGCCAGGTGACTCCATCCCCACTAATGGATACTGAAGTCTGAGGAAGGATTAGTAGTTAACCATGCATTGAGGGAGTGGCATTTCAGGCACAGGGAATGGGAAACTCAAAGAATATACTGCTGCAGAGCATCTTGATTTATAAAATAGGAAGGGCACTAATGTGACTGGAGTTCAAAGCAAGAGACAGAAGCAAGGAAAAATCCATGCAGAGCACTGTAAGCCACGCTGAAGGATTCTTACAGTTGTATTAAGAACCATGAAATCGGGGTGCCTGGGTAGCTCAGTCGGTTGAGCGTCCGACTTTGGCTCAGGTCATGATCTCGCAGTCTGTGAGTTGGAGCCCCACGTTGGGCTCTGTGCTGACAGCTCAGAGCCTGGAGCCTGCTTTGGATTCTGTGTCTCCCTCTCTCTCTGCCCCTCCCCTGCTCATGCTCTGTCTCTCTCTTTGTCAAAAATAAAACATTAAAAATAAATTAAAAAAAAAGAACCATGAAATCAATTCAGTGGTTTTCCTTCTTATAAATGAAGATGTCTTAGAATATTTTCTGGAAACACACACAGAGATGGAAGGTTGTAAGCAGTAAGTTTTTTGGGTGTGCTCTCTAGGGATACCCTATATGAAAAGAAAGGTAGGTTTGGCAGAGGAAGAAGGTGATCCATGCAATTCCAGCCAAGGTCACAACCTAGTTTACAGGGAACTTGGAGATGGTCCTTCTGAGTTGCCCCAAATGGTGACAAGAGGAGAGGGCTGGTGAGATTGGTATCAATCAGTCACTGGCCAGGGTTTGCCCAATGGGAAGGGATTGCTTCCTTGGGTAGAGCCCAAGATTGGTTGAAGCACTTCATGTAGACCTACAGTAATTTCTTTTGTGGGGTCAGCATTGTGCTGAAAACAGCAGCTATTCCTAGTGACTGGAGAATATCTTCTACCTGTTTCACCATAGGAGAAGGAATCTGGGAGGATCACCTTAGACTAGATTGGATTAATGTTTTGATGAGATTATTCTGACTGCTGTGTAGAAAATGTATTGGTAAGGATCAAATGTGAAGGGAGAGAGACCTGATAGGAGTAAATACAGTGGTTCAGGTCAAAGGTAATTAAAAATTGAATGAGAACAATGGTGGTAATAGACATAGAGAGTAACTATCAGTATGAGATATAATTTGCGAGGTACAGTTCATGGATTTAGGAATATCTTGGATATGGAACATAAGAGAAATGGTGAGTCAAGGACAATTTTTGGTTTCTCATCTGCAGAATGTTGGAGTGACTGATCTGTTTCCAAGGATTTCAAATATTGGAAGAGAGGCTGGTTTAGTTCAAAAATCATGAAAAGATTTGGAACATGCTGAGACTGCGCTAACTTCAAAGGGTGGTTATGAGTAATGCATAGGATTTTGCTTTTTAGAGTTTGAGGCTGACAATAAAATGTAGAATGTATTGGTTTAATCCATGATAACTAAAGTTATGTATATGAATGTGGTTGGCCTATGTGGATCATATGGATTTGAAGACGAGTAAACTTTGGAAGATGACTTCAGGCACACCAGTATTTAACAACCCAGTAGAAGATATAAGAACAAAACAGGAGGGGCTCAGTTGGTTAAGCATTAGACTCTTGATTTCACCTCAGGTTACCATCTCAGGGTTGTGAGATTGAGCCCCAAGTCAGGCTCTGTGCTGAGTGTAGAGCCTGCTTGGGATTTTCTCTTCCCGTCTCTAAGCTCCTACCCTGCTCATGGGCGTACGTTTTCCCTCTCTCTCTCTCTCTCTCTCTCTCTCTCTGTCTCTTTCTCAATAAATAAATAAACTTAAAAAAAAAAACACAAAACAGGAGATTTGTAGTTTAATGGAAGTTAATTTAAGGGAGTATTTTAAAAATAAATAATCAACAGTGTTAATTACTACCACGTTAATACTGAGATACACATTAAAGTAAGACAGAGCGATTTCACTTAGACTTAGCAACAGATTGATAATACAGTTTGGAAGGGATTGGAGAATTAAAAAGTACATAAAATGCTAACAAAATGAAGGTCAAAACAAAACCACACAACAAAGAACAGCCTTCAAAAACAGTTTCAGGAATTTGATTTTGATGCAGAGGGCAGAATATTATATGTATCATAAGAGTACAGTTATTTCATACATTAACCAGAACATGAATCAAAACATTACCAGCAGATGAGAAACTTCCTTTTCTCTTGTTCAGTCACTGCTCTTACTGATAAGCATTATCCTGATTTCTAAAAGCATAGGTTAATTTTGAATGTGTTTGTACATTGCATGAATGGAATAAAACAGTACATACTCTCTCGTATCTGCCTTTTTAAAAAATCAACATTATATTTGTGAGAAATGTTCATATGGTAACATTTAGTTGTATGTTATTCAACCCAGGAATAAACATATCCCATGATGTGTTTATCCATTCGGCTGCTGGTGGGCACTGGGTAGTTTGCAGCTGGGGGCTATTATGAAAATCACTGCAAACAACAAGCTAACACAAATATTTAAGTGAACATATATGCATTTCTGTTGGGTATATGGTAATCCAGAATGGAATACCTGTATCATAAATTATACCAATGTTCAGCTTTAGTAAGTATGGCCAGTTTTGCATTGTGATTTTATAAATTTACACTCTTACCAGGACTGAAGTAGTTTCAGCTGTTCCCTGTTCTTATCCATACTCAGTAGTTGCTCTGTCAGTTGTTGAGTGGAGCGAAATTACATTTTGCCATCTCATTTCCTGGAAAGGCACCTAATCATATGTTTATTCGCTGTTTGGATATCATTTTTTTGTGGTTTTTTAAAAAGTATTGTTCCCCCATTTTTCAATGGAGCTTTCTGCCTTTTTTTCTTACTTGTAGAAATTTATTATATTTTTGAGATCTAAGTACTTTGTTGAATAAATGTGCTCGGGATTTCTTCTTTCACCATTTGAGTTGCATTTTTTTCTAAGTGATGCCTTCTTAACAAATTAAAATTCTTTACGTTAGTATCATTTAATTTGTTGTATTTTTATCATATGATTAGCACTTGTGTGTCCATTTATAATGCATATTCCAACGTCAAAAGATATTTTCCTATATATTCTACTAAAAGCTGTATTTTTACCTTTCAGTTTGGAATCTTGCAGTCCGTCTGGCATTATTTGTGTAAGCTAGGAGCAATATACTTTTTTTTTTTTTTTATCCTGTTGATTCAATAGCATTTAAAAGAACATTATCCCCTACTCCCACACTGCTCTCCCCTACTCCTGACCCTGCACCACTGTGTTGCATTTGTCATTGCTTAGGTAAGATATACTTGTGATACCACTTTTGTACTCTCTCTTATATTTCATTGGTCAGTACTGTTACTTTGTAATAGGCCCAGTGTTTGATACTATAAATTCTCTAGCTTTATTCTTTCTCTCTTTTCAGGATTGCCTTGCTTATATTAGCGCTCTTCAGTCTCATATACATTTTAGATTCTGCTTATCACTTTTGGTAAAAAATAAAAAGAAAAACTTGGATCTAGATTATAGTGTACCTATAGATCAATTGAAAGAAAAATAAAGTCTTCCAACCACAGACTTATTGTATATCACCACATGTAATGTTTTAGAGTTTTTAGTGTATAGATCTTATATGTTATTTGTGAATATTTTTTTTCTAGACTAGATGATTTTTTTCATACTATGTAAATAGTAACATTTTACGATACTTTGTTTAATGATCGTATTTATAAACATTTTTTTTTTCTATTGACTTTATATCCAGTGACATTGCTAAGTCAAATATTTATTCTGTTAAGTTTGTCTGTAGATTCCTTATTTAATTATTTTTTTAGGTATCTAATTATATTCTTTTATTTATTGTTATTTATGCTATTCATTTATTTTCTTTGCTTGTTATATTGGGTAGGTATTCCATTACAATTTTGAATAGAAGGGGTAAGAGTGGGCATCCTTGCTTCATTTCCTATTTTAGTTTTTCTATTTTGGAACACTCTCAATTCAGCATATCACCATTAGGTAAAAAAAATACAGTAGGTTTTATACATAGTCTTAATTAGATGAAAAAAGTTCTCTGCTATTTCTAGTATGGTTAGAAGCTTTTTTAAAAATTATTATTTGGATGTTGTATTTACTCAAATTTATTTTCTGCATAGGTCAGGATATTTTTTTCCTTATTTTCTTTGTAAATGTGGAGAATTACACTGAGCGATTTTCAAGTTTTAAACTGATAATGTATAACTAGAATTAACCTCACTAGGTACCTATATAATATTTGATACTATTTCTTGAAATTCTCCTGTATTAGGTCATACGAGAAATTTTCATTAAAAGTTTATTTCTCGTTCATATAGTATCTGACAGTATCTATCTGTATTGATAGAAACATTGTGTTCTTAGTGAATTGGAAATCTAGGCTCCTCCCCAAGATTATATTCCCATCTGAACACATGGATTGTAACGTTAATGTGGCACAGTAAGCGAAATTTAGGAAACACATACTTCTTAGCTCTGTGAAACCAAAAGTGACAAATTTCAGTAATAGCAGAATCCATGGATAAAACGAGTTACAATACTTAACTGCAAAGAAGGGGTGAGAATATAAAACAGTACCCAGTACTACTTACTGCCTCAACGATTAAAATTATAAGAATATTATTCCCTATTCCCACTCCCTATATTCAGCCCAACTTCTGGTCGAAACTCCTGTTTAGGACATCCCACCAGTATTACTGAGTTTGCTCAGCATTCACATTTAAATTTTTGGTTTGTTGGAGTGTCATTTTCTTTAGCTAGCATATTTGAACTCATTTTAAGTAGCTGGATATTTACAGTGATGTCTTTTTTTTTTTAATGTTTATTTATTTTGAGAGACAGAGAGAGCTCATGTGCCAGCAGGGGAGGGGAAAAGGGGGGGAGGGAGAGAAAGAGCCCAACTTGTGGCTAGAACTCAGCATCTGTGAGACCATGACCTGAACTGAAATTAAGAGCTGGACGCTTTACCAACTGAGCCACCCAGGAGCCTCTACAGTGACTTCTTTACAGAGACATTCAATATATATTTAGTTAATGACTAAAACAGTGAATGAATCCTGAGTTTGAATTCCTTATTTAGCATGTATTCCCTATACTATATACTTTAAAATCATTTTTCTTGGATATACTAAAAATGCAACAGAAATCACTTTTGTTTTTAAAAGTATCTTATACACTTAAAAATAAATGTAATAAAATATTATTCCCATCAATGTGTTGTAATGCAGTATATAATGCATTGATTTCAAGAAAATCATATTATCAACAGATTATTAGGGCCATGAATTCCTAATAACCTCTTTACTTAATCCTGAGCATTATTATTTTTTACTTCATTGGAATTATATTTGGAGGATTAGACCTCTTTCTGTTAATCCTACTTAGTAATATATTGGTTTCTTTAATGTGAGTCTGTACCATTAAAATAATATGTTAACTTTAATGAGCTTGTTGAAGTCAAGTTTTCAGTGCTTTTGCAAACCATACTTTCCCAAGGAAAATATTCCTCTTGCATTTATATAATTATTAACATATGACTTCTTTTCATTTACAATATTCCACAATGAGGTACAAACAAATAAACAAGCCAAAAAATGAGAATGTATAGCTGCCTTGTTTAAATAAATGAAATCTATTCTTAAAAAAACAAAAGTCATTTTAGAAATGAGCTTTTAAAAGATAGCCATTCTCCTTTCCTTTTTTTTTTTTTTTTTTTTTTCTCACACACATGCTTCAGTCCTTCATTCAACATTTATTGTGCTGGGTACTCTGTTGGGCATGAGAGTCACAAGAGAGAGAGAGAGAGAGAGAGAGAAAGAGAAAGGGAGAGCGAGAGGATCTCTGCCCATAAGCAGAAAATAATCTAGGAGGAAAAATTAGACTTGATCACCGAGACATTAATTTAAAGCTGTTATAAATTCTGCACTAGAGATACAGAGAGCCCATTAGAGTAAAAGCTTAAGAGACCCAAAAGGATAAATAAAGAAACACATTTCCTTTATGACTTGGTCACAGTTTAAAGTTGCATTTTTACTTTTCCGCATTCAGTGTCTTTATGAACTTTTCCATCACTTCAAAGAACTTGAAGTTTCAGGGCAATTCTTAGAGTCACTTTGAAATTCTTCCCATGTATTCAGCTTTTATTGCAAGTGTCTGCCACTAGGTGATTAATGACTGTTCATTAAGTATAGTTACTATGGCCAGACTTTCCATGCATAAACAAGAAAGGGGAGACAGGAATATTACTATTTAAAATTTTCACTGATTATTTCTTATAAATTAAAACATATGTATTTTATATGTGACACAATTTAGTTGGCTTAAGTTTCTTCATACATTATGTAAAATGTATATTATAAGTGTTAAAAGTAGCAAATAATTCTCAGAAGAGATTATGTACCTGTTACTAATCTATACTGGGATCAGTTGTTTATGTATTCAGTTGTGTCTTTCCTTGATCATCAAACTTCCCCAGAATATATTTTGTTTTATTTTATTTCTGCTCTTTTTCAATGGTTATCATCGTTCAACAACATTCATCATTCAGCAACATTCATTCATTAAACCTTTTACAACTAATATGTACAAGATATTGTAAACTGTTTTTGAATCCCTTTATTACTTGCTGTTTATATTCTTCCAGGAAATCTTATCTTGATACTTATTGAATTGTCAAACTCTCCTATCCTGAGCTTCCTGTTTAAGGACAAATAATTCACATTAGTTTGTGCCCCATTACTTCCTAATTCCCTAAACTGAAGCTGTTTCCTTAACTCTTTTCAGTGGGCTAAATTGGCAGACTTCAAACCTTGATGCGTGTTAAAATTATTTTGGGTATTTATTAAAATCCAGACTACTGGCATCTGTTTTCAAAGGTCTCATTTGTTAAAGGTAGGTGTGGACTCAGGGGCATGATCCAGTGCAGGTGATTTTCATGTAGGTGATTTGCATGATACAGACCATCCTGAAAGAAATATGAAGATAAGTCAAGAATAGTTATGTGTGAATGTTATTAATTAAGCACATTATTTTAATATTATTTTAATATTCACATTGGGTAATAATACTGTGTGAGACAAAGTAATGGCTTTCTCCAAGGTGCCTACATCCTAATCTCTGTGAATATCTTAGTTTATATGGAAAGGAGGAATTAGGTTGCTGTTCAACTGAAGATTATCCTGTGTTATCCAGGTGAATCCAGTGTATCAGAAGGTCCTTAAAAGTGGAGGAGAGAGGCAGAATAGTAGAGTCCAAAGGAATTATGACTACTGAAGGATGATTAGAGAAATATAACATTGAATGCTTTGAAGATGTAGGGAGGGGACCATAAGCCAAGGATCTAGGGCAGCCTCTAAAATCTGGGAAAGACAAGGAAACAGATTCTCCCCCAAAGCCTCCAGTAGGAATGCATCCCAGTCAACAATTTGTTTTTAATCCACTGAGGCATGTTGGACTTCTACACTGCAGAAGTGGAGGATGATAAATTTGAGTTGTTTTAAGCCTCTGAGTTTGTGGTAGCTTATTATAGTAGCAATGGAAAACTAATACAAACACATGATAAAGGTGTTTGGAAAAATCAATAAGAAGACATGAAAAGCAACAATCTCCTTCCCAGTGCTTCTCTACTTCTAGTTCTGCTCCTAGAAGTAACTCTTTTTAATCAGTGGCAGGTTTGTTTTGTTTTTTTTTTTTTGTTTTTTTTTTTTTTTTTTGGTTTTACTGGTATTCACTTTCAAAGATTTAAATATTATCTTTATGCTCCTATTTCCTGATATTTCTGAAGTAATATATATCCATTTTTCATGAAAACATTATAAGAATTAAAAGGTATATACTTGTTTCCAATTCCCCATTATCTCTCCACTTCTGAGAAACCAAAAGCTTTATAGTGTATTTCTTGTTGGATTTACATGTCTTGTCACATTATATTTGAAAAATATCACTAATCATTTCTATTTGAGATAAATGTGTTAGTATTCTAATTTAATACTCCACCCTTCCTACTGCAACCTTCTGTCAGATTCAACACTATATGTATTTATAATATCTCAGTTGTTAACATTTTTATCATTTGCAGAACTATAATAATTTTATGCTCCATAGATAGATAAATTATAAACGTTAACCACAGAATTTATATTATCAAGAGCATCTAAACATTTTCCTAATGGATAAATTAGTTCCTTCATTTTCTAATTTGTATTTTCCCCTAATTACTTACTATTAGTGTTAAATCGGTATTACATGCTCTGAAAGCTTAGAGTTTATAATATACATTATAATGATATATTTTACATTATATATATATTGATATGCCATATCTGACAAAAATAGCACAGAGTGTCAGAGGGTAAAATAGATATACAGCTTACAAGGTATTTATTTCAAATTATAAGTACAAAATTAACTCTAAATAGACTATAATAAATTAAGGATGCATATCCTAACACCTAATAGGGAAAAAAAATTGATGCAAAGGTGTTAGCTAAATTGCCAATAGAGGAAATATAATAAGAAAGAATACTCATTTAAGACAATGTAGGAATGAGAGGCAGATACAGAAAAAGAAAAAAAATGTTGCACAAGTAGAGGAGAAATAGTAAAATGTTAAACTGAACTGCAAACCTATCAATAATTATGCTAGGTATGAATGGTTAACTGAGGTTTTATTGCTATTCCAAATGCAGACATATTTTATTATAAAATATTGTGTCACCACTGTTTTCTCCTGAAAGTCTTTAAGCTTTGGAGTATATCAAAGTCACGGTGGTGGATACAAGTTGCCAACAATTGTAACTTCATCTTTGAAGCCTGAATTTTATCATTGGAAACACATATTACCAATTTCCTTGAACTGACAGATTCAGTGCCTTCATATATAAGAAAATATCTGCCAAATACTCAAGCCAGAGTCACCATAGTTTGTCTGTCATGGATTCTCCCAAGCAAAAATATTCCATGAAAAAGCAGCTAGTTTTCATACTTCAAAGAAATGTACAAGTGCTTCTTTTGAAGACATTCATCATACCTCTATATGCATCAGAAGAGCTATATACCTATTTCCCACTTCATCATACAGAATATTAAAAAGAAATATTCAAAGGCTGGGATTTAATAGATTTAACAATTTTTATTGCTTCATCAAGGACATTCTTAAGTAAAATGGACTTTTTTTTTTTTATCCCTGCAAATTTATGGTAGTGGAGAATACAATGATTACTATTACAGTTTGGTGCTACTTCTTTGATTTTGTGATGAGATACCAACAATGTTACTCAGTATCACTTTTGCATTATTAATATAAATGTCAATACAGTGAAAAGGCCAGTATTGTTTTATTATCATGAATATGACATTGATTTCATCATACTCTCAAAAAGTTAATTATACATATAAACTACATATGTATGTCAAAAATCCAGCAAAAGGAAAACTAAAAACACCAGGTTAATAAAATAGTAATTAGTAAGAGTTTACTGTGCACACAAAACCAGTGTGCAACCTTGGAGCTGCAAACCAACAGTGGAATGAGACTCAGAGATATATTGTTACAAGGCAGCTTATATAGTGAAAATGCAGAGGCTGTTTGTTTTTTATAAAATGATTTGTTATAGCATCAAAGTTTTTCTAGTGGCAGGTTATTTAGTGATAGAATTGGTTAAAAGTGCTTACCTTATGCCATTTTGGGGGAACAGATTGTTTATGACTTTTAGAAGCATTTACAAGAAGCAACCCAGTTAAGTTTTACTTATTTTGCAGAATAAGCTAAATTAAGATTTGCTTATGTGACATAATTAGTTTTGTTTGCTCAGGCAGTTTTTGAGTCTGCTCTTCATTTTGTATTTAATTTTAATATATAATATATATGAACTGTATATGTGTGTGTGTGTGTATATATATTTCTATGGGGAGGGGCAAACATAAACAATCCTGGTTAAAGGGTATACAGGAGAGGGGCGCCTGGGTGGCGCAGTCGGTTAAGCGTCCGACTTCAGCCAGGTCACGATCTCGCGGTCCGTGAGTTCGAGCCCCGCGTCGGGCTCTGGGCTGACAGCTCAGAGCCTGGAGCCTGTTTCCGATTCTGTGTCTCCCTCTCTCTCTGCCCCTCCCCCGTTCATGCTCTGTCTCTCTCTGTCCCAAAAATAAATAAACGTTGAAAAAAAAAAATTTAAAAAAAGGGTATACAGGAGTTTCTTATACTATTCTTGTATCTTTCTGAAGACTTGAAATTATAGCAAGATTAAAAATTGACACCAAAGTTGGTTAAATATCATGAAGTTACAAATTGTCAAATCAGATGCATGAGAATCAAAAATCTTACCAATTCCAAACATTCTAATAATTTTATTGATATGAGTAATTGCAAAGGACAGGGAGAGCACAGAGTTCAGTATTTCATTGCCCTCTCCCAGATTTTTTCTTGCCGTGTTTGAATGGATTTTGGTCCCGGTTTAACATATGAAGTTTCTGAGAGGCTATGTAGTACTCACTTACACAAAAGGGATCTATCTCAGTGATAAGATACTTTCATTTTTCTTTACTCCAATAATCACATAGCTTACACAAAAATTTTGGGAAGCCATGCCCCATAAATCCAGGGTTGGTTTAACGTAATCTAACCTAGACAGACCAGATAGAGAGCTCTACTAGTAAATAACATTAATGTTTTTCAGGAGGTGTATCATTAGCATCTTATAAGGGGATTTGACTAGATCATCTTTCTTACTTTACCTGGCTGTTCCTGATAAAGGAAGAAAATGGATTGCAGGACTACTCCTAATACTTTTGTTCCCAACCAGAAGGTGAATGGGGGAATTCTAACATATCTTTACAAATAGTTAAATCCATATTAATGTAACTAATCACAATTAGGGATATTAATGGAAACCTTCCTAATTAAATTTATGAAAGAGAGAAATCTGAATATTAGCTACATTTTAGGCTTAGGTATAAACATGTTTTGCTTGAAATGTATTTTTCATAAGGATCATTTTGTTCCTGAAATTCATTTTTTTTACCAAAATAAGTTCAGAAGCTCAAATAAATTGAAGCTTCTACATTTTTAGTAGTATATAAGACAAAATAAGTTGGTGAGCAATTAATCCACTCCGCTGACATTAAAATTGTGAAGGAAATCTTTCAAAAACTGGTCACTGTGTCAAATGCTACAGTGAAGTAAGTTAATGTGAAAACTAAGAAATAACTATGGGCGTGTCTGGGTGGCTCAATTGGTTGAGCTTCATACTTTGGCTCAGGTCATGATCTCATGGTTTCTGAGTTCAAGCCTCTCATCAGGCTCACTGCCATCAGTGCAGAGCCCTATTCAGATCCTCAGTCCCCCTCTCTCTCTGTCCCTCCACCACTCGTGTGTGCTCTCTCTCAAAATTAAAGATTAGAAATGACTATTGAATTCAACAACATACGACTGACTTATCCAAAACAACTTCAGTGGTATATAAGGGAAAATACAGATTTCTATAGATCCAAAGGTGAATGGCATCAGAGAAAGTCAAAACCTTAGTTTAGTAAAGCCCTTCAAAGTGTTTTACTATAAGGAGAATAAGAGCAGTAAATGGAAGAACATATGGATTCATATACTTTATTTTAAAATGAGAGATACAATACTGTATTTCTATTCTGATAAGGATGATCCAGTAGACAAAAATTTTATAATCTGAGTATAGTGACATTAACTGAAGGATCATAATATTTGGGTAGGTCAGGGAATAGGTTCTAGTACAGAAATGAAGAAGAAAAGAGAGTAGCAGAAATAATTTATCCATTGTAACTGTAAGGAAAATGGAACATGGAGGTAGAGATTTATGGAAATTTTTGCGAACATGATACAGCATATGTCTACTGATAGCTCCCCCTAACACACACCTCTAATCCCCATCCCCTGCCCAGTAAAATAGGAACCAAGATTATTAACTGATAGTCAAGACTGGGAGTTTTGAAGTCTGAAGGAAGAATACAAGGGTGAATAGGCTAAGTGTAAGAGAAAATTTCTCAGCAAAGTGTAAAATAGTTGGGTAGTTCTTTAACCAACAGAAAGTTTGTGGTTATAAATAATAATTGAAATGATTCAGCATGTTTGGCATGTCTCAGCTGCTGAAGGATAGTGACCTTGCCTCTTTCATTTCATTGTATTCAGGATCTATCATGGATGCTTATGGTTAACATTAAATATTTTGGAATGAAATAAATATATTATATTGATAGATGCTGATAGAAATTTTAAAACACATTCTAATTAAAAGAAATGAAAATATTCAAATAAACTAAAAATAGAAGGAATTTTTCTCAATCTTATAAAGAATATTTATTCAATAATTTATTCAATGGCAAAAATCTTACACAATGCCAAAATTCTTATTTTAAAAATGTGGCTCTCAATTACTTGACAATCACCTCATCCAGAGGTGGGATCTGTGTTCCTTACTATGAATGTGAATGAACTTTGATTGTTATAAATAAAGTTCTTTGGAAATGATATGACCTGTCTTTCTTGGCTAGGTCATGAAAAGTGATAGTTTCTGCCTTGCTCTCTGGAATATTCATTCTTGAAGCCTCCAGGTAACAAGTAAGCAATCCAACTGTTCTGAGGATGCCATGCCTAGAGGAGCCCAGAGTAGCTCATGCTGAGACCACACATAGAGGCTATAAAATAGAGATATGTAGCCAGCCTCCAGCTAAGTACTTCCCTGCCCCCCTCCTCCAGCTCCTGGGCACCAGCATCTGGCTGCAATCACATTAGATAATGACCTAAGACAGAAACACCTGGTCAAGGCCCTCTTGAATTTCTGGCCCATAAAGATTATGAAAAGTAATAAAATGATTTCTTTATAGTTTTAAACCACTAAGTTTTAGGGTGATTTGTCATGGAACATTACATAAACAGAACAAAATTATATATGCAGAAATAAGACAGTGTTTTTTAAGCTATTGGACACTGTTCTCTCATTTAAAAATTGGAAAAGGTGATTATATGAAAATATATTTATCAACATGTAAAAAAATGTATATATACATATATATATGTATATATATATGAGAGAGAGAGTGATTAGAAATAAACATGTCATTGCTTTCAGAAATTAGGGAATTTTAAGTAGAAAATCTAAAAAAAAAATCAACCAGGAAGAAAACTATTCAAACAAAAAGGAAGCTAGTAAGGTGACCAGATAAAAGAAACTAGATAAATGCATTTAAATCAGTTTCAGTTTTCGGAACTGGAAAACCTCATGACAAAATATGAGAAAAAGTACCTTTTAAATAATACAATTGACAGAATGTTTAGGAGTAAATAAGCAGCAAATATCTAAAAATTTTATTAGGATATTAATGAAAACATAAAATAAGATCTAAATCAATGGAGAGAAAAACATCTTCCTAAACGTTAAGCTCTGAAATTCTGAAGATTTTTAATATGTCAGTCAATATAATTTTTCAATGTAAATTGATAAAGTGATAATAAAATTTACTTGGGTGAATAAACAGAAGAAAATACATCAAAACTTATTTTTTAAGTAAAAAAATATGGATAGGCTTTTCTAACAAAATTCAAATTGTGATGCTATATTTTAAAGTAATAAAGGATAGAATACATTTTTTTATTCGGTCCTAATCCTATAAAAGAAGAATTCTTTTTTGGTAGAATGCATTTTCAATAAACAATAAGATTAAAGTCAGTTTGTTGAGCGCCATCAAAACACATTACATTTCATTGCGTGTAAATAATGATAAAGTATGGAGCAAAGCTTTCAGATTTTTAGAATTACCTTTCAGAGAATCCTATGGCTAATGTAAGGTACTGTCCTAAACACTCACAACTTTCTATTGGTCATTGTTAGATAATGCTGAATAAATGGAGAAGGGCAGCAAGTACTCAGATATTCGTGTTAAGCACTATCCAATAACTGGAGTAGAGAAAGGGGCAACTTAGAAACAAAAGCATTATGTTTAATGTTGAAAGAGCCCATACCCTCCCTATCGTGGAACTATGTTAGGTTAAATTATTTGAATGCTACATATTAAACATATTTTCATATTGATAGGAGCTTTGTTTCTATGTGAGGTGAAAATGAGCGATAGACATTTATTAAATATAATCCATTAGATACTAAAGAATGATCAGTAATTCTTGTCACACAAGAATTTCCAGCCTTCTCAAGTACTAGCTGCTATTTCTTTAGCCTCATAAAATGTTTGGAAAGGAATTTATGACTTTAACTCCTGTGAAGTCACATTTATGATGATGCTCCTGCGACTATTTTATTTGATGCCTCATAAACGACAGTGGAATGTTTATTTTTAAAACATGGGTTTTAAAAGTTAACACTGCATTTTTATTTGATTTAATCTTTCATTTTATGATGAAGAATTTGCATTGCCAATGACTTTGCATCATAGTGTATTAATGAGAAACATGAAAAAAATTGTGTAGACCTTTCAGATATTATGTCAGTTGAGTTATATTTTGATCCACAAGTGTTGGCATGTGAAATATTCATAACCTCAATAATCTATTATTTTGTGATTCATGAAGGCAGGTAAATCATTATATGTTCATCCTGAAAAAAATGTATGTTTTTCAAATAGAAACACTTTTATGCCAAGATCTGAATCATTTTAGAATGGGAAAAATTAATTATTGTATTTAGAGCTGGTGTTGATGGTATCCTATTATATTGGTATTAAAACCTACTAGCAGGTTGGGGCGCCTGGGTGGCGCAGTCGGTTAAGCGTCCGACTTCAGCCAGGTCACGATCTCGCGGTCCGTGAGTTTGAGCCCCACGTCAGGCTCTGGGCTGATGGCTCAGAACCTGGAGCCTGTTTCCGATTCTGAGTCTCCCTCTCTCTCTGCCCCTCTCCCATTCATGCTCTGTCTCTCTCTGTCCCTTGAAAAAAAAAAAAAAAAACTTAAAAAAAAAAAAAAAAACCTACTAGCAGGTTAATTCTGAAACCTGGTGTGATAGAGAAAATACTTACTATGTACCTCCTCTGTGCACTGCATCACTCACTGGCAATGCAAAAATGGCAATGACGTGGCATCTAATCCCTGCCTTCATAGTGTCATTTTCTAGTTAGTTTATATAATAGATCTACATACATTATGTCCCATAAAAAAACATTTCAAACAATCTGTGTTTCCTTCTAATTATTTATAAATATGTATGTATATACATACATGTATCTTTGAGATGTTCTAAAATATTGTATATATTTATTATATTTAAACATTAATATAATGTGCTAAACAATTGTATGTGTGGTATGTGTATATATAAATATTTATACATATAAAATTGAAAGGTTCAGTCTCATTGATATTTCTTCAATAGTCATAAATTACTGATTGTAATGGAATGGAATCATTATAGTTTTACTATTGATTGAATATTAACTTATTAATTTAACCAAACGGTGAACTAATGAATAAACCAAAATGAACTAATTTAACTCCATTGGCAAGACACATTATATGCCATGAGGTAAAAGTATTAAATTTATTTCATTAAATGTTGTAGAAGCTATTTTTCATCTATGATTAACAGCAAACACTATGGCATTCTTTTAATGTAGACTATATGACAAAAGTCAGAGTAGAATTAAATATTTCCAAAAGCTATACCTGATGTAAAATTCAGTTATGAAAGCAATAGCTTATGAGTGAATTTACTAATAGCAACATAGGAAAGGATAAGACCATAAGAAATATTTTTACATGATTGAAACTATTAATAATGAAATGAAAGAATGAGAAAAATACAAGAAAACAAGATTTGGGAGTTAAAACGGAAAACATCAATTCCAGAAGAGAAAAGACATTTCCATGCTTAGAAAGAAACTTATGTGAAGTGAATCCAATATTCAGCATTACCAATGGAGGAAAATATTTTGAAAAACTAATACAGAAATCCTCCAGGTAGAAAAAAAAAGCAACATATTGATGAAATTCTTGGCTAATATTATGTTTCTTACTAGAAAAAAGGGTTCTTCATTACCATAAATTTTTCATAATCTCATTTTACATATTTAATATTCTAATATTTTTATTAGATTTTTATACTTAAGCAATATGCATGAGAGTTTACATTTATACAACATCTGGTTATCTACATTGGATTAGATCATTAATGGGCTTCTAAAAATTATTGACATGTGATATCTATCCCAAAAAGAAAAAGATTAAATCAGAACATTTAGAGGTATTTTCAAAAGCTTCCTATGTGATGATCATGTTTAGGGAGAGTTGGGATACATAGCCATAAAAGCTCTTCAGATTCAGCCAACCAAATGAACTCATGGTTTTCCAATACAACTTAGTTGTTTTTTGTTTGTTTGTTTTGTTTTTTTCCAATAGCCCCTACAACAAACAGGACACCATCTTTCATCTTGTTCTACAAGCCAGCCGGGGAGCTATTTATCACACTTCCCTTCTTTCACTTCCTATGTCTGATACAACATCAAATCAGCTTTACCCTCTAAATATTTTGCATGGCTGGCACTGGTTATGTTTCTACATCCTCTCACAATGATCTATGATGAGAGTGTCCCTAAACTCCCGTTCCACCTGGTAACTCACCAACAATTCTCTGCACTGTAGTCAAGGATACTATTTTAAGAAAAAAAATCTAATCATGTAGCTTTCTTCCATAAAAACTGTCTTACTAGCATAAATAAATTTCAAATGGATCATTACAAATAATATTAGTATTATAATTAAGGCATACGTTGATTCATTTTCAGGGCAAACAGTGATGCCTATCTTATGATTATATGAACAGTTTATGTATCAAATATTATATTTAATACAGAGTTGTGGTAGGCTACTAAATTTTTTCCTACTGAATCAGAATTAATATCAAAGTAACTTGTTGCATATGAACACCTACATTTATACACAAGGTTTCTATGTATTTTAAGTGACTGGGTTCTTAAGGTTGACGATTATTACAGTATGATGAATAAGTACTTGACAAAAATAGAATTAATAGACATTACCATTTTACATAAAATCAAATATTTTGGCTGAATATGTTTTTATAGTTCATTATCAATTCACAGGGGACATAAATGTTTTTAGACATACACCAAGTAGCCATTTCCTCCTAGATTTTTTTTGTACAAAAGGTATTTAGTGCTAAATGTTTTTTTAAGTTGGCTGTTTTTATTTTTATTTATTTTTAATAATTGAGATAATCATGCCTTAATGTTAAATAGGCATTTACTCCATGTAAAGTATATGCTTTCTACTCCATAGATAGTTATTTGCCCTTATCATCTTATAAGCCCTATGGTTCCAGGATTTGAAAAAGGTAATTAAATATAAAGCAGAGGGTACTTTTGTGGAGAAGGCACCTAATAATAGAGGTTAATTAGCTGCTTGAATGGCAACAGGGCTATAATGAAATGCCACAAAGGACCACATAAGCAATTAAAAACAGAGCAAATACCTTAGAATCCTATTGTATTTTTTACACACCAAATTTAATAAACACCACACAAGTGTTTTCTAGGATTTACACGTTCAGTTTTAAAATAAAGACACCACAATTTTATTTTATTTTTTTCTTTTGCAAGTTTTTCTTTAAATTACAGTTCATTTAATAATAGCTTTATGTGTAGAATTTTGTGGCTCATCATTTACACACAACACCCAGTGCTTATAACAACAAATGCTCATCACCCATTTCATCCATTCACCTGCCCACCTCTCTTCCTGTAAACCTCAGTTTGTTCTCTGTAGTTGGGTTTCTTATGGTTTGCCTTTCTCTTTTTCCCCTCTATGTTCATCTGTTTTGTTTCTGAAATTCCACATATGAATGAAATCATATGGTATTTGTCTTTCTCTGACTGACTTATTTCACTTAGCATAATACACTCTAGCTCCATCCATGTTGTTACAAATGGCAAGGTTTCATTCTTCTTTATGGCTGAGTAATATTCCAGTGTGTGTGTGTGTGTGTGTGTGTGTGTGTGTGTGTGTGTGTGTGTGTATATACACACACACACCACATCTTCTTTATCCATCCATCAATTGATGGACATTTGGGCTCTTTCCATAATTTGGCTGTTGTTGAAAGTGCTGCTATAAATATTAGGGTACATGTGCCCCTTTGAATCAGCATTTTTGTAACCTTTGGATAAATACTTAGTAGTGCAATTGCTGGATCATAGGGTAGTTCAATTTTTAACTTTTTGAGGAAACTCCACACTGTTTTCCAGAGTGGCTGCACCAGTTTGCATCCCCACCGACAGTGTAACAGGGTTCCCCTTTCTCCACATCCTCACCAACATCTGTTGTTTCCTGAGTTGTTCATTTTAGCTTTTCTGACAGGTGTGAGGTGGTATCTCATCATGATTTTGATTTGCATTTCCCTGGTGATGAGTGATATTGAGCATCTTTTCATCAGTCTATTAGCCATCTGCATGCCTTCTTTGGAAAAATGTCTATTCATGTCTTCTGTGTATTTCTTAACTGGATTATATGTTTTTGGGTGTTGAGTTTTATTAGTTTTTAATATATTTTAGAAACTAACCCTTTATCAGATATGTCTTTTGTAAATATCTTCTCCCATTCAGTCAGTTGCCTTTAGTTTTTTTGTTTCCTTTGCTGAGCAGAAGCGTTTTATCTTGATGAAGTCCTGGTAGTTTATTTTTACTTTTGTTTCTCTTGCCTCAGGAGACATATCTAGTAAGAAGTTGCTATGATAGATGTCAAAGAAGTTGCTGCCTATTTTATCCTCTAGGATTTTGATGGTTTCCTGTCTCACATTTAGCTTTTTCATCCAGTTTGAATTTATTTACTTATTTTTCGGTATGGTGTAAGAAACTTATTTTTTGGTATGTTGCTGTCCAGTTTTCCCATCATTTGTTGAAGAGACTGTCTTTTTTCCATTTGATATTCCTTCCTGGTTTGTTGAAGATTAGTTGACCATGTAGATGAGGACACCACAATTTTAAAATGAGAAATCTATGTCTTATTTTACAGCTCAGTTTATTTTTTTAATATGTTCTCTCTTTACTCTGTGATATTCAGTAAATGTTTGAATCTTTTTGCCATTTAGAATTACAGATCTTCTTGCCTTAAGTGCAAACCTCTTTATATTCTCATTTTAGAAAGAGTGACAACATTTCTGCAACACCAATGATTGTAGTATTCAAATTAGATTTTTTTTTTTTTTTTTTGAGAAGAGCAAGAAGGAGGGAGAGGGGCAGGGGAGAAGAGAGAGAATCTTAAACAGGCACCACACTAAGCATGGAACCTGATATAGAGCTTGATCCCACAGCCCTGGGATCATGACCTGAGCCAAAATCAGGAGTCAAATGCTCAACCAACTAAGCCACCTAGGTTCCCCTCAAATTAGAGTTTGTAAAAGTAGCACTGTTTGACTTCTTCTCATATATTCATTGTTTTATGTTACAGTTCATGTTACTGGTCTATTACAACAGTTCGTATTCAACTGGAGTTCAGCCAGTGTAGATGCAGGATTTTTTTCCCCTCTTGAAGCAAAAATGTGATTACAAAATATTCATAGATATAACAAGATGTGAAAAACAACACTTTCTCATCCAAAATAATGGTAAGGAAACAATCATTGATTGTCTTTTCATTCCAGGCACTATGTTAAGCATTTGCCTCATAAGTTCTTGGGGAGACAGACTTGCAAATACAATACATGGATGCCAAAATTCATCCCAGCATTGCAGAGGTTGTAAAACTATATATCCCTTTCAGAACTTTCTAAATTAACCCTTGTCAGATGTGGTTAGTGGTTACTGGACAGGGAGGAATCCCCCAAAAGACAGAGTCAGAGAACAATGAATAATTCTCCTAGAAAACAGAATCTATTCTAATGAAAATTTCCCCTTTGCCAGAGCAAGGATTTTCCTGATATCTCCATCAGGATTTTTTTTTGTTTTAAGCTTCTAAAGGAACCAACTATGACTCATTGAGCTATCTGACTATTTAGTGAGGAATTCCTGAATCTCCCAACTGGTCCTTCATCTCCATGATAGAATGAAAATAAGATTGGAGCCAAGTATTTTCGTTGAGAGACTTGTTAAGGGTTATACCTGGTTGTTAAGTGATCAGTGCCCTGGTGTTATATTATCAAATTAAGGTCATAAAAATCTAGCAATACAGAAAATGATGGTATAGAATAGGCCTCTTAACAGTTAGTGACTATTTGTAGCAAGCTTTAATACAACATCCAGATCCATAATAGACTGTGAAACTTGCCTTAAACTATTTTAACCATGTTAAGTCCTTCCTTAGCCACATAGATGCCAACTTTGCTATCCTAGAAACTGTAGTACAGTATGATAAAGAATAATAAAATAGACTAATAGATTTTCCCATCCAGGGTGCATGAGAATTAGACTCATAAATTGATAACAAATTATAATTTCTAGCCTTAAAACCTTATATTTCAGGGGGTATTTTTGGAAATGTGGATGGATAGCACTAATCTTACATACATACTTTTTAAACTAAATGGAAGGTGATAGTGGCTTTTTATAAAAGGCAATACAAGTTTCAATACTGGCTGCATAGCAAATGTCATGAATAAGAATATGGATACTCTTTCCTAATAGAGTCACATGTAGATAGTTGAAATTATTCTCTATGATGAGGTCAGTCATTTTAGGATTGTGAAGAGAAGTAGATAATACTCCTGTAAGGTCCTTTGTCTTGAGTTTGGGGATTACCATGAAGCAGTGTGCAACCTAATAATTAGTGACTGACGTAGATTGTTATGACCACAGTTAGGGGTAAAAAGTGATGGAAGTTACAACATGCTGTGTCTAATTGTAAGAAAGTGGCAAAGGAAAAGAACCAGACTCCTGGCATTTGAATTTGAATTCATCTACTTTTTACTGAGGTTTTGTAATAAGAATAATACTAATTTTCATTAATGAGTTTTTTTTTTTTTTCTTTAGCTTCCCAGGTCTAGACTCTGAGTCTTTGAGGGAGGCAAAAATTCTCAGACTTGACCCAACTAAATTAGATTTCCTCTCTTTAGATTTGGGCCCCAAATCAGATTATTCTAACTACAATAGACTTGTTTCCTTCTTTCCGCTTTTCCCTCCTTTCAGGAATCCACAGACCACACAGCAGCTTCTTGATACTTTCCTGTCCTGGAAGTAAAGATCTTATCTAATTGAAACTTTTACCCACAATGTTGGAAGGAAGAATGTGGGATATGGAGAATCACAATCACTTAAACCTTTCTAGCACTCTGTATTTGTTTTACCTTGCTACATTCAAAAAGCATCTTTCAAATGATAGCATCATATCTTTTTTCTCAGCTAACCTTCTGAGAGATTTTATTTTTCCATAAATTAGTTGTCTGAATTGAAGATAGAGGATAGATAGACACATATATTTCAGATGTCTTCCATATAAACATATTTTATCAGATTTATGTTTCTTATTTCTAGATATACACATATTTTCAGTTTAAGTGAATGGTAAATAAGCTAATTATAATCTTCACATATAAGTTATATGTTATAAAAATGATTGTTCAAAACCTACTAAAAAGAAAAAAAAGAGAATATAAGTAGCCTCATTTGAAACAATGTGCTAAAAATTTAGTAAATATTCTAATGTTTAAAAAATCTATAAGGAAATCTATAAAAAATCTATAAGGAAAATCTATAAGGAAACAATATTAGTAAAATTGTTATATGGGAAACATACTATGAAATTGATATTAAAATACATATAGATTCTGTAGAAATGAATCTAAATAATATGAGCAGATAAATTTTAATGTCTGATAGTCTAAATATATTACAGTTACATTTTCATCTATAGAAGTCAGATATCTCTTAACATTTCAAAACTTAACAAATTATTTGCCATAGGACTTTGGTATGAATTAACAAAAAATGTTCCTTTTGTATTAGTATATGCAGATTTTCATGTTCATATGTGGTTAAATAAAATATTAGATTCCTTCCTATTAGAACTGTGGTTTAGAATACCATGTTATGAATTATTTTCAAAGAAAAATGGTAAACGCCCTGATTGTATTGTAATAAACCATGTTAAATGGAAAGATGGGACTACCGCAGATAAAATTTCACAGGGTTGGGAATCTCAGGCCCTGGCATAATTCATGGAGAACTGCTAATGCTTCAGAAGAAGACAGGTGGATTTTATAGTTCCAAAAATCTATTTCTCAAGAGTATAGAAATAAGTAGACCTTATGGGTGATCGATGGTGAGGATAAATGGAATAGAAGGAGCTTTGAAGGTTCTTTGGAGATCACAATCATCTGTGCCCTGAAGAAGAATATATTCAGAATACTGAATTTGTTTTCATAATTAGTACTTTTCCAGTTCCAGTGCGTGAGAAAAAAGGAGCAATAGAATCCTTTTCTGAGAAGTCCAGAATAGAGTAAGCTATTATATGAAGTTTTTAAATATTCCGGTAACTGCTAGGTCATGAATTAATGACTACTTTATCAGAAAGAACTGAAGACAATTTAATAGATCCATTTCTAAACAGTGTAATAAGACTATTTATAATGGGAAAACATTGTAGCTTTTCTTTACTATAGTTTAAAATGATTGTCTTGTCTTGGACAAGAGTGAGCCCTGTTGGGAATTTAGGACATTATATATAACAGAAAAATTTATTTATTTATTTATATTTATTTATTTATTTATTTATTTATTATTTAAAAATTTTAAAATTTAAACATTTATTCATTTTTGACAGTGAGAGAGACAGGGCATGAGTGGGGGAGGGGCAAAGAGAGAGGGAGACATAGAATCCAAAGCAGGCTCAAGGCTCCGAGCTGTCAGCACAGGGCTCCAGCTCATGGTATGCGAGATCATGACCTGATCTGAAGTCGGACGCTTAACCTACTGGGCCACCCAGGCATCCCCATAAAAGAAAAAGAAATTTAAATCAAAGAGTTAAAGATCATGTAAATGATCATTAATATTTTTTAATATATTATTGTTTGATGGGCAAAATCAGTTAAACTGACAAAGTGAGACAGAAAAACAATTGCCTCTGATATTAGAAAAAGGGTTCACATAATTAATTTTGAGGTAATCTGTAAAATACTAATCAGAGATGTAATTAACAGTTGGTATTTTCTCTTCATTTTTAAAACAACTGCTTTAGTGAACATCTTGAAATCTATTTAGTTATTAGTGTAGCAAAAATTTTGGTGGGGTGCCTGGGTGGCTTGGTCATTAGAGCACGTGACTCTTGATCTTGAGGTTTTGAGTTCAATCCCATGCTGAACTTAAAAGAGATTACTTAAAAGAAATCTTTAAAAAATTGATGTATTAAAAAACATTAATATAAATAGACTTTTATTCAAATATATATTTCTTAGTTTGTATAAAATACATCTGAGTTTGGCAATTGGATGGCAGTCTTTTCAAAATCCTCTCTTCACTTGAAACAATTCTATTATTAATGTACCTCTTCTAGTACAAAGTAGGTCTACTAACAAATATTGTGTACCTATTTTTATTTCTCTTGTTTGCTGATTTAATGAGTTTTCAAACTTTATTGAAGAAAAATTGGCAAATATATTGTATATATTTAAAGTGTACAACATGATTTTATATTATGTGTAGTTTACTACTATATATTTATAGATATATAGATGGATAGATAGATAGATAGATACTTTCCCAAAATAAAAGGTATATGTGATTTTCTGTATTCCTTGACCACAAATCATATTGCATACTCATATTATAGACATTGGCTTACTATAGCTCGCAAAATTTTGCTATTCCAACGTGTTACTCAAGAGGTAATCAACTCAAGAATCAATTCAAGAAATAGTCTCATAATTTGATGACTAAATACTGAGGAAATTTTAATTTAGTTATAATTGTATAAGATATTTATTTTCACTAAAGTACATGTGAGTTCATATAATAACAACAACAATAATAATAATCCTTCCCAAATAATGAATTCTCTGAAGTACTGAACTAATTATATCATGAGAAAGTTGATTTTCAAAATATCGAAGTAAAATATCTAAATATCTTCTCCTTTTCTCTTTACTCTGTATCAGTTGGTCACTCCCTGGTCTCATTTATTTACTTTACTGTGTTGTAATAGAAGGTAAGCACCCTGAGGCAGGGACGTTGTCAATTTATTCACTCAAATAGCTCCACTTTCTAGAAGAATACTGAAAATAGTGGAGTTACAATAAAATTGTCCAATAAGTAATTGATTAAACTTAAATTTTTTCACTCCTTATTTCAGGAAATTGTATTAATCTCCTTTCGTCTGTGAAGTAAAATTTGTTTGGAAAGTTAACTGGAAGCATGTAAGCAATTGTAATTACAGGGTGTGTTTATAAACGTTTACTATCTAGGGGCGCCTGGGTGGCGCAGTCGGTTAAGCCTCCGACTTCAGCCAGGTCACGATCTCGCGGTCCGTGAGTTCGAGCCCCGCGTCAGGCTCTGGACTGATGGCTCGGAGCCTGGAGCCTGTTTCCGATGCTGTGTCTCCCTCTCTCTCTGCCCCTCCCCCGTTCATGCTCTGTTTCTCTCTGTCCCAAAAATAAATAAAAAACGTTGAAAAAAAAAATTTAAACGTTTACTATCTAAACTGAACTACACATTGTATTTGGAACTTTTTTCCATCTAATATTGGTCATTCTTCCTATCTGTGTGCTCTCTTAGCTTGTTTCAAGAAATTCTGTGTATGTAGCCAGACTCAAGAGAAATTGTTCCTTCAGAATATCATGCTACTGTGGGATCTCAGCCATACTTGCTTTAGTTTGTTTGTTTTTGCCAATGTTAATTCTAATGAGTACTATTGTTACTCCTCCTGGTGGAATCTTTAATAACTTAATTATTTATATAAATCAGTTTGGTTGTCTATGGATAGACAGTTATGTAACTAATTAGATAAATAGTATGCCAATCTTTTTTTTTTTTTTTTTTTTTTTTAATATTCTCAGCCCTCTAATGTCCACAAATCTGGGTCTTATTCACATTTACCTCTTCTGTAGTTACTTAGGGCTCAGCAATTTTGTTAGATGAATGCATAAATGAGATATAGGAAAAATTTTTACATAGAAAATATCATATAAAATCTTTTTTGAGGCTGTTGTTATTTAATATGGTTACTAAACTCTAATCTGAGATTCTGGTCCTGTAGAACACAGCAGGAACTACAAAAGCTAGTAATACCAGTCTATGAGTCTTATATGTACTCTGTGAAGTAAATTATATTAAAAAAAATCTCTTCCAAATACCAAATAATTATTTTTCAATAATCAGAAGTGACTATTTTATATTTATTAACATTTTATGCACAGCTTAAATATTACTAATTTCTGTAAAACATCCTTGTCTCAATTATTGTTAAACTCCTATGTAATGCAGTTTTTATAAAGTATTTCATTATTTTAAATTATTTTCAATTCTGATATGGAGACCTGGCTAAATCAAAAACAGCATGATTACTTTCTCTAGTCATAGACTTGCAAACATTCATATCTCACAAAAGTATGCCATTTATCACAAAAGGAAATGGATGTATGAATTAAGTTTGCTCAGGGCAAAACTTTCACTGTTACTGACAAAACAAGTAAATGCACTTGCCCAGTTAATGGCCAGTTAATAGTGTTACCATTATATACAAAGGACAAGCTATAAGATATAGACAGATTTGATATAACATAAATAAAAATACTTTACCAACAGAGTAGAACTTGCATAGATTTTGATACTAAAACATATATGTATATGGTTTTTGCAGAAAACTTCATTAAAATGGAAATTGAATTTTCATTGAGAGAAGAAAAAAATAGCAATTTGGGGCAAATTCATTGTTGCATGTATCTATAATGTGTGTCTGTAGCATAATTTTAGCTATATAATTGGTTTTCTTACAAAAGTCAAAGGCCCCAATTCTTCCTTCAGTACAAAGCAAAAAAGTATACACATATAATTATGAATTTTATATGAAAAACAAATGACAGAATTTTGCTTAGTATGTTTATTTCACAATGTTAGCTACTGATAAAAATGTACAGTATGTCTAAAGCCAAGCAATATGATATGAGTTTATGTTTAGTGGGAAAATAATAAACACATTTGGCTTTGTGGCTTTCTATATAATTATCAATATTTTATAGTAATTTTTTCATAATTAACTATTTTGACTTGTTTGTTGATCAAATACCATAATAATGAGTCTCAAGTTACCAGAGTGAGAAAAATAAAAACTATTTTTATAAATGTTTGTTGTAAGCCCTAGATCATATGCTTTATATAAATTTATGTCACCAAATGTAATGATGATTCTAAAGGCAGGGTATATTATTTCCATTTACAGATTAAAAATACAAATAAACATTCTTAGGAATGAAATGATTTTCTCCATTAAATATTGCTGATATCTGAGACTCAAACCACTTATCAGGAATTCAAACATGGTTTTTTAGACTGCTGTGTCCTGGTACTTTTTCCAAGATACAAATCGCTTTTAATTTTCTGTATATTTTCTGGCAAAGCTCTGAAGTATAATGGACCTATGTTAGCAATATGGATTATCAGATCATTAGAAAAAGCTTATATTCAAAAGCTTAACATTTTCCCCATATTTTTGTTAATGTAATTTAAAAAATTTCTCAGTAGGTAAAAAATAGCCACGAATCAAAATTCAAAAATTCCAGGGACTAACATTTCAAAAGTGAGTCCCCTTTTATGCCCTTGCCACCTGCTATACTATTTCTTTACAAGAGTCAGCTATTGTTAATGTGGAAATGTTGGGGTTCAGAGTGAATGGGCAAGAAAGAATTCTTGAGACATCTTCAGTGCAAATAGGTGGTTTTATTAAAGTACGGGGACAGGGGCGCCTGGGTGGCACAGTCGGTTGAGCGTCCGACTTCAGCCAGGTCACGATCTCGCGGTCCCTGAGTTCGAGCCCCAAGTCGGGCTCTGGGCTGATGGCTCAGAGCCTGGAGCCTGTTTCCGATTCTGTGTCTCCCTCTCCCTCTGCCCCTCCCCCGTTCATGCTCTGTCTCTCTCTGTCCCCAAAATAAATAAACGTTGAAAAAAAAATTAAAAAAAAAAAATTAAAGTACGGGGACAGCACTTGTAGGCAAAAAGAGTTGCATTGGGGTTGTGAGAGTTGGCCGATTATATACATTCAGGTTGGGACGGGGTCAGGGATATCTTTAAATCTCTAAGGAATTTTGGAAGCAACTTTTCCAGGACCTTGAAAGGGCTGGTTATTGTTAGGAAAAGGTCATTTATTACTGTCTAATAAAACCTTAGTCATGAGACCCTTCAGATGTAAATCAGTAGACCATATGCTTGGAGGATGATTGCTAACATATATCTTCAGGAGTGAGATAAACGATGTTTCCAAAGGAATTTTCATATGTTAAAGGAGACTTATGGTATCCTGGAGGTCAGGCTAATGTTAAGCTAATATTGCCTTTGCCCTTAGCAAAGTATCAATATCAAGGCAGTTGAGTTCGTAGAAGAGGGTCACTCTGCCTCTCTCATGGACTTGTCAACGGGCTGTAAGTTGTAAGGAAATGTAATTTTTTACTTGGCCTTGGTCCCTCACATCAATTGTTACCATTCTTTCTGTATGTAACTAGATATAATTTATTCATATAAAAACATGCATTTATATTTTATTTAAACAAATGGCATGATGCATCAGAAAAATAATTTTGTCTAATCTTCAGAAGTTAATTTTAATCTGATGCATATTGGTAATCAATCAGCTAAATAATAGAGATACTGAACATTTGGATCTCCCTATGTGGTATATTTATTGAGGACATGGTCTATGAAGTAGGACAGATTTGGGTTCAATTACCAGGTGTGTCATGTGCTTAAACTTTATAAATCTCATGTTCTTGATCTTTAAAATCTGAATAAACTTCTCAGGATTTCTAATAGAATTGAATGAGGTGACAGATCTGAAAAAAACAGTGATAATGGTGCACGATAAATATTAATACATAATACCTATTATAAATGTTAGTCATGCTGATTAGTTTTGTTGATAAAGTGTACTTTTGACTTTTTTTTAAGGAAAATGTTTTAGGAATTTGATCATAAAATATAAACCTCTTTGTTCATTTAAAATCATTTTTCATCAGGGAAATATAAATCAAAGCCACACTGAGATACCACCTCATACTGGTCAGAGTGACTAAAATGAACAAATCAGGAAACTACAGATGCTGGTGAGGATGTGGAGAAACAGGAATCCTCTTGCACTGTTGGTGAGAATGCAAAGTGGTGCAGCCATTCTGGAAAACATTGTGGAGGTTCCTCAAAAAGTTAAAAATAGAGCTACTCTATGATCCAGCAATAGCAATGCTAGGAATTTACCCAAGGGATACAGCAGTGCTGATGCATAGGAGCCCATGTACCCCAATGTTTATAGCAGTGCTTTCAACAATAGCCAAATTATGGAAAGAGCCTAAATGTCCATCAACTGGTGAGTGGGTAAAGGAGATCTGGTTTATATATTCAATGAAATACTACTTGGCAGTGAGAAAGAATGAAATCCTGCCATTTGTAGCAATGTTGGTGGAACTGGAAACTATTATGCTTAGTGAAGTAAGTCAGTCAGAGAAAGACAGGTATCATATGTTTTCACGTATATGTGGATCTTGAGAAACTTAACAGAAGACCATGGGGGGAGGGAAGGGAAAAAAATAGATACAAATAGAGATGGAGGGAGGCAAACCACAAGAGGCTCTTAAATACAGGAACAAACTAAGGGTGGATGGGGGGTGGGGAGGAGGGAAAGTGGGTGATGGGCATTGAGGAGGGCACTTGTTGGGATGAGCACTGGGTGTTGTATGTAAGCCAATTTGACAATAAATTATATTCATAAGAAAGAGAAAGAGAAAAGAAAGAAAGAAAGAAAGAAATAAAGAAAGAAAGAAAGAAAGAATATTTTTAAACAGATTAGGAATCAAATCTTTATAAAACTTAAAACTAAGTTTGTCTTC
The DNA here is from genome assembly GCF_028749965.1 of Puma concolor. Taxonomy (NCBI): domain Eukaryota; kingdom Metazoa; phylum Chordata; class Mammalia; order Carnivora; family Felidae; genus Puma; species Puma concolor. The sequence continues at coordinate 23,115,744 of NC_141683.1, forward strand.
AAATAAAAGATACTTGTAAAGTTTTTCATGCCAGTATTTAGATAATTATATCCTATGTTCTCCTATTTTTAAAGTTGATTTATTTATTTTGAGAGAGAGAGAGAACATGGGCAGGAGAGGGTCAGAGAGAGAGGGAGAGAGAGAATCCTAAATAGGCTTTGCACTGCTAGAATGGAGCCTGATACAAGGCTCAATCTCACGAACTGTGAGATCATGGCCAAAACCAAGAGTCAGATGCTTTACTGACCGAGCCACCCAGGCACCCCATAGGCTATCGTCCTTTACCTATTTTAATGAGTTTATTATTTAACAGATAATAATGATATATAATATGTTATATGTATAATATATATGTTATATATATATATATATTATCCGTTAAATAATATATTTATCATTTTATAATTATTTTTAATAATAAATATTTTTTAAAAATAATAAAATTATTTTATAATATATATATTTATATTATATATTCCATATGGTAATATATTTATATTATATAGTATATATATTTATATTATGTATATATATTCCAAATATTAAAACATGTTTAATGTAGTCTACGTGGTCATGGGCATTAGGTTATGAATGTGTAATAGGTCATTATTTCCTCAACATTTTGTTTGGGATTTACGCAGGTTCACATAATGGTTTGTTTAAATCAAGTCAAGTGGTTATTCACGCAGAGCTGTATCAGCAAAAAGGGACCAGTACCTAATCCTATCTTTTCAGGGGCTGTGAAAAGATATTCTGTCCTCAGTACCTAGCATAGTGGCCAGAATATTTGTTGAATAAATGAATAAAGAAGCAAATGACATTTAAACACTGATGTATACAGTGTGAGGTCCTAGAATACTTGTCACATCCTGCTTCATTTGTATCAACAGAAAAACTCCAGGCCAGAGATTCAAAAGTTAGATTGCATAACAGGGCACCTGGGTGGCTCAATCAGTTGAGCGTCTGACTTCAGCTCGGGTCATGATCTCATGGTTGGTGGGTTCGGGCCCCGTGGCAGGGTCTGTGCTGACAACTGAGAGCCTGGAGCCTACTTCAGATTCTGTCTCTCTCTCTCTCTCTGTGTCCCTCCCCCACTCATGCTCTCTGTCTCTCTCTCAAAATAAATAAACATTTAAAAAAAATAAAATTGCATACTAATAATTATCTGGTCATTGTAAGACCTTTTATTTTTTTTTATTTATTTTTTTTTTATTTTTTATTTTTTTTAATTTTTTTTTCAACGTTTATTTATTTTGGGGAGAGAGACAGAGCATGAACGGGGGAGGGGCAGAGAGAGAGGGAGACACAGAATCGGAAACAGGCTCCAGGCTCTGAGCCATCAGCCCAGAGCCTGACGCGGGGCTCGAACTCACGGACCGCGAGATCGTGACCTGGCTGAAGTCGGACGCTTAACCGACTGTGCCACCCAGGCGCCCCCATTGTAAGACCTTTTAAATAAAAAGAATAGGCTGAACATATGGAGGAACTCTGCTGTAAAATAAAAATAAATATTAAAATATACATAATAATATTTTTCATGACCTCCTCTATAAGAAACTTTGATCATTTAAATAGACAACTATAATTTAAGGGTAAAAGGAAAAATCTAAAGGCTCATTGTGGTCATTTAGATACTGGCTGCTAACTGAATTTATTCCTAGGACTATAGAGGGTGATCAGCATCTAGGAGGCCTGTGGGAGCAAGTGATTTCCTGACTGAGACCTAAAAATTACTGTTACTGTTTCTCCAATTTCACATGTATACATTATATGACTTGTCTTAATAAGTAAGTTTTTTTTTTTTTTAATTCCCCTTGTCTTTGGATTAAAAATGAGTTAGGGAAATGGAGAACAGCATCAAATAGTGTTGACTGGCTGGCATTCAAACATCAAAATAAATCCATTCCATTGGATTCCACGGAAATCATGGGCAAGTTTTTGGAACAAGATAGAGATGAAAATAAAAATAAACATTAAGAGTCAGAATAGAAAGTAGAAAAAGTAAGTTTACCAATGTATTAAGAGATGACTATGGAAATAAGGAAAGGGTCAGCATTCCATTCACATGGAAAGAGGGTTTTTGTTAATGTTTTGTTTATTATTTTGTTTTTTTTTTAATTTTTTAATGTTTCTTTTTGAGAGAGAGAGAGGGAGAGAGGCAGAGCAGAACACAAGTGGGGTAGGGATAGAGAGGGAGGGAGACATAGAATCTGAAGTGGGCTCCAGGCTCTGAGCTGTCAGCACAGAGCCCAACGTGGGGTTTGAACCCACGAACCATGAGATCATGACCTGGACTGGAGTCAGATGCTCAAGGACTGAGCCACTCAGGTGCCCCTGTTATTTTGCTTCTTTTTAAGTGAGAAATGTTTGAAACTTTCAATGCCCTAAAGTGAAGTAGAGCACGTGAACTGCAGGAGGGATAAAGGCTTATCAGGTGGCTCTGAGCAGGACAAACTGGAAGAAGTTCAGATGTTGGCCTTGCAAATAAGAGACATTTCTTTCATTGTGATAGTTTCATCAGAGTGTGCTGGTTAGCTATTTGTGGAATATTAATTAGATGTCACAAGTCATATTAGGATAGTTTTGAGCAGACAGAATTAATCGTACATTGGAACCTATCATCCAAAGTGATAATAAATTTGCTGACTGCTATGATGGCATGGTGTTCCACAGAACGTGTAATGGGCAACCCCGCCCATCTGAGTGCTCAAGAATGCTTTCCATAATAGTTTTTTTTTAATTAAAAAAAATGTTTATTTTTGAGAGAGAGTGAGCATGGGGAGGGGAGGGGAAGAGAGAGAGGGGGACAGAAGATCCAAAGCAAGCTCTGCACTGACAGCAGCAAGCCCGAAGAAGGGCTCAAACTCACAAACTGTGAGATCATGACCTGGGCTAAAGTCCATGAGATCATGACCCGAAGTCCAATAATCAACTGACTGAGCCACCCAGGTGCTCCCTGATAAAGTCTCTTTAAAAGGAGTTGTTCCTACTTTTTACATTGAGTAGAAGTTAGCTCAGCAAGGATTTGAGAGTGAGGCTAAAATTTCAGTCATTTTACAAATCCCTATAGGTAGAAAGCAATTGTTTAGACACCTCAAAGGAAACCAATATGGATAAAGAGAAAGGTTTGGAGGGCGAGGTGGCAAGAAGGAGTATTTTTTTTAAGTTTTTTTTTTTTTTAAGGTTTTACTTATTTTTGAGAGAGAGAGTGAAAGTGGGGAAGGGGAAGAGAGAGAGGGAGACACAGAATCTGAAGCAGGCTCCAGGCTGTCAGCACAGAGCTGGACGCGGGGCTCGAACCCACGGACCACAAGATCATGACCTGGGCCGAAGTCGGATGCTTAACTGACTGAGCCACCAACGTGGCCCAATGAAGGAGTATTTTAAAGAGTTAAGTTTGAAAAGTTTTCAGTGTCCAAATAATGCAGGGTTTCCTAAGCCATGTGACCTATTTAGATGGCATTTAAATGTTGTGGAAGCGTCTTATTAGGATTTTAAAGCAAAGGGAGTGATGTGATTCGAGGTATGTGTTTAAAAGTTCACAAAATAGTGAATTAATGTTAGTGTGAGAGACGAGAGGCAAGAGTGGAAACAAAAGACTAAATAGGAGAATGGATCCTGAAAAACTTAACAGGAACCCATGGGGGAGGGGAAGGAAAAAAAAAAAAAAAGAGGTTAGAGTGGGAGAGAGCCAAAGCATAAGAGACTCTTAAAAACTGAGAACAAACTGAGGGCTGATGGGGGGTGGGAGGGAGGGGAAGGTGGGTGATGGGTATTGAGGAGAGCACCTGTTGGGATGAGCACCGGGTGTTGTATGGAAACCAATTTGATAATCAATTTCATATATTTAAAAAAATAAAGCTGCCATAAAAATAAAAAAAAAATAGGAGAATGGTATTACAGAAATTCAGGTATAAGATGATGTAAGCCTTTACAAGGTAGCAGCCTTTGGCATGGAGAATGGAAGTTTTCAGTGACAGGTAGTTTAAATTTTTTTTTTTTCAACGTTTTTTATTTATTTTTGGGACAGAGAGAGACAGAGCATGAACGGGCGAGGCGCAGAGAGAGAGGGAGACACAGAATCGGAAACAGGCTCCAGGCTCCGAGCCATCAGCCCAGAACCTGACGCGGGGCTCGAACTCACGGACCGCGAGATCGTGACCTGGCTGAAGTCGGACGCTCAACCGACTGCGCCACCCAGGCACCCCAGTGACAGGTAGTTTAAATCAGTGAGCATGATGATGACCAAGTGAGAGCTGTGTGCAAGTGGCTTGTACTTTTTGACTGACATGCTTGCTTCTACGTGTTCTGGGAAGGGAGCAGAGCAAGGTAGTTCATTACATACAGCAATAGAACACAGAAGAGTTTGTCTTGGTGAAACAGGTTGCACTTTAGTTTGCTTTCCTTGACTCAATCCATGCAGTTCTTTAAAAGAACGGTCATCTGAAGTTTTTTGCTTATAGGTGAGTACCTAATAGCTAGATTGATGAAATAAGGTAGAATGCAATAAGGAGATTGATTAGTTCATGTTTTGACTTCTGATTACTGGAATCTTTCATTTAAATCCTGGTCTCATTCCTTCCAGCCACTGTATCATATATTTCCAAAATGCAAGCCTGTTTTGGGTTCTGCAGTCAAATTGTGTTTTTCCTTTGCTACCTTAGGCTCTAGAGATACTCTCAGCTGAAATTTTGTCTATTCTACTTTAAAATTTCTGTCACTCTATCTGCTTTGATCTTCCCAAGCATGGTAGAGAGATGGCTAGAAGCTTATCAAACACTTATTCTCTATTACCTCTCTTTTCTTTTATGATGAGTCCTGTTATATACATTTCTGCATGCTGGAAAGTCATGCTGACATTCCACAATATTGCACTCTAGGAGGATTCTCTCTGTGAGTCCTTATAAACTGCTATAATAATAATAGTGATAATTATTATTTTATGCTGTAATAGTAATTATTATTATTATATAGTATTTGTAACTTTTACTATCACCAGTACTGTTATTATTTTACATTACTTTATAGGCTATAATCTCTGATACAATATTAAAGAGGACTAGGGTATTGGGATAGTTATTTTAATACCCATAGCTGTAAGAAATCTTTCAAAATATAACCATTAAGAATAATGTTTTCTAGGGGTACCTGGCTGGCTCAGTTGGTGGAGCATGTGACTCTTATTTTCGGAATTATGGGCTCAAGCCCCACATTTGGTGTAGAGATTACTTAAAAATAAAGTCTTTAAAAAGTAATGATGATTTTCTATGGGTTACTTTTGTGGATACTCTCACTCAGGTTAAATATATTTCACTTCTAGTTTGCTATGAACTTTTTGGGTGTATCTTATAACACAAATAGGTATTATATTTTTATAATTAAAAAAATACTAATTTTGAGGGAGAGAAAGAGAAAGAGAGAGAGAGAGAAACACAAGCAGGGGAGTGGCAGAGAAGGAGGGAGAGAGAGAGTCCCAAGCAGGCTCCACATTCAGTGCAGAGCCTGACCCAGGGCTCTATCTCACAACTGTGTGATCATGATCTGAGCTGAAATCAGGAGTTGATGTTTGACCGTGAGCCACCCAGGTGCCCTAACTTTTTTTTTTTTTTAATTTTAATTTCAGTATAGTGAACATATAGTGTTATGTTAGTTTCAGGTGTACAATATAGTGATTCAACAACTCTATACATTACTCAGGGCTCATCAATATACTCTTAATCCTGTTCACCTATGTCACCCACCCCTGTCCCCCACGTCCCGTCTGGTAACCATCAGCTTGTTCTCTATAGTTAGCAGTCTATTTTTGGTTTGTCTCTCTTTTTCTTTGTTCATTTACTGTCTTTCTTAAATTCCATATCGTATTTGTCTTTCTCTGACTTAATCCACTTGGCATTATATACTGCAGACACATCCGTGTTTTTGCAAATGACAAGATTTCGTTCTTTTTTTATGACTGAAACTATTCCATGGTGTATATATACACCACTGTTCTTTATACATTCGTATATCAGTGAACACATGGGCTGCTTCCATATCTTGTCTACTGTAAATAATGCTGAAAGAAACATGATAATACATATATCTTTTTGAATTATGATTTTTGTATTATTTGGGTAAAAACCCATGAGTGGAGTTACTGGATCATATGATAATTCTATTTTTAATTTTTTGAGGAATCTCCATACTGTTTTCGAAAGTGGTTACAACAGTTTCTATTCCCACCAAAAGTGCATGAGGATTCCTTTTTCTCCATATCCTTGCCAATACTTGTTGTTTTTTGTTTTTAATTTTAATCATGTGAAGTGATATCTCATTGTGGTTTTGATTTACATTTTCCTGATGATTAATGATGTTGAACATCTTTTCATGTGCCTGTTGGCTATCTGTATATTTTCTTCCGAGAAATGCTCACTTTTAATTGGATTATTTGGGTCTCTTTGGTGTTTAGTTGTGCAAGTTCTTTATGTATTTTGGATATTAACCCCTATTGGATATATCATTTGTGAATATTTTCTCCATTCAGGAGGTTGCCCTTTTGTTAATAATCTGTTTGATTTTTATTAGGCATATGGTGTAAAATATTATTGATATAGTACATAAATTATTTAGAGATTAATTTAGTTACTCGGTAAGATTATCTTCTTCAAATCTAGATTTTTTTTTTTTTTTCCTGATTTTAGCAAACTATTAGGGTAGGGACAGGTATCCTTTATTGAATAGCTGAATGAGTTTATTCACTGGTTTTAGTTTTAGGGTAAGTTGGTCCATTTTGATTTCAATTTTACTTTAGAGTGTAACCAAGAATCATGCAATGTTTATCAGGTTCATGTTCCCTAGTGGGTCATTAACTCCATTTTTGATGTCCACATAAATCTATAGAAATACCTAAACCTTGTTCAAATTCTTAGACTCTCTTCAGTCAGAATTAGTAAATATTTTGATGATAAAATGAAACCAAATATTTTCCCTATCTCAGTACTTTCTTTTCTTCTTTTCAGGACCTTGGCCCCTGAAATACTTGTTCTGTTGGTAATTCACTGATAACTTCAAATAACAGTGTTCTTACTTTTTCTAATTTTTCTAGTTTTTTTGGTGGGTGGACTGCTCAGTTGCAATGTTGTCTGCTGTAGGCAGAATTCAATATTTTCTGTATTGCTATTGCTTTTATATATTTTAGTTCACTCTATTACAGATGCCTTTATGATCGAAGCCATAGTATTTAATTTTAATTTTTCTTTTCTTTCTTTTTTTAAGTTTGTATTTAAATTCCAGTCAGTTAATATACAGTGTAATATTAGTTTCAGGTGTGCAATATGGTGATTCAACACTGCTGTGCAACATTCGTGCTCATCACAGCAAATGTACTGGTAATCCCCATCATCTATTTTACCCATCCCCCCACCCACATTCCCTCTGGTAGCCATCAGTTTGTTCTCTATAGTTAAGAGTTTGTCTCTTGGTTTGCCTCCCTCTCTTTTCCCCTTTGTTCATTTGTTTTGTTTCCTTTTGAAAAAAAAAAATTTTATTTTATTTTTTATTTTTAAAGGAAGAGAGAAAGAACGAAAGCTAGTGCGGGAGAGGGCCAGAGGGAGTGAGAGGGGAATTCCAAGCAATCCCAAGAGATAATTCCCATGCTGAGCATTATATATACATCACAATTTTTATTTTGTTCATTTCTATGCTTTCTTGATTTATATTTGCTTCTTTGTCTTTACACAATATACTCAATAAGTGACTTAATTATTTTAACCTAATTATCTGGAAAATACTCAACAATATTTTGTGTTACGTTGTTTTAATTCACATTTAATGATAATATTTTTGTCAATTGAAATGATTATCTGTGCCAAGAAATAAGTGCAAATGGATTGGCAAAATAAAAGATTGTAATTTTTTTAAAACTATTTTCTATTATTTTCCTTTAGCATTCTGGAAATCCTGTTTTTTATATTTCAAATAGTAGAGTTATAATTTAAATTATTACATCTATATTTATATACTTTTTAATTGCAAAGAGAAGATATCTATTGGAAATCACCCATATATTTTCAAAATATATGTACCTTTATTTCCTATGCCCTTCCAAAACTCTTATTCATTGGCAATATGTGAAGCTTCATAGCCAGATTTTTAATATTATTTTTTTTGTTTTGGCTTCACATATGTTTATTTAAAAATTATTTATGGCTTTTCTCTGTTATCTCTACATTAATAACAAGTATTCAAGTAGAATACAGTATTACTTCCTTTCAATGCCTACTGTATGTCCTTTTATACTATAATTTTCCATTCTATAGTTCTTTATTGTAGCCTAGTCTTGTAATTTGATGGATTAATTTTTTTAATCATTCTCCCATCAGGAAGTGTATCTGGGTGCTATTTTTCCTCAATTATTGCACCTATGATCAAATATTTCTGTTGTTTCACACATGGGTGCTCTGTGGCTGAGTTGTAAAGCTGTAGCTCACAAAAATTTTTTTTTCCCCTAATTATTCTATACAGTTATTTTCTAGTGTTTAATATTTGGACATGAGGTATGAAGATTTTCATTTTTAAAAAATTATTCACTAATCTGTTTTCCACCCATGGATGCTTGGATGATTTTGTTCTGTCTATTTTAATTTCAACATGTTTAATCTCTAGTAGGGAGATTTCTTTTGTCAGATGTAAATGTGAAAATTATAGTAATTAAATTTGATAGCTATTCTCCTGGGAGTCAGGTGCACCCTTTATTTTTACAGCATCTACTGTAAATATATTTGAAACAATAATAGGCCTGGTAGAGGAATGTGAGAAACAGCGTTTAATGCTGAAAATAAAATTATCTCTTAACATACCACAATGGGAATCCCAGAGAATCTCTCTCTCTCCTTCTTCATGGTGAATTCCTACTCTTGAGGAGTTTGATCTAAAAGGTAGAGGACAAATTCTACCTCTAATTATTGTTGTTGTTAGTAATTCTTAAGCCTATTAATACCTACATCTTTCTTAAATGAATCCCATAGCAAGTCTTGGGCTTTATGCAAATAAGCCTTTGACAGCTTTGCTGAGCTATTTCAAACTCCTAGAGCACTAGTCTTTTTATACCATGTTCTCAACTTCACGTATTCTGTTAAAGTCCCATATATTATCTAATTTAATAGACATAAAATATTATAAAATGTTAGCTACTTTTAAATAAATGTCAACGCCATGTGTTTTCATGCCTTGCTTTTCATTGGTAAAGACATTACATTTTATTTTCAAAACACATCTGTATCCTGTATATTTCTGAAGTACATATTGGACACATGCCTGGCCTGGGATCATTGTGGAAAACAGGCTCTAAGGTTGGTCCCATTTATCTTTGCCCCCTGGCATACTTGTTAATCCTTCCTGCTCTCAGTGTTATCTAGACTTATTGCTTGACTTCTAACAAATAAAATATGTCAGAGTTTTTAGAATGTCATACTGAAGTTAAGTCATAAAAAGGTGGTGGCTTCTGTCTTGGTGTTCTCTCAGCTTTGCCTTGCATTGTCCTGGAAAGCCATTTACTGTGTCATTAGGGAACCTTATAGAGATGCTTGCATGAAGAGAAACGAGGGCCTGCTAATAACTACATGAATGAGCAGGATCTCACTCTCAGCCAAGGCTTCAGAAAATAACACAGCCTTGGTTTACAGCTTGCCTGCAACCTCCTGAAAAACCTTGAGTCAGAAACATATAGCTAACCTGTATCTGGTTTCCTGTACCACAGAAACTGTGAGCTAAAAATATTGGTTGTTTTGACTTGCTGAGTTGGAATAATTTGTCCCACAACTGTAGGTAACATATATAGTGTTTTTCTTATTTGTATTTTTTCTCTTCACCTAAGTAATGTCCATAGTCTCACATATTAAGGTGGGGAACCTAGGAAAATAAACAATTATTCATTTAATCATTATTAAAAGATGCTGCAGAGGGAAATTGTATTTTTTTTCTTCACCAAATACACAATTTCAAGAATGAGTTCCACAAAAGAATAAAGGCAAAAGTGATACCTTTGTAGTGAAAGTAATTACCCATATTAATCATGGCAATAGATAATGTCCTAAATCATACGCACACCAACTTGAATTCTGGCCAGTTTATTGAATTGACTGTTTCTCCTTGGTTTGTCTGGGTTCTTTACCATTTTAAAATGTTACATGTTATTTTTGCTGCTATTGCTGTTGTTATTTTATTTTACAGAAATTCGCCAGGAGGTAGGCTTTATTTACATGACACCAAGAACTAAATTTGGGACAATTAAGAAATCTTAACAATTTTTTATTCATAGTTTTTAAAAACAATAATTGCTATGATACATTTCAGGATACAATTTCTTTCATGTCAATAATAAAAGAAAAGATTTAACTCATGTATTTTTTGAGGATCAAAAACATGTCATTTTTGAGGATTGAATGCACAGACAGTAGCTAGGTCAATCTCTTTTGGAAGCAACACTAACGCTTTGAAGTCATCAGGAAGATCATGCAATGCCAAAGCAAAAGAAATACTGTGATTTATGGTGATTCTGTGTTTCCAAATATGTTTTCATAAACATTTCTCTATCCTAAATTGCCCTTGACAAACAGATTTTTTTAAGTGTTAACACTGTTTCTTTAAAACAGTCCAGAAAGTTATCATGATAACAGCTTTCAAAAATGTCATGAAATTTTAAAATGTAGTGTCAGGTAGGAAGCTCAGGAAGTCAAAAGGTCAAGATTCTAAAAACTGCCAGGGACTATGGTGATACATGTTGTTATGTTGAGTGAAAATAATTTTTGGAGCTTTTTATTTTAGGTTAATTTAAAAACACTTACATACGTTATTATTATTTATTTCATGTGAACTGCAGCAAATTGAACTCTCTAATAGAAATCATGTTTCTAACCACAGAATTTTACAAAGAAAGCAGGTCTTAATTTAGGTGTAATCTGAAAGCTTCTAAGATCTGTTACATTCTTTTAAAAACCTTTTGGAAAAGTTTCAGCATCAGAGTAGTCCTTAAATCTTGGTAAAAACCATAATATTGTGACTTATCTCCTTATAGATCACTGCTGTATAATAGACTAATGTTTTCATGTATAAAACAAAATAAAACAAATTTGAGTATAAGAGAATCCCTTTCCTCAGTACATAGTAGACATTTTCTGATTGATAGTGAACTATGGTAGCTTGCATAAAGCGACCAACATCCTCAGTTCTGGGCAGAGTGGTAGGAATTGTTAAAAAGAAAGGAATTACATATTCATTACCAAAATATTTTCCTCTCTTACTAATCAAGTTTAGACTTGGAACTGTTTAGCAAACTCTGTGACAAATATTTTAAACCATAGAAGTGAAGAAATTATAAACTTCATATCAGTCCATTGTTAAAATATTCTATTACATGGTAAAAAATATTGTGGACTTACTTCTGGAAGGGGCCTGAGAAAGCGAATATTTCACAAGTGAATTCATTCCTTATTTGTTTGCATATTGTTTAGAGTAGTGTTTGTGTTAGTTTCCTAGTGCTTTCATAAGAAAGTACCACAAACTGGTCAATTTAAACAACAAAAGATTATTTTCTCTAAGTTCTGGAGGCTAAAAGTCTAAGATAAATGTGTTGACAAGGCTGGTTCCTTCTGGAAGTGATGGGGGAGAATCTCTTCCAGCCCCTCCCCCTGCTTCTGGTGATCACTGGCAATCTTTTGCGTTCCATGGCTTTTGCTGCATTGTCCCAGTTTTTGCCTCCATCTTTACATGTCATTCTCTGTGTGTGTGTCTGTGCCCAGATTTCCCATTTTTAAAGGACACCAGTCATTTTGGATTAAGAGCGCATCCTATTCCAGCATGACCTCTTCTTAACTAAGTACATTTGCCACGGCTCTATTTCCAAAGATGGGCACATTCTGGAGGACTTGGGATTATGACATCAACATACGAATTTTGGGGTTGTAGAATTCAATCCATAACAGTGTTATTGATGGGCAATGAGGTGGTGATACAGCTGCATGGGAGGACCCTTAGGGGCCAAATTATATTCATTTTATTTATTTTTTATCTTGAAGACTAAATATTTTTCTTCTTATTTTCTCTTCAAAGCTTCCAGTCTCTACTTTTTACTTTTGAATATTTCTCCTCCAGCTTCACTTAATTCTGATCTTAGTTTTGAAAAAAAAAGGAATAAACAAAAATTACCGTAAAAAAGCAAATTCTGCAAGTGCTCATGGAAATTTTTTCTGTTTTTCACTTTTCTGAATAGCAATTCATTTCTATAAACTTTTATTACATGGAGACTTTATGAAATTGCACTACCTTTTTCTTATTTTGGTCTAGGTAGAGTTTAGGGGATATAAAATACTGACCTTTTGGTACCTTTGAGAGAACGGAAGATGGTGGAAATGTAGAGAAAATACATATGTTAAGGAGTGAATATTTATGTCCACCCACATTCATATGTTGAACCCCTACACCCCAAGTGATATATCAAGAGATAGGGCATTAGGAAATAATTAGGTCTAGATGAGATCATGAGAGTCAAGTCTTAATGGTGGGCTCAGTACCCTAATAAGAGGAGAAAGAGACCCCAGGGCTTCCTTCTCTACCAGGTGAGGATACAGTGAGAAGTCAGCCATCTGGAAACCAGAAAGAGAGCTGTCACCAGAACTCAACCATGTTGATACCCTGATCTCAGATTTCCTAGCCTCCAGACCCGTAAGAAATAAATGTCGGTTGCTTAAGCCACCCATTATATGGTATTTTATTATAGCAGCCAAGCTAAGACAGATTGATCTTCAAATATAAACCTATCACATAGCATTTAATTGTATATCAGAGAATGTTGCTGGGAGATCTTATGTTCACCGTCCTTAAGGGTTACTTGTTGAGGGTATCTAATAGAACAGAAGAAGCTTAGTTTAGCTGAAGAGCCCTTGGTGACTTTAAATAATTATGTTGCAGATAATGACATCAGGGTACAGCAGAGTAAATATTTTGTTCGAAGAGACACCTGGGATGGTTGAAACTATGGTCATTGTTTCATGAAATCTTGTTCAGTGTACTATAGTAATGTCTCAGTTAATGTCTTGAAATAAGAGTATGATTACTTTGGTCATTTTTTAAAATTACAAAATAGACGAATTATATTTCCAGTTTCTGATGAAAGAAGCATAATGATGCTGCATTAGCAAATGGAAACCCAATTAACCAAATACATGTAACATCTGAATAATTACTTCTAATATTAAAATAATTATTACATAATTACAAGCTTCCAATGGACTAAACTGCATTTTATGGAGCCCATCAATTAGCGAATGTCATAACATCTTACTGCGTATAAATAAAACCCAGTACAACATTTTCATTTTATTTATAGACCACTATATGTTAGTATTTTATTTTAACTGCATCCGTCATAGTTTATAGAACTAGCTTTTGGTGTCAACAGATGAAATGTTTAATGAGTTATGATCAGAAAAAGGAATACAGATGTACTGTATGTCAAATTCTCTTTTCCTCATTAGTACAGCAGCTGTTTGGCTGACAGTGTGAATGATGTTTTAGTGTTGTTTCTAGATTGCTTTTATAATTTATGGAAGTTTTGGTTGGAACTTCCCAAATTCTTCTTTCATTTATTTTTCAAAGAAGCAAGATAAGATAACCTTAAGTATATTATCTATAATATTATTAAAACATGATTATATACACAATGACCAAATAACCAAATAGTATAAATTATATGTTATAACTGAACCCACAAAAAAATGAGAGACAAAAATTATATTTCAACATTTAAATATAATATGATTTGTAAAAGCATAAAAATCTATGTAACACTTTATGAAGAATATAAAGACCTATACATCTTACTATTTTAAGAAATATATATCTCAGGAATATTCCTGAATGGAAGACTTAAATTCTCCCTCAGGACACTCACATAATTAATTTAGTTCAAATAAAAATAAAATTTGAAAATATTAAAAGAATATAGAATATTTTTTCTTAAAATATTATTAAGCTACAATATAAAATATTAGTTACTGGGCAGGAATGGGCACACATATTAAGAAATGATAAACATGGTGGTGGTACAAATAAAATTGGCTGACATTTAGATAATTTGTTTTCTAACTAAAGAAAAATTGAAACAGTTTGGGAATGAAGGAAATGTAATGTATAAATTGATTAAACAAGTTGAGTGGGGTGGGTGAAATAAAGAATATGGACTGGGTATATAAATCCATTACAGAAAAACTAGTTTTAAAACCCCAAACAAAGAAACACTGTATATGCCATGATTATGCACCAAGCTTAAACACATGACTGGCAGAAATTTCATGTGAAACATTTTAATTGTCTAAATGCATAGCAAATCAGACTTCATTCTTAAAAATAATGATAGTAATTATTAAATATATTATTTCAGAGTGTTCATCTAACAACAGGCAAAGATAAGTAGTCATGGTAGTTTATTAGAATCCTAATGAAAAAACTCACAACACCCCTGTTATTTGCTCAACAGCCAAAGAATTTCTATGTGAATAAATACGTAAAAGTCACTCTTTTTGTAAGGTGTTATGATGGTGTTTTTAAAAAATTCTTTAACTTTATACATCTTACTCTTTTAATACTGAGATCACTTTGGCCATTAATAGTGTTATGAATTATAACATTTTAATTTTATTTACTATAGTTCATATTTGAAGTGTATAAATTTCTACATAATGATATTGAAACATTACCCCATCTTAATTCATCACAGGAAATGGTGAATTGATGTTGAACAAACATGATAAATTATTAAATTTTAATTTCAGATTCTGTCTTTGCTGCAATCAAATTTGTATCCTGATCCAAGATGTTTTGCTTCATTCAGGTGAGTCCCTACATTTTCACACAATTTAGTAATGCGCACAAATTTAAACAAAGCCCGAAGCTCACATTAACCTAAAAACACTAACTCTCACTGGAGAATTTCCTGTGTATTACAAAATGACATATATTGCATTACTTAATTTATTCTTCAATTCAAGCCATTTTAGTACTTTCTTTTTAAATGTTTTGTAGGCAAATTAAACTCTTAAGAAAAATGTATTGGCTTTTCTTTTGAAAGAAGTAACCTAGAACAATTTGAAGAAAATTAGGAAGGTGAAAAGAAATATAGAGAAAGACTATAGCATATAATACTATTATCAATTGTCTCTGCTTAGTTTTTAACTTTCTTTGACTGTAGAGATCAAGGTGTTTACTGATTGCTTAGTATTAAAGCACTCATATACTTTCATTTTATTTGTATTCGTATAGTAAAGATTTTTCCTTTATCCTTATACAGTTTAAAATGGCCTCCTACACATAATCCGGGATAGGTATCCATGTTACATATACACTTAATTTGCCAAGATTCCTCTAATTACTTTGCCATTGTGAAACCCATGAATTAAAACCTTTATTCTCTTTAAATTTTTTTTTACATTTATTTATTTCTGAGAGACAAAGAGAGAGAGCGCGCGCATGGGTGGGGGAGGGGCAGAGAGAGAGGGAGACGCAGAATCCAAAGTGGGCTCCAGGCTCCTAGCTGTTAGCACAGGGCCCAAAGCGGGACTCCAACTCACAAACCAGGAGATCATGACCTGAGCCAAATAGGACGCTTCACCGACTGAGCCACTCAGGCCCCCCAACCTTTATTCTCTTTAAAGTAAGAGGATGAAGGTTACTTCCAATCTCAGATATCTGGCTAGGCAGAGAAGGTCACATCCTTTCTTTTGTAAATGTAGTGTCTTGAATTAAAACAGACAAGCAGACAAAGAAAAAGAATGGTAGGAATTGCCTATCCTGATCCAGGTTGCCATGACTGTCCATATTGGTGTATATGTCCTCAGATGCCATCATTTTTATGTCTAGGCATTGTTTTGAAAGAGGAATTTAATTTATGGAATCTCTAGTATGCAGAATATTAAAATATATTCACAGTATATGTATATAATTACCCATTTAAATAAAAAAATAAATGGGTGATAAAGAAATGTAACAGGAGAAAAGTAAGATATTTTAGAGTCAGGGAAAAATGTAATAGTGAGGTAATAATAATTTTTATATTACTATATTAATTCATTCTGCTTATATCAGCAGCAGGTACAAAATCCAAAGTTTGCTTACTATAACACTGTAAATATACTAAATAACATTTACTTTTGAAGAGTCTCAGTTGTCCTTTTTTTGGATTGTCCTATTTTTAGATTTAATTCATTGTTATATATTAGAATATCCACCTTTATGGCCAAAATTATGGCAAAGAGCATGGGTAATAGCGGTAGTGGAAAATATTTAAATATTAGATGAAAGTACATCCCCTATTTTAAACCTATAGGATCCCAGGGAACCTGGCTGTCTCAGTTGATTAAGTGTCGACTTAGGCTCAAGTCAAGATCTCATGGTTTGTGAGTTTGAGCTCCACATGGGACTCTCTTCTGCCATCTTGGGATCCTCTGTCTTGCTCTCTCTGCCCCTTCCCTGCTTGTGTGCTCTCTCTTTCTCTCTCAAAAATAAAATAAACATTAAAAAAAAAGAAACTTTAGAGTATCCCAAGGAAGTATTTTGTATTGTAAATATTTTGAAAGTAACATACCATCGAAATACACTGCATTATAGATAAGCTAATTGTTTTTCTGGGTTAGAGAATTATTTCTGAGTATCCTCAACAACTCCCTTTTTCCTAAAAATATGTCTGAAAAATATGCTATGTTTTAAACATAAAATATCATTACCAGCTGATACTCCCTTATAGATTCTTATTTCTGCCTTCCATTAATTTCACTTTACTCTTTGTATATGTTTGTTCTTAGAATTATGAAACATCAGAAATATGAATTATTAATAGTTACTACTCAAGTTTTCCCAAGATAATTTATCATTGATGCTTTTGCTCCACTTGAAATCTTTCTAGAGTATTTACTAGCAACCAAATAGCAGCAGATACAATCATCTTCCTAAATAAATAAAGCAAAACAAAAAGTAAAATGATCTAAGAATCTGCTAGCAGCCACACACCAAATTTGGTCACTCTGTTGTTATTGCCATCTTCAATTCCTTCTTCAGTTATTACTTAACCATTTGCCATTTCTATAACCTATGTCCTATAACCATATTCAAAAGGCTAGATTTTGAATATGGTTCATAGATATATATAACTATGAATTATAGCAAAATTAAGGACTATAAGAACAGGAATTTTGACCAATAGTATATTATTATTATTAATTCAATCACTAACAAAAATAATGTCCCATAATACATGCATGTTTTAATAATTTTTTAAAGTTTATTTATTTATTTTGACACAGAGAGAGAGGAGAGAGAGACAGGGGAGGGGCAGAGAGAGAGGGAGAGAGAGAATCCCATGCAGGCTCTGCGCTGTCAGCACAGAGCCCTACGTGAAGCTTGATCTCATGAACTGTGAGAGCATGACCTGAGTCAAAACCAAGAATTGGATGCTTAACCAACTGAGCTACCCAGGTGCCCCAATAATTATTTTTCTTTTTTATGGATTAGTGACTAAATATATATATACATATATGTGTATATATATATACATGTGTATATATATACACACATGTATATATATACACACACACATATATATACACACACGTATATATATATATATATACACACATGTATATATATACACACACACATATATATACACACACGTATATATATATATATATATATATATATATATATATACGTGTGTGTGTGTGTGTGTATGTGGGCTCTGTCTCTCTCTCACAAAAATAAATAAACATTAAAAAATTAAAAAAATAGAGCTTACAATAGAGAAGAAAAGAACTATTAAAACCCAATGTAACTTTTTTTTTTTTACTTTTAAAGGAGAGGTAAACACATACATAGAAATAAGTCATATGCAGAGTTAGATAACTGAGAAAATAAAATAGGAGGTAATAATTTTATATAATTGTAATTGAAAAAGTTCTAAGTTACTGTGGATCATGAAATAACCTCCAGGGAATAATGCAAGTTTTTAAACAATGAGAGTTAGTTAGTATACATTTGAATGCTATCTCAAGGAATTTTCTTTTAAGTGACTAGATTTTAAGAGATTGTTTTACCCCAACCAAAGAAAGATTATATGCTTATAATTGCCTTGAAATCCAGTGAATCTGTATACAAAGTTTAGATTTGTTAATTTTCACTTTAGGAAATAAACTTTTTGTTATTGTGGATAACACATTTTCGTATGTGTATGTCCTTTTACACATAAACACACACATATAATAAACTGTTCATCAATGTTACTATTTATACATTTTCACATTTATTTCATATTTAAGTGACTTCTATCTAGGCTTAACATAATTTGTAATTCAATGCACGTCATTTTAAATAAATTGGTAAGCCTTCCACTGTTGGTCATAAGGAAGAATCATTCTTCAAACTTACTCTAAAATAATCAGCTTTTAGATAATTAAGACGTCATTTATGTATAGACACACACCCATAAGTACACATAGGTCTATAAGTCATGGTCCAAAGAAGGATTGGGGGTTTATGAACTGGAACAGCTTCTTTCAAGATAAATGTAGAAAACACGGATACTTTGGTGTTACCATGCTGGGCACACAGAGACAAAGCATCTAATTATTGAACTGGGAATCAGTGAAAATTAAATGCACCAAGTAGCTTCTGAATTGTGCCTGAGATTGTGTAAGGCTTTGTAATGTAATGTGTTATTTGTGAGGAAGATTAATTGCACTCTCGAATCGCATAGTAATTAGATGATATAATGAATTAATAATATTTTTCTGACAAAAACTCTGAAAGCACTTTGAGCTTCATAGGTTCTGTTGAATATCACCACACAGTGCTTAACAACGTGAATGGCTCTATGGCTGGTGCTATTGAATGAGCTTGCTTTTAGAAAAATATTGGATATTTTTATTGGGGCAAAAGTGAATATATTTTAAAGAAGCACCCTTATAGATGGTTTAAAATAACATCAGTGACCAAATGTCTGACCTTTGAATGCCACAAAATGTCATTCTAATCTTGAAGCATAGAACGAAAATAAAGTTTCACTTACCATGGTTTGAAAATGATGCATTTAGTTCTTTGCTTATATATTACCATCAACAGAACACCTATAAAAGTCTGTTTTGGTGTTAAACAAAAAGAACCACAATTGCTATTCTTTTAGTATAATGAATGTTAAATATTTTCATTGTATTGGGAGTTATCAAATATTGGATCCAAGGAGAGTATACTGTCATCACCATTGCCTCATAGAGGTATATATACGAAATAGATCACTCAATTTTTATATATGTATGGATCATATATTCTGCATTGAACAACATTTTATTTAGTGAGAATAAGAACAAAGAACTGGAAAACAAGGCTTCAGATGAACTTAAAGTGCAGATGATAAAGAGAATAAAGCAAGACAAAACATGCATTGCATTATGTTAGAGGATGTATGAGGATCTTAGACTGTCAGAGAGTAAATAATTATATACAGGGGGAATTCACTATAAAAGGAAATAGTTTGAAAATGCTGCAAATTGTTAGATATAAATAGGTAGAAACCAACAAGCGTCTTGGTTGTTGGAGACAAACAAGTACAAGTGTTTAGGGAAAAAATTCAGTGCAAGGCTATTTTAAGAAAAATGGTGCAGAGCATGATTTAATAAAAAAGGTGAAGGGAAAGCAAAGTGAACTTACTACTATACCGATAGTACCTACTGTATCCATAGTAAACCTTAGTACCATAGTAACCAGGTACCTTGGGGATTGTTCTTTACTATCACTAAAATCTTCATGCATCTTCCAAATCCACCCACCTAACATGTAACAGGTTTCCACTATCAGAATTAGGTTCATTACCGAGTTGTGAATCTGTAAACTCTTATCTTACAAGTTGCTCCAGGTTGTGTTTATATTTAAAATGGAATGGCTGTGATTATGAAGAGATTTGTATCATCTCACAAACCCATTGCTTTGTTTTCAGGATTTACATTTACTCTATGTCTTTTGTTTAGTCTTTGTTTACAAAAATTTCCACAGTGTAACAATTTATATATTCTTATGTACTCACCAATTGGGTATCTGTAAGGCCAGTGTTGTCTTTAGGATAATGTATCATTGTATCTCGCTCATGAATAATAACTTGAACAATTGTAGATAGAAATGGACCATAAGATGTTACAGTAGTAGATTGAGAAAAGGCACAGAGGTCTGAAAAAGCTACACTTTCCTGGGATTAGGGATTTTCTAAATTATCTATTGCTGTGTAATGAATTACTTCACTACTTAGCAACTTAAACAGGAAATGCTTATTATATTAAAGTTTTGTGGATCAGAAATCTGGTAATAGTTCAGTTGTGTGGTTCAGCCTCAGGTTCTCTGATGAGGTGGCATTTAAGATACTGGGTTTTCAGTCATGTCAGAGCTTAACTGGGGTTAAAGAATCTGCTTCCTGCTTCACTTCCATGATTGTTGGTAGGGCCGCTTACACGACATGGTAGCTTGCTTCCCTGAAAGCAGGTGATTGAAGAAAGGGAAAGAGAATCCAAGATGGAAGCTATGGTCTTTTTATAATACAATATTGGCAGTGACATACTGTAATTTCTGTCAAATACCATTAGTATTTGTGACCATTAGTCACAAAGACTAACTCTGGTACAGTGTCAGAGTGAAGTAAACAAAGATTTGAATAGCAACAGGTGGGAATCATTGGGACCCTTTGGAGACTGGTCACTATACAGTGCAGAGAATTCTACACAACCAAAGACAATACCCCTTTCCCCTCCCAAGGAAACATTTGGCAACATTTGGAGATAATTTTGGTTGTCAGAACTGGGACTGTTGTCTCTGGTATCTAATGAGGAGGGCCGGAGATGCTGATGGACATCCTATAATACACAGGACTGGCCCCCAAAACTAATTTCTATCCCCACATGTCAATAATTCTGAGGTTATAAAACACTGTTGAGCCAAACTAGAAAGTATACAGGAGGCTATTAATAAAAATGATTTGTGACATGCAAATTCTCCAAATATTATTTGCATATGATATTCCATGGAAACCAATGAAGTAGATACACAAATAAAACAAGAGAGGAAAAAATAATACTAAAAATAAAGAAATAAAATGATCAGAGAGAAAAAAAAGGTGTTTGTGTCAGGTCTTCTAACCTTCTGACAAATGAACTGAGAAAATACCTTTAAGAGTTGCATTAAGAACTGCTTTTATAGGGGTGCCTGGGTGGCGCAGTCGGTTAAGCGTCCGACTTCAGCCAGGTCACGATCTCGCGGTCCGTGAGTTCGAGCCCCGCGTCAGGCTCTGGGCTGATGGCTTGGAGCCTGGAGCCTGTTTCCGATTCTGTGTCTCCCTCTCTCTCTGCCCCTCCCCTGTTCATGCTCTGTCTCTCTGTCCCAAAAATAAATAAACGTTTAAAAAAAAAAAAAAGAACTGCTTTTATATAAACAAGAATATACCACTCACAAAGAAATGTATTTTCCCGCCATTTTGGTTTTCCTTTCCTCTTTTATCCAATAGTTAAGAATGTTCCCATCAAACCAGGAAGTGGTTTCTGTTTTTCTAATTTTATTAATACTATTTAGATTTATCACTGCCTAGCAGAGATTGCCATCTGCATGTTTCTAAATTATTTTAGAAATTATTTTATTATTTTATTTTAAATTTATTTAGAAAGTTTTCCTTTGTTGTCTAATACATGCTCAGTTTTATAATTTTATATTATATTAAAAGCATCTTTTGTGTGTTCTTATTCTCTTTAGGATTATTTAACATTTGTTTTAAAACATCCATCAATTTTCTCAACTATCTTCTCAAAGAATCAACTTAGGAGTTGTTATTTCATTCTGTTTAATTTTTGGTTTCTTGCTTCATTAATTTTTGTTTTTTATTGATTTTCTTTTTCTTTCATTAGTTGAATCTGTTATTGTTACTCTAAATTATTTAATTTATAAATTTTTCTCTGTATGTAATTAAACCAGATGTCAGTGTTTGGTTTATGTTCTTTAGACCAAATTGGTTACCATGTTCTTTAAGTCTTCTTCATTTTGAGTATTTTGTAATTTGTTTTTTTTCCAATTACTAAGAGGACACGGTCACTCTTTAATATTATTGTCCTTTTATATAAATTAGAATACTTTATTCATATATGTATTTTTGTTTACTTATTTATTTACATGCATTTTTGCGGTTCAGTTGTTATAAATTTATATTATTAAATTATCCTGATTCAATAAGTATTAATCATAATTTTTTATTAATGTTCTTTGCCTTAATGTTTATTCTTATCTTATGTTAACATAACTTTACCAAATTTCTCTTTGCCTAATTATATTTTCAGTTTGTTTTTTCACAATTTTTGTAATCATTATGACTTAGTTGTGTCTTTGAAAAAGATACATTTATGTAGGCGTGTGTGTATTTGTATGTATACATATATAGATATATATTTAATATGCATTCTTAGAAATATAGATATATGCATATTGTATATATGCAAATTATACATACTTATATATATTATATATATAATTCTTTTAGTTTATAAGTATATTCTATTTTTCATGTTAATTGATGTGTGTTTATTCACTCTCCTAATTTGAACATTCTATTTGTGTTTTCTATGGTATTCTTTTTCTAATTTTTCACTGTTTATTTGAATGATTTTTTTTCCTGTTTCTTTTTTCCATCTGTTGTTACAAGTGTGAAACACTATTAATGTTACTTAAGAGGATACTTTGCAAAAATTTCTGTGACTGTAGTTTAGAAAATATGTAATTAATCATTTGTCTGGATGGTTAAAGAACTCTGGTGTGCTCTATCTCAGATTATCTCTTCTTAGAATCATGTCTATATTAACATCCTATTATTTTTTTCACTGTTTTCATTTCATGTCAGTTTTATAACTACAAGGTTATAGTGAAAATATTTTAATTATTCAACATTTATTTAGATTAGCCACTCTCTCTTTGCTTACTTTTCCTTTCACATCTCAGAAATCTCTGTGATAATTTTTTTCTTAAAATGTGAACTATAGAATTTCCCGTTAGATATTGTATTTTGAATGGGATATATTATTTCTTTGAAAAACTGCTTACTTGCTCTTATCATTCAAAGTTACTTTTGTTGATTGTATAATTAGAGGTTGACAGTAATTTTCTATCAAAAATTTTGTGATATTTAGTAATTTTTTTGTCTTCCATTGTTGTTAAGAAATCACTTAAATTTGGGATATTCAATTTAGTTAATTTAATTAGATATATCTAATTAGATAAATGGTTAGGCACTCCTAGCTGCCATGATTTTTTCTTTCTTTTATGTTCTCTATATTTTTGTCTCCTTTTGTAACTTGCTGGTTTTCTAGTACAAACTCAAGTGAGAGAAGTCCTGAAATTAAATATTTTCAGGATAGATGTTGATGTGTCATGCAAAGTGCAAAGGATGAGACAGATTTCCTTTGCCAGAGTTTGGGTGTGCTTTTTTTATGTAGGTTACACTGTATCTATATCTCTGTCTCTATCTTATGTATGTCTGTATGTCATGTCTCTATCTATCTATCTATCTATCTATCTATCTATCTATCTATCTACCATTTGTATATTTAGGTTATAGACCTATGTGGATTCAAGCTTTAGAGAGGGAGAGATGGAGATATCAGGAATTTACCCTTAAGGTAAAGGGTTTCACTGTGTACCTAATATCCTTTATTTCATTTTTACACAAATATAAACCCAGATTTCTATTTGTGATGGCAAAGTACCTAAGTAAAAGAGTACATATTTCGTCATTCTGTGATATAGTTATTTAAAAAAAATGTTCATTTGGTGCTATGATAAGATTTGGGGAATAGCCCTTTCACACTTGGCATACATTTTCTTTCTATTTGGAATACAATTGAAATGCCAGGATTTCAACTAGTCATATTTAGACCTTCTGGAAGGGTACTAAGTATTAAAATACTGATAAACACTAAAGATTGCTTTTGCCTAAGGCTCAGAAGACTACTTATACTGTTATATAATAACTGGTTGATGTCATTTTTTTTTTTCCACCAGAACTTTCCAGATGTTGCTCCCTGTTTTTCTAGTTGGAATTTTTTCTAAAAAGATACGAATGGCAATTTTTATTTTTGTCACCTTCCAAGTAATATGTCTCTTTTTAGGGGGGTTTGTAGTAATTTTATTATTTTATGTTTTGATATACTTTTCTTTGTATTTATTCTCCTTGGGTTTTGTTGAGCTTTGTGGAAATGTTAATTTATAATTTTATGAAATTGAGAAGTATGGATTCTTTAATTTTCCACCAATTTTCTCTTCTGCTGGGTACTCGTGTTATTCTATTGTAATTATACGTTTTAGACAACTTGATGTTTTTCCTCACATAACTGAAACTATTTATTTTCTTAGCTAATTTTTTCCCTCTATTGTCAGTTTTTTTGTCCTGTCTTAAATTTCACAAACTTTTTCTTCTTTAGTATCTGATTTCCCTTCAGCCTGTCTGGTAAATATATCATTTCAGATATTATATTTTTCAGCTCTAGAAGCTCAAATTGATTTTTTATAATATCTGTTCTCAATATTTTCATGCTTTCATTTTTATTGATTAATATATATTCATAATAGTCCTCTTAGAGTGCTTGTCTGTTGATTCTATAATATTTGCCATTCCACTGCCTATTTTATTAATTAAATTTCTCTTGATTTTCAGTCATATAGACTTCTTCACATGTCCAGTGTTTGTGTCAATTGTAGGACCATGTGATTTACATTGTTGAATGTTATATATAATATATATTTTCTAAATATATGTGTGTGTATATATGTATATATACATACATATACACATATATATGTATATAAATTTAAATCATATGTGTGGATTTATTTTTTGTTCTTTTGTGGGGGATTTTGTTGTTGTTGTTTATCACATACTTAATTAACTTACAAATAAGCTGGACTCTTCAAAGTTCTTTAGGGCTGATCTGCAGTTACCTTTGCTCTAAGGCTGCGTTAGTCCTATTTTAAGGGTGTAACTTCTCTGGGATTTCTACAAAATTGTCTCTTGTGTTTAAAAATATCTCTTTTCTCTAGGTGATTTGCTCTAGCGTTATGTGAGCATTGAATATTCTTCCACCTATAGCTTTCCTGTGGTTTTACATTCCCTGGTAGATTTTCTTTGACTGGGTTTATGGATTCTTGCCCTTTTCTTAGTATTTATCCTAAGGCAAAAGGAGCCTTTATGCATGTTTTGAAAATTTGGTCTCTGAGTTTCTTCCTTTTCTTTGGTACTCTGTCGTTAAAGTTTCAGCCTCCTCCACTTTCCTAAACTCTGATATACGTGTCCTTAAGTTGGTGAAATTACTGTGATGTTCTTGTGTTTGCCATCCCATAGAAGGTACTGTGTTCGGTAAAGAGTCTCCTCATGCAGAATGCTCTGATGATATCAGAACTTATTTGATTCTCTTCTGTTAGAGATCACAGTCCAGTGACGCCCCTTATCCAGTGTCTGAAACAATTGCTCGTCCCATGTTTTAGGTGTCTATGGAGGTCGGATATGTCTGGTACCATTTACTCTTTATGGCTAAAACCATGCGATGGTTTTGCAAGTTCTATGTTACGTTTTTGCTTTTTTTTTTTTTTTTTTAAGTTTTAACTCTCAGTTCTCAATTTATGGCCATTCTCTAGTAATATGCTGAAAAATAGGGGCATGTGGGTGGCTCAGTCGGTTAAGCATCTGACTTCGGCTCAGGTCATGATCTCACCATTTGTGAGTTGGAGCCCCACATCGGGCTCTGTGCTGACAGCTCGGAGCCTGGAGCCTGCTTTGGATTCTGTGTCTCCCTCTCTCTCTGTCCCACCCCCCACTCCCCTCCCCCGACACACACACACACACACACACACACACACATACTGTCTGTCTGTCTCTCTCTCAGAAATAAATAAACATTAATTTTTTTAATATGCTGAAAAATTGACCCATTTTTGAGGTTTATTAGTATTTGGCTGTTGTACAGCTGTGTGATAGGTCAGGAACAAGTATTGTTCTTTTAATGTTAGTTGTTTTTGCATTTATAAATATAAGTCCTGCTTATTCCTTTTGTTTGATGATTGTTTTTTGAATCATCTGGCATGACAGAAATTATATAGCACTATATATGACTTTGAAGATCATACATCTGGTCGTTGTGGCACAAACACTAAAGAAAATATTCTCATTAAAGTTTAGAAGGTACTTCCAAACCATAATCCTAGACATAGGATCTAGACTGAAAACCTGCTCCATCATCTATTTGCATCTGCCTTACATAAGCAAGTAGCATTGTCCTTTTAGTTTTGTTACAAATTGCCTAATGATGCCAATTTCTCTAGAATTCATCTTATATCTAGTGTTAAAGATCAACATATTGGAAAGAACCAAATGTTAAGAACCGTCATTAAAAAGATCAAACCTCAGGGGCACCTGGGTGACTCAGTCAGTTAAGCGTTCGACTTTGGATCCGGTATTGATCTTGCGGTCTGTGAGTTTGAGTCCGTGTTGGGCTCTGTGCTGACAGCCCAGTACCTGGAGCCTGCTTAGGATTCTGTGTCTCCAGTTCTCTCTGCCCCTCCCCTGCTTGCGCTCTGTCACTCTCTCCCTCAAAAATAAATAAACATTAAAAGAAAAATAAATAAAAAGTCACCCCCCAAATCAGCAAAGATAAAAATTGCCCAGGGGCGCCTGGGTGGCTCCGTCAGTTGAGCGTTGCTCATGATCTCGCGGTCCGTGAGTTCAAGCCCCGCGTCGGGCTCTGTGCTGACAGCTCAGATCCTGGAGCCTGTTTCGGATTCTGTGTCTCCCTCTCTCTCTGTCCCTCCCCGCTCATGCTGTGTCTGTCTCTCTCTGTCAAAAATAAATAAACATTAAAAAAAAAAAAAAACTGTCGGTAAAATAGAGAACAGAAGTGTAAAGGAACACAAAAGCCTGTAGCAGTCCATGGCTCCAGCATAGAAGATTTCCTGCTCCAATGGTTTGGGTTACAGATTAACTTCTATTTTAGAATAAAGATATATAAAATTACAACTTTATGTTCCATATGTATTATTTATAAAACATTTTATGGGAAATGATTCACAAGCCTTTTTTTGTCCTTATGAATATATTCATTATATTTTACCAACTTTGTCCAAATTTCCAAACAATTTAATAGATTCTTTCCATCTTATTTTTGTAGGTTATCATAATCTTACACAAGTAGTTTATTTTTCATCATGCAGTCTATGCTTATACCATGCTTCCAACTTTCTGTTTTAGAATCTTTTATTTTGGAACAGGTGAACACTTTTTCTTTTAGGACAAAATTATACTCTCTTTTGTTTCTTTCTTTTTTTTTTTTTTTTTTTTTCAACGTTTATTTATTTTTGGGACAGAGAGAGTCAGAGCATGAACGGGGGAGGGGCAGAGAGCGAGGGAGACACAGAATCGGAAACAGGCTCCAGGCTCCCAGCCATCAGCCCAGAGCCCGACGCGGGGCTGGAACTCCCGGACCGCCAGATCATGACCTCGCTGAAGTCAGATGCTTAACCGACTGCGCCACCCAGGCGCCCCTCTTTTGTTCCTTTACAAACAAAATCACACTGGTGACCCTTGCATACATCTGCTTCTGCCTTTTACGTTCCTTCAGAATGAGCACACATATTTACATAATGCAAATACACTTACCCATCTTTTTACCTATTAATTTATGGTTATTTTATAATGTATTAAATACAAACAGGGATATTGTAATTATTTTTGTCTGGAATTGAAAATTATTTCTCAGTTAATTCAATGTAGTATTAGTTTGAGGACTTTAAGGATGTTGAGATAACAATTCAAATTAACATTGATTTTTACTTTATAACATTTAAAGAGATTTATAAGATTAGACATTTGAAAAAATCCATTGTGATAATTATATTTAGTTGGACATAGTTTTATATATATTTGTAGTATTAAACAATATATGTGAAAAGTGTTAATTTACTAGAGATCTAGAAAGTTTAAACATGAGAAAAAAACTTTAAGCATAGACAAAAAATATTATTGAGCTATAATTAGGGAGAAAGAGAGTTGTTTGCAAACAAATATTATTAGCTCACTGTAATTTTCTTAGAGATGGACCTTTTTTTTCCACTCAATTTGTAAGTATCTCTATTGATAGGTCAAGTATTTACAGACATTTTAAATCTCGCTTGTACATCCCAAGTATTCTAATCTCCTTCTTTCCAATAATTTTATTATAAGGTCATTAGCTTAAATCACAATTAAGACATTCTTTACAGGTTGATGTTTCAATGAAAAAGTTTACCCTAGAGTAATTAAAACACTTAAAATATTAGTAATTACTTTCTGGGAGAATTTATGAAAAATCTTTCCTATGTTAACATTTTTCCATAATGGTAACTGAAATTTATAATTGTGCCTGAAATTATTCCATATAGAAAGATAAATACAAGAATGAGTACATTATCCAGCCAAGAGGAAGTGCAAGTTTATCAGCCAGTGAATCTGTAAGGAATTGACTGGTAGCCAAAAATGGAATATCACTTGAGAATGCCTTGGAACAAGAATCAGCATACTCCCAGAGGGTAGAATATATGGGAAGTAGCCTCTTTCAAAGCAAAATTCTCTTATACAATAAAGAATAGAAACATTTTTGTAAGGTTTTAAAAAGGTTCCTCAGATAGTTTATGCAAATGATACCAATCTCAGGGGAACTTCTTAAATTGGTATTCCTTCAGATGAATTCAGACTGATATATTGGCTCTTTGTCTGCTTTTTGACTTATGAATGTAGTCTGATAGATATATAGTGATGTAGCCAGTAATGTAGACAGATAGAATGGTTAGTAGCAAAGCAGTGTTCATACAGATATTCAGCTAGGAAAATAAGTATAATTATGATCATCCCACCAAAAAGCCATGGGGATCTTTATTCCTAAGATAAAGTAAATAAATTCAACACTAAAAGTCACAATGGCATATCCAAGGCTTTGACTCAGCTTAGAACATGTGATGAATAAATTGGTCTTGGCTAAGCTGAGATTTGCAAACATAAAACCTATTACTGAGTTTATGGTAGAGAGAATCATGGCCAAATCTTGTAGAACTTTCAATTATTTAGAAGCCCACCAGCCAATTGCCACAAAGTTAAGTTTGTTTAGTGAAGCAATGGAAAATATATACCAAGAGAACTGGGGAGTGTTTCATAAGAAAGGCATTTTGGGAAGAGTACTTCAAGAATTTGATGAACTAGAGTCAGTCACTGAATGGTCTTGGCAGGGTGGATCAGTTTGCATCCTAGGGAACTGCTTGAACACTAAGTGGAATGCATGATGCTGAAGTGTTGATTAGACCAGTTTTCCTGTAGTATTCTAGAAACATGGGACTCAATGTGCTACTTAAATGAGTTTGAATTTAAGCATTTGTCTTACATTTCAGGCTTTTTTTGTAAGTTGTAGTATATTTTGCAAGTTTTGATTGTTTCTGTATCAATTCTTATGTGTTTTATCCAACATTCTTATGCATTATGTAGTATAAGTTTCTTTCTTTTTCAGTATATGTCATGTCAAATATTGCTGGAAATGGAAATGTCACATTATTTTGAAAATGGCAAAAGAGAAAAATTAAATATATGAAAACTTTGCATTTATCTTTACTATCATGAAGTTCCCTGGTGACTGCTTTTAGGTGTATCCTCTTTCCTTACATCAAGGCATACTTGGATAAGTAGGATTCTTAATATTAACCAAAGGTAGATCATTTTTAAGTAAACATAACACTGAACATCCAGCATCCCTGATGCTAGAAAGGTTATTCCGTATTGCATGGTGTTAGTGATTTTGCATATTTTTGAAAACTGTCTTGCTGTGCATTCAACCTAAAAATTGTTCTATTCTTGCCTAGGTTCAATCCAGAATAATATATATTTTCTACTTGAAAAGAGCATAGAGAGAGAAGTCATTATCAGATGTGGATAGGAAATGATTTTCTAGAACACATTTTCAAGAAAAGTAAAATTTACTGCATGAAACTATTCAATGTTTAATAGTTGTATAATAATTGGAAAATATACATAAATCTGAAATTTTATATTTTAGGCAAAGGTAATAACAATTTTCTATTCTTGGAATATCCATTCTATTAAAACTTGAGTCATTTGGACAACAGATTACATTTGCTTACAGAATTTTGGTGGTTATTAAAAGTATATTCTGTGACTGTCATCAATTATAGCAGATGATTATTTCTTCTTGAAGTGATCCAAATGACAGTTCTGATAGAGAGCTAAGAGGAAGGGACTTGATGGATTTATATCTGTGCGCGTGTGTTTGTGTGTGTGCGTGGGTGTGTGTGTGTGTCGAGTATTTGCACATTACATAAGACTGAGAAGGAAGTTCCCTTGGCTAATACCATCTGATCATTTGTGAGGTAGATGCTTGTCACAAGTCCCTTTATTCTGTCTATAAATGACATGGAAATGCTAAGCAGGTAGTTATGATATGCACTTATAATAATAAATAAAAAACAAAACCAAACTTAACTAATGTCCCAATTCAATTTACAATATGCTTGATATAATTGAAATCCATGCATATCAAAAATTCAGATATGTATTTGTAACTCTGCATTTCTCTAAGAAATATACTAGGGAATAAGCTATAATTTATTCATTAGAACATAAGAGAAACAATTGAAAGTAGAGTCATTTATTGTTTTTAGGATTATGCTTTTATGTTTATTTCTTGAAAATTTTTTATTACCTATAACAGAAAATAAACACCGGACTTACAAATAGAAAATATTAGAATCAACAATAATGAACTTCCCAATAATTAAAAAGGCACTTTAAAATTAACACATGATGAACTTAAACATGTGTGTCACAAATTCATGTTTTATTAAACTTAGGTGCACCAAAGAAACACAAAAATTTGAATTGAAGTTGCACACACACCAAAAAAGAGAGAAAGCTCATAATGAGAACCTGTACTGGGAGAGATAAGCTCAAATATGGAGGGGAAAATAGTCTGGATTCCTTTGAAGACTTGTTTCTCTTCAGTTTCTTTTTTTTTTTTTTTAATTTTTTTTTTCAACGTTTATTTATTTTTGGGACAGAGAGAGACAGAGCATGAACGGGGGAGGGGCAGAGAGAGAGGGAGACACAGAATCGGAAACAGGCTCCAGGCTCTGAGCTCTGAGCCATCAGCCCAGAGCCCGACGCGGGGCTCGAACTCACGGACCGCGAGATCATGACCTGGCTGAAGTCGGACGCTTAACCGACTGGCCACCCAGGCGCCCCTCTCTTCAGTTTCTAATTGACATTCTGAGGTACATTTCACCAAACTGACTAATGTGCTATAGAACAGAAAGTAAAAGTGCCAAATAAATTTTTCCTGATTATGTCAAAATTAAAAATAGCATTTTAAAAAACTGCCCTGTGTGTCTGCCAGTTGCAAAATGTCCGCTTCAATACGGCACATTGGATAAAAAAAGAAAATAATGGCACAAAACAATGGCTTGACAAACGGGAAAAATAACTATTTGATATAAAAATGCTGTTGCTCATTTTTAAAATACATGGCATCATCCATCCAGTATTGTTACCTACAATCTAATTTTCAATGTCTCTATTAAATTTCTGAAGTTAACATGTGAAATGTATATTCTTAAAGGCAGGTATAATAATTATACTTAATACCTCCATCGTTGTTTAAAACATCATTCAAACTGTAATAAGGTTTGGTGATCATTTAGTTTGCATTCGTTAAATGATGTAGAGGCTGACAAAAGAGACTGATTTTAGCTTTGTGATTTTTATATATCCAAATTAGCGAAGTTAAATCAGTAACTGAGATGATTTATCATACCACAATGATTTCACAGACGTATTTTGTAGAAAATATATGCTATTATTAATGCACATTGTGTTTTTATTATATATGGCCAAGTTATAAATGGCATTTAATACGTTTGATTAAATGTAACGTTTAAGACGTTAATAAGTTTTTGGGTGCCAAACTTATCTACTGAATATTGATTTTACATATTTTCCAAAGTGTAAGTTTTGGGAGGTGTTTCAGAGATGTAAATTAGTTACTTAGAACAGCTTCTGAAAGAGAGAGAGAGAAAGAACATTACATTATGATTCCCAATTCTTTTCAATAATTTATATTTACACAGCAGAGCATGTAAACTTGTTTCAATGAATGGTTAATATAAATGAAGAGGGAGGTGAAAAGAAGAAGGGATGTTAAAAAGCACAGTATCAGATTGGTGCATATTTTATAAATATTCAGATATACATTCTAACTAACTTTTGGAAATAAAAAAAATATATTTACTCTCAAGTAGTGCCTCAAGGTTTACAGAAATGTTCACTGGAAAAGCGAGAGCCTCTCTATGTTAGCTAATTATGTACTTTTTGATTTTTCTTCAACTTTGCTACCAGACATCCTCTTTGAAATTACCTCTATAAAAATCTTCCTCTCTGTCTTATGTGACTCCAATACATAGACTGTCTATCTCATCACCAGATCATTTATTTATTTTCTCATTCAACAAACATGTATTTGGTGTCTCAAAAAGGCTTGACCTCATGCCAAGAAGTATAAAGGTGAATAAGGTAGATGCAGATATCAGTATCAAAAATTCACATATTCACCTGCTAGATACAAAGTCCACTAAGCTAAAGACCACTAGAATTACTTCTGTTTCTGAGAAAGAACATGACATTCATTTCACATTTATTATGTGATCGGTAGTAAGTGAGGAGATTTACAAATAAATTATCTCATTTAATCTCCAAAACATCCTGTTGTCTAGTTGTTGTTAGCCACAGTCTCAGCTGAGGAAACCAAAACTCAGAAACATAAAACAGTGTTCCCATTGTCCTCAGGTTGGCAAGTAGTGGACTCAATACAAATTCTGTTTCAAACCCATGTCAAACACAACTTCATTAGATCCAGAATCAATATAAGATGGTGGTCTGTTATTCTTTATTTGGCAGATAATTTCAGCCAAATTGTAACTTCTCTGAGATTTCCTTTTTAAAAATGATTCTCCCCTCACCTCCTAGCTATTGTGAGAAAAAATATAAATAAGTTATCTAAACTTTAGAGACCAAACAAATTAAATGTTCCATTTACCTGGAATAATCTCAGCTTATTATTCTATGGCTATAAACGTGTTCATCTCTTCTCAGTCATAAAGTTCCTGGAGGGGAGGCCAAACCTCAGCAAGCTCATGGGGAGAAGCATATGAATTAAAGCAGACCCCCCAAGGTTTCTCCAGATTTGAAGATTTATGAGAAGGATTACTCAGACTCAACTGAGTTTGCTTACACTTTATTTTATTACTGAGCCAACAAGCAAGCAGTGCAAAGGAGAAGATCAAAGATAGATGTGGTTGGAGTAAGTGAAACCTTACAGTGCTCTCCTTTACATCATTAAAATTTGTGATAGCAGCAGATACATAAAGTGAAGAATATGCCAGTTCAGAGGAGCCCAGGAGCCCAGTGACTTTTATCTTGCTTTAAATTGAAGTGGGTTGTTTTAACCCTCCATGTTTACTGTATTGCCATAAATAGAATTTCACTTTATATGTGCTCACCCGCTCTTGGTTTACTTTATGCTGCACCATTGAGCTTGCTCAAGACTTCAGTGCAGCTAGCAGGATGCAGGCTGTCCCAGTTCAGATAAGTGATATAGCTGCTGGTATGTAGCAGAGAGGAGCCAAGTAGATAAGGAGCGTGAGTGACTCCAGAGTGAAAGAGTAAGGAGGTTGCAGTGGCTTGCCTCAAGAACTGGCAGGTGCCTGAGCAGAGAGGCAGATGCTTGGGGTGTAGGGGCAGGAAGGAAGAGAGGCACACAGCAGACACTCCTCTATCTACAGGTAAGCCAAAGACAAATCGGAGTGTCCTGAACTCAACGGATGACCTTCCAAGGCACCCGGCAGAGCTAAGCCAGGGCACAAGAACTCAGTGATGGGAAAGATTCCCAGAAGCCAGACAGCTAAAATGATTCAATCAAGAATTTTCTAAGTTAATACAAAGATTAAGACCCGGAGTTGGAAAATGAGGTTAAAGCAGGACAGGGAAGAACAATGCCATGTGTGCACAATTGTCAAAATAAAATCCAGCCAAAGAACAGGGTGTTTTCTTGTTATGTATTCTTTTATTTCTCATTAACGCACATGGGTATTATGAGTGGGAAAGCATTAACTAACTTGTTAATGATTAATATATTAGTCTTTATAATCTAATACTCTTCATCTCAATGTGCGTTTTCATTTTTCATAGGTAGGCAGGCCCTAAGAAAGGCATTAATCATTTGTATTAAATGAGAACGTTTTTAGTCCAAAAGATGGAAATACATGCTCAGAAAGTTGCTATATATATTTTTTATAAAGTGGGAGTGGGAAGTCAGAGTTATTTCAGAAGGAACAGTGGTTGTATCTGTTGAAGGTATATTTTGTGTTCATATTTGCCTTAACATACTTTTGTATGTAATGAGGCTGCCATTAAATAAAGGTTCAATGCTACCTCCTCAGACAATTGTCTGCAGTTTGATGCAAACCCCACTCAGAGAAGTGAAGATATGTCATGGTCATATATCATGTCCCCGACTTGCTAGAATTCCACCGGAAGGAAATTAGAATGAATAGTTTGTATATTACAGTTGTATATAATATATTTGGAGAGCTAGAAAGATATGTTAATGGGGTAGATAATGCTTACATAAGTGATTACTTTTGCTAGGCACCTTTTGAGCATTTAGCACACAGAATTATAGACATGCACACATATATTCATACACATATATTTTTCAACATTTAATGTACATACAACTTTGTGGCATACATGCTTTTATTTTATTTTTTTTAAGTTTCTTTTATTTATTTTGAGAGAGAAATAGAGAGCAAGCAGAGGAGGGACAGAGAGAAAGGGAGACAGAATCCCAAGCAGCTCCGCACTGTCTGCACAGAGCCCGATGCTCGGCTCGAACCCACAAACCGTGAGATCATGACCTGAGCTGAGATCAAGAGTCAGACGCTTAACTGACTGAGCCACCCAGGTGTCCCTGTTATCTTTATTTTAAATATGAGATACTGAGGTGCAGGGAAATTATGTTCCCTGCCCAGAGGCAAACAGCTAATTAGTGGTAGAATTGTTACTTAATCATTGTCTGTGTGGCTCCATAAACTTGTTCTAAACCAACACCTTATGCTGCTTTTTCTTAGATATGGATAGATCTACAGACGCAGATAAAACTGAAAGTATAAAACATAAATGTCCATATGAGACAGAAATATTCCAGTACCACCACCCCCCCCCCCCCCACTTACTACATTATGTAGGACAGTCAAGAAAAGATGGCTCAGAGGGAGACACAAAAGGAAACTCAAAAAGAATATGTAAAAAAGGTGTGAGGGCTGAAGTGGGGGGGGGGGAATAGATATTTCAAAAAATAAATCGTTGAATTTATATGTGTGTGTATTCACATGCACACATATAACAGATTTTAATAAAATTTATGGTTTTAGGGAATTTACCAAAAAATATTAATTTCTTTCTGTTATACATTCCATTGAATAGATAATATCAAAGCTATGTATGTGTTTAATATCTTGGTCCTATGTCAAAACTTTTATAAGATATAAAAAGTGATATCCAATTTTTAATTACATTCAAGACAGAAGAACGTATGCTCTTAATAAAGGTATGTGTATTCAAACTGTGAAATCACTCGGAGTTTTGTGCTATTCCCAGAGGTTTATGGAACAGCAGTTGCCTACATTTTATGATTTTGTTTTTATTGGTTCAGGAGAATTTTCCCACCATTTTATAGAAGATCATTTAAAATGTATGATACTAACTTAAGGCTTTCCCATTTCTTTGGAGATTGGAAAATACATGTTCTTTTATACATATTTTACTGCATAATTACTATTTTTATATACACCAGGAGAACGAGCAAAACAAGTTTATTTTATTTACCACTGTATATTCACTAGCACTGATCCTGGCAATAAATATTGAATTAAGTAAGTTAATCAAGTATATTTGAAGGGGGAAAAAGTACAGGAATAAACAGTGTACCTAGATTTTCCTTGTGAAGGGAGTAGATGCCCTAATTATGAGAGCTATTAGTATCCATTTAGGCTGATTCTTACCCATACTTACTAACAATCATTTAGC
Source organism: Puma concolor (assembly GCF_028749965.1). Taxonomy (NCBI): domain Eukaryota; kingdom Metazoa; phylum Chordata; class Mammalia; order Carnivora; family Felidae; genus Puma; species Puma concolor. Next base: position 23,152,003 of record NC_141683.1, read on the forward strand.
ATGACACAAAAAAGAAAGCAATTACACATTTGCTTACCAATTTATTTATACTCTAAATAGAAAAATAGAACATGAAATTTCAAAGTATTTGATAAATTAAGACTTCTATGTGGCATATCTTGTGAAGAATACAAAAAAGCCAGCTATAACTAATGGAATATACATTTTAAATTATGATCTACCTATAAGAGGAAATATTTTATAAAAGAACTAAAGTGAAAACTGAAGGAAGTTAAAGTAACATACTTTTGCATTTTTAATTTAAATGTAATGAAATATAAATATAATGATATTACCGGATATTTTAATTATTCCCATTAGAGGTTCTAATTTTCCAGTAGGTTTAAGATAATGATGATAAAGGAACAAAAGAAAACTTTAGAGTGGAAAATAAAGGCACATATATTCTACAGCTAAAAATAGCAGGTAAAATTCAAGTGGATTGTTAAAACATGCCAAAGTCCTCTTTTATGTTTTATTATTAATAACTCAACCCACTTAAATGAATACCTCTATATACATGATATATGAGCAGTTTGATCACATACTTTCTCCTGATGAGAGCTAAAGGTTACAAAGATAGCTTTTGCTTTAGAACTTCTAGAACTTTGCTTTTCGTGGGTTTTAGCTCTGCTTAACAAGCTTATTCCATCTCCACAGACTCCCAGCCATTGCCCCATTAGCCTCACATCTGGCAGGCTTTTCCCCTTTGTGCTGCCTTGGTTTCTTTGATTGCTTCATTTGGGCATAAAATCAGGCCAGTGCTACTGTCATTGCTCAGGAAACTCCTGTCTCATCCCACTACCGGGGCTGATGGGCTGATATCAGTGCAAAGGAGAGGCCACTGCCCTACTGGAACAGAAAGGTGAAAAATGTGTCTTTGCTCTTCCTTCATGTTTTAATGTAGAAAGTACTCCTCCCTCCCACCAAATCTATAATATATATAATGTGTTATATATGATAGATTAAAGGGAAGTCTTCTTTGGAGGAGGTTTTCACATAATTAATCTCAAAAGCATTTCAAAAAAACCCAAATTATTTAATCTTCACAGCCATGTCAAGCTTCCTCCATCCATATTCCTATGACATGAATATCTATACCATCCATTTAGGCAGCCAAGTTAGAAAATATCTTCCAAGTACCTTCCTTGGCTGCTTTCCAATAAAATTATTCCCTTTGTTAAAATGATATACTATTTATTATAATTAAAATTAAAATTAAATCTTAAGGGACTCTTAGGTGACTTTGTGGGTTGAGCTTCTGACTCTTGATGGGTTCAGGTGGTAATCTTGTGGTCAGGGATCAAGCCCCACATTGGGCTCTGTGCTGAGTGTGGAGCCTGCTTGTGATTCTCTCCCTCCCTCTCTCTGCCCCTTCTCTGCTCACACACTCTCTCTCAAAATAAATAAACATTAAAAAATAATTCTTGGGGCACCTGGGTGGCTCAGTCGGTTGAGCCTCCGACTTCGGCTCAGGTCATGATCTCGCGGTTTGTGAGTTCGAGCCCTGCATCAGGCTCTGTGCTGACAGCTCAGAGCCTGGAGCTTGCTTCAGATTCTGTGTCTCTCCATCTCTTGGCCCCTCCCCTGCTTGTGTCTGTGTCTCTCTGTCTCTCAATAATGAATAAACGTTAAAAAAATTAAAAAAAAAATTCTTACATTTTCTGCACTAGTCTGTATATTTTTTTATGAAAAGCCAGTGTAATTCCTCTAGAGACTAGTTCTCAAACTTCAGTGTTTTGGGCCCTGTATAATTACTGTCTCTGCTCTTACTGTTTTCACTGTAAAACGACTTTCTTTTTATTAATTTAAAACAGTTGCACAGGAATGAATGGGAAATAAGCCATTTGTAATAAGTGAAATTTAACCATAGCATAATGTCCTTACTCTTAGCTGCAGAATGCTCTGATTCTCCTTTTGAGGGGTAGTAAATGTCAGTGTTATGTTAAATACTTTTTCCTTACTGATATAACCAGAAATACTGAAAAAAATCTAAAAAGTGACCAAGTTTCGGTTTATGAAGTTAAATGTTTTGCAGTTTCTCTGCATTTGCAACAATTTAAATTCTTGCTCATCTTCAGAGAATGTTATCCCACTCTCTGTGCTTCATACAGACAAGACACCTGTTTTGTATTAAGGATTATATCCATAAAGCATTGAATTAGACTGCTAGTTTTATTGACTTAATTACAGTTTTGAAATGTCCTAGAGTAGAGCTTACATATACACACAGTCTGAAGGTAGGCATTAAGAGTCTAATATATTACCTTTTATTTATGAATGGATCCATATATTCTGTATCTTTCTGTTTTCATGTGCATGGCTTTAATTTTTAAGGCCATATCATGATCCATAACAGTTTCTGGAATTCATTCACATCATCTCTCATGGACAGCAGAAATGAGAAAGGAAAGACAGCCCCCCACCCCCAAGGCAACTTCCTTTCAGCATCTTTGGACTTCCAGACAAGGTGTTTGTTTATGTCTCATTGACTAGAAAGTATAGTCATATGGCCACTCCTACTTGAAAGGGTGAATGGAAAGTATCCTTTGGGCTAAGTGCAACCTCCAAATAATATCATTGTTAAGATACCAAGAAACAGAGGTCAATGGCTGCAACTAATGTTATCTAACCCTGTAATAACTCCTGGCAGGGCCTAACCATATTTTAAAAAATAAGTCCACTAATGTATAACAAAATAACACATTATGTCTAAAATGGAAATTTATCCTGTGAATCCAAGGTTGGTTTAAAATTAGAAAATCAATTTAATTGATCACATGTAAGCATTAACACATATATATGTTAATGTTATGTTAATATATAAAGTTGATATGTTAAACTTTCCCAGTCTTGTAAAGAACATGTAAAAGGTGCCATGCAAGCATCAGACTTAGTGGTGAATATTCGAAAGCGTGCATCCCCTTGAGATGCGGAATAAGACGATTATGTCCTCTATCATCAATTCAGTTCCAAGGTGTTTTGGACAATCGATTCAATACAGTTAAACAAGTAAATGTTATAAAGTTTGAAAAGAAATAAAGGAGAAAGTATCCATAGATACATTATTACAGTTAAGAACTTGAGCAAGATTAGTGGTATAAAATCAATATATACACTTCAGTATTATGCCAGCAAAGTTTTAGAAAGTGGAAATTTATTTTTAAAATACACTTTATTTTTATTTTTTATGTTTTTTCATAATCGAGTTTTTATTTGTTGTTCTGAGGATCAGTACAGACAATTCAATTTGTACATAATTCTTAACGTGCGTACCGAAAACCTACAAAAATCATGTAGTTGTGGTTCTTTTCTCAAAGTTATTCCAGTGACCTTCCAGCTTAAAATTTGGAGGCAAATTTCCCTTAACGGTATATCAAGTACCAGTATCTTCAAATGTTGATATGCTGTTACACTGTTAAGTCCCATTAATTCACAATTTAATGTCATATACACTACATACTCAAATTTTCAATCTCGCACAGCACATTAACAAAGTTACTAGGAAACTGGACTACCACGACCAAGATGTTACAGAATGCACAAAATTCTGACAGGGAGAGAGCCAAGATCAAGGAGTGGTTTTCTTTAGCAAACAATTCTACCAAAAACAACATGGGAATAGAAGTAATTTAAAATGTTCAAGACATATTAAATGCACAACTGACTCCAAATTGCCATTTAGTATGCTTGGTATTATAGGATATAAAAACTACCCCATCTATGGAATGTTAAGCTGACACCCAAGACGATCAAAGCCTCACATATTCAATATCCCACTATTTTCTGGTTGTACCAAAAAATAAACAACCAGCAAATGATTTCACCTCTTAAAAAAAAGCATTTACCCTTAAAAAAAGGGATGAGGTGGGATTCCCTCCTTCTTAAAAATGTTTCTAGAGCTACTAAAAAACTTGCATTTACAAAATAGCTGATAAAAATATTCCTCTGGATTGTGCAAGAAGGGAGACAGGGACCACTGGTAAGACATGGGATATGATACTAATGAGACCTGGCTTCTTTCTCTCCTGCTTCATCAGAGGCTGGACTCCCCTCGTTTTTTGTTTCTCCGTTTTCTGCAGGTAAGTCTTCTTTTGTTTCTTTGTTAGCCACTTCAGCCTGTTTTCCCTTTGCTCCCCTTTTCCCCTTTGTTTGCACTTTTTTGTCTGAAGATTTCTCCTTTCCCGCCGCCTTTTGTGGCTTCGCTTCCACTTTTGCAGAAGCAGGTTTAGCTGACAACCTCGCCGACCTCCTCTTGGGCTCCTCCTTCGCCGCCCTCTCGGCGGAGCTGACCTTCCTCTTGGGCATCTTGGCGGCGGGGCGGGCGCGTGCCGGGTGCCCTATGGGCCGCCGCGCGCCGAGAGCCTTCGAGAAGCTGGTCTGCCTCTACATTTTATTTTTGATTTTTTAATTCTAATTATTATTTCTTTTGAGAGAGACAGAGACAGCGTGTGAGCAGGGTAGGGGCAGAGAGGGAGGGAAAGACATCGAGTCTCAGGCAAGCCCTACATTTTTAATTACTCTCAGCAAGAGTTCTAAAGCTATGGCAAAGATTGGGCTATTTCATTGGTGTTCAAATCAAGAATCTTGTGATGAAAATGAAAATGGTTAGATAAAGCACTGAAAATAATACAAAAAATGATCTATCTCTGAGAAAATTGAGAATATGGAGTGAATGCTTCAGTTAATGGATGAAAGAAAAGCATATGACTCAGGAAGAAGGAGCCAAACGGAGAAGATTGGATTCTTGTTACTGATGGAGAGCTTAAGTGAGTAATCCTGGAATCTTGCTTAATGGTTCCTTGAATTGTAATGAATTTAGGTCTGCTCTCCATAAAGCCCTGGGTAATTTGTTCTCTTATTTGACTAATGCATGCTTTCTTACTTTACCTGCCCATACCCTACCTCACTCTTGAAGTAGCTGTGGAAGAGTATATGTTTAGCAATAGCACATATTTAAAAGAGTCTATGCCTTTAGTATGGTTGTTTGGGAAATAGAATTTATCCAAAAACAGAGAATTTGAACTTGATTATGGCATTACTATAAGGTGAAAAATACGATTTCTATACTCAACATGGGGTGGAAGTTGAATTTCTTACCACAGGCATTAGTGGAACAACTTAAAAATCCTATATATTCTCTTATTACGCAGGAGTGTGGTCACGGAGATAAAAAATGACAAATACAGGGGCGCCTGGGTGGCTCAGTCGGTTGAACATCCGACTTCGGCTCAGGTCACGATCTCAGGGTCCGTGAGTTCGAGCCCCGCATCGGGCTCTGGGCTGCTGGCTCGGAGCCTGGAGCCTGCTTCCAGTTCTGTGTCTCTCTCTCTCTCTGCCCCTCCCCTGTTCATGCTCTGTCTCTCTCTGTCTCAAAAATAAATAAAAAACGTTAAAAAAAATAAAAAAAAATGACAACTACAACTGTGCACCCTAGAAAGCAGGGCAAAATAATTTAAGATTGACCTCAAAGTGCTCTTCCTAGGAGTTCTTACCAGCTAAAAATGCAGCATGGTGGGTGTTAGCCCTCATCAGGTTGGCAATCATATTTATAACCTAGAGACTCACATACAAAAAAAAAACAAAAAGTAGCCTATCAGTAGAGTAACGCATAAGGTTCATAAGATTCACTAGTCTTATCACATACTCCACTGTGCAAGTGTGTGGTAAAGCTCCAGCCAGGGTCATCATATTAAGTGGCTACAATGCTGCCTGGCAGTATTTCTCAAATTTTGATCTTTACCAAAAGATGGCACTGCCAGTGTTCTGTTTGTACCACTGGTTTTACATAGGTTACGTTGGTAGTGATCATCTTCTCTAGACTGAAGACTGCTAAATGATAATATCTAGACTGGGCTGGGAATAAAACTAGAAGAGACGTGGAAAACTGGAATTTGTGAATTCTGAGGCTAATCAGAGAAAGATAAATTTGGCCATAGGATACACCTCTGGATGATTATTTTGAAATAGCACTGGATTACTCTCTGGATAGAGATTTAATTATTGGGTTGTTGTATTTGTGGTTGCTAGGTAATATTAATAGGGAATATTGGAAAATACATGTTTTGGATGAAAAATGTGTGCGTATTTACAACTAACAAGGTGTATAATGTATAATATTAAGAAAAACTGCCTCAGCTGTGGTTTATTGAAGAGATAATTTGTAATACATTGTCTAAGGTGTTGTTTGAATATGACTTAAGTAGTTGTTTGTTCATTTTGGGTTGTGTGTGTGTGTGTGTGTGTGTGTGTGTGTGTGTGTGTTTATCTTGTGACTCTCTTTCCAAAGGCCAGGGATGATTGGACTATGCATAGCTTCCTTATGCAAAGTAAGAGCTCACTTGTTGCCCAGCCTGTTAGGACGTGACATAGTGTGAAAACACACAAAAAAAGTTTTGAAAAACAAGGGCTCAAAATATCTGTAAACAAGGATAGAGTTAACGATCCTTGTGAATCAGTCTTCTTGTTTTTGGAACTTCAACTTACAGTATAATGAAACTCTTAACCTTGTAACAAGAATAGGAATGAAAAAGCAGAAAAAAGCAGATTTATGGAGAGTTTTTTAGCTAAGTTAAAAATGAAGTGCTTGAGGGGTGCCTGGGTGGCTCAGTTGGTTAAGCATAGGACTCTTGATTTTGGTTCAGCTCATGATCCCAAGATTGTGGGATCAAGCCCTGTGTTGGGCTCCGTGCTGAGTGTGAAACCTGCTTGAGATTCTCTCCTCTCTCTCTCTCTACCCCTCTCCAGCTCTCTCTCTCAATAAACAAACAAACAAACAAGCAAACAAACATTAAAAAAAATAAAGTACTTGACAGCCATTCTCAACACTGGCTGTGTTATTAGAATCCCCTAGAAAGATTTTAAAAAGTACCAATGCCAGGGCCCCTTTGCAGATCCCTTTGGACCTAGACGTAAGAATGTATTTTTTAAGATCTTCCTGACGTGACATGCAGCTCACATTGAGAATAAGTGCACTACACTCAAATTCCTATAGCAAAAATCCCTGGATCAGTAGACTTACATTTAGCTTGAGTTCAGAAGGCCTGCTGTATTGGAATAAGTTTCAGCTGTCTGTAACAGAAACCTCCCGAAATCTAAACGTCCAAAGCTAGTGAAGTGACTCCGTTGTTATCAGGGACTTGCTCTCCCTGTTGAGGTCCTCTTACGGAGGGAAAAGAGAACAGATACCCAGGAAGCAGCCAACATCACAAGAGACTAAGAAGTGCTATTTTCTGCTCTCTGATTCCTGAGAGCCCCTTCTGAAAGGCATTTGAAGAATCTTGTGTAAAACAAAGTTAAACACTTGCCTTTATTGCAGAAGTTTTCAGTCTTTAACATATAGAAAACCAACTGAATTTCCAAGAGAAATCGACCATTTGGTGATCTCCACATTTCCTTGAGAAGTTTTTAAGAATAAAATCTAGTATTCTCTCTCCCTCCCCCCCCACCCCACACACAGTAAAAATAAACAGAAAGTTCCTTTTGAGAAACACTCCAATACACATATTCATCATACAAATACAGGTTTCTCCCACTATCCAAAAGTAGAGCATTCCCATGAAACTTTTTATAAGCCTAAATGCTATAAAGCATGGAAGCAATTTCCATTAATGGACACATTTCGAGCATTCCCAGACCCCCAAAATAAACTCCTTCTTTGGCTTTTAGGACACATCTTGCTAATGGATGCGCAGAAAAAAATCGAGATAAAGCACAGATGCTCACAGAGCTCTGACTGCTAGTTGCTGAGATGCTGATTGTGGTTCCTGGGGAACTTGCTGGCTGGGGCCAGTCTCCCTGTTGGCAGAACGTGCTCCCTCCCTAAGGGCTAGCTGCAAAACAAATGCTGAACACTGTTTTTGCTTTTTGTATTTTTTCATAAAAGCAAAAATGCTCTTTGGATTTCTTTTGGTAGGTGAAAATAGGTGCCGACAGTAGGGCTTCAAAGTGAAGTAACGTAATGCGAACTTTCGAAAAGCGGGAATAATTGTATATGGTAGCTATCCCTGTTTCCTCATATCGGTCTACTACTACTTTCTAAGTAAAGGAGAGATTCTTGGACTTAGATATTTCAGGATATCAAAAATAAGTTTTAAAATATATAATTATGTTAGTTATTTTATATTTAGTTTTACTTTTATAGGAATCTATTATTCCTGCTCCATTTTCAAATAACCCCAGGGACAATGTGGCAGTTAGTCATGCATCATCCCATGCTTCGTTCATCCCTAATACTGCTATTAGAACAGAAGTTCCTGGTTAATAAATTAAATAGGAGAGATTATGATATCCTGTTATAAGGAATTAATTTTCATGTTATGCCTCAAAGGAGAGATAACTCTTCCCATAGAGAAGAATTTAAAATTTCTCTTCTTTTATAAGAGTCAGGTTCCTGGTGCTTATCCCAGTGAAAATGTTCTCTAATATTATCACAAAAGTACCGTACCAATATATGTTTAGGGAGCCTAAAGGCTTGGACGTTTGTACTCAAGTAAAGTCAGAAACTAACATTTCAGGAGCACCAGGGTGGCTCAGTCAGGTGAGCATCTGATTCTTGATTTCCATTCAGGTTGTGATACCAGGGCTGTGGGATTCTCTCTCAACTTCTCTCTCTCTCTCTCTCATAAAAAAAAAAAAAAAAAAAAAAAAAAAAAAAAAAAAAAAAAAAAAAAAAGATAATTAATCACTGACAGTGTTAAGCAGTGCTACTTACATGTATCACAGACTATTAAAGGGAACAAAACCTCTACTGAACTGAGGACTCAGTAGAGAAAAGATGGTATATTAAGCAAGAGTAAATCCTAAGTGTTCTTACCACACCAAAAAAGAAAAAAATAACTAATATGAAGTGATGGATATGTTAGTTAGCTCTGTTGTGGTGATGATTTCAAAATGTCTGTGTATACTAATTGAACATTTTATACGCCTTAAATATATGTAAGTTTGTCAGCTATACTTACTAGTTCTGGGGGGAAAAGAAAAAGAAGAAAAATTCGAGGAAAGTTAATTTGCCAAACTTGTTCACTAATATAGGTGTAAATCCTATGGAAATGTTAATAATGTAACATCTACAATCAGACTGGGTTCAGTGAGCTTGCCTCCAGGGGCTCCCACGCTGCACCTAAAAGGGTCTGGAGACCCATCACTGGCCATTTCAGGTTCACAGCTGACACCAAAGTCTGTGGGCCTATCACTTGAGGCACAAGTGTGCACGACTCTTCCAGGATCGGAGGACCACAGAAGCTGGACAGGCCTGGGCACAGGCCTGCCTTGGTGATTTTGGACTTCACAGGGGTGTCACGGGTTCCCACCTGGATCCCTGAGTACCCATAAAGACACTTTGTCTGTGGATTGCTGCCGAATCATTGTTGCTGAGGGGAGGATATGAGTAGGAGAGCTCTTAACTTCTGTCTTGCTGACATCATTCCTCTTTGTCTTTTAATATCTCTGCCAGATTTTGTTATCAAGGTAACGCTGACAGGTGATTAGTTAGAAAATTCTCTGTGGACCACATTTATTTCTGTATGTCTGATGAGTGAGGCTCTGATGAACTTTTATTTCAGACAACCTTTACAAGTTCTTCGTACAGTGAACAGCTTTGGCAAATAGACATATTGTCTGCCTTTGGGAGGTTACTGTCTGGTAGGAACAGGTAATATCTCCCTCTAAAGCAAGGATTAGGTAGGCTTCAAAAAGATCTGAGTTCCCTAAGCCTGATGTCCTTGACCTGAAAATAACTTACTGTGTGTACTAGAGTCAACTGGCTCTCTTTATATTACACTAGGATGGTGGCTTATGAGTTTAAAATATATATAAAATTAAAATACTGGAAAACAGGATAAAATTTACACAGCATATAAATGGAGTTATACTGTTCTACATGCCTTACATTTTAGAGGGAGTTTTAAAATCACGAACTTTTCTTAAGTAAAAGCATATGTAATGTTCTTACATAAAAGTGTGACTTTTGTAATTCATGTAGCCACAAAAAGCATATCAAGTTAGTATACAATTAACAAGCTAATTGAAAGGAAAATGGAATAGTGAAATATTAGTTAAAAAATGTTGAGGGAGAGAAACACATTATTTATTTTTTTTATTTTTTTACATTTATTTATTTTTGAGAGAGGGAGAGAGACAGAGCATGAGCGGGGGAGGGACAGAGAAAGAGGGAGACACAGAATGGGAAGCAGGCTCCAGGCTCTGAGCGCTCAGCTCAGAGCTTGACACAGGGCTTGAACTCACAGACTGTGAGATCATGACCTGAGCCAAAGTCAGACGCTTAACCGATGGAGCCACCCAGGCTCCCCAAGAAACACATTATTAAACATGTAGTAAAATAGTAGACTTAGCTAAAACATAATGTATTAAATGTATATGTACTAATATATCCATTTATTTATTAAAAAAATTAATGTTTATTTATTTTTGAGAGAGAGAGAGACAGAACGCGAATAGGTAAGGGGTAGAGAGATAGGGAGACAGAATCCAAAGCTGGCTCCAGGCTCTGAGCGGTCAGCACAGAGCCTGAGGCAGGGCTTGAACCCAGGAACTGCGAAATCATGAACTGAGCCGAAGTCAACACTTAACCGACTGAACCACCCAGGTGCCCCAATATTGAGGCTAATATATTCATTTAAAAATCTCTTAAGTTCACCTGATGGCTCAGTGGGTTGAGTGCCTGACTTTGACTCAGGTCATGATCTTGCGGTTCCTGAATTTGAGCCCTGGATCTGGCTCACTGCTGTCAGCACAGAGCCTGCTTGGATTCTCTGTCCCCTTCTCTCTCTGCTCCTCCCCTGCACTCTCTCTCTCTCTCTCTCTTTCTCTCTCTCTCTCTCTCAAAAATTAAAAAAAATACAACTTAAAGAAAATGTGTTTAAAATCTGTTAACCTCGATCAAGATGGACAAACATTTTCTGTAAAGAACCTGGTATAAATGTTTGGATTTTGTTGGCCATATAGTTTCTATTACAACTACTCAACTTTGCTGTTGAAGCATGAAAGTAGCCATAGACCATATGTAACTGAATGAACAGGGTTGTGTTACAGAAAATTGAATTTACAAAATAAGGGGCGAGGAAGTAGTCTGTTGACCCCAGGTCTACAACTTAAAACACTATTTAGTAATATATTCTTAATTGGTAATAAGAAATACTTTAAAAATATGCATAAGAAAGCTTGAAAGTAGTAGGATAAAAATGGCAAGTATGAGGTGTGCGCATATTGTTTAGCTATACTAATGGCAAGTAAAACACACCTATAAAATGTATTACCAGAAACAAAGAAATCACTCCCAAATATATTAATGTCAAATAACAGAAAAACTAAAATGCTAAATTTCTATAAACCTAAACATATAATTGGAAAGTACATTAATCAAAACAACAGGACAAAAACAACAGGAGAAACAAATTTAGAAATTGGGAGATTGATCATAATTCTCTCAGTAACTGACAGGAAAAGAAAGGGCAACGTTGATTAAAAACATGAAAATTGAAATACATGAAAATTATAAAAACATTAAAATAAAAATTGTCTTAATTAATTGACATTCACAGAACATTGTATACAATTGTTGCCGTGAATTTTGTCTTAAATTTTAACTCATTAAGATGCTATTATTATTTATAAATACCAATTTATATTTATATTTGTTCACATATTTCCTCTTCCATTGCTTTTCATTTTTTCCTAGATATTTGTGCCTCCTTATGCCTCAAGAATGCCCTTTGTTACATCCGTCAGCACAATTCTTTTGGTGACAGTCTTTCTATTTGGTTTATCAGCAAATTTTTTGTTACCTACCTTCATTTTATAATTCTAAGCCAGTAGTTGTTTTGTTTTGGTACTTTAAAGATATAATTCCTCTTGTTTTGTGGCCCTTAGTCTTTCTCTTGAGAAGCCAGTTGTAAATCTTATCTCTCTTTCCTTTAAAGAAATATGTTCCCCTTCCCCTGTCTGTTCTTTATCTTTGGTTTTCAGTGATGACTTGACTACCTGTTATTTTTTGTTTGTTTGTTGTTTTTTGTTTATTTTTGTATTCGTCACAGATTCATTTCATTGAACTTCTTAAAATTACGGCTTTATGTCTTTTTGCAAATACTTTTTTTTTTTTTTAATTTTAGAGAGAGAGAAAGAGAAAGCATGGGGAGGGGTAGAGAGAAAGGGAGAGAGAATCCCAAGCAGGCTGCATGCTCAACATAGAGCCTGCTGCAGGGCTTGACCTCATGACCCTGGAATCATGACCTGACTCAAAATCAAGAGTCAGATGGTCAACCGAGCCACCCAGGAGACCCCGTTTTGAAAATACTGTTTCTGTTATTTTTGGAATCAATCATAATATGTTAGATCTTTTCACTATGTTCCATAAATATTTTATGTTATTTTTGTTTCATTTTCAAATTAGCTTTCTCTGTATGTTTTAATCTGGATATTTTCTGCTGTGCTATTTTACAGTTGATTTTTTCCTTCTTCAACTATATCTCATCAACTGTTAAATCTATCCATTGAGTCCTAACTTTTAGTTGTCATTTTGGGTTCTTAAATATCCATTTGAGAACATCACTTATACTCCAACTATTTCATTATATTCTCCAGCTTGTTATTAATTTGTTGAATTAATTAATCACAGATATTGGCCCTGCTTGAAAATAAGTTTGAGTTTTTGTAAGACCTGTTTTTTTTTATAGTTTCCTCTTATGCCTGTGGTAGTTAAAAGTGAAAACCCAAGTTATTTATCAATAATCCTCTTTTTTGCTGACCTTGGAACTACCCATCCCTTGTGAATGGCTAAAGCTCTGTTCAGCCTCAAGGGAGAGAGTAAGCCTAAATATTTTGCTTCCCTTTTTCTTTAAATTCCAGGTATTAGAATTCCTTGATACCTTACTAGAATTTGGACACTTTCATGTGGATTTTAGTTCCCAACTGTGTCTATTTTTTCTAGGTGTTCTTAGTGGGAGTGCATTCACATTAAGCTAATCCATGATCACTAAAAGCAAAAGTACTCTTTGCCTACATTTTTGGTATTGACCTTTACTGGGATGGGAAAAACTAGAAGGGCAATAGTTTGGTGTTTACAAACAATTTGACCTTAAACAAGATAGAGTTGAGATGCAAATGGGATACATGAATAAAATTTTCTGATGGCAGTTGGATATACAGATTTATCATTTGGATGATTTTAGTTATAATTTTGATAATTAAATCCAGTGAGATGTAAGTTCTTATAGGAATAGAGCTTTAGATACCAAAAATAAAAGAGGGTTTAGGGGCACCTGGATGGCTCAGTCAGTTGGGCATCCGACTTCGGCTCAGGTCATGATCTTGCAGTCCGTGGGTTCGAGCCCCATGTCGGGCTCTGTGCTGGCAGCTCAGAGCCTGGAGCCTGTTTCGGATTCTGTGTCTCCCTCTCTCTCTGACCTTCCCCCATTCATGCTCTGTCTCTCCCTGTCTCAAAAATAAATAAATATTTAAAAAAAAAAGAGGGTTTAGATAAAAGTTCTATGGAATTGCAAAATTCAGATTATAATGGAGAGGAAGGATGCTGTTAAGGAAAATCTTAAGCAAGCAAAGAGGAAGGAATGAAGTCAAGATAATATGTTGATCTGAAAACTAACAAAAGAAAAATATTTCAAGAAGGAAACAATAATCAATTGTGACAAATTAAGCTGTACATTTCATTAAGATGAATCCAAAAATGTATCAAGTGGACGTAGAATTTGTAATGAAGTTTTTCTATTAGAATCATGGGTAAAACAAACAAACAGAAAAAAACAGCGGAAATGGGATAAAAATGAATGGAATACTATAATTTCCAGGAATTTTATGAACTAGAAAGGCTTTTAAAAACCTCCTACTCTAAAACAGCAAGTAATATTGTGCACAGTATAACAAGTAACATTTTACATGTAAAAATAAGTTTGCAGAATAATAAGAAAAAATCCCTAGAGGCTAGAAACAAAAAAAAGACCTGTAAATAAGGCTATGAGTTGAAACAAAAATTTCTGCTGCCCATCTCTGCAAGAAAAGACTTACATTTGAAACACTGCATAATAATATTATAAAATATAATAGACATATTAGACAAATCTTGAAAATAAATAATAAAATCACACAAAAATGTGTTAGGTGGTGTTAAAATATAAATTAGAGTAAAATATTTTAAAATGCATATATTTAAATGGAAATGATCAGAAATAATGGGCTGGACTCAGACATAGGATATAAGAAAAGGATAAACAACAAATCTAAAGGGAGTAGGAACTGGAAAATATAAAGTTCAAAAACAATATATGGAAAATAAATTAAAAGACTCAATATAGTTTAAGGTTGATTATTTCAGAAGATAAATACAAAATTCTTTCTGAAATTGGCAAAAAAATGCACAAGAAATGTAGAAAAAGATCTTTTAAAAATTAAAAAAAAGAAAAGAACTATTAACCAATGGATTTGGAATGTTGATGGTTAAATAAATTTGGCAAATTGAATGATTTTATCAAAAGCTAGTAGTTACTAGAATTTATTGAAAGAAATAGAAAGGCTGAATAAATATATAATGATTAGTAAAGTGGATTCATGGGGGTCTGGGTGGCTCAGTCAGTTGAGGGACCAACTTCAGTTCAGGTTATGATCTCAGGGTTTGTAAATTCGAGCCCTGCATAGGGCTCTCTGCTGTCTGTGCAGAGACTGCTTCAGATCTTCTGTTCCTCTCTCTCTCTCTGCTTGTGCTTCCTCTCTCAACAATAAATAAAACATTTAAAAAGAGTGGATTCAGTAGCTAAATTATCTACAAAAGTAAAGTGAGCACACAAAATAAGTAACAACAATAAAACATGAATCAGATAGTAACTTTATAGTATGTTTTCACAAACATTCTAAGGACATATTTTTCTAAACCTGTGCAAATTCTTTAAGATGATAGACACAATTTTATTAAGATTGTATAACCTTGGTTACAAAAAGCAGTGTTAGAAGTTTATAAATTTGTAGATTACAGCTGTTATTAGTTATTAGCAGATACATCAATATCAAAAGAAAACAAAAGCCACCTAAATCCACCAAAGTATAAGAAACCTAGCATATGATGTTCAAATTGGGTTGTTTCAAGGAGTAAAAGACTGTTTGAGACTTAAAAATCTATTGATGCAATTTATCACATTAACAGAATAAGGGTGAAAAGGATGACAAATGATTCTTCTCAATAGATGTAGAAAAGGACTTCAGTAAAATTTAAAAAGTCATACAAAGTTTAAAATATTGGATCAAACAAGGACATCCCTAATTTTGAAAAGAGGTATTGATCAAAAGTCAGTAGGATCTCTATACATAATGATCACATAAAAGATTTGAGTTTGAAAACATAAATAATTTAAGGTGCCTAGATAATCACTTCTTTTTCAGTATTGTCCTCCAAACCCTCCAAGTACAGCAAGAAAGAAGAGCATAAAGATTCATAAGGGTGAAGCAAGAAAAATGTTATTTTCATATTATCAGTCTTTTCATATAAACATAAGAGAATATATAGGCACATATTTTTGGATTAGCAGTGTTATTAAATATATAATCATCAAGATAAATTTCAACTTATATACCAGCACCAAACAATTATAGAAACATACTTAAATAAACTATAATGTCAGCAGAAACAAATTTGATGAGGATTAAATCTATCAGAATATAGTCTAATAGGCATACTTGTGAAGAATGGAGACTACAAGACAGTCGAATAGATCTATCAAAACTTGAAAATTACAAAATTAGCATTTCAGATCATGAATGATCATTAAATAAATAGTTTGGTACAACTGAATGTATTTTAACCACATATCTGACATATTAAAAATTAGTCCAGAATTAAATCTTAAATGTAAAAGTAAAATCTTTAATATTAAAAAAATATATTCATCTAAATATCTTTATAAAGGAAGGACTTGTTCAACAGCACATTTGGTGAAAGCAGCAAAAGATATGATTGACACATTTTGTTACATTTATATTAAAAGGATAAAAGGGATGTGAAGGATGTGAAAATACAAGTTTACACACAAATGTAAAGACATGAAGATACCATGTTTAAAATAGGCAAACATCTTCAAAATAAAACCCGATTGTTAAAAAAGTTCTTTTTTACATAATCTGCATAATCAGAAGATAAATATAGAAACTAGTTATAAATCTTTAGACTATACAAAAAAAAAAAAAAAAAAAACTGTGTTCCAAATGCTAAATACCAAAATTACTTGCCTGTGTGTGTTGTGTGCATGTATCAATTTTTAGCAAAACTGAAAAACTATTCTTGCACATACTGATGAATATGGAATACCTTCTTGGAGTACCTGTCTAAACAAAACCTCAAGAGTAATTTCTTAACAGCATTTTAAGAAGAATGAAAAAGTCTGAGGATGTCAAAAGTTTTAGTGGAG
Source organism: Puma concolor (assembly GCF_028749965.1). Lineage (NCBI taxonomy): Eukaryota > Metazoa > Chordata > Mammalia > Carnivora > Felidae > Puma > Puma concolor. The sequence goes on from NC_141683.1 coordinate 23,168,427, forward strand.
ATCTAAAAACTGTTACCTATTGTATAAATTAGTCTAATGAATGAAAAATTAATTACTTTTTCACTAAGCTTATAAAACTAGCACAACCCAATTTACGGCAAAGTACATAATACAGAAAATACAAACATACAAATGTTCATTCACACTTCCCCCCATGACGGTAGCAAATTAAGTACAGTGAATTCAGTAACTTAATACATTAAACATATAAAAACCTGAGATTGCCAAATGCAATTTTAATGTATGAATTCAATATTGTATTCAACACCCTTATGTCAAAATATAAAAATAATGATATGATAAAGAAAATAAACGTCATACAATCATGCCTTCTGAGTAAAAATACCTTTAAAACTAGAAATAAAATTATCCTTTTTAAATATTAAAAGAAATGGTATCTACTTTAAAATATCTTACGGTGAAAATTGAAGAAATATGAGGTAGCCCCATTGTTTTATACCACTTGACTATTCAGTTATTTTAAATGTTATTGTACAAATGTTTTAATGCCTTCCCTTTTCTTTTCTTTTCTTTTCTTTTCTTTTCTTTTCTTTTCTTTTCTTTTCTTTTCCTCTCTCTCCTTTTCTCCTCCCCACACTTCTCATTGGTATCTTTTCACCCTTTACACTCTACTTGGGCAACCCTGCTCATAGCCTAATGTGTGCCTTTCAAACAATGTTAAATAGGTTTTGTCTCCAGCTCTATCTCAGTCTCTGTGTTTATCTCTACAGTTAAAGTACTTACCTAAATACTTATTAAGTTAATTATCTGAAAACATACTTACCTGTTTGTTTCAGAGTCCAGACAGGAGACAGAGACTATATCAGCTATTTTAACACAGAGACCTTAATATCAATAACTGTCAACTAAAGATACAGAATTATGAAGTTAAAAAAATGCAATGAAAAGAATGTTAACATAGAGAGGTAGTAACTACAGCAAACAGCAGTCCTAAAGCAGGGGGAACAGAGGAAAACTGAAAATTAGTAAGGAATAGACTCTTTGGCAGAAGAACACTGTGCAGAGCAGTGTTGGCTGAGCTTGAAGAAAGGGTCTTTTGAGGCTTGGACCAGGTCTGTGAAGGGATTGCCAGCTGGATGATGTCATAGTCCCTAAGGTGGGTGAGCCTGATTTCCTGAGCTTTGGAAATCTGCAAACTGTGTTCACCCGCTGATACAGAAAGGAACTGCTGATGCCAGGGGAGAAAACATGTACTATATAGTCAAAAACCAACAAACAGAAAATATATGAGGAACAAACAAGAAGGTTCTATCTTTCATTGGCCAACCCATCACAGGACACTTGGCACACCAGAAATGCAGTCTGCAGAGCCCAGCTCTGAAGTCGTAAACTTTAGAAGTTTAGCTTTGGAGCTGAGAGGCGATAAGTTCATAAATGGCACTGTCTATCCTTTTGGCCACACAACATCTATACGCATACTTCCCTTAAAAACAAACAAGCATGTAAGCAATTCTGCCCTTGCTTCGGGCCACTTCTTTGTCAAAAAAAAGACCTGAACAATCATAGATCCAGGTCTAAGTTCTGCACTGCAAAATTTTCTTTACCTCTCTTCCTCAGGGCCACCCATGAGTGAAGGTATAATGTGGCAGCCATGTACTTCTGGGTGGTGCTAGCAATCTAAGTAGAATGCATTTGAGAATTTCTGTATAATAATTTAGAAAAAGTGCCAATGAATAAATAATGATTACTAGCAAAACAACTAAGTTACAACTCAAAATTATGCAGAAGAGTTGCAGATAAACACTAGTGTATGTGCAGATTTGAAATACCATTTACTGTGGACAATTATGAGGTTGAGTAATAATATATACAGAGTCCCTCAAATTCTCTTTTTTCTCCTACAGTTTAGGTTAGCATAGATCATTTGCATGCATAGTGGCCAATGTCTAGTAGAGAAGATTCCCGCTCTACATATGCTTAGCACAGCAGAGAGCAGCTGGGGGGCAGGGTGGGGGGCACCTATAATCATATAACAATTGGAGCAGAGAAGTGGCCTTATTAAAGAGAGGCAGGCTGGAGACCAGAAGCAGGATTGAGATAACTTACCTATGCTGAACCAGTTCTTGTTAAATTACCTGGAGGAGAAGGGGATGAACCTACAGAACCATCCAGATTTGATTGTCTTAACGATGCCAAATGCACATAACACTTCAGTGAAAACAAAAACAAAATAAAATAAAAGATAAAGGTACTGAAAGAAAGTAATAAATGACTACTTAAATGAGTGGGAAAAAACTTTGTGAGTATAACACATCTAGGGAAGTAGCCATGTGAAAAAAAAAACATTCTAAATCAGTAGATACCTTCTTTATTAGAAGAAATATGGTTAGTATATACTGAAATCTGTAATGGCACTATGTCTTTGTGGTCCTTTTCTCTAATTTTACTAATTTTCTATGACTAGCATATATTTCTCTTTTTATCATGGAAAAATAATATGGGAATTGTCTTCTGTATGTTTTTAATTGACCTGTTAAAATTATTTGTCAGGTAAGTATTTCTTTTTGCAAACTTTAAGAGAATAAATAATTCCTGTGTTGCATACACTAAGCATAATTTCAAACCTTAAAATGATCAGGATATTCCAAAAATGGCAATTGCAAAGGAAGGAAAAGTTAAAAGCAATATAAATTGGCATAGTTAGTCTATTATTTTAGAATCTGCCCAGCACAAATTAGACTGGTATTCACTCCTTGGAAGATTATCCCTGTTTCTTCCCACTCCAGCCATATGGAGAGAGCCATATGGTTGTGATTGCCTTCAAGTCTTTTCTTAAATGTCGCCTTATCAGGGAAGTCTTCCCTGACCATCTTATACTGAACATAACATCTCTCCTTTGTTCTTCATGCCCTTTACAGTTTTATTTTTTTGCAATAACAGATGACATCCTGACTTAGTGATTTTATTTGTTTCTCATCTTTGTGCTCCACTAGCTTATAATTAGAGCAGGGATTGAAGCTTTATTTGCTGTTTTATCCCAAATAAGTAGAAGACTGCAATGGATGTGATAGGGGCTTAACTAATATTTTTGAAGATTCAATGAACATGATCACATCTCTGTTTTGGAGAAGTCAAATAAATCTTTCAAAGTACTTCCCAAGGACTTTACTCACCTTATTAGGTAAAGAAGGGCTGTCTAGTCTTGGGATGGCAACAGAGTGAGATGGTAAGCTACTGACAATCCACAGCTATGTTTCCAATAATACGGTAAAGGACAGAATAAAATAATGAGAATGATGTATGCAAAAACTAAAGATGATCGATTGCAGAGAAAGTCCGAGAGTCTAGTTTCTTATTCCAATAATACTTAAACTGCACTGTGTGTGTCATTGCCATGGTTTATTTATATAAGCAACATATTTCCTTGTGCCTAAACTTACAACATTTGGGGTTCTGTCACTTTCAACAAATAGATTGCTGACTGATTATGTTAGAATTACATAACATACTATAGAATGTAAAGTTTAAGGCTTTAAATAATTCCTAGTCGATTTTAAAAATTAAAATTAAAATTAATTGAAATAGCCAGTGAGACCTATTAGACTGAAGAAATAAAAGAAGAATATTGAATTTGTAAGAAATAAAATTACTATTCTCTGGAGTTTGATTTTATTATCAGTTTGTATTTCCTCATTGTTAGTGAAAGAGTATAACTCCAAAGCAGCTTTGGCCGAAGTTCTAGTAAAAGTTCCAGTCCTTTCTGTACTAGTTCATGTAAAGGTCATGAGAAGCACTAAGCAAATGTTACTTATTTTCATTACAGCTTCTTCCTTGTTTGTTTAAGTATTTCTTCAAATATAGTATGCACTTGTTCAATTTTTACTCATTTATTTTATTAAATATTGCTGTTTTTCAATTTGTTTTGCAAAACATCAGCTATTAGAGTTAATTTTTAGAGGAAATATCTGTACGATGGTATTTCTCTTCCCACCCCTTTTCTCCTTCAAAGTGTAATCTGAATATAGGAAAACTGAGGATATGTGTTCTCTCTACGAGGTATGGAAAATAACAGTAGTTTAAGTCCTTTATGGTGAATGATCTTTTCCTCATAAAACCAGAGGTGAAAATAGCTTCTTCATTGATCAGCACTAAGATATTTTGTAGAACATTAAACATCCCAATTATCAGCAATAAATGCAGAGGTTTCCTAATTACACTCTTAATGCTAGTTGCAATTTACTCATCAAGACACCTCATAATTAAACTAACAATCCTTCTAATCATAGGATACTTGATTTACCTTTGTAACTGAGAACTTTACATAGACTATGGCACACAGTAGGCATTTGGGAGATGTTTCTTATGACTATCGTTCAGCTGAGCTGATCCTTAACAGATTAGAATTTTTTATGAACTTTTAATTTTAGAACAGCTTTTGAATTACAGAAAAATCTAATTTAATAGTATAATGCATAGTATAAATTGTTCCCATATAACTCCATTTACTTCCATTTGTATTTTATTGCCCAAAGTTAATTATATAACTGTGAACAGATCAAATGATTATCATATATTTTGAATATTGTCCATCTTTCTCACCAGAAAGCAAACTCAGTTAAGTAGGAAGCTTTCTATTCCATTCATTCTGATATAACCTGTTCATAGAAAAGTGCCTCACATATAGTGACCTCTAAATAAATATTTGCTTAATGAATATATTTCAATAGGTTGTTCATAAAATAAAATTAGTCAATAATTTAAAGCATTTAGAACATGATCTGGCACATAGAAAACATTGAATAATATAAGCTACTCCTATTCAATAAAACAAAGTTATATTAATAAACTACTGTTTATTTACTTAACCATAACTATTTACTATCTTCTGTCTGTAGGTAATGTGGCGGGCGCATGCGTGCATGCGTGTGTGTGTGTGTGTGTGTGTGTGTGTGTGTGTGTGTGTTTCTAGCTCTATTGAGGTATTATTGATAAATATAAGATTGTATATATTTAAGGTATACAATGTGGCATTTTGTTATGAGTATACCTTGTATAATGGTGGTCTGAAAGATTTTTGTATATTGATTTTTCATTTCCTTCAACAGGAAGGTAGTATCTATTTCCCTGACCCTTGAACTGACCCTTCAGTTCAGACGGGGTTTGTGACTTAATAATATGTGTCACAAATGGCATCGTTGCAATTCTACCCCTACGCCTAAAAAGACCTTGCAAGCTTGTCTCATTGCTGGAATCTTCCCCAGACTAGTGTGAGGGGGAAGTGAAGGAGAGGTGTACGGGCCAGCCTGAAACCAGCCAACCTCCAAATATGTGAGATAATCTACCCTAGGTTGAATCATGTAGCCCACTGACAGTGCACTGCAGATGCCTAGGATCAGCCCAGATGTGACCAAAAAAATAGCCTAACTTACCTATATATAGTGAGCAAAATAAATGGTTGTGGTGTTACGCCACTGAGTTGTGAGATAGCTATTATGAAACAGCTAGCTATATTTATAAATACAGTAGCTATATGATGCCCTGAGGCATCAAGCAGGAACCTGGCAGTACAAGGTCAAATCAGAGAATGGGACCCTTGGCTCTTTGGCTCTAAGATTTTAAGGCTCATGTTTAGAAAGAGCTCTAGCCTGTCTTTTGTTGGGATAAGAGATAAGGTCCAACCGAATTATGACATAACCGTTATCTTTGCCTATAGTTGAGTCTTACAACCTCTACATCATTGATGGGAGTGTACCACCCCCTATCATTTTCAATAAGTAGCTTGAAGCCAATGCATCTACATAATGTAGAAGCTTTGGATATGCTCCAATATCAATGTTATTACTAATACTGAAATCATTGGATTGATGTTAGGACATTTTATACATTATTTTATCAATAAATTTTTTACCACCTAAAATATATTGGAAGTCTGTGGTAATTTTTAGTGTGGAAAGAGTAGTAATTATATTTTAAGATCCTAACAGTGTTGAAATAGATGAGAAAGGAAGACAAACCTTAGATTTTTTTCAGCCAAACCTTAGATTATTAAAGATTGCAATTTCAGCTTAATATTTTTCAGCTAAATACAGGATTTCAGAGTAAACCCTTGATAAAAATATTTAAAAATTCTGGTGTTATGGGGATTAAAAATGGATATTTATAAAATAATATAGAAAGATTTTTTTCTTATAAAAAGTCATATACAAGAAATGACTGTACAGTATGACCAAAATTGGCTCCATGATTTAACTAATTTATTTATTTATTTATGTTTTAAAATTTTTAAATGTTTATTTCTGAGACAGAGAGAGACAGATCATGAGTCAGGGAGGGGCAGTGAGAGAGGGAGACAGAATCTGAAGCAGGCTCCAGGCTCTGAGCTGTCAGCGCAGAGCCTGACGTGGGGCTCGAACTCACAAACCATGAGATCATGACCTGAGTTGAAGTTGGTCGCTCAACCGACTGAGCCACCGAGGCGCCCCACTAATTTAGTCTTTTAAAACCCTAGAGGAATATTATATATAATTCATAATTAAAAAAAAAATGAAGAACCAATCACAGAAAGGATATCACAAGACAGAAAGGATGGCATGCACAGAGAAAAGAGAAAGGGACTGTGGAGACAGAGGGAGAGAGATACTATATTATGAAGCCAACAATAACTTAATTCTGAGTTAATGAAATTGGAATCACAGAACTTACATAATCTTGGCGATTGGATTTGGGGGACTTGGCAGATATCATTTTTATAGTGATATTAGGTATGAATTCAATACATGATAGAGTAAAAACAGCTGGAGAAAAAAATAGCACCTATCTTAGGTATCAGTAGACATAAGGGTTTTAAGAGTCTGTTCAGATTTTTAAATGCTCTTATTGTTAAAAGAGTTACTTTTGGGGCACCTGGATGATTCAGTCCTTTGAGCTTCCCACTTCGGCTCAGGTCATGATCTCACGGTTGGTGGGTTTGAGCCCCACATCTGTCTGTATGCTGACAGTGCAGATTCTGGAGCCTGCTTTGGGTTCTGTGTCTCCTTGTCTCTCTGCCCCTCCCTCCCACTCTCTCTCTCTCTCTCTCAAAAATAAATAAACATTAAAAATTTTTTTAATTAAAAAAAAGTTAAACTTTTACAGAAAGAAGCAGAGAAAGGTTATCTAAGACATTTAGCATTTTCAAAAATAGCCTGAACAACAAATGAATAAGAATGAATATAATAGCAGACATTATAAAACATTATAAATATTATAAACATTATAAAAATTCATAATTATCTTTAAATCAATCAACTTTTATTTTCCATCTATTATTTTCCTTTTAACTTTATTCAATACTTGAAGTTAAATTTTATTTTTTAAATTTTTTTTTTTTTTCAACATTTATTTATTTTTTTGGGACAGAGAGAGACAGAGCATGAACAGGGGAGGGGCAGAGAGAGAGGGAGACACAGAATCGGAAACAGGCTCCAGGCTCTGAGCCATCAGCCCAGAGCCCGACGCGGGGCTCGAACTCACGGACCGCGAGATCGTGACCTGGCTGAAGTCGGACGCTTAACCGACTGCGCCACCCAGGCGCCCCTGAAGTTAAATTTTAAAGGGAGAAATGGTATTTTGAAAATAACTTTGTGACTTTAATGGTGTATTTTTAAAAGAACTTCTGAAATCCTGCTCATCCAATTGCTTTGTGATAATAGAATTGTTCTCTGTTATAAGTGATGCACTCACAAAATACATTATTTCCTAAAGAAACTGTTTTTTGCCAATAAGAGAAGCCAGGTTTATTGCAAAGCAAAATACATATTTCTCTGAAAATTGTTTTTACATACGGAATAGAAAAGTGTCTTAGTAAAAGATCATGATTCACTGGATACAGTAATTACATGACTTCAAAGGACATGCCAGTATTAAAAATATGCTGTATTTCTTGAAAATGAACAATTTTTATTTTATCTTATTGTCACGTTAGACACTTTTTTTGTGTGAATTAGAGGATGTCACGTAGTAACTGCTGAATTTGCAGATGTTAAGAAACTGTGTAAATTCGCAGTAAGCATTTTCATCAAGCTGAATAAATGTGTCATTTCTGTTTAATATAGAACAGGTTTGCACCCATTTCTGGTTCATTACTGAGCTGAACATTTTATTTCATTAACATCATGTACTGGCATTTTTGTGTCTTACCATAAATTTTGTAGGTCGAATAAAATATAAGTGATTAAAAATAAAGACCGAGTTTAAATCAGTGCCTACCACATTGCCTGGCATTGGTAGACATTCGATAAATTTTGAATATTTAATTAATCACCAGAATTACACTCCATTCTTAGTCATGTTATAGGAACTATATATCTCTATCTTTATGTTTGCATTCCAGAAAATGTTGCCTTAATTAGGAAATGTGACATTTCAGCTCTTTGTTTGTTTAATCCTCCCAAAATATATTGTATGAAAGCAAAGATAAATAAGCAAAAATAAATTTGCTTTTTGTATATGTTACACCTAAAACATAATCACATCCTATTTTATAATTCTTATTCCAAGAGGCAATTTTTATCCTTTATTTTACAGCAAAGGATCAAACAAATTAAATGATTTGTTTGAAAAGATTCACCCAGTTATTTTAAGGGGAAGACTTGGGATTTGAACCATTATTTTTTATCTCTAATACTTCTTACTGTTTATAAAATAAGTCATTTATATAAGAATTGGAAGAAGAGTATATCCAATTCTTTTAAATTATATATAAATAATATATTTAACAAAGATATATGTAAAAAAATCAAGAAACTAAGAAATGCTGAATATTATAAACTTTCAAATTGATTTTAAAATAATTATGTATTTTTATAATGTCTGCTATTATTATTCATTCTTATAAATGCATTTGGTGTTCAGGCTATTTTTGAAAATGCTAAATTTCTCAGATAACCTTTCTCTGCTTCTCTCTGTAAAAGAATTTCTAGGCTTATGAAAGGAGAATTGAGTGAATTATATTTTGTAACAGCATTAGGGAAAAAGGACACACCTAGACCCAGCTTTTGGGGTGACTTAGCTGGAGTGAATTTATCTCTGGTGTGAGTTCCTTGATCCATTAATCATTAAACATGCAGCTTACCTCTAAAGCTGATATGAGCAACAGTTGAAGTTATACTCTGCTATTACGAAAAAATAACCATCCTCATTTCCTTTATCTCTCACTAACTTGAGCCAACATGGCCTTTGCTATGCACTCTGCCATTAGATGAGCCATCACAGTCTATGTCCCCTGCAGTGGGGTGAAAATTTACCATGGAGAGCACCATGGTGAGAACATTGGTTCTTTTAGAGGAAGATCAGAAATCAATTACATCAAAAAGAAGGAGGGGCGCCTGGGTGGCGCAGTCGGTTAAGCGTCCGACTTCAGCCAGGTCACGATCTCGCGGTCCGGGAGTTTGAGCCCCGCGTCGGGCTCTGGGCTGATGGCTCAGAGCCTGGAGCCTGTTTCCGATTCTGTGTCTCCCTCTCTCTCTGCCCCTCCCCCGTTCATGCTCTGTCTCTCTCTGTCCCAAAAATAAATAAATGTTGAAAAAAAAAAAATTTAAAAAAAAAAAAAAAAAAAGAAGGAAACACTGTCCTCATCTCCATATTGTGCTAGTACCTGGCAGAGTTTGAAACTACAAATACTTTCTGAAGAAATGAATTGGGTGTGGATCTGAGCTTAACATCTAAAAGGATACTAGCATTAAAGAAAATAAAGTATAAAAATGCATAAGATTCTGTCTAGTCCAATTTGGCAAAAAAAAAAAAAAAGAGAGAGAGAGATACCTGAATTTGAGGGATGAAGATTAAAATGCTGTTCTTTGGGATTTATACTTGAGGATGTAGAAGTTGAGGGTGTAGAATGATAAAAATCTGTAATACCAATATAGAAAAGGAATATTATAATTTAAAGTGAATGTTAAAAATACAGAAACACACTACTATAACATTGCCCTAAATGAATTCCTAATAATCTCTTATTTTCTATTTTTCCTTTCTATTTTTTATTGTATTTGTGTTTATATCTGTGTCTGTGAATCCATGCTATAAAAATATTATAATTTACCTTTGGAGATTCCTTGATAAAATATTTTTATATTTTACCTTCCTCAAATATGTGTAAGATGAACTTGTTAATTTCATAAATTTTTTAACATGGAAATATATACTGTGAACAGTGGCAAAGGATATCTTAAAAATTGGTAGATTGTTCTTATATTTTCATCTTATTCATAATATTTATTTGGCAAAATTGATATACTCAGTACATAAAAAGATACTGTTAATGATTAACGTATGTAAAACACCTTTATAAAAACTATACCACTCTGAAATTGGCATTGCTATTATAATTATTAATATGTAAAAAATAAAAGCATATTTTATTACCAAGTCTGTTTCAACATGTCTAAAGTTGGAATTCATACTTATTCTTTCTAATGTCAGCTACCAACTATTTACAATTTTATTATTACATATTTAATTACCTGTTTTGGATTATATTTGTATGTATTCTATATTTTATATGTTTTATGTATATATATCTATATATTCTACATATGTACAGAATATTCTGTTATATAAATATACACGATATTCTAGTATATAGAATATATACATATATTATAAATAATATATTAATATATTACATATATAACATCAATATATACATATCCCAAATTTTATTATATTCACACTTTGGAACTCTGTTCAGCAATAAAGTGAACTCCAAGTTTGCACCAAAATAAGGAATAATCTTAGAAGCATAGTGATGAGCAAAAGAAGACAGACACACAAAAAAATATGCTACCATATGATTTCATTACATAAAGTTTAGAAAAGCAACTAAAAGTAGTCCGTGCTACCAGAAGGCAAGATAGAATTCTCCTGGATGCAGGTAGAGGGGGTGGTAAACATGAAATGGAAGAAAACATGAAAGAGATTTCCAGAATGATGATATATTCTGTTACTTGATCTGGGGGCTGCTTACACAGGTGTGTTCTGTTTATGAGATTTCATCAAGCTGAATACTTTGGTATGTGCACCATTCTGTATATAGAAGATTGTGAAGGAAGAAAGTGGAGAGAATCACCATCACCTTAAAGATATGATTTGGAAGTTGGATGTACCGTCTAGCATCATGACTATAATTAGCTAGAAGGAAGGGTGAGAAATGTGGTCAGTTTTCTGGCAGCCTGGTATTCAGCTAAAATTGGTGTTCTAATACCAAAGGACAAAGGAGCAAAATGGAAGTTGACAGACAACCAGGATTTCTGCTGCAATGAGTCAGGCTTTATTTCCTGAATGGTGTTAAACTGATAGTTCAGTAATGGTGCCTTTCCCCTGAATTAAAAATATATTAGATGTTGAAGTGAAATTTAAGGGGCAATGAAGGAGCAATTTTCTCAATTGGAAAAAAAAATCTTGGTAAGACATTAGAAGATTGCTTGAGATTCTGTAAAAATGAATAGTCACAAAAAATTCCTGAATCATTTTACCTATATAGACATATTCTTTTGTTTGAATCATACTAGAAAACTGCTTATATTTGAAATTTTTTTTGTATACGTACAAATATTCTGGGAAATTATTTTGTGCAGATCATTGAAAGTCAACACCATCTCAATGGAGATCTGACAGCTGATCTGATTGAATAGGCAAAAATGTGGACAATGCTGAAAGAACTTATTTAAAGGGCTAGGACTAGGGGCGCCTGGGTGGCGCAGTCGGTTAAGCGTCCGACTTCAGCCAGGTCACAATCTCGCGGTCCGTGAGTTCGAGCCCCGCGTCGGGCTCTGGGCTGATGGCTCAGAGCCTGGAGCCTGTTTCCGATTCTGTGTCTCCCTCTCTCTCTGCCCCTCGCCCGTTCATGCTCTGTCTCTCTCTGTCCCAAAAATAAATAAACGTTGAAAAAAAAAATTAAAAAAAAAAATAAAGGGCTAGGACTAGATCAATCTTTATTATTTGACAGGGTAAGGCTATGTTGCAAACTGTAAATCATTGAGTGGCTTTTTCTTATTCATGGTACATAATATTAGATCTGAAATATTAGGTCAGAACCACTTCTTATAAATTAATTTAGTCACTATTTGGTCAAACAAGCACTACATAGGGAAAAAAGAGGACTTCTATAACAGGAAGGGAGTGGTAGGAAAAGTGACCATCTAGGAGTACCTGGCCCACAGAGAGGGATCATCCTTCCTTCTGGTCAGTTATCAATATGTTAGGAAAGGACAGACACCAGGTTCTACAACAACAAAAACAAACAACCATGAACTGAAAAAATACCCTTAGATACTAGTGCAATATCCCTCCATAAAAAAACAAACAAACAAACAAAACAAAAAAAAAACCCACTAACAAGTTGGTTTTTAAATGGCTAAACTATATCTAAATGCTAAAAGTGATCTGTGGACCATTAATTGCAAACTTTGCATTACAGCTTGAAATGCATATTAAGGTACTGCAAATTAAGTATATCATTCCATCAAATTTGAAATACTGATTTTTATTATTATTTCTTAATTTTGTTAATGTTAAGCCATCATATTTAAGGAACATTTTTAGAAAATTTTTATAGGAAAACTAAAAACAATTACAGAACTCTTTGTTATTTGGTGGATAAAAAGTGGGTAAATGGCAGCAAACCCAAATACTCTCAAATAGAAATAAAAAGGACATAAAAGAATATAGATATCACATTGACAAATTTTTATAAGAGTTGATACATTTTTACACAACTGAACAGTGGGATATTTACAAGAAAGATGTCGTGTTTTAGTGTCCCACTGTATCTAATTAAGTTTTGTAGGTTTAAAAATATTTAAAACTCAGACTTAAATGTGGGATGACAATTTCAAGCAAGCGTTCAGTAGTTAAAACTTTTCAATAATTTCTTGGATAAATAGTTTTTTTTTTCTTAACCTTGTTTCTCCCCTCACCAAAGATAAGTAAAATATTTACCTATGCAGAATATGTAAGCCAAAGAGGAAAGCTTCCCTACATGTACCTGTACATATTTTTGCCTTTCCAAAATTCTATATATGCTCACATATAGACTCTAGAAGTGATCTATTAGAAAATCTCCCGTTCCTCTAATTGTGCTGTTAACAATTTTGAAATCTAAGGTATTTTTTCTTTACTGCTGAAATTCATCTTCTGAGTTTTGACTCAATTTTGCCTGGCGACATATTTTTGAATTATATTATCAATGAGTTTATTTAGCACTATTACCTTTGAAAGACTATTAATTGTTTTAGCTTCATATTCATTTTTTTTCTTCACACACACAAAAAGGTGAAGTGTTTATACATGTAAGAAGTAACAGATCATGGAGGCAGGTGGAAGGACTGGAACGAGGAGAGTGGAATAGACAGCATTAGGCAAGAAATGGGTTAGGGATGAGAAGAGGCTAATCCAAATCAATGCTGTAGTAATGCAACCAAACCGAGGATTAAAAACAGTCAGAAAATCCATAGAAGAAAGCAGATATTAGGTATATGTGATAAAAAAAGAGGCCCAAGAGGAATTCTAGGAACACATCAAGGCAAATATGATTAAAGCATCAGGACATGTAGTATCTCCAGAGAGTTGACTTAGGCAAGTATTGAAGAATCTAGCAGTTATGAAACTCATCTCACAAGGGGTCTACAATGTATAAGGGAAATCTGCACTCCACAGATCAGGTCCTCAAGTGCTGAGGTTCATCAACAGATTCAAGACCAATAATGCTTATTAATTGCCAATAAATGCAAAGAAAAACAATAGCTAATGTTTCAAAAGTGCTTGCACTATCATTTGGCAGATGGATATCATACATAATCTCATTTAAAATGACACTTCTGACAGGAAGCTATCTTTATCCTTATTTTATATTTGAAGAAATTCAGGCATAGCGATTTTAGGAATCATGCCCCATGTCACTAAGTTACTAAGCGGCAGACCTAAGAACTCAGTCCTGGTTCAGTAAGATGATGTATCAGTTTCCACTTTCTACTAGTTCGTGCTGAATTCTACTATTAACTGCTGTTCAGTTGCTTCCAACAACACAGATCTATTCTCTTCCTGTTCTGGAGGTCAGAAGTTAGAAGTATACATCACTGGGCTAAAGTCAAGATGTCACCCAGGCTACTTTCACTGGGGAAGGCTCCAGTGCATGGTCCATTTCATCCACTATGTTGGATGCCTTTTTCCAGTTTCTATAGGATGCTTCTGTTTCTTGGCTTGTGGCCCATTCCTCCAGTTTCAGGGTCAGTAACTGTGGGCTAAGTCCTTTTCACACTGCAATGTCTAAGGTTCTTCATAGTCAGAGCCTCCTCTAAATCTTTTTAGGACCCTTGTGATTATGTTAGGCCTACTTGGATAATTCGGGCTGATCTCCCCTTCAGAACGTCAGCTGATTAGTGAAATTACTTCCACTTGCACAGTTACCTCAGATCTGCCATGTAATGTAACATGTTCACGGGTTCCAGGCACTAAGGGTGAGTGTCTTTGGGGGATGGGAGGGGCATTGTTCTGCTGGCCACAGACATCAAAGCCTTTATTCTTAATCCTGACCTTTAAGGCTTCACCCAGGCAGGGGAATTTATATGGGTAATAAAGTTATGAACGCAATGTTAGCTCCACTCTCATCTCTTTGCCTGAATATTTTCCAGCTTTAACTCTGAATCAGGACTAATCCTCAAAGGTATGTAATCTAGAAGCAAGAGCTAAAGACAAGTATGAGCCTGGTTGGGAAAGAGAACTTTTATGTTCTGTTTTGGTTTGGGTTTGGTTTTGTGCTGATGAAAAAAAGTGATGGATATGACATGCCAGGAATGTGTTCCAAAAAATAAAATTTCTATTTTCCGATGTACATGTTCAAGTAATATATTTTTAGGGGAAAAAAGATAGTGAGAGGAAATATAGAAGACAATTTTCAAAAATTAAGCTCTAGATTGATGAGAGGACATTGTGTTAGAAACATGTTATAATGCTGGTCTACTCAGATTTCTCTCTAGGAAATTCCAGCATAAATTATGTGAAAATGATAGTATGATGGAGAAAGTATTTTAAGGTAATTGTGAGAAAGTCTTTTGAAATATAAAAACATAGAAAATGACATTAAATACATAAACTTATAAAATCCTAACATTACAGCTAAGAATCTAGAGATTCTTTTTTTTTCCTTTTTTTTAATTTAAGTATAGTTGACACACAGTGTTACATTAGTTTCAGGTGTATAACATAGTGACTCAACATCTCTATATGTTATGCTATGTTCACTCTAAGTGTAGTTACCATCTGACAGCATTCAGTGCTGTTGTAATAGCATTGACTATATTCTCTATGGTGTGCCTTTTACTCCTATGACTTCTTCATTCCATAACTGGAAGCCTGTATCTTTCACTCCCCTTCACCCATTTTGCCCACTCTCCCACCCCCCTTTTCTTTGGCAACCATCAGTTTATCTCTGTATAGGTCTGATTCTGTTTCTTATTTATTCATTTGTTTTGTTTTTTTTTTAGATTTCACAGATGAGTCAAATATATGGTATTTATCTTTCTCAGTCTGACTTTTTTCATTTAGCATAATATTCTCTAGGTCCATCCATATGGCAAGATCGCATCCTTTTTTATAGCTGTGTAATATTCCATTGCACAAAATAAAAGAAAAAAGTTATGATTTAATAGAATCTAAAGATTCTTAAACCTTTTGTGAATGACAAATTTGAGTAAAATAAAATTTCCTCTATATTATTTAAGAGCTGTGGCCAGTCGGGAGTATAAATTGCTTGGCAACAACTAATAGGTCATCTCTAAACAATAAATATTTTTTGTTGTTCCCCTCCTCCTCCTCCTCCCCCTCCCCCTCCTCTCCCCTCCCCCTCCCCCTTCTTTCTTCTTCTTTCTCCTCCTTCTCTTCCCTCTTCTCCTCCTCCCCCTCCTCCCCTTCTCCTCCTCCTCCTCCTCCTGCTGCTGCTGCTGCTGCTGCTGCTGCTGCTTCTTCTTCTTCTTCTTCTTCTTCTTCTTCTTCTTCTTCACTTGACCAAATAGAATTATAGGAAATGAAATTAGATGGTGATATGATAGAGAGAGGGATGAAGTGAGGTGGAAATGGAGATGGTCAGCAGTGTTCAGGCAAGAACAGGGACACTCAGATCGATTATATTTTAAAAAAACAATGCAACAATTTATTGTATAAAAAGAATGTGCTTAATTAACATCATCTTCATGGAGTTGGTGTGTGTGTGTGTGTGTCTGTGTGTGTGTGTGTATGTGAGAGAGACAGAGAGAAAGAATGAGAGAGAGTGAGAGGAGAGCACCTGAAATCTACCCTCTTAGCAAATTTCCAGTGTATGATGTAGTAATATTGACTATACTCATTGTGCTGTACATTAGATCTCTAGAACTTATGTATCCTATATAACTGTAACTTTGTCCCCTTTGACCAACATCTCCCCATTTCCCCCACCTTCCTCCTCTGTTAACCACTATTCTACTTTCTGCTTCTGTGTATTCAATATTTTTATTTTTTATCATAATTTTTTATTTTATTTTACTTTTTATAATTTACATCAAAATTAGCATACAGTGCAACAGTGATTTCAGGAGTAGATTCCTTAGTGCCTCTTACCCATTTAGCCCATCCCCTCTCCCACAACCTCTCCTGTAACCCTCAGTTCATTCTTCATATTTATGAATCTCTTCTGTTTTGTCCCCCTCCCTGTGTTTATATTATTTTTGTTTCCCTTCCCTTATGTTCATCTGTTTTGTCTCTTAAAGTCCTCATATGAGTGAAGCCATATGATTTTTGTCTTTCTCTGACTGACAAATTTCACTTAGTATAATACCCTCCAGTTCCATCCATGTAGTTGCAAACGGCAAGATTTCATTTTTTTTGATTGCCGAGTAAACTCCATTGTATATATATACCACATCTTCTTTATCCATTCATCTATCAATGGACATTTAGGCTCTATCCATACTTTGGTTACTGTTGATAGTGCTGCTATAAACATGGGGGTACATGTGTCCCTTCGAAACAGCACAAATGTATCCCGTGGATAAATGCCTAGTAGTGCAATTGCTGGGTCATAGGGTAGTTCTATTTTTAGTTTTTTGAGAAACCTCCATACTGTTTACCAGAGTGGCTGCACCAACTTGCATTCCCACCAACAATGCAAAAGAGATCCTCTTTCTCTGCATCCTTGCCAACATCTGTTGTTGTCTGAGTTGTTAATGTTAGCCATTCCAACAGGTGTAAGGTGGTACCTCATGGTGGTTTTGATTTGTATTTCCCTGATGATGAGTGAAGTTGAGCATTTTTTCATGTGTCAGTTGGCCATCTGGATGTCTTCTATGGAGAAGTGTCTATTCATGTCTTTTTCCCATTTCTTCACTGGATTATTTGGTTTTTAGGTGTTGAGTTTGATAAGTACTTTATAGATTTTGGATATTAAACCTTTATATGGTATGTCTTGCAAATATCTTCTCCCATTCCATTGGTTGCCTTTTAGTTTTGCTGATTGTTTCCTTCTCTGTGCAGAAGCTTTTTATTTTGATGAGGTCCCAGTAGTTCATTTTTGCTTTTGTTTCCCTTGCCTCTAGAGACATGTTGAGTAAGAAGTTGCTAAGGGCAAGATCAAAGAGGTTTTTGCCTGCTTTCTCCTCGAGGATGTTGATGGCTTCCTGTCTTACATTGAGGTCTTTCATCCACTTTGAGTTTATTTTTGTGTATGGTGTAATAAAGTGGTGCAGGTTCATTGTTCTGCATGTCGCTGTCCAGTTTTCCCAGCACCACTTGCTGAAGAGACTCTCTTTATTCCATTGGATATTCTTTCCTGCTTTGTCAAAGATTAGTTGGCCATTCGTTTGTGGATCCATTTGGGGTTCTCTATTCTATTCCACTGATCTGAGTGTCTGTTCTTGTGCCAGTACCATACTGCCTTGATGATTACAGCTTTGTAGTACAGCTTGAAGTCCGGGATTGTGATGCTTCCTGCCTAAGTTTTCTAAGATTGCTTTAGCTATTTAGGGTCTTTTATGGTTCCATACAAATTTTAGGATTATTTGTTCTAGCTCTGTGAAGAATGCTGGTATTATTTTGATAGGGATTGCATTGAACATATAAATTGCTTTGGGTAGTATTGACACTTTAACAATATTTGTTCTTCCTATCGAGGAGCATGGAATCTCTTTCCATTTCTTTGTGTCTTCTTCAGTTTCTTTCATAAGCTTTCTATAGTTTTCAGTGTATAGATTTTTCACCTCTTTGCTTAGATTTATTCCTAGGTATTTTATAGGTTATGGTGCAATTGTAAATGGGATCGATTCCTCAATTTCTCTTTCTTTTGCTTCATTGTTGGTGTGTAGGAATGCAACTGACTTCTGTGCATTGACTTTATATCCTGAAACTTTGCCGAATTCATGAATCAATTCTAGTAGAAGTTTTTTGGTGGAATCTTTTGGGTTTTCCATATACAGTATCATGTCATCTGTGAAGAGTGAAAATTTGACCTCCTTTTGGCTGATTTGGATGCCTTTTATTTCTTTGTGTTGTCTGATTGCAGAAGGTAAGACTTCCAATACTATGTTCAATAACAGTGGCGAGAGGGGACATCCCTGTCTTGTTCCTGACCTGAGGGGGAAAGCTCTCAGTTTTTCCCCATTGAGGATATTAGTGTTGGGTTGTTCATGTATGGCTTTTATGATCTCGGGGTATGCTTCTTCTATCCCTACTTTCCTGAGGGTTTTTATCAGAAAGGATGTTGTATTTTGTCAAATGCTTTCTCTGCATCTATTGAGAGGATCATATGGTTCTTGTCCTTTCTTATATTGATGTGATGAATCACATTAATTGTTTTGTGGATATTGAACCAGCCCTGCATCCCAGGTATAAATTCCACTTGGTCATGGTGAATATAATTTTTTTAATATATTGTTGCATCTGGTTGGCTAATATCTTGTTGAGGATTTTTGCATCCATGTTCATCAATGAAATTGGTCTATAGTTCTCCTTTTTAGTGGGGTCTCTGGTTTTGGAATCAAGGTAATGCTGGCTTCATAGAAAGAGTTTGGAAGTTCCTATTTGGAACAGCTTCAAGAGAATAGGTGTTAACTCTTCCTTAAATGTTTGGTAGAATTCCCCTGGAAAGCCATCTGGCCCTGGACTCTTGTTTTTTGGCAGATTTTTGATTACTACTTCGATTTCCTTACTGGTTATGGGTCTGTTCAAATTTTCTATTTCTTCCTGTTTCAGTTTTGGTAGTGTATATGTTTCTAGGAATTTGTCCATTTCTTCCAGATTACCCATTTTATTGGCATATAATTGCTCATAATATTCTCTTATTATTGTTTTTATTTCTGTTGTGTTGGTTGTGATCTCTCCTCTTTCATTCTTGATTTTATTTATTTGGGTCCTTTCCTTTTTCTTTTTGATCAAACTGGCTAGTGATTTATCAATTTTGTTAATTCTTTCAAAGAACCAGCTTCTGGTTTCATTGATCTGTTTTGTTTTGTTTTTTGTTGTTGTTGTTTCGATGGCATTAATTTCTGCTCTAATCTGTATTATTTCCTGTCTTCTGCTGCTTTGGTTTTTATTTGCTGTTCTTTTTCCAGCTCTTTAAGGTATAAGGTTAGGTTGTGTATCTGAGATCTTTCTTCCTTCTTTAGGAAGGCCTGGATTACTATATACTTTCCCCTTATGACTGCCTTTTCTGCGTCCCATAGGTTTTGGGTTGTGGTGTTATCATTTTCACTGACTTCCATATACTTTTTAATTTCCTCTTTAACTTCTTGGTTGGCTGTTGCAACCGGCGCAACAAACACCGAGATCAGGGTCCTGAGGGTAGGGGAATGTAAGAAAAAAAGAGAGAAGAGAAGACAGTTTGGGAACAGGAGGGTCCCCTGGGCTGATGGCCCAAGTGACAGCTTTATTGTTGCTGTACACAATCTTTTATATCCAGACTCTTATGGGTCAGGCCATTCTAAGAATAAACAGGTTTCACATAATCTCTGCCAACCAAAACATTTAGTTATGTGTTTCTTTTGAATTTTCTAAACGGGTCACAACAAGACCTTGTTGATAAGATTGCTAGCAAAACACAATTCCCATGTTTGTTTCTATCTGACTCGGGGTAGAAAAAGGGAGGTAGCATTACCGCCAACACCTGCAGACCACAGGCTTCAGAAATTAACTTTCTCAGCCTTGACAAGGCTTTTGTATGCCCTTGAAAGTGGGGGAATGGGAGGGGGAACCACCAGGTTGGCTGAGTCAACAGGGAACTGTTGCTCGACCCGGTCTCAGCCTGGCACCGGGGCCTGGCCTCCCACAGTTGGCCCATTCATTCTTTAGTAGGATGTTCTTTAGTCTCCAAGTATTTGCTGCCTTTCCAAATTTTTTCTTGTGGTTGATTTTGAGTTTCATAAGCGTTGTGGTCTGAAACTCTGCACGGTATGATCTCAATCTTTTTGTACTTGCTGAGGGCTGATTTGTGTCTCAGTATATGGTCTATTCTGAAGAATGTTCCATGTGCACTAGAGAAGAATGTATATTCTGCTGCTTTAGGATGAAATGTTCTCAATATATCTGTTAAGTCCATCTGGTGCAGTGTATCATTCAAAGCCATTGTTTCCTTGTTAATTTTTTGATTAGATGATCTGTCCATTGCTGTGAGTGGGGTGTTGAAGTCTCCTACTTCTGGTATTAGTATCGATGAGTTTATGTTTGTGATTAACTGATTTATATATTTGGGTGTTCCACATTTGGTGCATAAATGTTTATAATTATTAGGTCTTCTTGGTGGATAGACCCCTTGATTATGATATAATGCCCTTCTGCATCTTTTAGTACAGTCTTTATTTTAAAGTCTAGTTTGTCTGATATAAGTATGGCTACTCCGGTTTTCTTTTGTTGACCATTAGCATGATAGATGGTTCTCCATCCCCTTATTTTCAACCTGAAGGTGTCTTTAGGTCTAAAGTGGGTCTCTTGTAAACAGCATATAGAAGGATCTTGTTTTCTTATCCATTCTGTTACCCTATGTCTTTTGACTGGAGCATTGAGTACATTGACGTTTAGAGTGAGTACTGAAATATATTAATTTATTGCCATTATGATGCTTGTAGAGTTGGAGTTTCTGGTGGTGTTTCCTGTCCTTTCTAATCTTTGTTGATATATTTTCATCTTTTCTCCCCTCAGAGAGGCCCCCTTAAAATTTCTTGCAGGGCTGGTTTAGTGGTCACAAATTCCTTTAATTTTCGTTTGTCTGGGAAACTTTTTATCTCTCCTTTTATTTTGAATGACAGCCTTGCTGGATAAAGAATTCTTGGCTGCCTATTTTTCTGATTCAGCACACTGAATATATCCCACCACTCCATTCTGGCTGCCAAGTTTCTGTGGATAGGTGTGCTGCAAACCTGATCTGTCTTCCCTTGTAGGTTAGGGACTTTTTTTCCCTTGCTGCTTTCATGATTCTCTCCTTGCCTGAGTACTTTGTGAATATGACTATGATATCTTGTTGATGGTCAGTTTTTGTTGAATCTAATGGGGGTCCTCTGTGCTTCCTGGATTTTGATGTCTGTGTCTTTCCCCAGGTTACGAAAGTTTTCTGCTATGATTTGCTCACATAAACCTTCTACCTCTATTTCTCTCTCTTCCTCTTCTGGGACCCCTATGATTCTGATGTTGTTCCTTTTTTATGAGTCACTGATTTCTCTAATTCTTAAATCATGCTCTTTTGCCTTAATCTCCCTCTTTTTTTCTGCTTCATTATTCTCTATAATTTTGTCCTCTATATCACTGATTCTCTGTTCTGCCTCATCCACTCTTGCTGCCGCTGCATCCATCCCTGATTGCAGCTCAGTTATAGCATTTGTTATTTCATCCTGACTAGTTTTTACTTATTTTATCTCCGCAGAAAGGGATTCTAGTCTATTTTCGACTCCAGCTAGGGTTCTAATTATTATGATTCTAAATTCTGGTTCAGACATCTTGCTTGTATCTGTGTTGGTTAAATCCCTGGTGGTTGTTTCTTCATGCTCTTTATTTTGGGGTGGATTCTTTCATTTTGTCATTTTGAAGGGAGAAAAGGAATTAATGAGGTTGAAAAATTAAAATTAAAAAATTAAATTAAAAATATTATAATTAAAAATATTAAACACACACACACACACAAACTGAATAAATGATGCTAGGTCCTAGGTGTATTTTTGTCTGGGTGTTGAAAGTGGTTTAATAGATTAGAGAAAAAGTTGGAAAAAAAAGGAAATTATTTGAGAATTTGAAAAATTGAATACACTGATATAGACTAAAATGAAATGATGAAAGTAAAATGGAACTTGAAAAAAATTACACAAAAATAAAGAATATATTAGAAAAGAGATAAAAGAAAAATATTTGTAATAAAAATTAAAAATAAAAATGAATTTTTTTCTCTTTCTGCATTCATGAAAAAGAAAAGAAACAAAAAAAGGAAATCATTTGAAAATTTGAAAAAGTGAATACACTGTGGTAGACTAAAATAAAATGATGGAAGTGAAATAGAATTTGAAAAAATTTACACAAAAGTAAAAAATATAGTAAAAAAATTAAAGAAAAATATTTTTAATAAAAATTGGAAATAAAAATAAATGTTTTCTCTTTCTGTATTCAAGAAAAAGAAGGGAAAAAGAGGGGAAAAAAGAAAATTGAATAGATGGACCTGCTAACAGATTGAAATACGACTCAAATTATTTTGTTTTCCTCTAGAAGTCAGAGTATGAAGCGCTTTATAGTCCATAAACTAAACAGGCAGGGAGACTTGTGTTCTTGAAGTTTGAGGTTGGCCCAGTTGGGAGAAGCACAGTGTAATGGCTCTGTTCTCCACTAGATGGCGTTGCTAGCCTACTGGGGTGGATTGTTAAACCGCTCATAGGTGCCTATGCGCATCTGCGGGAGTGGTGAAAATGGCGCCGCCCAGCTATCCAGTCTCTAGTATGAGAACTCTGTTCTCCCCAATCAGCAATTGTGCACCTGTCCTCTGTCTTCAGCTCTCGTTCACTCCCCTACTTTTTTACTCTCCATGACCAAGCCCCAGGCAGTACCTGTCTCCCAAGTTTTATCTCCAAAGCAGCTATTTTACCTGGCCCCTTACTTCTGAAGGACTGCAGCTTTGACCCATTCCACACCTCTGCAGGAGGGTATCACTGAGCAATGGCCAAATGCCGGCTGCACCCAGGAATGCCCGCTGGACCCTGCTGCTGCCAGTGCCCTGAGACTGCAGCCAGCTGCCAGCCTACCCCAGAAAAAGTTCACGCAATAGGGCAGCAGCAGCATTTCAGGGATTATGGAAAATCACAACACACATCTGGCACCAGGCTTCACCCCAATGACCTTGTTCCAGCACCAGTGAATGTGGCCATTCTCTGGGGTCTGCTGGGACCAGAGTGCCTCAACAGTTTCTACCAACTATCCTTCCAGCAGTGGAACTGCTTCTCCCCGTGTGGCTCAAGAATCCCCCGGACCCCACTCTGCCTCTCAGCATTTGCCTTTCCCACCAGAGCACCACCAAGTATCAAGCTGTGGAGTTGCAGACTTTGCTCTCCCCTTGTTTACAGTCTTAATGGAATTTAAACCCTTTCCTTTCTCCTTTCTCCCCTTTTAGTTTAGTCCCTGCAGCTGTTTCCAATTTTCCACTTTCTCTCCAGCAGCTTTTGGGGAGGGGTGCTTTTCCTGTATGCTCCCCACCATCTCCATCCTCTCTCTGCCCTCAAAAGTGGCTTCCTACATGCTGTGGCTTCTTGCTCCCCAAATTCACCTCTCCACGCCATGTACCTGCTGAATTCTGTGGTTCAGGTTGTGCAGATTGTTGTGTTAATCCTCAGATCAGTTTTCTAGGTGTGCAGGATGGTTTAGTGTTGGCCTGGCTGTATTTCATGGACACAAGACACACAAAAAACTTCCATGCTGTTATGCCATCTTGGCTCCCCCCTTCTGTTGTGTATTAAATATTTTTAGATACTACATGTAAGTGAAATCATGCAGGGTTTCTTTCTGTGTTTGGATTTTTCACTTACTGTAACATCCTCGTTTCATCCATTATGTGGCAAACAACAGGATCTCCCTGTTTTTAAGGGCTGAATAATATTCCAGTGTGTGTGTGTGTGTGTGTGTGTGTGTGTGTGTGTGATTGTGCTTGTATATCACAATTACTCCTCCATTCATCCATTTACAGATTTTCATATCTTGGACATGGTAAATAATGCTACAGTGAACATAGGAACACAGATATCTTAGGTAATAATTTCATTTCCTTTGGGTGTGTACACAGAAGAAGGATTGCTGGGTCACATGGTAGTTCTATTTTTAATGTTTTCATTTCATTCTGTAAGTGTATATCAAAGCATCATGTGTATTTTATTTTATTTTTTTAATTTTTTTAACGTTTATTTATTTTTGAGACAGATAGAGACAGAGCATCAACAGGGGAGGGGCAGAGAGAGAGGGAGACACAGAATCTGAAACGGGCTCCAGGCTCTGAGCTGTCAGCCCAGAGCCTGACGTGGGGCTCGAACCCACAGACCGTGAGATCATGACCTGAGCCGAAGTCAGACGCTTAACCGACTGAGCCACCCAGGCGCCCCACATCCTGTGTATTTTAAACATATATCTTTTTTATTTAAAATAAATAAATGATATGGGGCACCTGCATGGCTCAGTCAGTTAAGCATCTTACTTCAACTCACATCATGATCTCGTGGCTTGTGAGTTCGAGCCCCACATCAGGCTCTGTGCTAACAGCTCAGAGCCTGGAATCTGCTTCAGATTCTGTATCTCCCTCTCTCTCTGTGTCTTCTCTGCTCATGCTCTTTCTCTCTCACTGAAATATAAATAAACATTAAGAAATTTTTTAAATAATATTAAAAAACTAAAAAACATAAAAACAAAAAGAACATACTTAAAGATACAAAGAAAGGCAAATTAAAAAAAACAAACAAACATATGAGTCATACATGAACCCAAATAAATTCCAGGTATCAATTTAGTTGCAGACAACTAAGACTTCTGAACATAAAAAGCATTATAACAAAAGGGAGCAATTTTATGTATCAGTAAAT
Source organism: Puma concolor (assembly GCF_028749965.1). NCBI lineage: Eukaryota > Metazoa > Chordata > Mammalia > Carnivora > Felidae > Puma > Puma concolor. The sequence goes on from NC_141683.1 coordinate 23,193,479, forward strand.
CAAAATAAATCTAGTTTTTTTGCAACTGTATGTCACTTGACAAAAGTAGAACCACCACCAACAAAAGGATGGTAAAATTACATATATAGAAACTAAAGTACAGTCTTTTAAATTGCCCATGGTAGATATAATCTAGGGTGCCCTGACTAGGTTATGTTGAAGGGCAAAGGTGACAGAATATCACTACCTTAGTTATGTTTCTTAACATATGATTCTGTTTAGCAGACTCGAGAGAGATAGTCTTCTGCTGGTCTTGAAGAAACAAACAGCCAGGTTGTGAACTAAGGAGAGGGTCATGCATTGGTAATCTGCTGGAGGCCCCTGAGACTTAAATGTGGCCATTGGCCAACATCCAGCAAGGAAATGGAGACCTAATTCCTGTAAGTACTAGGAGATGGATTCTGCCAACAACCTGAGGGAATTTGGCAGATGATTTATTCCTAGTCAAGACTCTGGTTAAGACCACAAATGCCAACATCTTGATTGCAGCTTTGTGAGACCTTGAGCAAAGAGCTCAGCTAAGCTGTGGCCAGACATGTCCCAGAAGCTATAATGTAATATATGGGTATTGTTTTAAACCACAGTTTGTGATTATCTTTTTTTGCAGCAATATGTGCATATATATATATATATGTGTATGTGTGTGTGTGTGTGTGCACGTATATATACACACACATATATATGTATATATGTATATATCCATACACACACACACACGTGTGTGTGTGTGTGTGTGTGTGTGTGTGTATCTTGATTTAAATAGTGAAGGATGAGATCTATATATAGCTTAAGAAGGAATTGTCATCATCTCTGGAGATATTTGAAAAACCACCTTCATATATTGAAGATAACTCCAAGTTCAGGATATGTTTTGATCTGATTCTACTAGCATGGTGAATCTAAATATGATAGATAGGACTGTGGTTATGACTGATCTTACTGCAGCTTGTAAGCATTTGTGAATTTGAGCACATATTCAGATATATTAAAGGAAACACCTGGGGAGTGGTGATTCTGAATAAACTGAAAGAAAAATAATCCAATTAGTTATTTATATTAATCTTTAAATTTTATTTTTGTTACTAAACCCCTAAGAGATTGTTAAATTGTTATAAGACAAAGTATTGCAGAGAATATAATATAAAAATTAGCACTGCTAAACTTTTAAGTACTGCTAAAATATACAAAAAGTGGAAATGCAAATGTAATGAGATTTAAATAGAACACTATCAGTTCTGACATGAAATAGACAAAAACATACTTTAAGTACTTGAGCAGCATAATTAATAAAATGGGTGTGATCTTACAGTAGAAAGTTGGTATTGTCTTTACTTTCTCCTTGTTTTTAGATTTTTTTTATTAGACTTTATTTCTTAAGGCAGTTTTAAGTTTACAGAAAAATTGAGCAGAAAGTAGAGTTCTCCTATACCACCCCTCCCACTCCACACAGTTTCCCCTATTTTTAACATCTTCTATTAGTGTAATACATACATTAAAATTGTTATTCGTAATTGGATTAAATTGTTACTGATACGTTATTATCAAAAAAGTACATTGTGTAAATTATGATACACTGTATGCATTCTACATTCTATGTGAGTTGACAAATATATAATGCCATTTTTCCATCATTTGAGTATTCTAAAAAATAGTTTCCTTGTCCTAAAAATCTACTCTATCTATTCACCCTTCCTTTCTTCCCCAATCCCTGGACACCACATATTTTTTATTGTCTCCATTTTCTAGAATGCCACATAGGTATAATCATACAGTAAGTAGCCTTTTTTGATTGGCTTATTTCACTTAGTAACATGCATGCGGTTTCCTTTATGTCTTTTTATAGATTGATAACACATTTATTTTAATCATTCAATAATATTCCATGGAATGGGTGCATCATACTTGGATTGCCATTCATCTGTTAAGGGCATTTTATTTATTTCCAAGTTTTGGCAATTGTGAACAAAGCTGTATAAACAATTATGTGCAGATTTTTTGTGTGAACATCAATTTCAACTCATTTGGGTAAATACCTAAGTGTGTGATTACTGGATCATATGATGACACTATATTTAGCTTTGTAAGAAACTACCAAACTCCTCCAAATTGGTTGTACCGTTTTGCATTACTACCAACAATAAATGAGAGTTCCTATTGCTCCACATGCTCTCCAGCATTTAGTATTGTCAGTATTTGGTATTTTTTTACTTTTAGCCATTTTAAGAGTTGTATAGTGCTTTCTCATTGTCGTTTTAAGTTGCAATTCCCTAATTACATCTGACGTTGAACATCTTTTCTTACGCTTATTTGCCATCTGTATATTATTTGGTAAAATGCCTATTCAGATCATTTGCCCGATTTAAATTGTGTTGTTTTCTTATTGTTGAAAATTCATCATATATCTCATATGTAAGTCCTTTATCAGATATGTGTTTAGCAAGTATTTTCTTCTAGTTGATGGCTTATCTTTTCAGCATTTTTCACAGAGCAGAAGGTTTTCATTTTAATAAAGTCTAACATTAGTATTTTCTTTCATGGAGGAGGTTTTTGGTGTTTCATCTAAAAACTCAGTGTCAAACCTTAAGTCATCTAACTTTTCTATTTTGTGTTATAGGAGTTTTATATTCTTGTGTTTTACATTTAGATCAATGATCCATTTTGTGTTAGTCTTTGTGAAGGATATAAGTTATGTGTCTCGATTAATTATCTTGCATGACGATGCATAGTTGTTTGAGCAGTGTTGTTGAAAAGGTTATCTTCTCTCCATTGAATTGCTTTTTGTGTCTTTGTCAAAGAACCTCTGACTATATTTGTGTGGGTCTCCTTCTAGGTTCTCTATTGTGAGCCAAGTTTTTAAGTGTTCAGGCAAAACTTATAAACACTGAGTGTGTATCAAGGAAATGTGGTAAATTCCCTGAGCAGATTAATATTATCCCTTTAAAGGCAATGAGAAGTTTAAAAATTTAAATCAATGCTTTTAGGTAAGTGTTATGCCAAGAAAAAATATTTTTAAAAACCTAATATAGTTTTTAAATTAATGGGCTTAATAGTTTATTATTAAGAAAACATTATCAACATTCTAATGAATCCAAAAAGGATATTAGCAATTCAACAGAAAGGAGAAGGAAAGGTAGAACACTACTGGATTTGAAAAAAAAAATATTGGGGCGCCTGGGTGGCGCAGTCGGTTAAGCGTCGGACTTCAGCCAGGTCACGGTCTCGTGGTCCGTGAGTTCGAGCCCCGCGTCAGGCTCTGGGCTGATGGCTCAGAGCCTGGAGCCTGTTTCCGATTCTGTGTCTCCCTCTCTCTCTGCCCCTCCCCCGTTCATGCTCTGTCTCTCTCTGTCCCCCCCCCAAAAAAAAAAAAGTTGAAAAAAAAATTTTTTAAAAATGAAAAAAAAATATCCGAATGAATTGTATTTGGAACTGTATTACACCTATATATTAGGAAAGAACTGACACCATTTGTTGTTATTTATTTTCTATTTGGGTACATAGTATTGTCTTTCTAATCCAGTTTATTAAATCAAAAGTTTTGAGAACTTTAATATATATGTAGGTTTATATTGCAATAAATATACAAATTTTGTATTTGTATGATTATTTTCTAGCTGAGTGGTTGGGGGCATTTCCTCATAGGACCAGATTTTCTGAATGTAATTTAGTTCTGTTTCATTATTTTCAGGCCCCTGAAATTGCCTATCTATGAAAAGCACAGAATCTTCCCTGAATAAAAGTAAAAAGAATTTATTAACTTTTTGATTTACTAATGGCTCTCCATTATAACATGGGTAATGAAGTCTGAATTGTGACTAGGCAGCAGTCTGCTCATACTTGCTGGTTTCTACGTCTAACATGAATTTGCATTGATTTACTACATACAAGGCACAGAATAAAACTATTAGAGACTTATCTTAAATCATAGCTGGGAGTGTGAAATAAATTAGTTAAGAGTTAAGGAAAATAACAGTATGATTGGACATTATAACATGAAGCTTTTTAATGTTTGAATAATTGTGTAAATGATTCAGTGAGAAGTCGTGTGTTTTGATAAATTAATCTTGTGGAGTGAAACATAAAATGTACACAGAATACTAATATATGTTTCAAATGAGACTTGTTGCATAGTTAATTTATTCACAGTAGATTTATGTATGGATTGTTTACCACCAAATTAAACATGAATGATTTAGAGACATTATTATGAACTTCAAAGTGGTAGATTCCCTGAGCTTGCTATTTTAAAGGCTCAACAAAATTATGCAAATCTACCACTACTAATAATAAATATAGTAGATATAGAAGCACAAGCAATACCTTTTTCCTGCACTAGTAGCATGGAAAAAATAGCATAAACTGAAGAAACTACATAGAATGTCTAATAATAGTGGTCATTTTGCTTGCAATAGATCAACTGATTACTAGTTACAGATAGCATAAAATCTTTTTAACATAAAATAGAATTGGTGTTTTTCTCCTTGGAATATTATAAATATGCATGAAGTTCAGAGAAAATAATTCTAAATTATTTTTTAATGCTAAACAAAAAAAGAAAACAATGTCACTTCCTGAGAAAATTGTGAGAAAAGAATTAAAGAAGTCATTTATAGAATTTTTAAAATCTCTCTCTCTTAATATTCTCTACCAATCCGAAAATTTGATGTGTTTTTTTCCTAAGGAATGTTTTGATTCATATTTCCAAACATCTTTTAGAGCATTTCAAACTTCAGCGTTCCATATCATTTACAATGAGCATTTTATACGAAGAATTGTTTAATTTTAGGGGCGCCTGGGTGGCTCAGTCGCTTGAGCGGCCGACTTCGGCTCAGGTCATGATCTCACTGTTAGTGAGTTCGAGCCCTGCGTCAGGCTCTGCGCTGACAGCTCAGAGCCTGGGGCCTGCTTCAGATTCTGTGTCTCCCTCTCTCTCTGCCCCTCCCCAACTCATGCTCTTTCTCTCTGTCTCTCTGTCTCTCTCTCTGTCAAATTAAATAAACATTTAAAAAAATGAGAATAAAAGAATTGCTCAATTTTAAATGTACGCCTCTTTTTCTCTTTCTTGTTCTCCAAGGCTCTCTCTTTTATCTCTCTTCTCTCTGCCTCTCTCTTTCTCTGTCTCTGTCTCTCCAACTAGCCTGACAGAATACGTCCAAGTTAAAATAAAACCATAACTTAGCAATAATCAGTCATCTTTCAATTACAAATGCTACATCTGCATAAATACCCATTGCCCTTGTGATGTAAGAGCTTTGTTAATTGAATACACAAATAAATATTATTTCTTTGGAGGCATATTAAAGATTACATGGTAATCGTAAAAAAAAAAATTATTTGCCCAATGTCAATGACAGTAAATAGAAAACAATAGAAAGAGGTAAGTAACAGGAGCAATGAGGTGAGTTTATTGTATCCAGTTGTGGAAAATCAACGCCTCCACCAGCCTACTTAACTTCAAATAACACAATTTCCTTTCTTTTCCTGATAAAAAAGATAAATATACACCCAATAATTTTTTTAAAAAGATATTCTTTAGGTAAGGACAATCCCTCATTATTTTTTCCACATTCTATTGGGCTGATGAAACTGATTAGAAAAACATCTGGACCCCTCATTCAAAGTCCTCAGATCCTTTACATTTAAAAGTTTTATGCTAAAGGGTTTTGAGTGAAGTTACAAATCCAGCATTGATTTGTTTTGTTTTCCACACTTTAGTCAGCAATATCAATATCTGGAAAGTAATTGAATTGATTACTTGTAAACATGCTTGATGGCAAATTATAGAGAGTTGGATGCTGGATTTTATTAGCTAGTAGAGGCTGGCACATAAAACCCCTTTCTAGTCTTGCACCAGTTTATTTTAGATGCAAGGGATTTGGTTCCTAAAGAACAATTTGACCATTCAACAATGTAACTACACTTCTAGAAAATTTCAAATAATTTTGAATGTCAAAGTCGACTGGAGATATGTTCTGGTAGATCAACCACTCAGATAATTGAAATTAAACTCTCTAAAGGAGGCAATTCTAGTTTACAAGCTTAGAAAATAAAATGCACAGTCAATAAATAGTAAATAATGTAATGCTTCCAGTAGCACATGGCAGTAAAAAAAAACAAGAAGTTGATAATTGGTCATAAAGCAATATCTATTAATTGACATTTCAATTAGCAGAATATCTAATATTTCCTGAGTATATTATAAAATTAGATCTCTAATGTAAGAGTGTTTATAATTACTATGAAAGTCTGAAAACTATTACCAAAATAATATGGATTCACACTCAAGCACAAACTTAGTTACAAATTAAAGGGAAATATAATTTACCATCAATACTATTCTTTGTGTGCAGTGTTCCAAGTTAAAAACTCATGTTGATGGCTGTGTTTGTACAGACTTGTAAATAATGAACAATTATATTGTTTTGCTTTTGGTAATAAGCATTTAGAATATCTTATTGAGATTTATCTTTCTATCATACAATCACTAATTTTCACAATGGTTAAAAGTATAAGCTTAAATATTGACACAAAATATTTTTATTATATTTTTATTATAACTATAACTATAACTATAACTATATATATATATATATATATATATATATATATATATATGTGTGTGTGTTACAAAGGTAGAAACAGGTGGCTCTTGGGCCAAAAGTTGGTCAGTAGATAGACATCTAGGGGCCAAAACTTTGCTTTAATTTAGGAACTAATATGCCTTTAATCTGGTATATACTTTCTGTTTGTCAAAGAATCTAATATTTTCTGTTGTCATATTTGGCCAGACTTGCACTTTTATTTGGATGTCTGATGCCTGTAGGCATTTGATTTCCCTAAAATGCATGTTTTTTAATGGTCTCTGATTATCTAGTATTGGTATTACCACCTCATGTTTGATCGAAGTGGAAGGTATATGGTATCATGGGCCAAAGAGCATTATAGATTAATTCTAGGTTGATAATTCAGCCCCACACATAAAAACTTGTTTGTTTTTAAGAGAGTAGCATCAGTACAGTAAATGGGAAGATATGGTAGAAGTTTACACTGACTTAATTTTAAGGTCGTCATATAAACTCACTCAATAGAATTGTCTCATTGACTTCTTCCATTGCATTTTTTCGTCTTCTGGCCCTGGAAGCCATAGGTTCTTCTACGTTGTATAAACAGGTTTGATACTGATCTCTTCCTCTCTCCCAGCTCAATCATGACATTCTCAGGGGATGGTCATTCCCATCAAATCTATCAAGGTATTTCCTCCTCCAAAAGATTATTATTTTCCCATGAAAAATATTGTTTAACTCTATGTTGTATTGACTATGATTTTTTTCACATTGATACTTCTTTTAGAGTTTAACAACTAGGTAATAATCTCACTTGGATTTAATTTTCTCAAAAATATTTATGTATAAATCAAAGACAAATTTGAGCAGATTTTCACCCAAATAATTGTAGAAATGAATGGCACAAAAGCATGTGACAAGTTATAAACATTTTGTATGGCTGTAATTATATAAAACAATTTGATATAAATGGGAAAAAATTAGCCAGATCTATAAATATATCTATGCCTTTGAACCAATAATTACAGGATTGCTGGAGATTTATCTTGAATAATGTATTTTAAAAAGAGCTATAAATCAAAGTGTACCCAGCAACATGATCAATACTAATAATAAAATAGAATGAAATAGATTTTAATCATTCATATACTAACCATAAATACTATAGAAATATCAACGTATCAATTACTAAAAAATGTATAAAAAACAGAAACATTAAAAATTTATGTAATAATAATATAACTTCTTATAGTAATATATTAAGAAGTATAGCTGCTAAGTAATATCATAATAAGGCTATTTATATATTTATTAATATAATTATTAATAATCCCACTGAGAGGAAGAAACATACTTGTGAAATGATTGGTACTTATGAAATGCTATAAAGATTTTCCCACAATATGGAGTTGTTTTAGCATTATTTCTCATATTTGACTTTGAGAATCAGGGAAAGGTTTTTTTTTAATTCAGTTTTAAGTTGCTTAGCATTCATAGGAAAAATATGTAATTCCTCAATAGAATGAAGAAATAGTTAGAAATGCAATATTTTTCAATAATAACTAGGTAAAATATGGGGAAAGGTAAGAACTATGTGTTTGTTCAAGCTGCAGTCAACAACTATATTGTGCAGAATTCAAAGCCACCACTGATTTTATTTGCCATATAGAATAAGATACTGAATTTTCCTTTTCATTTTCTTTCACTTTCCCTCCATTTGTAGAGTTGTTATTTTTAAGTACAAGGCATGTGGTTCTCATTAATTTGGTCACTAGGAAGTTTCTAAGTGCAAGACATTTCTTTTAATGCTTTAAATTACTTTTTATTGCTGCTAAGAACGAAAAGATAAACTTGTCTTATCAAGGAATAAGGATTGCATAGCCTACATTCTAAAACTTTTTTGAGTTTAATATAAAACATTATGAATGATTTAATTCTGATCACCTTATAGACAAAATCTAGAAAAATACAGGTAAATTTTAATTTAATGAAGATATTAAAATCTATTCACACCCATAGAGAGAACATTGTTATACATTGACAAAATTTATAGCTGCACTGTACATATATTTTTTAGTCAGATTTACTGAGTTAAAATTTATATACTATCAGGTTCATCATTTGCATCTGGTTCTCTGGATTTTGAAAGAAGTTGTTTAATGACCACTGCAATCAGGATATAATATCTTGAATACCACAAAAGTTCCGTCATGCTCCTATGTAGTTTATATCCTTCCCTTAATTCGTGTACTGGACACAACTAATATGTCTTGCCCAGTACTTTTGCTTACTCAAACATGTCTTAAAAATGGATCTTATGGCATCTAGTCTTTTAAGTCTGGCTTCTTTCACTTAACGCATTTGAGATTCATCCCTGTTGTTGAATGTGTTAGTAATTCATTCATTCTTTTTACTGATCAATAGCATTCCATTCTATGCCTGTACATAGTTTGCTCTGCCATTAAAGTCAAAGACATTTTGATTGTTATCATTTTGTGTTTAAACCACTAAACAGTTGCATGCATATTTTTTGGTGAACATATATAAACTTTTGCTTGGGAAAATAGCTAATCAGAATTCATGGTAGTAAGAATAAGTTAGTTTATAAGGAACACTCTCAATGAATGTATTGTTTTATAATCATATCCATACGTCCTCTGTATCTTTTTCAGCATTTAATATTCCAGGCTAAAATTGGAGTCCTGTGTTGTGAATATTTTCTTCTTTCATGTTTTTAATGCTGTTTTGATAAACAGATTTTTTAAATCAATGAAGTCCAATATATCGACACTTGGTAATGCTAGACACCAGGATGTATTTTATTGTATTTTATTTTTAAATTTTAAGTACAGTCTACCTCCCCCCACCCCCAATGTGGGGCTCAAACTCACAACCCCAAGTTCAAGAGTTGCATGCTCTACCAATTGAACCAGCCAGGCACCCTACAATAAGATATTTTAAAAATGAAAATAAATTTGTCCTAATTTATAGATCTGGCTAATAATACTGTATATCTATGTCTATATCTGTTTTTATCTACATCCACTTATCTATACAAATCTAATTAACATCTTTAATGGTTGCTTCATAGACATCACAGAGCTTTTTACAATGTGTGGTTCCATCAACCAACCTCTTAATTTCTATCCCTTCCTGACTCAGTAAATGATATCTTAATCTATGCAATTGCTCAATTAAAACTATCTGGGTCCCTTTCTTTACATATCATTTTTGGTTTTTGTTTTCTGTTTTTTTTCCTCACACAGCATATCTCACCCATAACCAACTACTGGGAATTAGAACTACAAAATCGGTCTTGATTCCTTCCATTTCCTTCTGTACCCCACTGTCACTTCCATGACCAACTTCCACCGTTTGCCTCCCACATAGTTGATAAATTTCTTATTGACTATTTCCACTGCATTCTTTTCTTTAGAATCAACTTTCCATACAGACTCATGAATGATACTTCTTAAATATTAAGTGGACATTTGTTCCACTTGGAATCAACTAAAACTGTATCTCTACCAACTAGTCCCAGCTCAAGTTATATGGAACGCTTTTCATTTACTCAGCTGTAGCCTCACTGGGTTGTTAGTTCTTTAAAAATGCCATGTTTTTGTTTGTTTTGTTTTGCTCTCTTCTCTGGTCTTAACACATGTTGTTATATCTTACCAGAGGTTGTTCCTTCAATTTTTATTTTGCAGAAACTCTTCCTTCAAGTAGTAGGTCAACTGTCTCTTCCTCATCTGAGACTTCCTCCAATGTTAATATTTTGATGACCATTTGTATCCTAGTATTCCCTTGTATAACTTGATTACCACAGCTTTACCTAACATCACGTGTCCCTAAAATACTTGCAAAGTAACTTAAAAGATGCAAGAGTGATGTTTTTAGGAAATGACTCATTAACCCCAAGAAATAGTTTGCACTCATTCATATTTTTTGAAAAAGTTTGAATTTGTTCATATTCCTTTTTACACCATTGACAGCAAGCTTAATTTCTCACAAATAAAAAAAATGCCAAATATAATTTAAATGCTGAAAAGATAAGACAATGGAATATTGAAACCAATATAGAAAATATTGAAACCAATATAGAAACCAATAAAAAAGAAATACATATATATATTTGTGTATATATATATTTGTTGCTGTAATGTGTGTGTGTGTGTGTGTGTCTATATATATATATATATATATATATATATATATATATATATAGACATATATATATATATATTTGCTGTCTCCTCCCTGGCCCTACCAGTTTTTACCAATCACATAAACCAAAAACACATTTTATCAATCATACATATAAAGTAACAGTATTTTATACCCATACTGTGCACAGGTGACTTAATAACAGCCAAAGGGATAAATATTTTAATTAACTTGTGAGCACTCTGTTGGATTTACTACAGCATAGCAGTAAAATTTTATGTTTTCTCCACAAACAGTGGTGACCTTTCCATAATTTCCTCTTGGAAGCAATTGTAGGATAGTTAAAAGAAGTAAAAGAATCATTACCACATGTTCACAATTTTAAGGCAGATTATTACTCTCTGAATATAACCTGCTTTATCCATCTATTGGTTGTAAATATTAATTCACACGGACAAAAATTTTGAATACATTTTACTTATGAAATCTATTTCGGTTTTATGACAGTAGTCATAAAAATGCATTACATAGAAATTCCAAATTGATTATTCTATGTAGATGAAAATGAGAATAAGTGCAATTTAATCAGCTCTATCTATCCTTAAATTTATAATGTTCAAGCAGGCAGACTTGTTTCACAACCTGTAATAAATGCTTATGGAACATTTGAATGGGTTTGTATTTGACTTAAGCAAGGAACACATGTTCACATACATTTGAGTTTAATATCTTTAATTTCTCTATACTTGTCTGTTTTGCACCAAGCCTTTAAAGAAGATGAATCATCACAAAAAGGACAAAGTGTCTTCCACTTACTTAAGCAGACCTGTTTTTTAGTTTCAGCTTTCCTACATCTCTGTTCCATTGATTCTGAGTCTCTGAACATAAGCTCTTAGGACCTTCCTTTTTTTTTTTTTTTTTTTTTTTCCTATCTTTTTGGATACCTATTCTCATTTTACCCTTGCAGTCTGTACTTCTTCTTGGACATCATTTGGTAAATATTTTGCCATCTATTTAGGCTGTATGGGACAGACAAGATATTCCTGATAAAACAAGAGCAATTACAAGGAACAACATAAAAGTAATGAACAATACTTTGTTTTTTGTCATTAAGAGAAATCTGCATTATGAGAATTCTGTTTTATAATGAAGGCAAGTAACAGTCCATTGGGTCTTGTTAGAGACAAAATATTAGCTTTCCCCTCTGAAAGGGTGTGAAATAAAATAATGGTAACTCAAAATAGTCAGTACTAAGCTCTCAATTTGACAGATTTAAAAGCAGCAACTAGAAAATATACGGACAGAAATTCAAAACTGTAGCACTTAAGAACAGCATGCCTAACAGATGACTTGAGTAAAAGTGCTCTCCCTACTCAACACCGTCTAGTTGACCCCAGGGCCACCACCAACCACATACAACAACTATCCAAAGCAAACCTCAGACACCTCAATTCTCAAATATTCCTCAAAACTGTTGGTAAAATTGTTTTCTACCAGATAGTTTCTGGAATTATATATTCATTTTTTTCTGTATACATTCTTCATTAATGATCACCATCTAATTCTTGAACTCTATATATTTAATTTGAGCTGGTTGAGGTTTTTTCTTTTGTCACATTTTTGTTTGCTTGTTTAATTTTTTGAAGATTTAGTTAACCATCCATTTCATTTTTCTCTTCAACTTGCTTTCATGTTCTTGGGTTCAGACATACATTTCATTATTTTGGGGAGACAACTCACTGGGATTAAAATCTTGCTTCCAGTTTCTGGACTGTGTCCTTGCTGGCTACATCTTCCCTACATCCCATCCCATCCACAAGTCTGGATTCGGATATCTATAAGGAGGCACTTTGACGTCACTGGATTTTTCAGAAGGCCACAATTGAGAGTTTAGTATTGATTATTTCAAGTTACCTTCTGGCCTAAAACTTTATGCTTCACATTAAAATTTAATAGTGATAATAAAATTACTCACATAATAATAATAATAATGACTATCTATATTAAATCATCCAAGTTTTCCCAGTATGCGTCAATGTATTACACAAAGAGAAAGTATATGCCTCTTAACCATGTAATAGAAGCTAAATGGAATTAAAAGTAGGCTTAATTAAAATTAAAATTAATTATTTCAAGTAATTTCAATATGTATTTGCAACACTAACCTTTTAAAATACCAACATAAAACAGAGAAATATAATATCCCTGTAGCATAGATTTAAATTGCGAATGGAGTTACATAAATCTCTCGTGTGGGTATACACGCATGTTTGTACATGTATATGTATATATTCGTTTGTCATTTTTAATTTTTAAACAGAATAAAAGGACCAGTGAATAATTTTTTTAACTTTTTAAAATTTGTTCATATATTTAAGAATACAGTTATATTTAAGGTATGTCTTAGAAAACTTGTAATTTAAAAAAAAAATTAAAAATCTATCCCAGTTAATTATTTCACCAGTTATCAGATATTTAAGTTTCTGGTCCTCTGGTATATATGACCTGTATGATCTTCTACCCTTTTGTGTGGATAAGACTTGTGAATACTTGTGATTATGTTACCTTATATTGTGGCAGAAAGGATTTTAAGTGTGATTATGATCTCTAGTCAGTTGATTTTTAGTTAATCAGAAGAGTGAATGCCTGGGTGGATGTGACCTAATTAGTTGAGCCATTTAAAGATGTCAGAGCTATACAATTTGTAATGAGATGCTCTTGCTGCCCCTGCAGGAGAAAAAAATCCTGTGATGTAGAGAGGGTCAGAAAGTATAGAATGACAGACAGTCTCCACGAGCTGAAACAGACTCAGTTTATAGGCAGGAAGAAAGAAGTTCTGCCACAAGTTCTGACAACAACTGGTGAATCTGGAAGAGAACTATGAGCATTAGATGAGCTCTCAGCCCCGGTTGACTGTTTGCTTTGTCCCATGTGAGATCCTGACGGGAGAGCCCAGCTGTGCTATGCCCAAACTCCTGACCTTATGCAACTGTGAGATAATAAATGGATGTTGCATTAAGCTGCTGCCTTTGTGATAATTTATTATTCAGAAAGAGAAAACCCATACAGTTCAAACTAGGCAAAATTCTAAGATGGTTGAAATTTGTACTCCCTGATGTACCCATGGTGCAACCCCGCCCACCACCCTTGTAAATAGAGCATGTAAATGAATAGAATGGGGCCTGTGACTAGATGGAGGTCACTCCTCTGAGGAGGAGGGAAGGGCAAGCGACCTTTCCCATGAGATTAAGATGCTAAATTAGCTGTTTCTGAGTTACTACAATGGAGGGCTATATTGGGTAGTTGTGAGCTACTAGTGGAAGCCCTTAAAGAGGGACTTGCCCTTTCTGAAAAGATTCTCCTGCTTGCTTGAAGAAGTAAGCTGCATGTTGTGAAGGAACCTGGGAGGAGTCATGTGGCAGGACCTGCAGCAGCCTTAGTTTCTGAGAGCCACCCCCAGCTGAGGACTGGGGAAAACGATTGCCCACAGTTCAACAAACACAAAGACAGGAATTCTGCCAACAACCACATGACTTGGAAGAAGAGCCTGAGCTCCACAAAGGAATGGAGTCTGGCAAAACCCCTGGTTGCAGCCTGGGAGACCCTGAGCAGGAGATTCAGATAAGTGGTGCTCAAACTGCTAAGTGTATGGCCATTTGTCATGCAGTGATAGAAAAAGAAGGTGTATATTGAGATTACAATGAAGATCTATGGGAAAATTTAGCAAAAAACTGATTATTTCGATTAAAGTTATTCACACTGCTTAAATTCCCCAGCTGTAATGTAATGTAATGTAATGTAATGTAATGTAATGTAATGTAATGTAATGGTTCTAACTTTATTTATATAAGCACAGATTTGTAATTTTAGAACATAGAAAATTTTTCTTTCAAACAACTTGGTGTGAATATGACTAGTCTTTCCTGCATACGTTAGTACAAAGGAATACTTTCCTGGATACTTCTTTTTCTTCATTTCAAACATCTTTTTGGATGAAGATGTAAACCATAACTTGCATGATTCCGAATTTCAATATTTAACACTACCTGCTTTTCTTTTTTTCTTGTCCAGTGCTGATTTTTTCCTTAATAGATTGTGAGTATAAACTTGCCAGCTACGAGAAAATAGTTGTGTTTTATTTCATTTTCAGATTTGAGAAAATAACTATATAACCACATTTAAGTCATTCAGCAGTGAAATTAATGCTCTGTTCACAGTATCAACAGTTTCCAGACTGCCTTTCTGATTGGCAGGACTCAGATATGGCCAAAGCTGAAAGCTTCAAATCTGGCAGAATTTTGATTCATTTTGAAGAAGATAATTCAAAGTAAATAATAATGTGTGTGTAAGCATCTCATATCAAATACACTTATCCTTTTGAATATTCAGAGCAGGAATGGTTGACAACTAGAGCTAAATTTCTTATTTTTAAGTGTAGTTATATATAGTGGGTCAACTGGGACAGTCCGTAAATTCATAAGTATACATTTGTGTATGTAAATAGTGAGAATACACACAATGCATATCTCTCAATGAATACTGATACATATCTATTTATGTAATTATGTTCCTCATCAAACCCTCTCATTAGTCTGAGCGCTCATTATAATTTATAAATACATTATTCCTTCTGGATTTAATAGTTGTTAATTAGTTTCTGTACCATTTATGTATTCCTGCATATCTATATCTATATTTAAGCATCTCTGTCTCCATTTGAGTGCAAAATCATGTATTCTTATTTAATTTAAAGAAATAAGTGATATCATCCATTGCTATCGTACTCAACACATACAGAAACAGAGCCGGTCCTCCTAACATTCTTTGGAGCTATCTGTTGCCCCAGTCATAGTTCCCTCTAGCATCATGCATTTCATTCAGTTGCCAAGTCTTTTTATTCTCTTATAATATGCAGCAGTCTCACACTGTTTATCTGTGTGTTGCTTAGAGTTATATTTTAAGAGCGTACAGGTCAGTTATTTTGTAGAATGCCTCTCAAATTGGGATTGCAGAGTCATTAGATTCAAGTTATGTAACTTCAGGGATATCAATGAACTGATTTATCCTGCACAGTACCTCTGATTAGGAAGTATGTGATATTGACTTGTCTCAGTAAGAGTGATACTAGTTTCGGTGACTTGTTAAGGTAGTGGCCATCAGTTTTCCACACTGAAAGTTACTGTTTTCCCATTTGTAATTAATAATTAGTTGGGAGATACATTTTTGTGTCTATGTAATATTTTGTTACTCTTCAAATTTAACTCATTAGTTTTATCATCCATTATAGTTTCAAACTGCATTAACCCTTCTCTATGTACGAATCCGCATATTGCTTCTATCTCATTTACGTATTTATTGTTTATGTATGTATGTATTTATTTAACATATACATTATAGAATACAGAATGATAGATGTTGAGGTTTATGTTAATTGAGGTATAACTGGCAAGGTTGTAAGATTTTATTTTATTTTATTTTAAGTTTGTAAGGTTTTAAAGCGTACAAATGTGAGGATTTGATGTGCGTATACACTGTGAAAGCATGTGCCTCGTTGAGTTACTTAACGTGTCCATCACTTCACATATTTGCTTGTGTGTGTGTGTGGGGTGGGGATTAAGTTCTACTCTTAGCAAATTTCAATTATACTGTATAGTGTGATGAACTAAGTTCACCTTGTTACATATTAGATCCTCAGAACTTATTCATCTTACAACTGAAAGTTTTGCTCATCACTAAAATTTTATATCTCGGTCATGTAAATGCTGATGTGAGTCAGGCAGCCCTTCTTCAATCTATATACTGCTGTCTGAGGTCTCAGGGTAGACAAGAAGCCAAAGGATATAAGAGAGACACTAGCTCTTAGCTGCCTCAGAAGTGGCATGAATGGTTTTCCTTCACAGTAGCGGAACAGAGTAAGCTCAATCTAACAGCAAAAGAGTCTGGGAAATGCAGGATAGCTGAAGAAATATTTGTGAGTACTAACTATCTCTCAGAGAAAATAATAAACCTATTACCACATCCATTTCGATCATGCCCACTGGACAGTTGTTAAGGTCTTGCAGACATCCTAGCAAACAATGTTCAGTGTCTAGACAGGTTTATATCCAATCAGCTCTTCTATTGGTCCTTCAGTTCTGGGGTATTCTGTCTACACAAGATATGTTTCACTTGGCCTCCTGAACACTCTGCTTTTCTGGAAATCCAGGATTTCTAAATTAAAATCATTTCACTGTTTTTGGTTTCTTGCTCTTCAACACAAGACTTAGAATTTTCCTTGCTCACTCATAATCTCACATCACAGCACAGTCTCCCAGGATACAATACAACAAGGAATGGTGTGAACTGACCTCTACCAAAGGGAATTTAAATCATAATTGTGTGGAAAACTATTTTCCACAAAATTGAACATATATATTATATTTCCTGTTCAAGTTTAAAAGTCCTGGCTTAGAGTTTAAGGGCAAAAAAATGCTTTTTAGCACTTGGCAGATACATGAAAAGTCAGGAAAAAACAAGAATTTCAGATCATGATACCATGGCTATGCTCTTGACAGAGTGAAGAGAAAAATATTTCATTGGTTTTGATGTCTACCTATATGAAAATAGAATGTTGATTTTTCAGTCAGATTACTGTGTCACATCACTTTTGATAATATCTTTGGCACAACTCTGAAAACCTATGGGTGACCCTATATTTAAAATTCACTTTGTAGCACCCAGGTAGCACTGATGTTTTACTCATTTTCTTGAAACATAGGCATGCATTCAAATTTTCAAAGCTTTCTACTTTGCTGAGTATATAGGTATACAACCATAAATGCTCAGTCTTAAACTTTTATGTAAAAATTGGCCCATAATATTATCTTTCCTTTGGCATATACCTTAGCTCCTTGTGTATATTCGGTAGTAATCTTTCCTTAAAAGAATTATTTGTGGAGCACCTGGGTGGCTCAGTGGGTTAAGCATCCAGCTTTGGCTCAGGTCATGATCTCACAGTTTGTGACTTTGAGCCCCGCGTTGGGCTCTGTGCTGACAGCTCAGAGCCTGGAGCCTGCTTTGGATTCTGTGTCTCCCTCTCTCTCTGCCCCTCCCCCACTCATGCTCGCTGTCTCTCTCTCCCTCAGAAATAAAATAAACATTAAAAAAATTTTTTGAAAAGAACTATTTAAGTTTATTTATTTATTTTGAGAGAGAGAGAGAATGAGTGTGGGAGGGACAGAGACAGAGAAACAGAGAATCCCAAGCTGGTTGCACTCTGAGCTCGACACGGGGCTCAATCTCACTACCATGATGAGATCATGACCTGAACTGAAATCCAGAGTCAGATGCTTAACCAACTGAGCCAATCACATGCCCCAAGAATTATTTTTAATTGATAAAATAGTAAGTACTCAAGACAAACACAATTCAAATAGTACAGAAAAAATATTTAATTTAAAATCTTAGTCTAAATTTGCCACCTTATCCACACCCCACAGAGTCACCTATCCATTTAATAAGACACACTTATAATCTTCTCTTATGTCATCTTCTATACATTTCCCATAATCTTTTCCTGCCACACACACACTTTGTACCCCAAGTGGAATTATTATATAAACTTGGTCTTAATTTATATTTTTAAATTTATAGCTATATGGGTCTTTATGCTACATCAATGCCCCTAGATAGCTTTGCTTCAAGTTTTCAATTTTTATAATGTTGCAATTGTTCTATTTAAATAATTACATTAGTATCACTTCACTTCTCAGCTTCTTGTGACTCAATCATTGTACAATGACTTCCCTAAACTACTTTCTGCTTCAAACACACAATCAAAACTAGAAGAGTTGCGGGAGAAGAAGGGGAATATGTTATCATTACATTGGAGACAGTAAGATTTGACTACTGGCTGGGAAGGTAATTTTTTTCTTCTCCTATATCACCCAGAGAATATTTCATCTCCTTGGGTTTCCCCAGTGACTATCAACTTTGTCTTCCAGTGAACAGTAAAATTCCTACAAGGTTGTTTAGTTAATAATTAGTTGCTAGCTCATTAATGATTTTATTATTCTAACCATTTTGAAAACTAAAATTGTTGTTTTTCAAAAAATTATATGAATAATAATTATTCCATGTCATGAGTATTATCAGTTTAAAGACAAGATAGGGAAGTGCTTAAAACCTTCAGTAGCTTGTTTTCAAGTCCATTAATCCCATTAAAAGAAAAAAAAATGAATGGGCCTAAGTTCCTGTAAGACAAGTTTAATAGGATCAATAGGTCAAGACAGAATATCAATTTCTGTGCCTCTCTTTCCTTGTTTTTCTTTGAAATACAATAGGTAGTGAAATGATATAAGAAATCTTGAATAGCCGATCCTCAAAAGAACATGAGTGAATCTGTAGCTTTTATGGTGGTCTGTCCCCCATAGATTAAGACATTCATTTGCTGATATTTAATTATTTCACTTAACTCAACAGGCTTATTAAGTATTTATTATGCCATGAGAATAACATCCTGCCTTAACTAATACTGAATTCACCCTTACCAGAGATGTTTTAAGCGTTGGATTTATCATCACTTAAGAATGTGTAAAGATAAATAGAATTATCAAGTGAGTGACTTAAGATCCCTTGGAACATGGGGTGCTTGGGTGGCTCCATCAGTCCAACTCTTAATTTTGGCTCAGGTCATGATCCCAGGGTTGTGGGATCAAGCACTGAGTAGGGCTTAGCAAAGAGTCTGCTTGGGATTCTACCTTTACCCTCTCCCCCCCCCCAAAAACAAACAAAAATATCCCTTGAACCTTAGATTTTTAAGTGACAATGATGGGTTCTAAAGGGGAAAAATTATAAAGGTATGGCATAATCCCTGACTTACAGTATCCAACAATTAATGAGTCCTGTTATCTGTTCCTATGCTTTCCTGCACGAATACGTATCTTTTTTTAAAAAATTACATTCTGTTAAAAACATTGATTTGATCCATAATATCATTATTATTAATTTTGTTTATAAATAAATAAATTTAATATATTGTTAACTTTGTACAAATAAGAAAATACCAGTGATATAGACTACCTGCTTAATGATTCATATCAACTCAATTTTCGGAAATGGTACAATGTTGCACATGATTATTAGAGGTTATCAGGTTATGTTAATGACCATGACCTAAAATGCTTCTTGGATTTCACATTGTCATGAATACCAGAAGATAATTTATCCATCTGGAACCACAGACTACATCCAGAGTAATAACACAATGCTTATTAACAGTAATCTAATTTAGATTCTGTTATCAACAGTGTCTCTCCATAGCTATATTTAAATAAATACAAACTACTAGACGGTATTTTTAAAATTAATGAGATTTTGAGTTCTATGCCTGCCATCAAATTTAAGACATTAAAGATAACACTTATAGTTTAAATCCTAGATTGGAGACAAAATGATTATTGGAATATTTTTTCCATGGTGATGGTAATTTGCTTTATTGATTTTTGTGACTTAATGGAGAACAGCAAGGAACTTTGTAGCGAAAATGGGGCAAGCTTCACATGCCTTCCAAAGAGAAAAGTGTCCTTTACATTGGAAAAACTATTTGCACATAGAGCCAGAATTTATCCTATTTATACTATTTGCAAATAGTATAAAACTTTACCACTTCAACCTGAGCAAATATACATTATATATAGGGAAGTGGTTAGGAGATTATACTGAGAATGAATATTTGCATGAAATCAGGCCCAATCATTGTGTACATTTGTTTATTAATGAAATTTTAATTAATATCATATTAATTCTTGAAAGCCCCATGATATTCTTATCTCCTTTAGATAAAAAATATGTTTGTTAAATGATCAGAATTCTTCATTATCATTTAGGGGTACGATTGACTTATGATAATTATACTCTAATTTGCTGTTAAATGGACTTCTATTCCTCAAAATAAGGTATTTTTTCTTTTTGTTAAACTTTTTTTTATGTTTATTTATTTTTGAAAGACAGAGACAGAGCACAAGCAGGGGTGGGGCGGAGAGAGAGGGGGACACAGAATCTGAATCAGGCTCCAGGTTCTGAGCGGTCAGCACAGAGCCCGACGCAGGGCTCAATCACAAACCGTGAGATTATGACCTGAGCTGAAGTCGGACACTCAACCCACTGAGCCACCCAGATGCCCCATTAAGATATTTTTTTCTATTAAATAAATGATTTGTTAATTTCTTGAAGGATAAGGGGCACCTGGGTGGCTCAGTGGGTTGAGTTACTGACTTGGGCTCAGGTCGTGATCTGGCAGTTCGCGGATTCAGGCGTAGAGTGGGGGCTCTGTGCTGATAGTGAGGAGCTTGGAGAGTGCTTCTGATTCTATGTCTCCCTCTCTCTCTGTTTCTCCCCAACTCGAACTCTCTCTGTCACTCTCGAAAATAAATAAAGATTAATATGGTCAAAGGCCAGTTCTATAAAAAAAAAAAAAAATTCTTGAAGGGTAAAATAGCTTCAACTTTGTGGTAGTTTCTGTTAAAAATAAGGGCAATAATTTAATACGTGGTAGGAAAAGGAAGGTTCATATTGAACCCTTGACTAAACCACTGTTTGGAATTAATGGCAAGCACTGCATGTCAGAATGTTTCAAATCTGTTTTAAAATATATTATGCATTTACTCTCACAATGTTTGTTTTGCATATTGAAAATGTGAAATGAGGAAGGCAAAATGTCATGTCCAATGCATGAGGCACTGAATAAAAAGCAGATAGCCTGATTCAAATTCTAAACATTTATTTACTAACCTACACCACCACTTTTTATGAACATCTTTTAGCATAAAAGTATTTTTATATATCTTGTCATTTACACCACTTTTTATGAACATTTTTTAGCATAAAAATATTTTTATATATCTTGTCATTTAAATGGAAACATGAGAGCAACATGTTTGAGGTTGAGTCTTTTTTCTTTGTTCATATAGTTTATTAGTAGACCATCTTTTGAAACATTATGGTAAAAAAAATAACTTCAGGCAAATCAATATTTGAAAAAATATTAATTCTACTAACATCTCCTCTTTGTATTTTTATGTTTTAGAGATATTGAAAACTCATAATAAAGGCTATTTGATTTAGCTAAACATATTGAATTAGCAAACACAGAAGACAATTTCCAAGGTTATTTTTCTTCCTGCTACTTGTATCCTCTCATCTAAATGCATACAGCTTTCAGCCTGAACAAGCAGTTGAATTCACTCTTCAAATTATGTATGTACACTTGACTTAGTCCAATATGGGAATGTAACATAAACAAGAAAATCTGTACAGCAAACTAGAGCCATCCAAAAATGTATACTTTCGGCATCCTAGTATTCAAAAAAGAAGCATGGTAAAATTAAAAGTTAGCAATATTCATTAAATAGTTTTTAAATATATTAAGAGCATGTTTTTCCTCTAAATAATTTTGCATGTATCACAAATGGATGATATATTTTAAGGAGGTCATGATTTTTAACATTCTGAAAACTCATATCAAAATAAAAGAACCCAAGTAGTGTCCTATGAAATGAAATTTTCTTCAACAATAATTAGATAATTCAATTTTAAAACTTCTCTATTCATGAGAGTGCTATTTTAAGGTAACTTTGTATAGACATAAAGTTACTTTGTAATAACTTCAGAAGAAGTCACAAAGTGATATAATTGGTAAGTGGTGTTTCTAAAGGTCATGATTATAAAATTTCTAAACTTTCTCTGACTGCTCATCTGTTGACTCAAATCTGTTAAGGGCATTTCTCCAGATCCGTATTAGCAATACATCTGTTACACTTGATCAGGTTGAAATAGAACAGAAGTAAACAGCATGTATTTGCCCAGAGAAGGTTGATTTTAAGTTGTTTTGGGGAAAGGCAGTTTGTGAAGTTTTAAAGAAGACAGTAATTTTATTTACTTTAGTGAAATGTTATCTCTATATAGTATCAAGTTATTTCATAACAAATTTTTAAAAAGACCTGAAATAATTAAAAAATACTCTACTGTTAATAGTTAAGACTGTCTTGATGTAAAAAAAAGTACTTGTAATACAATAAAACAAAATCTTTTCATCATAATAATCTTAGTAAAAGTAACTTATTTTGCCTGGCACTTTTTTTTAAATAGAAAGTAAAATATAATGGTATAACAGTCACTATAAGAAAATGAAAACTGTCGGGAAATATGCATGCAGCTGAACATGTATATCTTCAGAGTCTAAATACATCGTAAAAGCTCCATACGCATTTAGATATAGAGAGTCACGTAGAAGGTGACTAGATCTCTAGGACCATGCATTGAAAGCACATTGACTGAATTGACCTACAAGGGAAACTTGCTTTACCTGTGCTTACAACTCGGAATAAAGCTTATAATAAGGCTTAAGCTAGTGTATGCTAAAATTGCTCTAAAATGTGCTGTAGAACATACAGGAGCAATCATACTTGGGAGAAAACCAGAAATCAACACACTTTCAGGCACAGAATGTCAATGCCACTGCCTCTTTGCCCACTTGCTTCTTCCACTTGGCGCATTCCAATACCTGTGTCCCAGACTGAAAAGGAATCCGTGAAGTTCTCACAATGACCCCCTGTGGTGCTAAAATATATGAGTTCAATATTTATTTATTTTTGTCTGAAAAAGAACAACAGACAACTTTGCTTGTAATTAATGTATGGATTGACATTGAAACCCTTCCCCCTCAGTCATACATCCAGGCCACCCTAAGCCACTTACTGGATATAGGGTATCCTGAAAGAAGGGTGGAACTTCCCCAGCATTGGGAATGAAGAGGTAGGGAGACCGTGAGAGAATGAAGGGGGTAGAGGACTGGAATGGAGAGTATGAATTATGCAATTCATAATCAGAATCATGACATGTGTGAGAGTGAAATGAGGCCCCCCCATTAGTACTTGACCAGGACACAGCATAAGCCAGCACCATTTTGGCAAAGTGACTGATATTGTAAGAATGGGCAGAAAGTTTTGTATTCAATGCCAGCTTTTATTGGGATATATGTAAATTTAATGTACGAAGTCTAATGTAGTTAAATTTATATAGAGATATTTAGTTATTTTTAAACAAATAAACTATTGCAAAATAGACAGTAGGTATATAAATTAGTTTGTTGGTGTTCGTGTCTACAATTGCTTATGAGAACCTCTCCAGGCAGATGTCTTACAGAATTCAAAATTTTCAAGTTTATGAAGTTAATGAGTACATATAATCCCAGAAGCTTTGGAGAAAAATTTAAATTAACATATTTTCAACAAAACATACGTGTAGTTACACTGAAATGCATAAAGATAATGAATAACCTCATGCTAATTAACACCGAGTTTTCCACTAATGGATCACATGACTATGTTTACTTCCAAAACATTTGGGATTTAAGAGTTTTGGAAAAAGGAATTATGGATATGTAATACATATAAAAGGTCTCTCTTAGCGAAACTTTACATAGATTTTCAACATTTCTATAATAAAGTAATTGATTGGCTCCTTAGTTTACTAATTAGACATTGATCTTTGCAGAACTTCTGTTTTGCCTGGTCTTGTGCTTAAAATTGAAAATGCATTTTTTTCCTGTAGTTCTGATGGTCCATGTTATAAATTTATGCAAGACCATCATCCTTCTTTGAGCTTTTGCTATTAACCAAAGCGCAGATTTTCTAATTACTATTGTCAATCAGGAATAATATCTAACATTGCTTATATCTTTTGTATATCAGACAGAATAAGTCTATCAAATTTGAATTTCTCAATAAAGCGAGATTAAAATTCTAATCCTATTCAAGTGCAAGTTATTGCCACAATGTTTAGGATGTTTCACACCCATCCAAAGTTTTATTCAAAATAGACTTTCACCATTCATTGTCAATCGTGATGCATAGTGTAATTAAAGGCTCATAAATGACAACCACGTACTCAGAACTGATGGAAGTGGAAGGATAGATTTTCTTCTTTTACGATATCATTTTTCAATTCTGAATCATGCTATTGGATAGCTTCCCTAAATTATTATAATGTTTTGTATGTGGTGTATGTATGTATAAATAAAATATATATAATATATATAATATATATAATATATATATATATATATATATATATATATATTCTATCTATCATTTAGATATCCTTCTCTCTCTTTCTAAAAAAAATATTTCTTAACCTACCTCTACAGAATGACTTAGATTTTACGTAGCATATTGGGAGTTAAACAATGCCTGATAATTTTCTATCCTCACAGAGGATAGACAAATGGAATAAATTGAAACATAAAGAGATAGAACAGATACTTAGAATAATTTATTTAGAGACAGTTAAATTTGGGAATAAATGTGTAAGTATTCAAATCAATTGATGAGTGAATTATGAATTTCTTCTATAAAACCTTTAAAAATTTCTATGACTTTCTGATTCAGTTGACTTTAAATGTGCTTTAAAGCTTTGAAAACTTGTTAAATTTGTTAATGAGTTTTTTAAGGCCAAAAGGAGAAATAGCTTTCAGTACATTTTGGCAAAATACATGATTGCAGTCTGAAATATTATATTTGCCAATATGGAAAATCTGATACATTATGAGTCTTAAATTTGAAAGATAAAGGGTTTAGGTCTAGGTATATGAATAATCCATAATTGTTATTTATAAATTGACTAGTAACACTATGATCAAGAATAGAAATAAAGGAATTTTTTGGGTTAATCTGTTATTAGAGTAATCCTCCATGAAGGTTACAAAGGCAACTGTGTATAGAAATACATAGGGAATCAAATTAACAGTTGGGATATATATAATAATTAGCCATTTGTAGAATATGCAAGGAGTGTGAAATAAACACATTGAACAGTAGAATAAAAAGACATGAGATAGTGTGTGCTTTAAAAAAAAAAAAAACAAAAAACAAAGTTAGTTAACATATACTGTAATGGTTTCAGGAGAAGTTAGTCATGCATCACTTACATATGTCACCCAATGCTCATCCTAACAAGTGCTCTTCTTAATGCCCATCACCCATTTAGGCCATCACCCTACCCAACACTCCTCTAGCAACCCTCCGTATTTAAGCGTCTCCTATGGTTTGCCTCTCTCTTGTTTTTATCCTATTTTCCTTCCTTTCCCTATGTTCATCTGTTTTGTTTCTTAAATTCCACATATGAATGAAATATATTTGTTTTTCTCTGACTTATTTCACTTAGCATGATACATTCTAGTTCCATCCATGTTGTTGCAAATGACAAGACTTCACTTTTCTTTATGGCTGAGTAATATTCCAGTGTGTGTGTGTGTATGTGTGTGTGTGTGTGTGTGTGTGTGTGTGTGTGTGTGTATACATATATAACACATCTTCTTTATCCATTCACCAGTTGATGTACATTTGGGCTCTTTCCATAATTTGACTGTTGTTGCTAGTTCTGCTATAAACATTGGGATGCATATGCCCCTTCCAATCAGCAGTTTTGTATCTCTGGATAAATACCTAGTAGTGCGATTGCTGGATTGTAAGGTAGTTCTATTTTTAACTTTTTGAGGAAACTCCACACTGTTTTCCAGAATAGCTGTACCAGTTACATCCCCACCAATAGCATAACACGGTTGCCCTTTCTCCACATTCTTGCCAACATCTGTTGTTTCCTGTGTTAATTTTAGCCATGCTAATAGGTGTGAGGTAGTATCTCATCATGGTTTGATTTGTATTTCCCGGTATTGATTTGATGATGAGTGATGTTGAGCATCTTTTCATGTGTCTGTTAGCTATCTGAATGGATGCCTTCTTTGGAAATAATGTCTAATCATGTCTTCTGCCTATTTTTTAACTGGATTATTTACTTTTGGGGTGTTGAGTTTTATAAGTTATTTATATCTTGTGGATACTAACACTTTATCAGCTATTTTGCTAATATCTTCTCCTATTCAGTAAGTTGCCTTTTAGTTTTCTTGTTACCTTTGCTGTGCAGAAGCTTTTTATCTTAATGAAGTCCCAATAGTTTATTTTTACTTTTGTTTCTCTTGCCTCAGGAGACATAGCTAGTAAGATGTTGTTATGGGCAATGTCAAAGAGGTTACTGCCTATGTTTTCCTCTAGTATTTTGATGTTGTCTGTATCACATTTGGGCCTCTCATCCATTTTGAATTTATTTTTTTGTATGGTGTAATAAAGAGGTCTAGGTTAATTTTTCTACACATTGGTGTCCAGTTTTCCCAAAACCATTTGCTGATGAGACTGTCTTTTTTTCATTGGATATTCTTTCCTGCTTTATCAAAGATTAGTTGACCATACATTTGTAGGTCCATTTCTGGGTTTTCTATTTCATTCCATTGATCGGAGTGTCTGTTTTTGTGCCAGTACCATACTGTCTTGGTGATTACAGCTTTGTGATGTAGCTGGAAGTCCAGAATTGTCATGCCTCCAATTTGGTTTTCTTTTTCAATATTACTTTGGCTATTTGGGGTCTTTTGTGGTCCCATACAAATTTTATAATTGTTTGGTCTAGATCTGTGAAGAATGCTAGTGTTATTTTGATAGAGATTGCATTGAATGTGTAGATTGCTTGGGTAGTATTGATATTTTAACAATATTTGTTCTTCCCATTCATGATCATGGCATGTTTTTCCATTTCTTTGTGTCTTCTTCAATTTCTTTCATAAACTTTCTATAGTTTTCAGCATGCAGATCTTTTACCTCTTTGGTTAGGTTTATTACTAGGTATTTTGTACGTTTTGGTACAATTGCAAATGGGATCGATTTCCTGATTTCTCTTTCTGCTGCATTATTATTTGGTGTATAGAAATGCAACTGATTTCTGTACATTGATTTTATAACCTGTGACTTTGTGGAATTCATGTGTCAGTGTCTAGCAGGTTTTTTAAAAATTTCTTTTTCTTTTCTTTCCTTTTTTTTTGGAGTCATTTGAGTTTTTCACATAGAGTATCATGCCATATGGAAAGGGTGAAAGTTTGACTTATTCCTTGTTTATTTGGATGACTTTTATTTCTTTTTGTTGTCTGATTGCTGAGGCTAGGACTTCCACTGCTATGTTGAACAACAGTGGTGAGAAATAGACATCCCTGTCATGTTCCTGACCTTAGGGGGAAAGCTCTCAGTTCTTCCCCATTGAGGATGATATTAGCTGTGGGTCTTTTGTTACATGACCTTGTTATATGATCTTGAGGTATGTTCTTTCTATCCTTATTTTGTTGAGGGTTTTTATAAAGAAAGGATGCTACAGTCTGTCAAATGCTTTTTCTGCCTCTATTGAGAGAATCACATGGTTCTTAGCCTTTCTTTTTTATTTTATTTTTTTTTAATATATGAAATTTATTGTCAAATTGGTTTCCATACAACACCCAGTGCTCATCCCAAAAGATGCCCTCTTCAATACCCATCACCCACCCTCCCCTCCCTCCCACCCCCATCAGCCCTCAGTTTGTTCTCATTTTTTAAGAGTCTCTTATGCTTTCTTAGCCTTTCTTTTATTAGTGTGATGTATCATGTTGACTGATTTGATTTGCAGATATTCCACCAGCCCTGCAGTTCAGGAATAAGTCCCACTTGATGGTGGGGAATAATTCTTTTAATTTATTGTTGGATTCAATTTGCTAGCGTCTTGTTGAGAATTTTTGCATACATGTTCACTGGGAAATTGGTCTATAGTTCTCCTGTTCATGGAGGGTTTTGCCTGACTTTGGAATCAAGGTAATGCTGGCCTCATAGAATGAGTTTGGAAGGTTTCTTTCATTTATGTTTTTTGGAACAGCTTCAAAAGAGTAGGTATTAATTCTTCTTTAGATGTTTGGTAGAATTCTCCTGGGAAGCCATCCAGCCTTGTACTCTTGTTTTGGGGAGATTACTGATTCCATTTCTTTACTGGTTATGGGTCTGTTCAAAATTTCTGTTTCTTACTGTTTCAGTTTTGGTAGTTCATATTTCTAGGAATATCTGTTTCTTCCAGATTGCCCAATTTGTTGGCATATAATTGCTCATAATATACTCTTATTAGTATTTGTATTTCTGCAGTATTTGCTGTGATCTCTCCTCTTTCATTCATAATTTTATTTGGGAACTTTCCTTTTTCTTTTTGATCAATATGGCTAGGGGGTCATTAATTTCAATTCTTTCACAGAACCAGCTCTTAGCTTCATTGATCTGTTCTGTTTTTTGGTTTTGTTTTGTTTTGTTTGTTTTTTTAAGTTTTGATACCATTGATTTCTGTTCTAATCTTTATTATTTCCCAACTTCTGCTGGTTTGGAACTTTATTTGCTGTTCATTTTCGAGCTCCTTTATTTATTTTTTTCTCTTATTTTTTTTAGAGAGAGAAAGAGAGCATGAGCTGGGGAGGGGTGGGGAGGGCAGAGGATTGGAAGCAGGCTCTACACTGACAGCACAGAACCTGATGTGGTGCTTCAACTCATGAACCATGAGATCAAGACCTGAGCCAAAGTCACATGCTTAACTGACTGAGTCACTCAGACACCGCACCCCCCCCCCCGCCTCCTTTAGGTATAAGGTTAGGTTATGTATTTGAGACTTGTCTTCCTTCTTTATGAAGGTCTGGATTGCTGTATACTTCCCTCTTATGACCACCTTTGCTGTATCCCAGAGGTTTTGGACTGTTGTGTTTTCAATTTCATTGGCTTCCATATACTTTTTAATTTCCTCTTTAATTTCTTGGTTAACCCATTCATTCTTTAATAGGATGTTCTTTAATCTCCAAGTATTTGTGGTTTTTACAAATTTTTTCTTGTAGTTGATTTCAAGTTTCATAGTGTTGTGATCTGAAAATATGCATGGTAGGATGGTGATCTTTTTGTACTTGTTGAGGGCTGATTTGTGATCCAATATGTGATCTATTCTGGAGAATGTTCTATGTGCACTCAAGAACAATATGTATTCTGCTGTTTTAGGATGAAATGTTCTGAATATATCTGTTAAGTCCATATGGTCCAGTGTGTCATTCAAAGCTATTGTTTCCTTGGTGATTTTCTGCTTAGATGAGCTATCCATGGTTGTAAGTAGGGTGGTAAAGTCCCCTCCTATTATGGTATTATTATCAATGTGTTTCTTTATGTTTTTGATTAATTGATTATTTGGGTGCTTTCAAGTTGGAGGCATAAATATATGCAATTGTTAGATCTTCTTGGTGGATAGACCCCTTAATTATGATATAATGCCCTTCTTCATTTCTTGTTACAGTCTTTGTTTTAAAATCTAGTTTGTCTGATATAAGTATGGCTACTCTGGCTTTCTTTTGATGTCCATTAGCATGATCTCCATTCCCTTACTTTCAATCTGCAGGTGTCTTTAGGTCTAAAATGAGTATCTTGTAGGCAGCATAGAGATGTATCTTTTTGTTGTTGTTTATTTGTTTTCGTTTTTGTTTTTCATTATGATACCCTGTGTCTTTTGATTGGAGCATTTAACCGATTTACCTTTAAATGTGATTACTGAAAGAAATGAATGTATGTCATTGTGTTTGTTGCCTGTAGAGTTGGTGTTTCTGGTGATGTTCTCTGCTCTTTTCTAATCTTTGTCATTTTTGATCTTTTTGTTTTGTTTTGTTTTGTTTTCTCCACTCAAAGAGTCTTCCTTAAAGTTTCTTGAAGGGCCAGTTTAGTGGTCATGAACTCTTTTAGTTTTTGTTTGTCTGGGAAACTCTATCTCTCCTTCTATTTTGAATGATATCCTCACTGGATAAAGAATTCTTAGGGGCACCTGGGTGGCTCAGTCGGTTAAAGGTCCAACTCTTGATTTCAGCTCAGGTCAAGATCTCATGGATTATGAGGTCAAGTCTCCTGTCAACAGCATGGAGCCTGTGCTGACAGCATGGAGCCTGCTTGGGTTTCTTTCTTTCTTTCTTTCTTTCTTTCTTTCTTTCTTTCTTTCTCTCTCTCTCTGTCTCTTTCTCTCTCTCTGCCCCTTCCCTTCTCATGCTTTCCCTCTCTCACACAAAACAAATAAGTAAATTAAAAAAAAATAATTCTTGACTGCATATTTTTCTGATTCAGCTCATTGAATATATCCTGCCAAGACAATGTGTGCTTTAATCTTTGTGGTAAAAAGTTGGGCCCAATTAAGAAAGGAAGAAAGAAAGAAAGAAAGAAAGAAAGAAAGAAAGAAAGAAAGTCTAGAAAATGAAAGAATTTCAGAATCCAACCACTGAGACAAATTGAAAATATGAAATATTTTAGGATGTTTATAACCTATATTTAAGTTGCTATTACTAAGAAGAAACACCAGAAGAGATAAGGAAGAGAAAATAAGCAATTTATCATGATCAAAATGAGAATAGAAGGAACTGGAGAAAGATCTCAAATTAGTCTTAAGTGGAGGATTAATTTTTCTTCTGAACCTAATGTAAATGAAATAAGGAAGAATGTTAGTGTAAAGATCACTTCTCTTAGAATATAAAATCAAACTCAGCTCTGCCCTATACTAGTAAAGATTGGCTAAGAGGACACTGTAAATTTTTTTCCACTCATTCTTCTCTGAAACATATGCATTACCAGGAAAAGGAGGTGTGAGAAGATTCAATCACAATTGCTTCCTACAAGTCTCTGTCACTGGTTCTTTTTCATCTCTGCTACTCTAGACAGGCCCCTGTGATACCTGGTCACAGTGATTCTGTCCTTGATGACAGTGGCTCCTCTCAGCTATTTTCAACTATAGCCCTTGATGTTTAGCCTCCAAAGGCTTATATATGCTTTTGAAGCCTTACTACACATGAGGGAAACAAGTGTTCATCTTTTACAGAACACTGAATGCTATGCATCTTTCATGGATACTGACAAAACATTTTCAGATTCCAACTTTTTTCATACCCTCGATACCAACTGTATTTTCTCCATATCTCAGATTATTTAAACTAGTAAAATCAAATGCTTACCAAATCTCTCTGCACAAAGAAATGGGTTAACTCAAGGACTATAATGACTGGCTAAACTTGTCTTAAAGAGATTTAAATTTTTTAAAAAAGAAACACTGTACATTTATTTATCCTTTGTTATGAATCCATAACATCAATATATAAACACATATTTACCCCACACATTTTATGCCCACATATATATATAGAAAGGAGTTCAATAGTCAAGGAATAGGTATCAGATAAACTCCCATATTATTTTGTGATTAAAAAATGTTATTTTGGAATATTTTAGTTTTGTGACCAATGATATTTTCACTGAGTCAGAAAAAACTTCACTTGTTATGTATAAGTTTAAGTTAGCCTTATGCTTAATAGAATTATCATACATAACCTGAAATCATACACAGCCAAATGATTATAACCATAAAACAATTACTATCACTTCACTTTATACTATTATAATTTGTGGCATATATGTTTATAATTCCTGCCATGAAGATTATTTAATTAAAATTGAAAAAAGTAAAAGATTAGACAATATTCTATTTATTAAAAAAAACAAACAGAAGACTGAGATAATGGGAAATTTAGTAAAGTCAATAGAATTCCAAAGCAATAGGAAAACACAACTATAATATAGGTTATTTATCTTATCTTATGGTTAATAAGAATATGTAGAAATTCCTTCATACTTAAGGAAAACAATAGACACATAAATAGCACTAATGATATTTTCTGGTTCATAGAAAGAAAGCCTGTGTTTTCATCATTAACAATAAGGGAGAGCTTAATTGACATGTATTTTAGGTACTATTTGGGAATTGCAGAATTTTTCTGTCTTTGTAATTGAGTGTTGTGGAAATTCCTCTGTGTCTTTTCAGCTGTATTACCTTCATATAAGGAAATTCAATCCCAGGAAATTAGCTTAAATTTGGTTATAGTCTCTATTTTCTATGAAGTTATCTATGATAATAACACTGCCACCAAGATACCATTTATTCTGATATACGTGGAGGAAAATTCCATGTTCACTGCATGAAATCAAGAAGGTATTAAATATAACTTTGTTCTTACTCTTAAAAAGATGCCCAAAGGCAAAAGTGCCATTTTCTGTCAAGTACAACTCAATTGATAGTTCAGTCTCCATCCTGCACAAATGCCTCTTTTAAAATGATTCAATTCCTCTACCACCTCATCTTCTCTGGTCAGGCAGGAGTCATCGAGAGGGAAGATTGGCCTATTATCTTCCCACTCTGTCACAAGCTGCAGCGGTAATGGTCATGATTCTGTCATATGCTACCAGTTCAACGCTCCATAAAACACATGAACTATGCTATCTAGACTTAATTGTGCCTAGAGTAAAATAAAATGAAATGAGGTGAGTCGTTAAATAATATGTTGGTATTATGTTATCTCTCTATGTATATATTTTAAGTTTTAAAAGCTAAATTAACATGTGAACTGGTTATCTTACTTGGCATTCACATAGTTAAAATGTTAATTTGCATTTTATCTAAAATTTGAGTTGGTTTGGATATTTTTACAATAGACAACCTAAACAGAAGTTATGAAACATCTACAGTTCACTTTGTTAGCCCCCTTGTAAATGGAAAAAAAAAAAAAAGATTACCAGGTGTTATTTGTCTCTTAGATCAATTAATTTTTGAACATATGGACAAAGCTTTAAGGATAATTGAATGCAGCTCTCCCTCCCCCAACTTTATTTTTCCTGTTAACTTTTGAAAATGTGATTTTATGTATGCACGCGTATGGCTGTGTCTGCATGAGTTCAGAAGCCAGCTGAAGTAGAAAATATCCTGTGTGATAGTCTTCTTTTCATGGCATTTCTGATCTTGCCAGTTAGAGAGTAAAAAAAAAACATTATGTGAAAGTTTATTCCTGTCAGATTTCCAGGCTGTTTCCAACTAAAATTCTCAAAGAAATACAGATGAACTAGAGAGAATTAAGAAAGAAAGAAAGAAAGAAAGAAAGAAAGAAAGAAAGAAAGAAATCACATACTGAAAATAAGTGTATTTCATAATCTGGGAACCCGTCAAGTCTCTCATTTTCACATTTTAATGATTAGCCTCAGTAAAATATTAATCCCTCAAGCAAAATTTACCAATACTCTAGTGTGCTCTATCCCAAACCCCAGTCATGTAGATAGATATCAACAGGAGGAGGAATATGGTACACACACACACACACACACACACGGTAAAATTGGGGTAAATCTACAGAGAGATTGAGAGGTGGGGGCACACCTCTCTGGGAAGAAGGAAAAATCTGAACTAAGGGCAAAGTGGAAAATTTCCAGGAACAATAGCAGAAGTCCTGCACTAGGTGAGGCAAACAAAGGTGTTATCAAATAAGTGCTCCTGGAAATAAAGAAATTGATCCCATTTACAATTGCACCAAAACCCATAAAATACCTAGGAATAAACCTAACCGAAGATGTAAAAGACCTGTATGCTGAAAACTATAGAAAGATTATGAAGGAAATTGAAAAGACACAAGGAAATAGAAAAACATTCCATGCTCATGGGTTGGAAGAACAAACATTATTAAACTGTCACTACTACCCAAAGCAATCTACATATTCAATGCAATCCCAATCAAAATTGCACTGGCATTCTTCTCAAAGCTAGAACAAATAATCCTAAAATTTGTATGGAACCACAAAAGACCCCAAATAGCCAAAATAATATTGAAGAAGAAAACCAAAGCGGAAGACATCACAATCCCAGACTTTAGCCTCTACTACAAAGCTGTAATCATCAAGACAGTATGGTATTGGCACAAAAACAGACACACAGACCAATGGAATAGAATAGAGAACCCAGAACTGGACCCAAAAATATATGGCCAACTAATCTTTGACAAAGCAGGAAAGAGTATCCAAAGGAAAAAAGACAGCCTCTTTAGTAAATGGTGCTGGGAGAACTGCACAGAAACATGCAGAAGAATGGAACTAGACCACCTTCTTACACCATACACAAAAATAAATTCAAAATGAATGAAAGACCTAAATGTGAGATGACACCATCAAAACCCTAGAGGAGAAAGCAGGCAGCAACCTCTTTGACCTCAGTCGCAGGAATTTCTTACTCAACACATCTCCAAAGGCAAGGGAATCAAAAGTAAAAATGAACTATTGGGACCTCATCAAGATGAAAAGCTTCTGCACTGCAAAGGAAACAATCAACAAAACTAAAAGGCAACCAATGGAATGGGAAAATATATTTGCAAATGACATATCGGATAAAGGGCTGGTATCAAAATCTATAAAGAACTTACCAAACTCAACACCCAAAAAACAAATAATCCAATGAAGAAATGGCCAGAAGACATGAATAGACACTTTTCCGAAGAAGACATCCAGGCGGCTAACAGACACATGGAAAGATGCTCAATATCACTCATCATCAGGGAAATATAAATCAAAGCCACACTGAGCTACCACCTCACAGCAGTCAGAGTGGATACAATGAATAACTCAG
Organism: Puma concolor; assembly: GCF_028749965.1. Lineage (NCBI taxonomy): Eukaryota > Metazoa > Chordata > Mammalia > Carnivora > Felidae > Puma > Puma concolor. The sequence continues at coordinate 23,228,572 of NC_141683.1, forward strand.
GAAACTACAGATGCTGGCGGGGATAAAGAGAAATGGGAACCCTCTTGCACTGTTGGTGGAATGCAAACTGGTGCAGCCGTTCTAGAAAACAGTGTGGAGGTTCCTCAAAAAATTAGAAATAGAGCTACCTTATGACCCAGCAATAGCACTACTAGGAATTTACCCAAGGGATACAGGAGTGCTGATGCATAGGGGCACGTGTACCCTAATGTTTATAGCAGTGCTTTCAACAAATTATGGAAAGAGACCAAATTTCCATCAAATGGTGAATGGATAAGGAAGATGTGGTTTATATATTCAATGGAATACTACTTGGCATTGAGAAAGAGTGAAATCATGCCATTTGAGCAACATGGATGGAACTGGAAGGTATTATAAGTGCAATAAGTCAGTCAGAGAAAAGACAGATATCATATGTTTTCACTCATATGTGGATCTTGAGAAAATAAACAGAAGACCATGGGGGAAGGGAAGAGGGAAAAAGTAGATACAGGGAGGGAGGGAGGCAAAAGAGACTTTTAAATACAGAGAACAAACTAAGGGTGGATGGGGAGGTGGGGGAGAGGGATAATGGGTGAAGGGCACTTGTTGGGATGAGCACTGGGTGTTGTATGTAAGCCAATTTGGCAACAAATTATATCCAAAAAAACAAAACAAAACAAAACAAATGAGTGCCCCTGGGTGCAAATTTGCCAGCTTGTCTGTTCCATAATCTGTTGTAAATACAACCAAATGGTGAATGCAGCCAAGGGATAATTGCCCTTGGAAAGGAGCAGCAGTACATGGGGTCATGTTAATAAAGTTTCTGTGGGGGCAAGATCAGCAAATTTGGGCACCTAGGGGTCACAGGTCGAATCATTAACAACAGCTGGTCCTCTAGGGAAGTGTTACTAAGGTTTGCTGAATTTCTCAATATACTACGAATAATAAACAGGTAATTACATTTGAAATACATCTAAATAACTTCTTACACATTTTTTTCTAGATCCAAATAGTAAAATTCCAAGTATCAGAAAATACATTTTATTTTAAGGGAGAAGTGAGAAACATGACATAAAGAATGTTTGCTCAGTTCATTCAATAACACTATTTTTTAAACATTTTTTAATGTTTATTTATTTTGGAAAGAGAGAGAGAGACAGAGGGATGGAGAACCAGTGGGGAAGGGGCAGAGAGAGTCAGAATCCTAAGCGTGCTCCACGCTCCCTGCTGACAACACAGAGCCTGATGCGGGGCTTGAACTCACAAACCATGAGATCATGACCTGAGCCTAAGTCTGACATTTAACGGATTGAGCCACCCAGGTGCCCCTAAAGCACAAAAAAATAAAAATATAGAAAAATGTCAATTATAAATATTCATATAAAATTCTAAGAAATTATTAGCTAACTAGTGCACTGGTAAAATAGTATGGTTTCCTATTCTGAAAATTGCAGGCTATATTTTCTAAAACTCACAAGATTCAAATTAAAAGTAATGTAAAAGTCTGGATGAAAAAAATCTTCTTAAATGAATAGTTTTTAGTTTTCATGAGATATAGGAATATTGTAGGAATATCCAGGAGTGGGTGTGGAGAAAAGGAAGCTAAATTGGTAGCACAAACTGTAATTGTCTTGAAGTCATTTGATGAGTTATGTAGGAAGAATCTTTTTTTTTTTTTTCTATATGTGGGAAGAATCTAACTATCCATGGACAGCACAAGTTGAGAGGAATGGAATAGTAAATGAAATCTTGGCTCTAATTAAAGAAAAATTACACTAAAATAAGTATGCACTATCCTCACACACATCTTCAAACACAATACACAGAGAGATCTGTGAACGGTGACTTGGGGCCTTGTTTGGCTATGATATAGGGCTATATTTTAATCTATGTTAATGGTTAAGTGACTTACAAACCAAAAACTAAATGTGGTGTCTTGAAGTTCGTGTTGGAAGTAGATTTTTTTAGAGCAAATTCTGGCAAATCTTGTTTGAAAAGATAATCTCCCAACTCAGACTAATTGATTTATAAGTATCAAATAAAGTTTATTGGATGTAATTTCTTTCATCAATAAAATAAAACAGAATACTGCAGTTCCCCATTGCTTTACTACTGTATTCTACCAGATATTCAGGAAGAAATATTTTTAATCTTATCCAAACAATTCTAGAGCATAGAAAATAAATACACCCAGCCTGATCATATTGTATGAAGGTATTGTATTGTTTGGTGAAATCTCAATAAAGATAATATAAGAATGAATATTCACAGGGTAATCTCAATAAAGAATGTAGATCCAGGGATGCCTGAGTGGCTCATTTAGTTTAGTGTCTGACTCTTGATTTCTGCTCAGGTCATGATCTCAAGGTTCATTGGTTCCAGCCCCATGCGGAACCTGCTTGGGATTCTCTCTGTCTCTCTCTCTGTCTCTCTCTCTCTCTCTCTCTGTCTCTCTCTCTCTCTCTATCCCTCCCCTGCTCTCTCTCTCATTCTCTTTCTCTCAAAATAAGTAAACAACAAAGAAAAGAATGTAGATTCAAAATCCAAATCAGTAGTGAAATATAATTAGCAATATAGATAAAAAACAAGATATAACGAAATTGAATGTATCTCAAAAGCCATTTAACATTGCTTTAAAAAATAAAAATGGTTAAAAGTGGTACCTTAAAAATCAATGGGGTCATATCAGCAAAGGTGGCAAATGTATTAGTTCTAAGGACCTGTTTACACACAAAAACAATGAAAAAAAAGCAAAAACTGTCAGAATAAATTTTATCAGAATCTAGAAAGTAGACTAAGGTCTACAGCAACCAGCCAGCATTTAATCAAGAAAAAAGGTGAATTAAAAATGATACAGAAGGCTTTATAAGGTTTTTGCTTGCTCTCCCTTCCCCTAAGCCCAGTGTGGGGGCAGTTTTCACATGGCAGCCAGCATCTCAAGTGTGGGACCTGGGTTACTGGTTGGGATGGAGCAGAGTAGTCCTTATTCTCAAGAATCAATTGTATTTGTTTAGATCTGTCTGGAGGTTAACTGAAGAACTGACACAGGGCACTGGCTTTTGCTTCCCCTAATTTGAGCTCTTTCAGGCCAGAAAAGTGGTTATACTTACTTGAAGGGGATTCCTCAAAAACATTCAAAGGCAAATGAACAATCTCAAGAAATAACAGTTGAGGCAAACAATGGGGAGACTTCAGCTTGAAGTCTGAGAGGAAACACATAAATCACCATGTCCTCCTTTCTTATAAAAGTTCACCTCACCTTGGTCTTATCAAAAAGGTGAGTGTATAACTTTAACAAACTCTGCTGTCTCTCCTTAATGTATATCAGTAAAACCTCCTGCTCAACTAATATCTTTAGATTTCCCAAACAAGTCACAGAAATCAGTCTCTAAACTCATGTATAGCTAAAACCTTCTTGCATAAATGTTATCTGCCTTAGAAATCACTATGCTCCCTTCCAAGGGGTAACCCTCACTATGGAATGGCTTCCTTCCAGTAGCATCTCAAATATCGTTTAACCAAGAATGAGATCCTAGTATCCTAAAACTTAAACACATTCTCTATGGGTCTCTTACTTAGGTTGATATGAGGTAGTGCTTCTGTCCATGTGTGTAAATCATTCTTAAGGAAAAAAGTATGAGCAGGATGAAGGAATAAAGAAATGTGGTATTAAACTACAGCTTGAAAACAACTCATTAGTCAGGCTAATGTCCTCAGAAATATAATAGCAGGAAAAAAGAAGATTTTAGGCAAAGAAAGAAATATGAAGATTAAGATTAGACAGTTTTGATCAATTCAGAAAGCTAAGCAGTTATAGGAAAGACAGAAAGCAACTGGTGGTATATAATATTGATTTATGTTATAATAAAAAAAAGAAGCTTAGGGAAAAGTAATTTTAATTTGAAGTAATTAAATGAACTTTTATGAGGGTATTGTTTTACTTAATTTAACTTCATCTGCACATGTGATTTATTCTCAATTTCTTATTTCTGATTTATTAGCTATTTATAGTAAATGTTTTTGTGAACAGATGATTATTGAAAAAAATTTATGGGACAATTTCATATATTTTTATGTTTAAAATACAATTTTATGTATTTTTGTGTTTAAAAATTTTATTAGGCCTATATACCATAATGATTTATATGTGATTATTCATATGTATGCAAACAGAATATTCAAATAACATTTGTATATATTTCTTGGGAATTTTTACAATAATTTTAAATTTGGATCTTCAAGCTCATGTTATAGCAATAGGAATTGATAAAGACATAGAAGGAAACAGATATTAGGACGTGTTGGGTATATTTCTGTCATTCAAGCACTTTAAAATATCTTAGTTAAAAGTTTTACTTCAAATACATTTCAGCTTATGCAAGTTGAATTTTATGTGCTTTGATTTTAATACCAATTAATTAGGTGTGTCCGAAGATTACAATGTCACATTCTGTATTGACTATATGAGTGGTCACTTTAGGTGTTAGTATCAGATTGCCATTTTATATTTGTAGTACAGATCTTCCTTTGCAAGAATAAGAAATAATGAGATAGTATGATATTTAATGAAGGGGGTGTCTCTGCTAAATTGTCAGTACATAACAGAAAATCTATTGACAAAGAAACCAATGTAATAATTTTTATAATGTTAATATTTTTACATAAAATAATACATACAAATCATAAGATAAAATGGGAAGGCATATAACTTGGGGTCTAATTACTGGATCATGTATGTGGAATTACAGATTTTATATTGAAATTATTATTTTCTAAAGGTTATAGAAAAGCAAGGCTAGAATCGACCTTGACTCTCCCTTCCCTCAATATTCAGGGAGATTCAAATCCAATAAAGACAAAAAAACTTTATTCATGAATAAAGTGGAATACTCTGGGGCACCTGGTGGCTCAGTCAGTTGAGCATCCTGCTCTTGATTTTGGCACAGATCATGATCTCGTGGTTCATGGGATCCAGCCCGTGTTGGGCTCCACGCTGATATCATGGAGCCTGCTTGGGATTCTCTCTCTCTTCCTCTCTCTCTCTCTCTCTCTCTCTCTGTGTGTGTTCTTGGCTGACTCACATGTTCTCTCTCTCAAAATAAATAAATAAAAATTTAAAAAGTGAAATAACCTAACCAGTAAGACAATGTGTTTTTTGTACTTACATCATTTATTTCATACCCAAAAAAATTTTGATCAGTATGTAGAGTTTTTATGAATTTTATCATTAAAAGCACTCTAAAATTTATATACTGAAGGTGTGAAAAGTCTTGAGAGTATAAGTGGTCTTTATAATTAATAGAAAAAGGACTTAGGGGATCTAGTGATTCATAAAAAAATGAATTAAAGAGGTATGAAGTGTGAATCTCAATGGAGTTAAAAGAGCATGCCCAATTTTTAGGTCTTAATTGTGTAACCTGTGGGAAAATGCTTGCACTTTGTAGTAGTTTTAACCAGATGGTAACGTTGATTTATTGTTTATAATGGCAAATGTAATGTTATTACATATTCTTAGGCATTTTAAGATGTAAATCTAAATAATGTTGAAAATGATAAATCTGTTATTCAATTAGAGACTGCTAGGTAAGGTAACTATAATCACAAGAAAAGAGAAAATTAGAATGTTTTTGACTTTATAAACAACGTTCCCCCAACCAATCAAATTTAGGTGCCCCTAGCATTTTACTGTAATCAAAGGCCTTCACTGCTCCAAGGAGAAGTTGTAAAACAATTGTAGTTTTGATAGAACTGTAACTTTGCAATAAGTTGACATTTGCAAAATAGAATACTAAATTAGTTTATTTATAAAGCTATAATATTTAAAAATAGAATTCATTAAATCCTTGGTGAGCACCAGGTATAACAGTTCACTTGCAAAGTATTATTATATAATAAAGATGATATTTCAATCATTATTCAATAAGTAGTGCTAGAATATTATTAATTATGAACTTGTTTTTAATTGAAACACAAAAATTATAACAGCTAATTTCTAGATGGATTAACATGATGCTTCTAAACTATATCAGGAAAGGAAAAAGACAACAGCTATAAATTTTTCAGATATACAGGATGATTTCAGCCTTTCAAAACAAGACAGATAAAAATAATATGTAGTGTTTTGCAGAGTACTATAACAGTTCTCTCTTCAGGTTCTAACTGCATATCCTTTGCACATCACAAATCTAAACACTTGGTTAGAAGTGTGTCATCTTTAATTACAGGCATACCTCATTTTATGGAGCTTCACTTGATCAGCACTTTTCACAAATCGAATGTTTGTGGCAACCCTGTGTTGAGCAAGTCTATCAGCATCTTTTTCCCAGAAGTATTTGCTCATGTCATGTTTCTGTGTAACATTTTGGTAATATTACAGTCTTTTGAGCTTTTTCATCAATTAATGTATTTGTTACGGTGACCTGTGATCCCCAATTGCAACTCATTGAAAGCTCAAATGGTGGTTAGCATTTTTTAGCAATCAAGTATTCTTCAATTAAGGTGTTCACATTATTTTTTTAGACATAAGGCTGTTGCACGCACGACAGACTGCAGTATAGTGTAAACATAACTTTTATATGTACCAGAAAACCAAAAAAATCATTTGACTCGCCTTGTTGCAATGTTCGCTTTATTATAGTGGCCTGATACTAAGCATCCAATCTCTGTGAGATATGACTGCATAACTCCAAAAGTTGTAAATTAGTGGTAGTATTATCTTCACTTTCCACAAGAGGGAACCGAGGCCAAGAGAGCTTAAATAATTTACACAAAGATACACTAAATTGAACTGGGATTTAAATGTAGGTTAATTTTTTATGAGAACTTTTACAAAGGTATATTTATATAGGGAGAGAGACAGAGAGACAGAGAGTTATAATACTCCTGCATTAGGAAAGGCTTAAACAACATTACTTCATTATGCAAAAATGTCCTATATTTCTTGAAATTACCTCACTGATATTTAAATGTGTTGTTGTTATAGTAACAGATTGTAACATTTTCTTTGTATTATGTTTTTAATTTTTTTACATTTAAAATTTTTTTAAACATTTTTGTTTTTTAATTACATTTTTAAACATTATTTATATTTTTAAATATTGTGTTGTTTAAACTGTCTTCTTCCAAAATTGGGAAAATCATATGATCTGCCACTGTAGTAGGCTTTATTGCTGTTCAATGCATTTTTTTTTAAGTGAAAGCAAAGCAAATTTAGCAGCAAATCCCCCCACACACAAAATACACCATGTATAGACTTAAAGAGTTTATTAATTAGTAATATTTTATTTGGTTTTTACACTCTACTGAAAAGATGAAAGAGAGGAGCCAAGCTAGTAAACAATGATTGAAGGCACAGAACTCTGATCTGACTTGAATATTTACTATTTTAAAAACAACAGTATAATATTGGCAAGAATTAAAAGGTGGATTTTGAGTCTTACATAATCAGAGTCAAATATATATATTCTTTAAGGCACTAAATAAAATGCCTCTTAGTTAAGGGCCATTTTAGAAGGAAATTGTCCCTGTGACTGAATTCAATTGATAAAAGTATATTCATTCCACATTTAACAATATTATCAAATAGCTACAGAGCAACAGATACAATCTCTGGCACTAAAATAAAATGGCAAGCTAAAACTGACATGATCTCTACCCATATGGAGAATGTCGGAAGTGGTTGCAAAGTGTGTGTAAAGATGCCCCCTTGCAAACCTGTGAAGTAAGGTTGCCTGGTTCTGTAGCAGCACGGAGCATTGTCACATAAACAGCGTGTACAACGAAGCCCTTGGGGCTGGAGAAAACGTGAAGAGGGCTGGGGCAGGGGGTGTATGTTGTTGCAACTCAGGGCTGCAGAGATCTGGGAGGCCATCCCTTTTAAAGGTAGGAAAGCAATTTTAAAGTTATTCGTCTTCATAATGACAGATGAAATTAAAGTTAATCAAGTAGAGAAAGTCTGTAGATGGGAGACTGGTATGATTCGTTTTGCATGTTCAAAAGGTCACTCTAATGTGAACAGTGGATTGGAGGATTTCCAGGGAGAGGGAGATTGGCAGGTCAGAGAATGTGTCCAAATCTGCTGAACACAAAAGTGATGCAAAACCTTACCTGAAGAATCTTTTAAAACTGCATAGACAATCTTTCCAACTTCACTGTCAGTACAGGGAAATGGAATTTCATGGCAGAGTAAGGTTCTACTGTAGCTATTGCCTAGCTAATGAGAAAATGAAAACTCGTGGTATCTAAAGGATGTGTTTGCTACAAGTGAAGACACACATGATTTGCTGAAGTAATGAGTGTTGCGTGCATTCAACTAGGCTCGAAGGAAAAAGTGGACTATATGGACTTGCCTAACTCAATTCTTGTGCCAGGCAGTGTACACTTGGTGAATATTAATTAAAATTGAGCAAAATGAGATTGTCAGTAAACTCGTGTTAATCTGAATGTACTTTCTCCCCTCTTTTGTCACTATTTAATATATGTTTTTTCACACTTAATAGTTTACATTTTTGTTGAGGAAGTTTCTATGTGTATGCAAATATTTTTCAAAGGATTTTATGTGACAGTAGATACATTTACATTAATACCTACAATGTCAAGATGATTATTATTTTTTTTTTCCTGCACGGGGCAGGAGTTTGTTTTTCTTTTTGCTTGTTAGGGGTTTGCTCCAAGATATAACAGAAAAATACCATTGTTTAAAAACAGAGTCAACATTTTTGAAATAAGAAACTAGTTTAAAATTCACCTTTATTAAACCCAATAAGTATGTAAATTATAGAAATAAAGGTAATATAAAACAATGAAAAAATGGCACCAGAATACTCTTAGGAAATTGAATCTTTATTAACATGAATAAAAAATGATTTCCATTATGATTATTTCTACAATAGTTCTCATTAGCTAATGACAAAGCTAAACATACATGGAAAAAATATGATCTAAAAGATAATGAAAAATTGCATCTGAATACATAAAAGTAGCATCTTTTTTCTAAACGATTTGCTCTAGTTTGGAAAATTCAGAGCATGTCGAATATCTGTCAAAACAATACAAAACTACAATCTTGTGCTGTGGGTCGTGGCCCAGTTTTTTAAACCGTAACCAAACGAATCAAGTGTATTGCAATAACTGTGCTGAATAGAGAATTAGATGGATGGCCTGTATCCTTTCTATTGGTTTTACCCAGTTTTAAAATCACCATGGATTTATTTGGCCCCACAGATATTTTTGTCAGTTAAAGGATTAAATATAAGACTGGTGGCTAAACTGTTTTGATTGTTTAAAAGCAAAATAGAACACAAATGACCTTATTTGCAATTATCTCAGAAACTATCAGATTGTACAAGTAATTTGACCAATAGGTGAACTTTTAAGTGACAAAAATCAATTAATTTAGAGGATAGGTCAACGAGATATAAAATTTTAGTTATTGTTATGATGATGCTATGCCCTTAGGAAAAAGAAATTAAACACCAAGAATTCTGATTATGAAATAACCACCCAAATAATGTTTTTATTATAGTATGTACTATTTATGCAATTTAGATGCCAGATTTACACTAAGCATTTTTTCCTGATATAATTTTTAAATGTCTCCTTATTTTACTGAGTTACCAAGATAGTGTCAAACAAACTGTCTGCTAAGAAGAAAAAAAAAAAACATAAAGGATATTATAGCATTATGAAGGCAATCGATTCATCTCATGGATTTCTTCAAGCAAAGATAACAGAGAGAGGAGCTTAGAAATTCAAAAAAAAAAAAAAAAAGTAAGAATTGGTAAATAAGCATAACCAATTCCAAAGTATCTATCATAACTGAGTAGCTTTTTAGAATGATATGAGATATTTTTATTTTCACCTGGTGTAAAAGAGCATTTGTAGCTAGCTTTTTAAAGATAAAAATCAGAGAGTACTGAAGTAGAGTTTGTATTTTTTTCCCTGTAATCTAAAGGCTCTTATTGTTAGAGGTTACTTAGATTTAGTAAACTAAAGTAGATGTTTAACAAATTGAAACTTCATTACATAAAACAATCTCTATAACTGAAATTACATAATTATATTTTTCCTGTCTAGAGATGGTTCTTTCATTTTCCTATTCATTGTTGCAGTTCTCTTATTAATCTCCTATACTCTATATCATTCTATAAAAGGGAAACAAAATAAATATAATTAGTTTTTACTCACAAAAATCTTACAGTCCATTTTGGAAAACAGAGAACATTAAATTCCCTGAGAACAACATAAATAGTAAAATCAAAAGTATTTGTTACTGCATACTAAATTTTGTAACACAAAGCTCAGGGACATTCAAGTGAAAGGTTTCTATATAACAATTTTCTTTATAATAAAATTTTAAAATCAGATATGTGTGTAAGAAAAATATAATCTATAAATAAAATTTTATGAAAGGAAATTTGCAAGTATACAGAAAAATAAGCAATGCTGAAATTTTAAATATAAAGGTTTTACATTTTATTTTCTGCATCATATATTCATGCCTTTAAAGAATCTTTGATGCATTCTAATTGGTTAACTTTATATGTATTTGTCTCCACACGACACACTTATCAATTTACTGTTACACAGCTTTCTGAGTTGATTTTAAATATACTAGATAAAACTATCATTTTCTAAATCATTGGAAGGGTTTTAATGACAGTTTAAGTTTTATTTCCGATAACTCTTTTTTCTAATTTATGCTTTAAAGTCAGTAACAATTGCAAATTTATTTGCCCAGCTCTGACCTCTCTTCTGATCCCCACAGGGGTGTATTCATTCTCACTTGGATGTTTAATAGGAAGCCCACTAAAACCTACAGAAATAATGATTTCTACTGTTTCTCAAGTACAAAATGCTGTATATTTGAACAGATAACAAATCCTATCATTACCACCTCACTAATATTTCTCCAGATGATCTAATTCTCTCATATTTACTAGCATCACCTTAGCCAAAGCTCTTTCTCTAATTCACTCTCCATTCTGAGCCTGAGTGACAATTTTTAGGCAGAATATTATCCTTGGTACTACTCTGAAAAAAATCTCGTTAATATGTTACTATTGCCCTTAGGTGAAGGGGAAAAAAATGATGGTTAAAATTCTCTATAGGACTTAGAATAAATTTGCCCTGCTTATCTCCCCAAACTCACTCATGCTACTCTCTATGTCTTCTGCCCTGCTGATACGTCTGTCCTTTGTTATCTAGATATATTTATTACAATATTTTTAAATTCATCTGAATCTGATGTGTAAAGATCTTCACATATTCAAGTCTGTCTCAGTTCCTGAAATATTCTAATTCCTACTACACCTGGTTTCACCTTCAACTTCACTGAATATTTTCTTTTCTCCAAAGGTCAGTCTCACCATGCATGCTCCAATAACATCTGTCCCTTTTTGTATCATCTTTAATACTTAAATTACTTTTAATATAGCTCTCTTCCTTCAAGAATGAAAGTTTAAGGATCTAGAGATCATGTCTCTCATTTATCACTGAATATCTCAGAATTCATCATGGTTCCTGTAATACAGTAGTTTTAAAATCATCATGTAAATAATCATTCGCTGAATGGCTGGGTGAGGAAAAATGTATAAGTAATATTGTTAAAATATTGTTAAAATGTCCATACTGACCAAAGTGATCTATAGATTCAATGCAAATCAGAGTGAAAATTCCAATGGCATTTTTCTCAGAAATAGAAAAAAAAATTGTAAAATTTGTATGAAAGCAAAAAGACCTGTATGGCTAAAGCAATCCTGAGAAAGAACAAAGCTGGAGGCATCCTATTCTCTGATTTCAAATTATATGACAAAACTATAATAATCAAAGCAGCATGGTATTTTCATAAAAACAAACACATAGGCCAATGAGATAGAATACACACACACACACACACACACACACACACACACAGTCAATTAATCTTCAAGACATGGTGCTGGGAAAACTTAATTGCCACATGCAAAAAAAAAAAAAAAAAAAAAAAAAAGAAACAGGGTCCCCCATCTTACACCTTACACAGAACTCAACTCAAAATGATTGAAGACTTGAACATAAGACCTACAAATGTAAGTCCTAGAAGAAGACTTATGATATTAAGCCTTGACATTAGTCTTGGCAATGACTTTTTGGGGATTTGACACCAAAAAGCAAAATCAAAAACAAACAAGCAGGACTACAAACTAAAAAGCTTCTGCACATCCAAGGAAATCATCAACAAAATGAAAGGTAACCTATGGAATGGGTGAAAATAGTTGTAAAACACATATCCAATAAAGAATTAATATACAAAATATACAAACAACTCAAACAGCTCAAAAGAAATAAACGTCCTCATTAATAAATGGAAATAGACATTTTTCCAAAGAAGACATACAAATGGCCAACAAGTAACTGAGAAGAGGGCAGTGGGTGTCCCTGACCCTCAAGAGTTTTCTCAGAATGTAGCAATGTAACAAACTGCATGGCCTTTTTGTTAGAGTTAAAGATCTTTGTAAAAAATTCTTCTATGAAACCAAAAGCAAAACCAAAAGCCTTCTATGTTTGGAGACTTTAATGATAAATCATGTAATTTAATCAATTATATACATATACATATGCATATATATGTATACATATATTTCCATATATGATATTTACCACTCAATTTCCACCGTTTTCAGTTTTTTTCTGTGTGAGCTTTATCCCAGCTGAAGTGGCAAGAGAGTGTGAATATTCATCATTTGATGTAAGATTAATCTAAATGAAAGAGAAATGCCAGTTGTGTGGTGAATTTAGAAATCAATGACTAAGCTCAAAAGCCATTGAAGGGTGTTGTTTTTTTTTTTTTTTTTCAATGTTTATTTATTTTTGGGACAGAGAGAGACAGAGCATGAACGGGCAAGGGGCAGAGAGAGAGGGAGACACAGAATCGGAAACAGGCTCCAGGCTCTGAGCCATCAGCCCAGAGCCCGACGCGGGGCTCGAACTCACGGACCGCGAGATCGTGACCTGGCTGAAGTCGGACGCTTAACCGACTGCGCCACCCAGGCGCCCCAGAAGGGTGTTGTTTTATTGCATAAAACTTTAGTTAATTTTTTTCTGCTACTACCTGAATTTAGATGGTACAGTAAAAGAGTTGAAAAAGACACATTTTATACTTAAGGAGTTGGGTTTGTTCCCAGGGGAACATTTTGGCAATGATTTTTGCAAAAGAAAATGACTAAGCATTTCAGATTCTAATGCTGCTCTGTTTTTTGTTTTTGTTTTGTTTTGTTTTGTTTTGTTTTAATGTGCAAGAGACTTGAACAGTTTGAATGATTGGGATTTCTAGGGCTTAGTTGAAATGCCTAAAAACTGCATTTCTACTTAAAAAATGTAAAGAAAAAACACTTTCTGATACATACCAGTTTCATTTTTTAGGCAGCTTGAAAGAAAGTTAATTCTGCAATTTCTTTCTATGTATTTGTACATTTTATTATATCATTTACATTTTTTCTTTTCTATTTGTATTTATAACCAGTATCTTTTAGAATTTTATGATTAATTCATTTTTTTATTTTTATAATTTAGTAAGGGAAGATACATAAGCAGTAATTGACTTGATACCACATAAAATCATTTCTGCCAATTCTCAATTTATTATGTTTTCTTTGAAATGAAATTTTCTACTTAATATAAAACAAAAGAGAAAGAACAGAAATCCCTTATGATATTTTTGATTTCTGTGGTATTGTAATTTGTTCTCTCTTTTTTTTTAATTTATTTTTGAGAGAGAGAGTGCACATGTGTACAAGCATGAGCAGGGGAGCAGCAGCAGCAGAGAGAGAGAAAGAGACAGAGAATCCCAAGCAGGATCCCAAACTATCAGCTCAGAGCACAATGCAGGGCGGGAACTCATGAATGGTGAGATCATGACCTGAGCCGAAATCAAGAGTCAGGTGCTTAACCAACTCAGCCAACCAGGTGCCCCTTTTTTATTTCTACGTGATTTATTTGAAAAATCTCTCTGTCCTCTCTTTTTCTAGTATAGCTAAAGTCTTGTCAATTTTTTTTGTCTTCAAAATACAACTCTTATTTTTGTTGATTTTTCCTATTTTTTTGTTTGTTCACTATTTCATTTATTTCTGATCTAATCATTATTATTATCCTCTTTTGCTAACTTTGGTCTTAATTGTTCATCCTTTTTTTCTAATTCCTTAATATATAAAATTAGTTTGTTTATTTGTTTATTAGTTTGTTGTTCTTTTTTTAATGTTTATTTTTAAGATCGAGAGGGAGAGAGACAGAGCATGAGTGGGGTAGGGGCAGAGAGAGAGAGACGGGGGCACAGAATCCCAAGAAGGCTCCAGGCTCTGAGCTGTCAGCACAGAGCCCAATGCAGGGCTTGAACTCATGAGCTGTGAGATCATGACCTGAGCCGAAGTCGGATGTTCAACTGATAGAGCCACCCAGGCGCCCCAATTGAGATTGTTCTTTTTAATGTAGGAGTTATTGCTATAAATTCTTACTGCTTTTGCTGCATCCTGTGTTTTAGCATATTGAATTTGCATTTTCTTTTGTGTCAATGTGTTTTCTGATTTCACTTTTGAATTTTTCTTTGACCATTTGTTGTTTGGGAATGTATTGTTTGGTTTCCACATATTAATTTTACATTTTGGCTTATTTTTGATTAATAATTACTGACTTCAAGTTTCATACCTTTGTGGTTGGGAAACATATTTGATATAATTCCATTATAAAAATTCTAACAAACTGGATAACTTAGAAGAAATGAATAAATTGCTAGAAATGTACAACCTACCATGTAACCATAAAGAAATAGAAAATCGAACAGACTAATAATGAGTAAAGAGATTGAATCAATAATCAAAAAGTTCCCAACAAAGAAAAACAGGACCAGACTTCTCTGGTGAATATTACCAAATATAGGAAAAGAAGTAACACCAATGCTTCTCAAATTCTTCCAAAAATTTAATGAAGAGGGAACTCTTCCAACTTATGAAGTCAGCATTACCCAGATACTAAAACCAGACTAAGACACCACAGGAAAAGAAAATTATAGGCTAGTATTCCTTATGAACATAGATGCCAAAGTCCTTAACAAAATACTTGCAAACCAAATTCAACAGCCTATTAAAAGGATCATATACCATGAACAAGTGACATTTATTCTTGGGATGAAAGATGGTTCAACTTATGTAAATCAATAAATGTTATACAGCATATTATCAGAAAGAAGAATAAAAGTCATATTATTATCTCAATTGATACATAAAAAAGCATTCAACATCCTTTCATAATAACAACCCTTAGCAAACTAAGTATAGAAGCAATGTACCTAAACGTGATGTCATATATGACAAGCCCATAGCTTACATCATACTCAACAGTAAAATCTGATTTTTTTTAACTAGGGTCGGTAGCAAGACAACGATGCCCACTCTTGATACTTTTACCTTTTTTTTTAATCTTTTAAGTCTTTATTTTTGAGAGAGAGAGAGAGCATGCACAAGTAGGGGAGGAGTAGAGAGCAAGGGAGACACAGAATCTGAAGCAGATTCCAGGCTCAGAACTGTCAGCACAGAGCCTGACACAAGGCTTGAACTCATGAACTGCAAGATCATGACCTGAGCCAAAGTTGGACGCTCAACCGACTGAGCCACCCAGGCGCCCTCTTGCTACTTTTATTTAACATACTGCTGAAGTCCTAGCCAGAGCAATTAATCAAGAAAAAGAAATGAAAGGCATTCAAATTGAAAAGAAGAAATAATTTATCTTTGGTGCTAGATAAGATCTAATATATAAAAAATGGTAAATACTCCACCAAGAAAACTGTTATAATAAACAAATTCAGTATAATTTCAGGATATAAGATTAACAACAACAAAATCAAATCAAATCAAATCAAATCAAATCAAATCAACAGTAACAACAAGAAAAGTCAGCTTCATTTCTATACCCTAACAGTGAACTATCTGAAACAGAAATGAAGAAAATCCCATTTGCAAGAACATTGAAAAAATAAAATACTTAGAAATAAACTTCACCAAGAATGTAAAAGACTTATGCACTAAAAACTATAAATAATGGATGAAAGACATTAATGAACATGCAAATAAATGGAAAGACATCTCATGATCATGGATTGGAAGGCTTAATATTAGTAATTTTTATACTGTCCAAAACGATCACAGATTTAATTTTTTTAATGTTTATTTATTTTTGAGAGACAGAGAGAGACAGAACACAAGCAGGGGACAAACAGAGAGAGAGGGAGACACAGAATCTGAAGCAGGCTCCAGGGTCTGAGCTGTCAGCACAGAGCCCAATGTGGGGCTTGAACTCACAAACCATGAGATCATGAGAGAAACCTGAGCTGAAGTCTGACGCTTAACCAGTTGAGCCACTCAGGCACCCCTGATCTACAGATTTTAAAATCCCGATGACATTTTTTAAAGATATGGGAAAAAATTATTTAAAATGCATGTGGAAACACAAAAGAACCAGAATACCTGAAGCAATCTTGAGAAAGAACAAAGCTAGAGGCATCATACTTCCTGATTGCAAAATGTTTTACAAGGGTGCAGTAACTAGTACAGCATGGTATAGACACAGAAACAGACATAAAAATTAATGGAACAGAATAGAAAGCCCAGAAATAAAACCACGCATATGTAGTCAAATGATCTTTGGCAAGATGGCCAAGAATATAGAATGGTGGAAGGACAGTCTTCAACAAATGGTATTGAGAAAGAGTATACACATGCAAAAGACTGGAATAGGACCTCTATCTCACACCATATACAAAGATCAGCTCAAAATGGATTACATACTTAAAGGAAAGACTTAAAACCATAAAGTTTCTAGAAGAAAACATGGATTAAAAGGTTGATGTTGGTCCTGGCAGTGGTATCTTGAATACGGCAATGAAACCCAAGCAACAAAAGGTAAAATAGACAAATAGGACTACATTAAATTAAAAAGGATCTGCACATCACAGCAAAGGAAATAAGAGTGAAAGTCAACCTGTGGAGTAGGAGAAAATATTTGCAAATCATTTATTTGAAATGGTGCTCATATTAAAAATACGTAAGAAAATTCTATAACTCAACAGCAAAAAAAGAAAAAAAAAAAACAACTAAAACAAATAATCCAATTAAAAATGGGCAAAGGACTTGAACAGAAAAAAATGACCAACAAGTATATGAAAAAGTGCTCCAATAAATTCTGGAGATCTTCTATACAACATAGTAGCTATAGTAAAGGACACAGTATTGCACACTTAAAATTTTGTTTGAGAGTAGATCTCCTGTTAAGTTTCTCATCACAAACACAAAAATAATAAAAAGGACACAAACTTGTGGAGGCAATGAATATGTTTATTACTCTGATTGTTGTGATACTATCACAGATGTATGCAAATGTCCAAATCCATCAAGTGTATATGTTATACATGTGCAGATTTTTGTATATCAGTTATACCTCAATAAAGCTGTTGCTAAAGAGAAAGTAAATTTGTAAACATGTAAGCATTTGTGTTATCACTTAAGTCTTTATTGAAAAATTAATTTCTAGAAATTCTGGAAATACTCATGAAGTCTCCTAAGTGAAGCTCTACTTAAAAATAATCTGAAGAATTACTTTGCTGTCAAAGATCACTAGGGATTGTCTTTGCATTCCCAATGTTAAATGAAGATTTTATTACACACGGACTTCCATTTTGCTCCTTGTTTCTCTGCCTAGCTTAGTTACTGTATAGGTCAGAAATGAAAACTTGCCCATAATTTTATCCTGAGAAATTTTCAAAGTTTGAGGAAAAATTTTCCAGTGGATTTTCTTTTTTCATCCTCCTGTCTATAACAGCAACATGCGCGCGCGTGTGCACACACACACACACACACACACACGCACTCACATACCTTCAAATCATTCCTTTTAGGAACTGTCACTAGATAGAAAAGAAGTAGTTACATATGTTTCCTCTTCTCCATTATTTTCACTCCCACTGCCATAACTGGCAAAAAAAACATTTGATTATGCTGGTCTGCAGTCTTCTGCCTTTTTCTCCTTCCTTCCATGGATTTAAAATGTTTGGAAAAAGGGGCGCCTGGGAGGTTCAGTTGGTTGAGCCTCCGACTTCAGCTCAGGTCATGATCTCACAGCTTGTGAGTTGGAGCCCTGCGTCAGGCTCTGTGCTGACAGCTCAAGAGCCTGGAGCCTGCTTCAGATTCTGTGCCTCCCTCTCTCTCTGCCCCAACCCACTCGCATTCTGTCTCTGTCTCTCTCAATAATAAATAAAAAATTTTAAAAAATTAAAAATAAATAAAATGTTTGGAAAAAATGTCATGGATTCATTAATTGTTTCTAAGGTTAGAAGAATATAAACACTAAAAATATAAATAAATAAAAGCATAAGGGAAAAGAAAGCAAGATGCTAGAAGAAAACACATAAAAGAGACTCAAAAAGTAAAAGATAATGTAAAATGGTAACTAAAAAACCAACCAGATCTCATAGTTGGGCCTGGGAGGCATGTAACTGTGCAGATGACAGAGTGGTCAGTCAGTCTCTCACACTGTCTTGTTGAGTGTGTCATTTCTGTTCTTTATAAAGACAAAATTTCTGGCCCTCATCTATGAAGCCAAAACCGTCACAGATGGAAGTTAGATGTAACTGTGAATCTGTCCCTTTGCCCATGTTCGGGAGAACAAAGTTCCTAATAAGGAATATAAGATTTGATGTCATTTTCTTTTGATGATACCTCAAAAAAAGATCAGATTTTGAAGATGCTCACTTTAATGGACTGAGTTAGAAATGAGATGCTGTGAAGTCTGTACAAAAATGACCTTTTATAATTTCTCCAAAATTACTTTGAATGTAAGGTTGCCTAGAACTTAAAAGCAAAAAAGGGTTCATGTTGTTATTTAATTGCAAAATTACATTCTAGTGCATTATATATACTTACTGTGTTATAATAAAAAGAAAGTGATATTTTTAAGCTCAAGAACTCCGTTTCAGGCAAGCAGAGGCTAGTTAGACCTGGAACACAACCATAGAAAATCTCCTAGTCTTTCTTAAGCTTGTCCTATAATTATTAATTTTGCTAATACTTATAAAAAGAAGAGGGGTGGGGGAAGTAGGAAGGTATTGTTCAGTGGATATAAAGTTTCATTTATGCAAGATAAATAATTTCTACTGATATGCCATATAACAAATTGCCTATAGTAAGCAAAATAGTATTGTGCATTTCAAAATTCATTAGGAGTGTATATTTCATGTCAAGTGCTCTTCCTGCCAAAACAAACACATAAAGAACAAAACACTCTAGAAGGCTGTGGAGGTGTTGGATATGTTTATCCTCTCTACTATGATGGTATTATGGATTTTTTGAACATCTAAACCTATCAAATTGTACACGTAAATATGTACAGTTCTTTTTATTTCAATTTATAATCTCTCAATAAAGATGTTAAAGATTAAAATAGATACCTAAAAATCATAAAATGTATTTAAATACATTATGTTGATATTTAAGTCAGACTAATTTACACAAAAGTTTACTATCCATTTCAACACACTACGGTGGGCTATTTTAACACAGTAATAATGGTGAGTAAGTATTTGAATGTCAATTACACTAGTGTCTATCTACAAGGCCCTGAGCAAGAAACTGAAACTTTCAAAGCTTCAGTTTTGTTATCTGTCAAATATGTGATTAATAATACCTTCTTCATAAGAATGCAATTAGAGAGAAATGGTACACAAGAACTCAGGACATTTCCCTAGCTTAAAGTGAGTGTTCAATGAATGTTAAGTACTATTTTATTCTTGAAAAAAGCATTGATCTACTATATGGCTTCTTATTCACTTTGGATTCCCAGCACTGAGCTGGATCCTAGAAAACATTAGGTATTCAGTAGTTATTTACGGATACATAAAAACACCTTGAGTTACATAAATCATGTTTCATATATATTTCTAGAAAATGGCATTTCTAAATAATAATAAGTAGCAGAAAAAAGAAAACTGTAGTCTAATGTAACTTCTCACTTTGAAGGTCACCATTTAAAATAAGAAATACCTTATACTAAAGGAAAGAAAATCTGAATTTAGTAGATTGCATTGTGATCTCATTGTTTTTGGTTACAGTTACCATTTGAGAGGATGTTTTCAAAGTCAAGCAACTTCTGATTTTTTTTTTAATTTTATCATCCATTGTTCTGCTTGCTTAAATCAACTCTAAGGTAGGTACTATTATTATCCTTATTTAATAGCAAAGGGAAATTAATGAGGTTAAGATATTTTTCCCAAGGTCACTCAGCTGATATGTGTCATTTTGAATTTTTAATATTCAAATGCTATATGAGTATGTATGTGAGTGTGTGTATGTTTAGGACTGTTGTAGTTTAGTTATATATGTGTATTGGAATTTAATTTATTAACCTTATAATAAAATTGAAAACCTATATTATTTTAAGCTTACAGTGTAAATATGTAAATCATGTATTATTCCCCTTGTGATTTAATATACATTCTGTTGAACAAGTTAAAATATTAAATTCCCCTAAATCATTTTCCATTTACAAATTTAGCTAATTAAATTACCATAACATTTTATTCTAAGTTTCTACAGTTAACATGATATTCTAAAGCACTTTAATACTTCATAGAATATTCTTAAGATTTACCAAGCAAACCATTTCTAAGCATTTAAACAAATCTTAAAAATATAAGTCAAAATAATAAATATAGTAAATTAAGCTCTCTTAAATATTCCAATATCATTTACAAACCTTATACCTGATTATACTATACAACCTCATTTCACACATTTAACAGTTCTGATTGCCTCTTTCAAATTAAAATTATGCCTAATATTCTGACAATTCTTATTTCATATTCCCATAAAGATTAATCTTCAATAATAAACACAGTAAGTATACTGAAATAAAATAACTTCTCTCTAGGCTGGAAACACATTAATAGTGTGTGTTGAGTTATTCCAATGTCTTATTTATAGAACTTACTTATTTCTAAAATATCTAGGGTTATAAAGTCATTCACATATCTCGTGATACAGTTTTACCATTTTCAGTGTTTTAAGCTTACTGGGACAAAGATTAATAGGAAACATACATATCAGTAATGTAATGGTTGATTGAATGGTTGATTGAACTCATGATTGAAAATTAGGACCAGTGTACCACAGACTATCACACTGATTTACCTGAATTTTCATTCTATGGGATTATTTCTTTTAAAAAAAAATTTTTTTTCAACGTTTTTATTTATTTTTGGGACAGAGAGAGACAGAGCATGAACGGGGGAGGGGCAGAGAGAGACAGACACACAGAATCGGAAACAGGCTCCAGGCTCTGAGCCATCAGCCCAGAGCCTGATGCGGGGCTCAAACTCCCGGACCGCGAGATCGTGACCTGGCTGAAGTCGGACGCTTAACCGACTGCGCCACCCAGGCGCCCCGGGATTATTTCTTATAGTCATATTCTCTGCTCTATCTGCCACGTCAACGATGAACTTTGAGCAAACACCTTTTATTTAGGATTTATTTCACAACTGAGTGTACCATCTTGAATAATGTTAAATATTTAAATCACTTTATTACTTTTGTAATTTTTCCCAATTTAACACCTAGTTTGGATAGGTGGAATTCTACCTGTCACTGCCATGCTAACTTATGTCCACACCAACACATATATACATGCACGCATGTAAGCATGTATATGGAAAAATGCAATTAATATATTTTCTGCATGATTAGTTAACCACTTTCTCCAGTTACTAGGTTGTAATTATAATAGTAGTAATTATCTCTTATTTGAGAATACTATCTCATCTGTATCATCTGTTTCATTGGCAGTGAGTCTATGTTTTTAAAATTTTCAATGTAGAGATACATAGTGAGCAGAATGCCAAATAATATTAATAAAATATTTAGGAAATGGCTATTACCTATTGAAAGAACTGTGCTGAAATGATTTAGATCAAGACTGTGTATGGCTATATAAAATTAATCAATGTGATGACAGGTGATCTTTATTTCTTAGCATCTGTCTTATGCATTTCTCTTGTCTACACTAATTCTTACACTAATAATCCAGAGATTTCCTTGTATCTATTTTCTTCAGGAAGCTTTTTTGCAGTTTAAAATTGGGATATTTATCCTTCCAGTGGCCTTCTGCTAATCCTATCTTAGGGACCTACCCCCTTCGTTGATTGTGTCTACTTCTGCTAATATACTGTGGTCTACTCAAAAATGGAGTTACTGATTGGCCACCACTTTATATGTAGAAGCCAATATAAAGACTGAAATATAATAAATTATCAAAATATTTATTCAATAATACCACTTATTAAATTATTTATTAAATAAATGTAACTGTACACAGAGTGTACTTAGTTACATACTTCACCTCAATTAAATAATTATCAAACATTTTGTAAGGGAATCTAAAAAATCTACCTGGAGTGGGAAATTAGTAACTTTTGCTAATGAATAAGTTTTTGAATACACTTACTAGCCCCTCCTGACCCTAGTATTTATATGGGTCATAAGTATAAATTAGCGAATACCTGTTAATGTTTCAGATCCCTGTAATAATATGTTAATTATCCTAGCTGAAATTTCCAATACCACAGCCTTTAGAATATGCTCACAGGAAGCCTTTCCAAGGGTGAGAGTGGGAACAAAGATGATACTATAAAAATAAATTTCCACATCTGTAATTTCCCTATAGTCTCTACTAAGATTGATCTGCCTATGGACTGACCTATGTATGCCCATAGGTTCTCCTTTCTCACATACCTTTCTCTAAAACTCCTACTCAAAAATGAAATACATCCTCTTTCTGTCTTGAATTTTATTCTGATGTATTGTTCCTGGATGTAAAACCACCTACGATGCAAAAAAAAGTGTCAATTAGAATTATTGGTTTTTGTGGAAGCCCCTCTTATGATTTATTATAGCATAAATATTCTTGCTTTTTTTCATACATATTTTTGTTTGAGTTAATGAGGCTTTAAAAGCAGAGTATTTTGGCACTTGTTGAAATATTTTAAATTCAAATATATTGTAGGGAAGTTAGTGACAGTGATATTTCCTCTTCCATCTTTCAACAGGTTTTATCAAATAATCCATGGCTCCTTAGGAAGAGAATTTTAAAAACAAATCAAAGAAAGTACCGAAAGATACAATAATTAAGCAGTGTTTAAAGTTAAGCAATATTTTAAAGCTTCCTCACCACTCATCGTTAGGATGAGTGAGTAGCTGGAAAGA
Organism: Puma concolor; assembly: GCF_028749965.1. Taxonomy (NCBI): domain Eukaryota; kingdom Metazoa; phylum Chordata; class Mammalia; order Carnivora; family Felidae; genus Puma; species Puma concolor. Next base: position 23,251,827 of record NC_141683.1, read on the forward strand.
AAGCTGTGGGGAAAAAACAAAAAGCTTAAGTTTGTTTATGATGCCAGTTCTTTTCCCTGTCACTGGAGTGCTTCCCAGGATGGCCACAATTTTCAGGATGCACTGAGGAAACAAATGCGATTTCTTTCAGATACAGTGTTCATAATTCAATGAAATAGGTAATAATTTCATGAAGTCTTTGTTCCAATCATGGTCATTTTATTTATTTTTTTATAATATGTTGTATATTCTACTTACTAATACTGAAGTAGCTTTTAGCTCATTTGATTTTAGCAGTATATAATTTTCTCTTTCATTAAATACAAGGGAAATGATGGTGAAAGAAAACAAAGTGAATGGATTTATTTCTTATTTTATTCATGTTCTTACTACTTAGATGTCAATCAAAATCAGAATGCTGTATACCCATACAAACTCAGAAATAATTCCTTTTCTTCTATCTTACACCCTCATAAATAACATAATTTTAACCACATATTAGACTATTGCAATTTAGATAACAAGAACTTGTATCATCTTATTTTATAAATCATTTTAAACATGGAAAACTTAATTACATTACCTGCAAATGATGTTTTTCATGACTTAAAAATTGTATTTCATAATTTATATCTTGGTTTTAAAAATATTTCTTACATATGTATCAATATGTTATTTGAATTGAAAAAATGGAAAACATTTTCTGGAGAAATTAATCTGATTTGGCTGATTGGCTTGACAACAATGGCTGCTTTTGTTATAAAAAAATAAAATAGAAAATAGACATAAAATTCAATTTTAAGTTTTTGACAAGAACCATTTAAACATGAGACATTAAAATCATTTCATTTGAAAAATGTAATTTGTATAATGTCCATATTATAATTATCATTTTACTAAATTGTTTGAAAATCTGATGAAATTAAACTTATCCACACAAAGGTATTTATATATATATAAATCTAATTATATATATAAATATAATATATATTAATCACATTTCAGTGTCCAACTTTTTCTCTCTACTTCATCTGTAATTATCTCTTATATATATAATGTACATATATAATTACTAGTCATGTGATATAACTTACAAAAACCTTTGTAAAATTTTAAGAAATTGGAAAAACAGATGTATCTAATGATAGAGAAATGAGTTCTATTACATATCAAACTGGTTTCTGTTCCTTTGATTTCAACAAAGTTGATAAGGGACTAGTTATCAGTTGATAGATCATTAATTATAGTTTGTGATAATAGATTGTTATATAAATTATGATTTATAACTTGAAGTGGGTTCAAATAATTGTGTGCTATAGATATATTAAAATTCCTTCCCTGCCACATACTCCTTTATGTGACCCAGTTTTCTCAGAGTTATTGTAATCATTATTTTGCAATTCTAAAAGTCTGTAATTACATAATAATTATAACACTAGATAATCTATGAGGGCAGAAGGGAAGACTTGCTGTGTATTTCTTTCTTTCTTTTTTTTTTTTAAGACTTGCCCTGTATTTCTAACCAACTTGCTACTTAATAACCCTAAAGAATTCATGAATTGGTGAAGTTGGGAGTTCAGAAAAGGCAAATTAGAGTTGATAATACTTGGGCTGAGTCCAAAGAATGAATAGATGAGGAAAGAGTTTAAATATTTGCAGGTAAAAGAAAGTAAAGGTGTTATATTGTGGAGTATGTCAAGAAAAAAAAGGAAGTCAGTGTTAACAATGGTAAAGTGAAAGCTAGAAATGCCCTTTAGAAGGCACAGAGATATCCAGGCATCAGCTCCCTTTTACTCAGTTGAACTCTTTAGAGTTTATGTTGCTGCCAATGTAAAGATCCTAATGGAATAGAAAAAGAGCAGGAGTTGGATATATTTGGATTGTTAGAAAGGTTGGTACAGCTGATCTTGCCAGGTGGACTTGCATGGAGGGAGACTGTAGACCAATAACGGTAGACAGTGGTTACCTCCTACACAGATTTGGACTCTATTCATTTAGCGCCATATTCACCATCATAACCCTTGTCCATTCCATTTTGAGCTCTCACTGGAAGTGTTGCAATATACTTCTATTTGGTTTTCATCTTCTGATCTTTTCCACCTTTTCGTTTCTTCATTCCTCACCAATACAATTCCACATAGCAGCCAGTGTTGTTGTGTTTGTGGTTGTTTAAATTAGGTCATTCCAGCCCATTGCTGAAAACTTACAAAAAATTCTCAACTTATTGTGCATGTTATATGCCAATCTTTGGATGTATCCTGTAAGTGGAATGATTATATAATTCCTTGTGTAAAAGTTTCTGAGGGTGAAAGAGGGAACTATTGATTATTACACCAAAACAAGAGTTATAACCTCATTTGGGGCAAGCTGGAATGTATAGTTACCCTCTTTATAATGGCCCATGTCATCTGCCTCCTAACTATCCAGCAACCTCATCACATTTCAGTCTCCAACTTTTTCTCTCTACTTCATCTATAATTATCTCTTATTTATTCGATACAATCATTTGTATTTTTTCAATACAAGTGGTATTATTATTCTTCCCATTGCTTCACCATCCTCACCAAAGTTTCCTCTGCTTTCCCAGTTACTTCCTACCATATCGTATTTGAATTTTTTACATATTACTGTTTGCTCTCTGACTGAATTTGTCTATTTTCATGTCATTTGTCTCTTCTCACAAGAATGAGGTTGTTTCAAAGAATGTACTTTGCCTGACTTATTCATTACTCTGTCCCCAGGGCCTAGAACAATGTCTGGCACATTCAAGGAAATTAAATTTGTTCAGTAAATACCTGAATAATGTAATTCATGCAACATTTCATAAAACACTGCATTAGAATAGCCAAGATATCCTGAGATATTGAAACAGCAATTTGTATTAGGGATCAAAAATAAATAAATATATGAAATACTGCAAAAGTAAAAGAAGGAGGATTTTAGATTGACACACTGTGGATAACACATTGATTTTGAAACAGGTAATATTGACATTTTCGGAGGAATAATCCTTTGTTTATTATTATCTACTATATTGTAGGATTTTAGGATATCTGGCTGTGGTTTACTAAAAACCAACAGTAATTCTGTCTTTGTGACAATGAGATGTGTTCTCATGTACTTTACTCCTTAGAGAGGTGATAAAGGTTGAAAACCATCGAGTTAAAAAAAAGAAAAAGCTTAATGACATTCATATTTATGGCATGAAGGTAATATAAAAGCTGGTAAAAATCTAATAGAGGAGAAGGGACACATTTTCCTTGAGGTTGCAAATAAGAAGAAGAATTGGGGCACCTGGGTGGCTCAGTTGGTTAAGCGTCTGACTCTTGACTTAGGCTCAGGTCATGATCTCATTGTTCATGAAATCGATCCCTGCTTGGGATTCTCTCTCCCCCTTTCTCTCTCCCCCTTCCCTGCTCATGTGCTCATGCTTTCTCTCTCTCTCTCTCCCTCTCTCTCTCTCTCCCTCTCTCTCTCTCTCTCTCTCCCTCTCTCTCTCTCTCTCTCTCTCTCTAATAATAAATAAATAAACTTAAAATAACTAAGGTTTCACATGTGTCTGAACTGTCCAAGCATTTTTTAAAAGTAGGTCCTCTACTGAGCTAGAAATAGATTTGAATATTACCCATATTATAACATATGTGAGCAGATCACCTTCTCCAGTGAAAACAGAGAGAAGAAAAAGGCAGTAGGCTGAGTTCATAAATCTAAGGGTCACCAAAACCTAGGAAGCAGGGCAGAGAATTCCTATAGAAACAGAATAAATAAACTTGGGTAAATATCTATGAGATTAATCACAAGGTTTTTTTTTATCAATTATAAGTTATTTCAATATTCTTCTGAATTAGTTTTGAATTAAGAGAAAAAATGGGAACAAGACTTCTGATCTTTGATCCTTTCCTCTATTAATCTTAATATTGGATGATTACTTAATAACTTACTGTCATATGACTGGCTCTGTTAAAGAATGAAATAGATAAAATCATGTTTGAATAAATTCAAGTTAGCTAATTTCCTAAATGGAAATCCAATGTGCAGTGTTTTAAGAATACTAAAAACATAAGCTAATAAGAATGTGATATATAAAGTCTTCAAAATATCGCCATCTGGAAGTGTTCACTGCAGCATAATATAAGTCATGAAGTATTATTTTAAATCTATTTGATTACTGATCATTTTATTTCTATATAAGTTTCTTGAAATAATTTATTATTATGGAATATTTGTGTTCATACTTATTGTGCTTCTGAAATGGAAATATGATATTAGCATGTTATTTTGAACAAAAAAAAGAGCTTTCAATATGGATAAGTGTAGTATAGACTCATTTCAACTCTCAATCACAATAATAGTATAGATTCCTTATGATTTATGTATGGGCTTCATATTAGCAGGGTGTTTAATGACCCACCTTAATTCTGAATTTTTCAATCCACTAAAGCTTATAGATCAAATGATTTTGACATTGAAACCAAATTCCTAGAGTCATAAATCAGCTGAATCTATATTAAGGTGTTCTAATTATACACCCATGTTTTTATTCAATAAATGTTTATTGCTATGTGCAATGACTGAAATAGACAATGAAAGACCATCATTACCAAATGATAAAGAAGGTACACATACTCCTGCCCTTCTGATCTAGGGAGTCCTACAATCTAGGGAGTCTTACAATCCAGGGAGTCCTACAATCTAGGGAGTCTGTTAGAACCTACAGGAAACTAAATAGACAATTTTTAATTTTCAATGTAAGAGCTACGACAGTATTTCAAATGTATGAGGGCAGCCAGTTTTATAACAATCATATGTTCATAACAAAGGCCAAGACTCTAGAGGTTTTCTAATCCCTACATAAACAATGTCTCTGAAAACAAATGACAGAAATTTGTAGCCCATTTCAGATACAAAGCTTTTGTTAAATTTTCTAATACTCAGTTCATCCATCTACAGTATAAAGATGATAGTAGCACCTATACCATAAGGTTTTGATGAAAATTAAATTAGGCTTTACTTGTAATTCATAATGCCTAGAATGTATGTGTATGATTTTAATATATTACTGATATTATTATTTGCTTACTGAAGTTCCCAGTGCAATCCAGGAGAGAAAGGCTAAATAGCAGACACGAGGTAAAAAGGAGAAAAAAAGAGAACAAAATGTGACACTCTGTTGACTCTGAATGATTATAAATCCCCATTAAGTGGGTGGAGAAAACAAATTTAAGTGTAAAGTAACTTTTATTTAAATGCAATGTTTGAACCACTCCACAGGTCCCCAGAATCTTCACAAATAACTATCACTGTTTTCAGTGTTTGTGATATACATGAATGAATATATATATGAGAATATATATATGTATTAATGAAACTTGTGGTTAAGGAGGAAATGGCACCAGAATTTATCATGAAATACATGATGTTTCTGTATTTCTTCCTCCAGGAATCTTCATAAATCTCGGTCTTGTGTAGGACATGTTTCTTTCATACAATATGCAGTTGGGTATATTAAGTCAATACAAGGTAGATTTTGAGTCCAAATCAAAATTTCAACTCCCATCTCCTTTTCATGTATTTACACCATTTATGAAATCAAAAACCCTTTTGATAATACATGTTAATGAAAGAGAAGTTTATCATGTTGGTAAATTTCTATCACAATATACATTGAGTGAAAAATAAAAAACAGAATGAAATTAATTAAAATAACTAATGTACCTTAGGGGCGCCTGCGTGGCTCAGTCCATTAAGCGTCCGACTTCAGCTCAGGTCATGATCTCGTTGTTCATGAGTTCCAGCCCCATGTCGGGCTCTATGCTGACAGCTCAGAGCCTGGAGCCTACTTTGGATTCTGTGTCTCCCTCTCTCTTTGCCCCTCCCCCACTCTCTCTCTCTCTCTCTCTCCCTCTCCCTCTCCCTCTCTCCCCTCTCTCAAAAATAAACATTAAAAAATATAAAAATAAATAAAATAACTACTGTACATTAAAAACAGGACTTCAATTTGGATATATATTCATGTAATAAAAGCCTCCCCCCAAAGAAAAAAATATGAGTTATACATGTTTATATTTGTAAAATGTGAAAAACATTTTGATTTATTAATATGCTTTATCATATTCTTTTTAAAAAAAATACAAGGCCCGAATCATTACAAAAACCGTACTTTGCATTAAAACATATTCAGTCTTTTTAAAACCATAAAAATACAAAATAGTAGAATTAGTAAAAATGTTACTATTACAAAAGAAGCTTGGCAAATACCTGTTCATTCATGTCATTAATCATGTCTATGATATGACTACTGTATTCTAATCAAAGAACTGATGATATAAACACATATAAGATGAATGATAAGGAACCATGAAATAACCATGATGAGTGATAAGGAACCATGAAATAAGAGCAATGATATAGAATTTGGAGAGTCAATAGATGCATGGGTTAATTTTTTTATTACTAATCAGAATTCTTGATTAGATATAAGATATAGAAGGCAGTATGTCAAGGATATAGAATAGCACTATGGAGATAGATTTCAGAGTCTTCATAAGTTTAATGGTGATTATAGATTCAGATGTAGGAAATACTGTTTAGAAGAAGTATTTTAGATATTTGGGGTTTTTGATTCAGCATTTGAATATTTTTTCATATATTTAAGAAATTGTCAACTATTATATAAGATAAAATTATTGGCCTCTCAGCTTCCAATGCAATTCCCTAGGGCCAGGCTCATGAACAAGTCTCTATTACGTAGAAGTTGTTACTGATGAATCTCACCCATTCTACCTTTATGATAGGGTACTTTATTTTTTTAATTAAATTTTCCCCAAACATGTTGCAGCTAGCATTTTGGTATAAAAAATTTCCAACAAGTGCATGTACTTCTGATTTCTGGCAGTTATAAGTAAAGGAGAAATAAAAAACAATTGTCTTCCTGCTTTTTTAAGGCTGTCATTCTGCTGAGTCAAACAAGACAGAACATATTCTAGCCAGTAGGAAAGAGTTAAGTGTAGAAAAGAAAATATGTGTTACTTCCTAGGTGTCTTAAAATGTAGTGGCAAGCATCTCTTCTCTTTGTATCTTATTTGTCAGAAGTTAGCCACATATTTTCACCAGTTTTCCAGGACAAAGTCGTTTCTGTGCCACATGAAATCCAAGAGTAGTATTATTGCAGAAGACTTCAATACATATTTGAGGGCTCTCTGCAGATGCATTAGCTGCAGGCTTTTTCTTGTAAGCCATTAATTCCAGAAACATGGAGATCAGAATACACTCCAGCAGTGGTTCTGCTAACTGTTGCTGTGAATTTTAGTTTCTATCTCGTAACCGACAGTGGTGCATGGTTCTAGCGCTTGGTGACAATGGCTGTGGTTTATTACCAGACCGGTTTTGCATGGTGGTCAGGGCAGTGCTCCTGGCTGCTTTGCCTCAGGGCCTTCATTGCCAGACTGCTCTGTGAACTACACAGTATCTTTTGTAATGCACTCTTTGTCTCTTTAAAGCAGCTGGATCCAGCTCTTCTTGTGACTAAGAATTTTCTGACTCTTGTACAATGATTATGCAGACAGATGGTAAGAGATCTGATAACAGAATCCAGAGGAATGCCATCTTCTTTTTTTCTAAGGAAAATTAGGTACTAGGTATAGAAATCCTTCCACACCAATGTTAGTTAATATATTTAAAAGATATTTGGATTATAAAGATAATGTGAGGGACTTCAATTTTAAGAATCTCAGTTGTAGGAGTTTTTTAACTCTCCTATACAAATTTTCAGGTGCACCCACACAAACAGTTATTTTCAGTTCTGCTGAGTGATTTAGAATTTCAGTGTCTCATTTCTAAATTTCTTACAAAAAAATCAGATTAGCTCAGCACACGATTTTTGGCCAATAGTGTCGGGTGCCTTTCTCCCTTCTTCAATCATTTCTGACACTGAGTTTCAGGTCTGCACATCTTTCTCTCTATAAAAAACACCATCTGCTATGACACGAAACCCAAAACTTTAAGTGACTAAAAAACAAAGCTGTATTTCCCACTTAACAACAAGTCTTATGTGAATACTATTTGTCAGATGGCTCTCTTTGGTGGCTCTTCTCCAAGTAATAAATTTTAAGATTCATGCATCTTTCATTGTATATATATATATATATATATATATATATATATATATATATATCTAGTAACATAACATCTTTAATTGCCAGTCATGTAGACCAGGACAGAGAGAGTGGGAAAGATCATGATCAAAATAATTTTCCCCCAAAGTCCTTTGACCAGAACTCAGTCATGAACTCACATGGGTGGAAGACAGGTTAGGAAGTATATCTTCTATGTGCCAAGAAGGAAAATTACTTCCTTTAATGGTCATACATTTGTCTCCACATTATCCCAGGGTTAAACTTGTTGAGAGTGGTCAGTTTCTCTGAAAAAGATAGGTGAATAACATACCCTACAAAGCATTTAATATAATCTTTTAGAAACAGGAAGTGTCCACAAAATTTCAGGAGATACTATTTTCATTTTATAAGTTAACCAACCAGGCTCAGGGAAGCTAAGTAATTGTCCCATCATCTCACAGCTGATTAGTGAAGGGCCAGATTTAAAATGATAGTTTATCTCCAGTGTCCACATTCTTAAACAGTATTCTCCATTGGCCTTTTATTCTGAAATTTCAAAATTTTTCTTTTGATATTAATTGCATTTATGTATTTATTGTTATATTTTCACCAAAATCTTCATGTCTTAGAAAATAAAAAGTAGGGATGTCTTCTCATTTCAACTTAGTCTGTCAAGTCTAAATGGAAGGAGTAAATAATTTTTAGCTAATAGGGAAATTAAAATAAAAATACAAAGAACAAATTATCTACTTAATAGAATAAAATTAAGAATGTAGTGAGAAATAGCATAACAATTTCATAGAAAAATTACATGTTTAAAAAATCCACACATAGTAATATATTTTTAATATCTATATTAGTCAATGAATTTTGACAAATAGATTTTTAAACTTTCATGAATAACAAAAATTTCGCTCAAAGTATCTATAATAGAAGTATGTGACAAAACAGTTGATTGGTTTAGCATCAATTTGTAGCCACTAGGATTTTGACCATTATACAATGAGACATATCACACAAAATGTGGGACAAGGGAATATTAACATATTGCTAGTGGAAATATAAGTACAGTGTTTGGGAACTGGAAAACTGTTCCATACATCTAAAACCACAAGTAAATAAGTGTGACTGATATTTATTGACTTGTTTGGTTTCCTCTCGAATTATTTCTAAAATGCAGAAGCTTGCATTCTTTGATATTTGGGATTAAGGTAGTATTTTAAGATGTTAGTTGGATACATTTGTGCAGGCTTTGAAGTAGAACCAAAGTATTCAGAGATAAGAGCATTCAAGAAGACAATCATTTTGCTGTTCTTGATGATAGGGAAACCAGCATGGTTCTGATGTCTGAAATTATAATAGGAGTTTCCTGATTCAGGATACCAGATTGCAGAACTGGGAAGGACAGGTCTGTTTTGTGTTGTGAAATCTTATTTCTGGAGACAGACTAGAGAGATTTCAGCCCTCCTCAGTAATCCTGGAAAGCTATTATATGCGTGTACACACACACACACACACACACACACACACACACAAACACACTTCCTTCATTAAATTCCCTTATATGAAAAATAACAAGGTATTTCTGTTATCTGTAATTAAGAATACTGCTCAGTAGAGTAATTGAGATCATAAATACTTAAGGAATAGGTATATGTATAGGTTTCATACCAATTAGTTTTGTAGGCACTGAGGATCTAGTTTCAATAAAGTGACGTGGAAAGCCACATCATTCAGTGTACAGAAATGAAGTACCTATTGAAGCAAAGAGAAATAATAGACTAGCATGAGTTAGGGATCATGAGGAATGTAAGGACTGTGGCTGTCTGCTTCTGTTTACCCTGGAAAAAGAATAGATTTATGTTTTAAAATTTGCATCTTAAGGCATGGACAAAAACCAACAAAACAGTTTCTATAATTTCCTTAAAAGAACTCTTATATCACAGCCAAACAAAAACCCTAAGGGCAGACACAGCTGAAATTAATGAGCCACTGCTAATCTTGTGTGTTGGAAAATTACAACACAGGTTTAATGTATAACTTCACAAGTTTTCGTTTGTTTCAGACTTAGAGATCTGATTGGGAAAGAATAGGAAACAAGATCTTACTGGTGACATTTAGGAAGAAGGAGAGATCTTGCTAGTAGAAAAAAACATTATTCTTGACATTGTTAAAGAACAATAGGGCAAACTTTATTTAGGAGGTATACCAGAATGGGGTTTTGCAGTATGGGAGAGAAATTGGGCTCTACTCCATATACAGTAAGGAAAAGTGGGAATTTATAGCCAGAAAGCAAAAGGTAGTTCATGGATGTTTTTGATGGAAATGCATTATAGAGCCTATGTAATTCCTTCATTACACTAGAGGCTATTTAGGATTTGGAACAAATCTCAGTTCTCTGTAACGAGAAAATATTCCCCATTTTAGAATCATTACCTTGGTTTTGGAATTCGGCAATGACTGATTATCTGGTTTATGAAAGATTTTGCATTAGATTTTTTCCACAAGCAGGAATTGAAGATTTTAGCATCACAAAGGAATGCAGAGGTGACTAAGGAGGAGAGTAGGGTAGGGAGCCCTTGTGGCAATGTTTCTCTCAGCAAATATTGTTGTGCACTTTCCCTGCAAGGCTAGGTGCTTTATTCTAAAATGCAGAGATCCATTCAAATGTAGAGGCAGTGGTTAATGGTATTGTTGGGACGGCTGGATGCGCAGGGACAGAGTGAAACCAGTAATATTGGAAGGTTCTTTTTAAAAAGATGTTGGAGGGAAATACTGTGAAGGAGCTTTCGGAACAGATACTGAGTGTAAAGATGCTTTTCTCAAATGTTATTTCTCAGGCAAAACCCTTCTGCAATGACAGTTCTTAATCTGGGGGAAAGTTAATCTATTTAACTCAGTGAACCTCTTCTCCAAGTCAACCCAATAATAGTTGATCAAAGTATCCAGGATGGCAGTGATGGAAGTTGTATGTGTGTGTGTTCTTTTAATTTAATTTCATGAAGCTGATCAGGCTACTGTCAATTTTAATATTGATTCAGCCAGCAGTAAAAACCAATGCTTAATCTTCAAAAAAAAATACTATATATCATCAAGGATACCAGTTAATCACTGGAGCCCTTCTAACATGGAAGAGGTAGAATGTTTTCTTCACAGAACATACTAACTCAAGATCTAGAAAGGATTTGTTGAGATAAAGTAGGAGAAATGAAAAGATAGGAGATCATCAAAATCTGACAAAATATTTCAATGTAATTTTAGTTTTAAAAAATTAATAAAAAATTCCTTAGGAAGCCAACATGAGCTATTATTTATTTTATACTCTATATTGTTATTGTATTAAATACTTCACTTTTTTTTAAAAGGAGAGATGAGGAATGGAAGTTAACAGCACTTAGATTATAGAAAATTGGGGGTGCTTGGGTGGTTCAGTTGGTGAAGTGTCGGACTTGATTTTGGTTCAGGTCATGATCTCATGGTTTGTGAGATTGTGAGATTGTGCTGACATCACAGAACCTTCTTGGGATTCTCTTTCTTCCTCTCTTTCTGCCTCTCTCTCTCTCTCAAAATAAGTAAATAAAATTTAAAAAAAGAAAAAAATGGTTGAAATTTCTTCAGTACTTTTCAGAGTGTGACAATACTTAATATTCTTTTTTATTGTTATGAAAAATTTAGTCATAAAATTAGCAATAAACCTTAACTACAAAGATGCCAAGTAAGAGATATATTTCCATAATCTATAGGAAATTCTGTCAATATTTTTGCCATAGAAACATTTTTTAAATACCTACTCTTTTGGGAAACATCATACAGGCTATGGAAAAAAAAATATATCTAAAAGTACTCAGAGTCTACTTGGATAAGACAGACTATTCCAAAATAGTGCAATGTTTGTATAACGGAGAAAAGTTTGGCCATGTTAACATTTATTTAAGATTGTAAGTAGTTTTAGATTATTTATCACTGTTCTTTTGCTTTTCTTCTCCAAAAGGTGGTCTTAAGTAGTTTCAGCACATTCATGGGGAAAAAAGCAGTAAATATAAACTTCTCAAATGACGAGACAACTAGAGCATGTAAACCATGATTACAGCAGCCAGCTGGAAACTCAAGGGTGGAACACGAATGTAATCCATTGATAAAATAATCTCTTATCCACAAAGATAATCACTGTAGCCATGACTGTAGCCATGGCATCCTAATACATAAATGGAAATAAATATCCTCACCCTGTGAAAGGAAGAAGAATCTCTTTGAATTTAAATACTTCTTTTCATCTGAATGCAATGGACTGACAGTTCCACAGAAACATAATGAGGAAATTTCAAACAAAAAGCAATTAAGCATATATTCTATATAAAATTTAGAAGTGGATTGGAATTCATCTGAATTTTATAGATTTTTATCCCACACTTAAGTATAATTGATATTAAATACATGTTTGCATACATGTATTTAAATATATACTGGTGCACTTCCATCTGACCATTTCATGTTTCTCCTTTAATTGATTCACCTTTTGCTTCTTCATTGTTTAAAAACTCAAGAAAGAAAAATGATTATAAATAAGATAAACTTCTGTTGACAAAAAGTTGTATGTAATTAAATAACTTTTAACAGGAAGTATATCTTCCAACATTAGTGATTACATTCTTAGTTCCAATATTGTAGAAAAATTATCCTTTGTATCTAATGAAAAATCAAGGTGCTGTGGGGCACCTGGGTGGCTCAGTTGGTTGGGTGTCTGATTCTTGGTTTCTACTGAGGTCATGACGTCAGGGTTGTGAGATCAAACCATGCAACGCCCTGTGTGGAGCCTGCTTAGGATTTTCTCTTCTCTTCCTCTACCTCTCATGCTCTCTCACTCTCTCAAAAAAAAAAAAAAAAAAATCAAGCTGCATTTTGAATGACAAAATTTTGTTTGCGACTTATATTTCAAACACCACACAAAACTATGGTAGAAAAGAGTTTATATGCTAAGCCATATGAAATAATGCTAGTTTATTACCTGAAGTCAAAAGTACCTTTCCTAACTTAGGAAAGGATCAAATGGAAATGGAAATAAAAAATCATCTCTATTAACTTGGGTTTATTCTTTGTAATTTTATGGATATATTATTTGAAAAATACCTTCATGGATATAAACAAGTAAAATCAAACAGCATACTTTTGTGGATTTTTTTTAATATTTTCATTGAATCTTCAACCATTTCAAGGTATTGGAAATTATACTGCAGAAAGGTACTGTTGCTCTGTGTACCTTTTGAAAGGTTATGCTAGGTAGGATGCTACTCTAATATATTTAAATTTTTGACTAATTAGAACCAAATTAATTTAGGCAAATGACAAAATATATCACATGATTAAAATGTTTTTCTTTGATCTATCTACTTGCATTTTCATATCTTCATTAATTTAATTATTAATATTTTCCGGAGGGTTACACATGTTCTCAAGCATCTTGCTAATTATTAGCAATACCCACATAATTTACCTAATTAATGTACTTAATTGTTCTCATTTTAAGTATAACTGGGATATTTCTTGTTTTTAACAATTATTTTAAATTTTCAAATTTTTTGTCCTTTGATTTGACAGTTTTAACTTTGGTAGTGAAGTTCCTATATATTTGACTTTTCTATTATCAAAACAATTAATTTTGACTTTATTTTTAGGAGTTAATTCTGTTGTATTTAGGTTAAATTTTATTTTTTAATTATTTTCCAGGTTTATTGAGATATAATTGATATATAACCACAAATTAGTTTAAGGGTACAAGATAATGACTTGATATGTGTACATATTGTGAACTGATTATTATGATAAATTTAGTAAACATCCATCACCTCACATAGTTACGAAATTTGTTTTGTCATGAGAACTGTTAAGATTTACTCATAGCAGCTTTCAGAGTGTAATACAGTGTGTTGAGTATAGTCACCTTACTGTATATTACATTGCCAGAACTTCCTTATAAAAAGTTTGTACCTTTTGAGTGCCTTTACCCATTCCCCACATCCCACCCTTTCCCACTGGTATGTTCTCTCTGTTTCTATGAGTTCAGGGTTTTTCTAGATTCCACACGTAAGGGAGATCACACAATATTTGACTGTTTTGTTTGACTTATTTCATTAACATAATGCCCTCAAGATCCATTCATATAGTCACAAATGGCATGATTTCCTTGTTATGGCTTTATAATATTCCACTCTGAATATTATGAATTATTCCAATATTATTCCATTATGAATATCCCATTATGAATAACTCCATTATTATATGTGAGATGTATGTGTGTGATATACATATTACATTTTTTCATTCATTTATCTTTTGATAGACACTTAGGCCATGTCATTAGATGTGCAGATAATCTCTTAGAGATAGTGATTTTATTTCTTTTGGATATATCTCTTTGAGATAGTGATTTTGTTTCATTTGGGTCTATATCCAGAAGTGGAAATGCAGGACCATATGGTAGTTCCTTTTTTACTTTCTGAGGAACCTCCATAATATTTTCCATAGTGGTGGCCCCAGTTTACATTCCCATCAATAGTTCACAATGTCCCGTATTATCCACATCCTCAATAACACTTGTTATATCTTATTTTGGATGATAATCATTCTAACAGCTATGGGGTGATACCCATTGTGGTTTTTATTTGCATTTCCTTTGCATAGTGATGTTGAACACTTTCTCATATAGCCATCTGTATTCACCTTGGAAAAGTGTTTATTCATTTCCTCTGCCCATTGTTAATTGGGACTGTTTGCTATTTTTTTTAATGACTGGTATGAGTTCTATTTTGTATATTTACCCCATATCATACCCCTTATCATATATGTGATTTGCAAATACATTTGCCCATTCCATAGGTTGCCTTTTCATTTTTTTAAGTTTATTTATTTATTTATTTATATTTTGAGAGAGAGAGAGAGAGAGAGAGAGAGAGAGAGAACAAGCAGGGAAGAAGCAGAGAGAGAGGGAGAGAATCCCAAGCAGGCTTCGTGCTGTCAATACAGAGCCTGATGCAGGGTTCAAACTTATGAACAAGAGATCATGACCTGAGCCAAAATCAAGAGTTGGGTGCTTAACTGACTCAGCTACCCAGGTGCTCCTGCCATTTCATTTTGTTGGAAGTTTCCTTTGCTGTGAAGAAGCTTGATTGTTCGATATAGTCCCACCTTGTTGATTTTTGCTTTTGTTGCCTTTGCTTTTGGAATCAAATAGAAAATCATTGCCAAAACTGAGGTCTTGAAGATTAACCCCATGTTTTCTTCTAGGAGTTTTACATTTCCATATTTTATGTTCAAGTTGTTAAGCTATTTTCTGTTGATTTTCTGGACAGTATAAGATAGGGTTTCAGGATCATTCTTTTCATGTAGCTCTCCAATTTTCCCAACACCATTTGTTGAAGAAACTACCCATTTCCCATTGTGTATTCCTGGTTCCTTTTTTGTAACTTAATTTACCATGTTTGAATAGGTTTACTTCTGGGCTCTCTATTCCTTTTAATTGGTCTATGTGTTGTTGTTTTTTTAATGTTAATACCAAACTGTTTTGAGTAGTATAGTGTTATTATACAGTTTTAAATCTCAAAACATGATGCCTCCAGCTTTGTTCTTTCTCAAGATTGCTTTGGCTATTTGGGCTCTTCATGGTTCCATACAAATTTTAGGATTATTTGTTGTATTTATTTCTGAGACATGCTATTATAATTTTGATAGAGATTGCATTGAATCTGTAATTTTTTGTGTGTGTAATATGGAAATTTTAAGAGTAATATGGACATTTTAAGAGTATTAATTATTCCAATCCATGAGTATGAAATATATATTTAGTCTTCTTTAATTTATTTTGTTAATATCTTACAGATTTCAGTGTACAGGTCTTTTACCTCCTTGGCTAGATTTATTCCTGGGTATTTTATTCTTTTTTTATTTAATTATAAGAAAGACTCTTTTTTCTTGATTTCTCTTTCTGATAGTTCATTGTTAGTGTGTAGACATACAACTTTTTTATTTTTTTAATACTGATTTTACATCCTGCAACTTTACTGAATTTGTGTAGTTCAAACAGTTTTTGGTGGAGTCTTCAGGTTTTTCTATATATTATATCATGTCCTCTGGAAATAGTAACAGTTTTCTTCCTTTCCAATTTGGATGCCCTTTTTTTTTCCTTTTTCTTCTCTAATTGCTCTGGCTTGAACTTTCAGCAATTGAATACAATTGGTGAGAGTGGGGATCCTTGTCTTTTTCTTGATCTTACATGAAAGGCTTTCAAACTTTCACCATTAAGTATGATGTTAGTTGTGGGCTTGTTATATGTGGTCTTTATTATGTTGAGGTATGTTTCCTCAATACCCAGTTTGTTGAGAGTTTTTGTCATTAAGGAATGTTGAATTTTGTCAAGTGCTTATTCTGCATTAATTGAGATGATCATATGACTTTTATCTTTCATTTTGTTAATGTTGTGTATTGTATTGATTGATGTGTGGATGTTGGACCATCCTTGCATCCCTGGAATAAACTCCACTTGGTCATGGTGTATGATCCTTTTAATGTATTGTTGAATTTGGTTTGCTAATATTTTCTTGAGGATTTTTAGATCTATGTTCATTAGGGATGTTGGCCTATAATTTTCTTTTAGTGTCCTCATTTGTTTTTTCTTACCAAGATAATGCTGGACTTTTGAGTTTGGAAGTATTTCCCCCTTTTCTATTTTTTTAAGTTTCAAAAAGATTGGCTTTAATACCTTAAATGTTTTGTGAAATTTACCAGTGAAACCATTTGGTCAGGGACTTCTTTGTTGGGAGGTTGTTGATTACTGATCAATCTTGTTATTAGTTAGTAGTCTGTTCAAATGTACTATTTCTTCATGATAGAGACTTGGTAGCTTGTGGAATTTCTTTCTTTCTAGGTTTTTTGGTTGGTTGGCTAATTACTGTTTATAGTAGTCTCATGATCTTTTGTATTGAGTAGTAGTATTTGTAAAATCTGATTTATATCAGATTTATATCAGATCCTCTGTCTCCCTCTCTCTCTTTGTCCCTCCCCCATTCTCTCTCTCTCTCTCTCTCAAAATAAATAAACATTAAAAAAAATAACCACCTCTTACTTTTTTTGATTGTTTTAGTCTTTATTTCATTTGTTTCCACTCTTCATTGTCTTTCGTCCTACTAACTTTTGGACTTAATTTGTTTGTTTTTCTTTTTTCTTATTCCTTTAGATGTAAAGTTAGGTTGTTATTAGAGATGTTTCTGTTTTTTAATGTAGTCATTTATGACTATAAACGTCCCTCTCAAAAGTGCTTTTGCTGTATCCCATAAGTTTTGGTATGTTATATTCCATACTGATTTGTCTCAAGATATTTTTTATTTCTTTTTAAAATTTCTTCGTTGATCCAACGGTTGTTCTGTAGCATGTTGTCAAATATCCACATATTTGTAATTTTTGAGTTTTTTTTTTCTTATTAGTGATTTCTGGTTTCATACCACTATTGTTGGAAACATGCTTGATATGAATTTTTTTTCTTTTTCTTTTTCCTTTTTTTTTTCTGAGAGACAGAGAGAGAAAGCAGAGGGAGAGAGAGAGAATCATAAGCAGGCTCCACACTCAGCATGGAGCCAACGTGGGTCTTAATCCCATAACAGTGGTATCATGACCTGAGCCAAAATCAAGAGTCAGACACTTGACCAATTGAGCCATCGAGGCACTCACTTGATATGATTTGAATCTTCTTATGTTTGTCAACATATGTTGTCTTATGTTTGTCAACATATGAAGACAATCTTCTTATGTTTGTCAGACATACTTCTGCTCCAGCATATAATCTACTTTGGAGAATGTTCTATGTTCACTTGAGAAGACTATGTATTCTGCTGGATGGATGGAATGCTTCAGAAAGAACTATTAGGTCTAACTTGTACTTTAAGTTCAATGTTTCCATATTGATTTTCTGTCTAGATGTAATTCTTTGTTGCAAGTAGGGTATTAAAGTCCCCTACTAATAGTGTGTTCCTGTCTCTTTCTCCTTTCAGGCCTGTTAATATTTGCTTTACACTTAGGCACCCTTTGATGAGTGCATTAATATTTACTTATGTTATCTGCCTTTTTGGATTGACTCCTTTATCACAATATAATGACCTTGTCTCAGACCCTTTATTACTCAATGAATATGCAACTGACTCATTGTTTATCAAAGATTGTCACTTGTATATGACACTGCAGTATGACCTTTGTCATAATTTAGGTCATTATATGCCAGTGTTTCATTTCTACACATTCAGGTGTCTTCCAATTATATGTGTACTCTTATATCAAAAACAATTTGAATTACCATAGCTTTGTAATAAATCTTGATACCTTATAGTCTAAGTCACCACTTTTTTGTCTTTAAAAATTGACTTTGCTAAGTTGGGCAAATGTATTTCTGTATATGTTTTAGAATCAGTTTGTCAATATTCACAACAAATTAGATCTGGGATTGTAGTTAATGTTGCATTGAATCCTTAAAATAATTTGGGGAATTTATCTATGTTACAGTACTGATTTCTCCTTCAGTGAATATGATATATCTTTAATTTCTTAAGACCTTATTCATTTTTTTTTTATAAAACTCAACACCCAAAACCCAAATAATCCAGTTAAAAAATAGGCAGAAGACATGAATAGATATTTTCCAAGGAAGGCATTCAGATAGCTAACAGACACATGAAAAGTTGCTCAACATCACTCATCATCAGGGAAATACAAATCAAAACTACAATGAGATACTACCACACAGCTGTCAGAATGGCTAAAATTAACCACACAGGAAACAACAGGTGTTGGTGAGGATACAGAGAAAGGGGAAACTGTCACACTGCTGTGGGAATGCAAACCGGTACAGGCACTCTGGAAAATAGTGTGGACGTTCCTCAAAAAGTTAAAAATAGAACTACCTGACAACCCAGATATTGCACTACTACTATTTCAAAAGTTAGAAAATTACTGATTCAAAGAGATACATGCACCCCAATATTTATAGCAGTATTATCAACAATAGCTGAATTACTGAAAGAGCCCAAACATCCATTGACTAATGAATGGTTTAAAAAGATGTGGGACAGACAGATGGATAGACATAGATATTGATAGATAAGGGAATATTACTTAGCCATCAAGAAGAATGAAATCTTGCCATTTGCGACAATGTGGATGGAGCTAGAAAGTATTCTGCTATGTGAAATAAGTCAGTCAGAGAAAGAAAAATACCATAAGATTCCTCTTATATGTGAAATTTAGAAACATAAGAAATTTTAAAAAAAGAGAGAGGCAAACCAAGAAACAGCCTCTTAACTGTAAAAAACAAACTGTTAGATACTGGAAAGGAGTTGGAGGGTGGGTTAAATATGTAATGAAGATTAAATAGTGCACTTGTGATGCGCACTCACTGTTGTATGTAAATGATGAATCACTAAATTCTACACCTGAAACTAATATTACAATATATATTAACTAACTGGAATTTAAATAAAAGCTTGGGAAAAAATAAAACAATACAGTTATATTAAAACAGGGGCGCCTGGGTGGCGCAGTCGGTTAAGCGTCCGACTTCAGCCAGGTCACGATCTCGCGGTCCGTGAGTTCGAGCCCCGCGTCGGGCTCTGGGCTGATGGCTCAGAGCCTGGAGCCTGTTTCCGATTCTGTGTCTCCCTCTCTCTCTGCCCCTCCCCCGTTCATGCTCTGTCTCTCTCTGTCCCAAAAATAAATAAACGTTGAAAAAAAAATTTTTTAATAAAAAATAAATAGGAGCTCTTTGGTGTCTTAGTCAGTTAAGTGTCCGACTTCAGCTCAGGTCATGATATCAAGGTTAATGGGTTCAAGCCCTGCATCACGCTCTGTGCTGACAGCTCAGAGCCCAGAGTCTACTTTGGATTCTTGTCTCCCTCTCTCTCTGCCCCTCCCTTACGTGAACTCTGTCTCTCTCTCTCTCAAAAATAAGTGAAAATTAAATAAATACATACATACAAGTAAGTAATAAAAAAAAATCTTATGTATTTTTCACAATAATAGTTTTATATTTTAGTATAGATGTTTTACACATTTTTATTTATATTGATTCCTAATGTTTGCTACAATGATGTAATTGAGATATAATTTTAAAATTCAATTTTATATTGACTTATTGGTAATACTGACCTGATTCCACTCTCATCTATAAAATAACCTAAATTGTTTCAAGATTCAAACTTTGGTGACTTAACTTTATTACACAGCATATGGTCTTTTTGGGTAAGGTTTTACAAGTACACATAAAAATATATATTTATTATATATAATGTTTTCCTTTTCACAATAACATAATCATTTTAAAACCCTTGGGTTGGGGCACCTGAGTGGCGCAGTCGGTTAAGCGTCTGACTTCAGCCAGGTCACGATCTCGCGGTCCGTGAGTTCGAGCCCCGCATCAGGCTCTGGGCTGATGGCTCAGAGCCTGGAGCCTGTTTCCGATTCTGTGTCTCCCTCTCTCTCTGCCCCTCCCCCGTTCATGCTCTGTCTCTCTCTGTCCCAAAAATAAATAAACGTTGAAAAAAAAATTAAAAAAAAAAAAACCCTTGGGTTAAACTACTTTATTTCCATTTAATGATATTTGTAGGTTTTTTTATGCAAGGCCCCATCTAAATGCTTAGATTTTGGTGAGATTGTTTTTCACCTATAATCTCAGAACATTAGTTTATCCTTTGCAAGATGCCTTTGTATTTCAAGAATATCCATTTATGTAAAAAAATTTTATTATAAACTTTCAGGTACTTCATATATCAATCAATATACATGTATTTATAGCTATGCATATTATATATAATGGCTATACATATCTGATATATATATAGCTATAAATACATATGCATATTTATTTAATTATGCATAGTCAATATTTATTGTACTCTTTACTTAATAGTTTTTCTCTTGTCCGTTCTTTTAATCAGCAGAGCTTAGGAAAAAATACTTTAAATATGTTGTGAAAGTCACTATTCTGATTTAGAAATTTATCTTCTGCTTACATTTTTTAGTTGGATTCTTGTGTTCTCTCTTTCTTTCTTTCTTTCTTTCTTTCTTTCTTTCTTTCTTTTACCATTTATTTATTTTTGAGACAGAGAGAGACAGAGTGTGAATGGGGGAGGGTCAGAGAGAGAGGGAGACACAGAATCTGAAACAGGCTCCAGGCTCTGAGCTGTCAGCACAGAGCCAGATGCAGGGTTTGAACTCATGGACCGCAAGATCACGACTTGAGCCGAAGTTGGACCCTTAACCGACTGAGCCACCCAGGCGCCCCTTGTGTACTTTCTTTAAAGGAATAAACAGTTGGTTTTATTTTCTGAATTTTTTTATATCTTCAAATGTACCTTTTCTTAATGCTATGTGAGTGAATGATATCTTGGTTAAGAAAAGATTTTGGGGCTGTGATCTCATCTTTTAGAAGTTTCCAGATACTATTCCCTACTTATGTAGCAGATGAGAATGCTAGCAATATAACTTTTAGTCATTTGTCAGTCATATATTCTTTCTCAGGAAATTATGTACATTAAGCTCAGGAATTTTATGAAGGTAAGCCTCATATTAATATCCTTCCTATCATTCTTGCCTATAATTAAGGGTTGAATTCTTCCAATCCTAAAGGCAAGGTTTAATTTTTTTTTAATTTTTTTAAACATTTATTCATTTCTGAGAGACAGAGAGAGACAGAGCACAAGTGGGGGAGAAGTAGAGAGAGAGGGAGATACAGAGTCCAAAGCAGGCTCTAGGCTACGAGCTGTAAGCACTTAGCCCAATGTGGGGCTCGAACTCAAGAACCATGAGATCATGACCTGAACATAAGTCAGATGCTTAACCGACGGAGCCACCCAGGTGCTCCTCAGATTTTTTCCTTAAATTAATTTTACTTAAAATATTATTCATATGAACAGAAAAGACAAAAGAATTTGATGTACAGCTGTAAACTGAAAGCTCAACTTTGTAAAATCTTACCATCTTGTCAGGTTTGCTCGAGTATTATTTTGTTGCTATTTTAAGTGAAAGGAACTTGGGGCGCCTGGGTGGCGCAGTCGGTTAAGCGTCCGACTTCAGCCAGGTCACGATCTTGCGGTCCGTGAGTTCGAGCCCCGCGTCGGGCTCAGGGCTGATGGCTCAGAGCCTGGAGCCTGTTTCCGATTCTGTGTCTCCCTCTCTCTCTGCCCCTCCCCCGTTCATGCTCTGTCTCTCTCTGTCCCAAAAATAAATAAACGTTGAAAAAAAAAAAATTTTAAGTGAAAGGAACTTACATATAAGGAAGATTCTTATGTATTCTTCCACAATCTATTCATCTTCCTCTTCTGCAGAAGGGACTCCTGTAATGAATTTGGAAATTCTTAAACAATAGAAAGATTGAAAAATGTTTTTCATGTGATAAAATATTAAATAAATGTTATCTACTTCTGCAAATGTTTTATACTCAGCATAGCTTTTGAATTTTATCAGCTGATGCATATAGAATTTGTTCATAGATTTTAATTGCTATTATATTCTAATATATAAACATATATTTTTATGCATTTATTTTTATATATACTTTGTAAGTTATGTTCTGGTGTTTATAAGTATGCATATATATATTCACACATACACGTATATATATTCTTAAATTATACCTGTATATTTAGCATGCATTTTCATTTTAATGTACTTTTAAGATATTTGAAGTATTGGGGCATCTGGGTGGTTCAGTCGGTTGAGCATCTGACTCGATTTCAGCTCAGGTCATAATCTCATGGCTTCATAGGTTCAAGCTTCACATCAAGCTCTGCACTAGTAGTGTGGACCTGCTTGGGATTCTCTCTGCCCCTCCCTAACTTGCACTGCCTCCGTTTCTCTCAGAATAAATAAACTTAAAAAAAAAAGATATTTGAAGTATTGCTACCTTTTAAAATATTCGAAGCATCATTATAATAAAATAACCTTGTACAAAAACAATTTTTATCTTCCTGAGATATTTGCACATACTTTTCAAGAATATTTCCTTATTAGTGGGAATTGCTAAATCTTGAGTAATATTGTGGTGCAAAAAGTAAAAACTATATTCTTCTGCCTTGTATGATTTAGTCTGCTGTTAGATATCCTTTTCTATAATAAATCTATAAGTATATTTTCCTGAATTTAATATAACATTTTAAAGTGTTATGTTTGTAATCAAAAAACACTTTCATGTTTTTCCATATTATTACTTGAGATGCATATTTTCAGTATAAACATCAGAAAAGGATTAATAATATTTAATGGAAAAGTTTATGTTACCTGGAATTTATGTATGTGTATGATGTTAGGTGGAACACTCAATTTTGAAACACCATTTATTATTTCATTGTTGTCCAATCACTACCATTAGCAAAGATGATAATGAGGACACTGAGGATGAGGAGGACACAGGGTGCTGGCTTTGTCTCCAGGAACTTCCATGGGTGCCAGGGACCCACATACACCTGGGACATCACCAACAGCACTGACACCAACATTAAATGACTTGCTGAGACCAGCCAAATATGTACATAATTCCCCCCGGAAACTAAGACTAAGGAACTTCATTTACTCCTAAGAACATCCTTTATTAGACTGCAACTTCTATTAAGACGATGAAACAGGTAATTCGACTGAGTCCAGACGTGATCCTGTTTCTCCTGAAATAAATAAATAAATAAATAAACTGAATAATAATTAAAATAAATAAATAAATAAGACTTCTAAGGTTAGATTTTCGCTAAGTTCCATGTGTCCTTGAAACTAATATAAAATTTTATTTTCAGGTTTGTACTAGATTTTCAATTATTTCTACTAGATAAAGGCTATTATTGTAGTCTTTGTAAGGTTTTGCTGGTCATTACCTGCCAAGTGACAAAATAGCTAATTAAGGAATAGATTTTTTTATAGTGACTGTGGATATATAAAAATTTTACTTGTCTTCTTTTTCCTCTATGTACCTGAGAGTACATATTTACACCCATCTACCAAAAATGTTAATTTCTTATATCCTCTGTTTTTTTTCATTTTATGATTATGTGGCATCCCTTTATATCATCAATAATTATTTTTTCCTCTTTTGCCTGATAAGAATATTGTTGTGCCTACTTCCTTCACGTGTTTATTTCTACTGTATATATTTTAGCATTTATATTCAGAAATTGTAATTTTCTCATTAAGAGCTGACAAATGGAGTTCTACTTATAGTCAGGATGTAGAAACAGGCCAGAAGTGTTACCTTCAGCTTGAAGCAATTAAAAGACCAGACAAAACATAGCAGTGGTTTTGAGACATTGAACATAAGGCAACCCAGGACAGTGATCCTTGCAAATTGGGAAACAAACAAGTTGAAATCTAGGTTTGCCCCCAGGATAGCATCTGGAGAGATTTTTCAAGCCACAGCAGAAGAAGAGGGGACTCTGGTGGAGCAAGGTGCCTCCCTGTGTTGAGAAGACTTGGGAGAAAGGGAAGAGCAAGGCAGCTAGAGTTTGCAGGACAGACAAGAGAGAACTACACTGAGTGAGAGCTTTGAAAATATGCAAAGGCGGGGCGCCTGGGTGGCGCAGTCGGTTAAAGCATCCGACTTCAACCAGGTCACAATCTCACGGTCTGTGAGTTCGAGCCCCGCGTCGGGCTCTGGGCTGATGGCTCAGAGCCTGGAGCCTGTTTCCGATTCTGTGTCTCCCTCTCTCTCTGCCCTCCCCCGTTCATGCTCTGTCTCTCTCTGTCCCAA
This sequence comes from Puma concolor, assembly GCF_028749965.1. NCBI lineage: Eukaryota > Metazoa > Chordata > Mammalia > Carnivora > Felidae > Puma > Puma concolor. The sequence goes on from NC_141683.1 coordinate 23,276,682, forward strand.
AAATAAATAAACGTTGGAAAAAAAAAAAAAAAAGAAAATATGCAAAGGCATCAGCGTCAGTCTTCGGGGGGGGGGTCTATTGTGTAGGGTGAAATAACAAAGGCTTTACTACTTTATATAGGACTAAATAAGAGTAAATCCTGCATCTTACTGATTTGCAATGGAAGCACTGATCCAGTGGTTCAATGCAACTTACATTCGCCTTTTTAAAACACAAGATTACCTGTAAAGTCTGTGTCAGGGCTAACTATGTACAAAGGGTTTAGTCGATCCATGTCATAACATAAAATATTGTAAAAAGGGAAACTTACATAAATAATTACAGAAATAGTTTATGTAGAGCTATGTTAAAATAAAATCAATGTGGTTGTTTTTAACAGGAAGCCCACTAATCATTATTGTGTGAAGCACAACTCCTCTAAGTAGGAAATATTCATTAGAAGATAAGTTTTAACCCAATTAGCTGAGTGGTTGTTTTATGGCCCAATCAATAAATTCAAAGCTCCCATTCAAATCAATTAAAATATAAGTTGTGTGCTGGTGAATAAATGCATTTCTGATGCATTTGTTTATTTAAAGGAGCATGCAATTCCATAAAGATCAAGGGATAGATAAAACATTGTTTTCATGGAAAGAACTGACATATATACCATTTAATAGAACCTAAAAAATAAATAAAAGATTCTGAACCTGATAGAAGCATAAAGCTTTCTCTATCTGTTCGGGAACTCCACACTAGTTGGTCCCCACCCTCTCTCCCATTTGGATGTAATGCTAGGAGAGCATTTTGGAAGAATATTTAACTAAGTGGAATCTCATCAGGAAGCACTTCAAAGAAGTGCTGTTTAATGTTCAAATATAAATGTACTTTGATGACCTTCCTTTTATCGAGCTCACTATTAAAATGCTTTCCTAATACTTCCTTCCCCAAAAGCCTGGGCTGGTTAATCATATGATCTCTTTGCATAACCTTTGATCCTACTAGGTGATTAAAACCAAATTTGAAAAGAATAAAGCATTGAAGCAAATTTGACCTTGGTAAAATTATAAACATTGTCTTCAAATACACTCCCATCTGAATGTCATTTTCTGTTTTAATTTATTGGTTTTCCTCTTATTACTTATGCTATCCCTCACTTCTTCATGTCTTTTACAATTTTATTGTAGCTGTCTACAAAAGTTGCCTACCTCTGAAAATGTGAAATTTGTGAGAACACATAATTCTGGAGAAATCCATACTTAAATTCTTCATTGTTATATTAGTTACCTTGAGCCTTTCTGAACTCCAATTCACTTATGTACAAAATTGGGAAAAAAATCTGTGATGCCACACAGCATTTAGATGGAATCAACTGATAATGTAGATTGATTTTTCTTAATATAAAATATACTATAAATTGGTCTATTATTATATTTAACGTTATCCATGGCAGGTTTTTCAATGAAGACACTAATGTTTCCATTAAAGAATCACTTTTTGCTTTATTTTACATCCTGTGAATAATCCAATTTGAAAAACACATAGGCTAATAGAACTTAGAAGTCTTTTAGTTTATGTTCAATTAACCTACTGCACATAAGGACCAGTTAGGTGACACATTACAAGTAGAAAATGAGCATCAGTTAAATGGATAACTAAGGGAGTATGATGTCAAGTATTGTGAACAGCCTGTCTATGGAATCTTCATAATGGAAATAATTCTCAAAATATCTTTCCTTTTATATTCCTTTGGATATACTATTCCTGATGGAAAATGAAGTACAATCTCATTGATTTTCATGTTTGTAGATGAATGTTTTCTGGTATACTTCCTAGTAGCCAAATGAGTAGTTAAACCCAAATTTGGTATTCAGAGAAGAATAGTCATTCATTCATAATTTCCTGTCTAGGTGTATTAAGTATTCTAATAAGTGGTATACATACCAAGCAATGGCTGGCTAAACTCCAAAGTTCCTACTGTGCAGTGCACAAGTTTCAATTGTGTCTTGCAAATAGCGCTTTCTCATTAGTTATTCATGGTGTTATGGTTATGACATGGTGTGGTTTTCAAATGTGAAATTTTTGCTACATATCTATATCTATATCTATATCTATATCTATCTATATCTATATATCTATATCTATATCTATATATCTATATATCTAATTTGCTCTTACTTTTGTTTTATTATAATTAGTGTAATTTACTAAAATTAGTACAGTTTGTTGTAACTTTTTGGTTAGGCCTACATATCATACTGATATTTGTAGCAATATTCTTTGACTTAAAATTCCTTAAAAAAAACACCAAAAGCATGCTTTTAATATGAACAAATAAGTAAGATACATATTACCAAGCAGATTAAAACTGAACATTTCAGAAAAAAATGTGCTCCTAAAATTTACAACACATAATATAAAGAAGTATATCAACTAAGATTCTTGAGAAGCATGGAATTGAAGAAAGCAGTAAAGGAGCAAGGGGAAAAAGAGAGAGAGAGAGAGAGGCCCGCTGGGAGACAGATTCTTAACTATTGAAAACAAACTGGTGGTTACCAGCGGGCAGATGGGTAGGGGGATGGGCAAAATAGGTGAAGGAGATTAAGGAGGACACTTGTGATGAGCACTGGGTGATGTATGGAACTGTTCAACCACTATATTGTACACCTGAAACTGATATAACACTACACAAACTATACTGGAATTCAAATTTAACAGAAGATTCTTGGGTGGCAAGAAATGGAAACTACAGGATAATTTAAAAGAAAAGGAAATGTACTGGAAGGTAGGGAGTAGTTTACAGAATGGAAACAAATCCCAAACAGCCTGGACAGAGTAATTCCGGAACTCGGGCATCAGTCATTACTGGCAAACTTGTAGGCATAACCTAAGGAATGACTTAACTATTGATAGTTTGTTTTGTTATAATAATTTCAAGTGTAGTTAGCCAGAGTTCATCTCCAGTAAACATTAAAAGTATTATTTGGTAGGGGCGCCTGGGTGGCGCAGTCGGTTAAGCGTCCGACTTCAGCCAGGTCACGATCTCGCGGTCCGTGAGTTCGAGCCCCGCGTCAGGCTCTGGGCTGATGGCTCAGAGCCTGGAGCCTGTTTCCCATTCTGTGTCTCCCTCTCTCTCTGCCCCTCCCCCGTTCATGCTCTGTCTCTCTCTGTCCCAAAAATAAATAAACGTTGAAAAAAAAATTAAAAACAAAATAAATAAAATAAATAAAAGTATTATTTGGTAGAAAACTTGCATTATCCATCAGTGAATCACAAATTTGCATTGTATGCACACCACTGTATCAGCCTTTTTGCTTTTCTTAATATAGTACAATGTATGATTTTGGATAGGAAATCTATTTCATGATTTAAAATAAAATGTTTAAATATAGTCAATTGTTATGGCTCAACTTTAAAGTTTCTAAAATTGGATAAAAATATAATGCTTCTTGAAAGCATAACTTAAAGTCTTAATGGCTCAGTTTTAGATGGCCCATCCTAAATTTTTTAAAGTTCTTTTCTGGAGATGGTACATTTTAAGGTATATTTAAGAATGAAGGAGAGGGATTGATATATATTAGATCTCTGGATTGTGAGTCATTTTTAGAAAGGAAAAAATAATAGTTTATTTTCTACATTTTAGAAGAGGCTGTAGGAAAAAAAAAATTGGCAATGGCTGCTTTGGGGGGATGTTATTTTCTTTTAAGAGAGCACTGTAAAGGCCCCAGGCAAGTACTTTAATTAACACCGATTCCATCTATCATTTGAGTTCCCCCAAACTCAATTATCCACTTGAATAGTTCCAAACTTCCAGAATAAGCCTTTGAACAACACAGTGGAATTATCAAAAGTGAGAAAAGCAGATTCATGGCTTACCCCCTTCAACATGGTTATTTATTTTATCACAGCCTTTGTGCAAACAATAAATTCACTTTTCTTGACATAAAGTGAATGACATTATAGTTATAATCCTGAAATGTATTTCACTACATAGACTATTAACTCACATTTATTAATCTTTGAATAAACATTATTTAGAATAAGTCTTATTTAAGAACTAGTGATTAGACAAGAATGAACTTAACCACCTTACCAAAAATAAGTCTCACTAATAGCTCCTGTTTCATTTGAAATTTTGCCATAATATAAAGAGTATAAATATCGACAATTCACAAATTTATCCATAACCTTATAAATTATGGTGGTTAAGAGAAAGGCGTAGGTGTGAAACTGTTTTGATTTTATCTCTGGTACCTCTAAAATGGGTGTCTCGCTTAAACAGTTTAAGCATGTATTTTTTTACTTAAAAAAAATTGCTGAAAGTGTTAAAAGGAAATAGTTCTATAAAGGGCTTACCATAGCATCTTGTACATAGAAACATTTAAGAATTTAGGGGTACGTTGGTAGAACCTACCTAGTTAAAATTTATTTCTGACCATTCAAACATTCAAAAATAGTCGAAGGCATTTTTTTCTCAGTTGATCAGCATGCAAATATTTTTCTAAAGTTCTAGTGCATCAAAGACACATCTTTGTTTATACTAGAACTGAGTTTCACATCTGTGAAATACATGTTATTGTTTTATTTATAATTGTATATTTGAAAGATAAAATGTAATATGAATATTTTATTAATGTCAAAACTTCTAATTCTGGAATAGAGATGGGAAGTGATGATCCCCTAACTTCTATCAGTTTTGGCTTTCACATTCTAGATTATTTTACATGAAATATAACCATGTTAATTTATTTTTGTGCTAAAATAAATCTATATTTACAATAAAAGAACCAAACTAAAATTTGTAGAACAACACAAGCTGTTCCTATCCAATAAGATATAACATAATGGGGTTAATTTCTGAGTAGCCGTCCAGCATCTATGATTTCCTCTATCTATAAATCAGGGTTATTAAAAAAAAGGACTAATCCAACATCAATTTTACAAAAAGGATTATGCAATGCCAATCAGCAGACACTATGTTTTAAAAATGGGAGCCACATAGGATTTTAGAATTGCATACATTTGTCTTCTCAGTGTGTGCGCAATTACAGACAAAGTAACAATGTTCTGTAGTGGGTCACTTCTGACCAGTCAATAATTGGACAAATGATAAAATATTAAATAATGTCAGAAATCAACCAGTATACTATATAGGAAAAAATAGGTAAAGAGCAGAGAACCAGGACATTAAAGAAGAGGATAGAAAGGACAGATCCCAATGTGCACAGCCTGCCAAGTGGTTCTATCAAATATCGAGTGAGAGGGAGGCTAGTCTGGGGTGCAAACTGTACACTGTTTATATTGTGTCATGATTAAGAATGACAGTATTATTTTTCACCTCAACATTTATTCACTATGTTTTTGGAGATCGTATATCAATTTTTCTCTGAATAACTGTCCCCTCTGTCACTTTTTATTCATACACTTCAGATGATTGACTTCATCCCTGATTTTAGGATTAATCACTCAACTCTCACTGGCCAAAGCCAAACATCACATTGCTGTGGCTATGAGAACAGTTTAGAAATGGTCAAGGGCCTTTATCTTACTAAGGCAATGGAGTATCTTTATGTGATTATTTAGAAGGAGGTGCATAAACACATTCTCTATTTTCTGCTGGGTACTATCAAAGTAAGGTTGCTGGGACTTTGTGACTGAAGGCTGTAGAAAGCAGATCACAGAGATGGAAAGAAAGACAAGTCATATACTATTGTTTGAGCTTGGAATCAAGCCATACCTTAGTGCAAGAACTCCCCTTGTTTGTCTTATTTAATTAAGTCAACGTATTACCTTCAAAGAGTTTATATCTGTCCAAGCTGAAAGAGTCCTAAATGGCACATGTATGTGCAACTGTAAACACACATTCATGTGAACACATGCACAGACAAAAGAAATTATGAAATATTTTCCAAATGAAATAATTTTTCCAAATAATACACTTTAAGTTATTTAATACTCTAATGTAAGCTGTTAAACAACACAAAAAAACAGCCCCTGATTTAAAAAAAAAAAAAAACAGATTTTTCTCATCTTCAGCATGTGTGTCTTAGAAATCTCATGGAACTATGAATATCTATGGAATATGAAAAAGAAATGCTTAGAAATTTAAATGTAATTCTGACTGCTGCATACTTCTTTTCTGATGATAATGAATAGTGATGTGTTTATTCATTCCACTACCTGCCCAAGAATATCACTCATTTAGACTTAGGTTATCACTTTTGTTCTTTATAAATAGTCCTAATTTGTTCAGTAATCAATTACTCTTTAATTTTTTATGTGATGGTTGAATGTTAATAGTTGCAGTATTGGTTTATGGAAAGTATAACACATTAACTAAGTGAATATTGAATTTTGCCATATCTATTCAACAACAGGCATAAAAAATTCTCTATTTCAGAATATAACATAACTGCACAGAGGAGACTGGCACCATTAATCCTGCTAGATCATTTTTCCTATAAAGTAGAACTTGACACAGAAGGATTATAAAAGATACTTCATACCTGCATTATATTTTGGGAAAGAAAATATGAATCATCTTGTCCTGTATTGATTTCTCGATGATTTTCCAGTTTCTCCACTGGACTGTGTGTGAAGTTCCCGCTGGATATTTTCACGTAAAAAGTAGGATAGGTATGCTGTTTAACTCCATTTCAAAATTTGATTTCTTTAAAAGAGATATTTTAAAATAGTTACTTTCATTAAAAATTCTGTTAAAAGCTACTCCTAGGGTATTTAATGGGGAGAAACAGTTTCAAAAAAAACAATCTTATATCTTATTCCACAATAAGATACTATTGTCATAAAGTCTTGAAAATATATAAGATGTTCAGAAAATTATGTCCATATGGCAAGATGGCTGGTGACTCATGGCCCATAATATTGCTCATTTTGCATGACTAAGCAGCTAGCCAAATGTGCAAATATAATTAGCCACACGCCTCATCTGTGAAAGGGTGTCTTTAAAATGAATCCGGTTCATGAAGAATATCAGGTTCATTAACTCTTTGGGGCCATTAGGGTGCCATTTAAAAGGCATTTATTCTCTCTGACATAATTTTCTAAATCAGACTCTAGTGGCTTGTCTTGGGGATTCATTTACTTGAAGATACCTAGAGGAGAGTGGAGGGGAAAGGAAAAGAATGAAGGGAGGAAGGGAGGAAAGATTTTTGTATTCATACCATCTTCTCAGTTTGATGTTTCATTTTTCTCTAACAAATCTATCATTTTGATTTTAAAAACATATACACATTATTTATAAATATACTAATAACTAAAATGGTACAGCTTGTTACTTGAGTCACCATAATTAAGTAGGAACAGTATATCTTTTAAATATAGATTTCAATTATCTATAAAAGAATATTATCTGTCTACCTAAGAAACAAATAACTTTAATAAGATCTTTGCACTTTTTAAAATTAGCTAAAACTCACCCATCAGGTATGTGCTATATTGGGGGAAAGTGTGTACCTTAAATATATAGAAAAGCTTCATTGGAGTTATATTTCTTATTAGAGACTTCTAAATTCTTACCTAGTTAAAAGTTAAGTAAGATAACTTAAAAACTATAATATTGACTTATAAATTATATAATTTTTTTCTAATAATAAAAAATAAAGTACAGCCACTTTATAAATTGAGGAAATGAAGGGATGCCTGGGTGATTCAGTGGGTTGAGCGCCTGACTAGGTTTCTGCTCAGGTCATGATCTCATCATTGAGATGGAGCCCCACGTTGGGCTGTGTGCTGATGGTGCAGAGCCTGCTTGGGACTCTCTCCCTCTCTCCCTCTCTCTCTGCCCCTCTCCCACTCAAGCTCTTTCTCTTTCCCTCAAAATAAATAAATAAACATTTTAAAAAATGAAAAATAAAAAAAAATGAATTGGGAAAATGAAAATTCTATTCTGAACAATATTTTTGTGTATTTTCCATAGAGGCAAATAGGAATTTCATTACTTTTATTTAATTAAAATTACTTAGAGGGAAATATTAACACTTTTGTGTAATATATATTTATTTTTAAATTTTTATTCATTTATTTTTGTAACAATAAACATGATACTACAACCAAAGTTATTATTACTTTCTCATACTGGGAAACATATATGGAATATAAGGCAAAGTCCCTAACAAGTGCTGTCTAAAGATTATGTGGACAAATGTCTAGACAGTAGAAATGAAACAGATCAATTTTTATTTCACATTACTTACACTTTTTAAATCACATAGCTGTTAAGGGGCATCTGGGTGGCTGAGTCGGTTGGGCATCCAACTTTGGTTCAGGTCATGATCTCACAGCTTGTGGGTTCGAGCCCCATGTCAGGGCCCCAGCTCGAAGCCTGGAATCTGCTTTGGATTCTGTGTCTCCCTGTCTCTCTGCCTCTCCCCCCTTGCACTCTGTCTCTCTCTCTCTCAAAAATAAATAAACATTTAAAAATGTTTTAAATTACATGGCTGTTTTTAAATCATTTCCTGCTAAAATTTCCCTGTATGGTTTCAAATTACATAAAATTATTTGAACCTATATAAAACAGATCTATCATGTAACAGAACATTTTGGAAGGAATATCACCATCATCTTGTTGATACAGACACGCATGGAATATGGAATAAATGATAGTGCATGTTTGGCTATTTGAACAATGTTTCCAGAGGAGTTTGTTTTTTTGCCTCCTTAAAATAATTGAGATATAATTGACATATAATAATTGTCTAAGCTTAATGTATAGAACATGCTGATTTGATACATCTATATATTGCAATATGATTCCCATTATAGCATTAGCTAACATTCTATCATCTCACATAATTACCATTTCTTTCTTGTGGTGAAAATATTTAAGATCTAATCTTTTAGTAACTTTAAAATATATAATAAATTATTGTTGACTATAATCACTATGCTGTACCTTAGATCTCCAGAACTTATTATCTTCTAATTTTAAGTCTGCGCCCTTGGAATATCCCCTCAATTTTCTCATCTCTTCAGCCTCTGGTGACTACCATTCTACTCTGTTACCACAAATTTGGCTTTTTAAGATTCCATATATAAGTGATAACATACAGTATTTGTCCTCCTCTAACTTATATCTCACTTAACATCATGTCGTCAAGGTCCATCAATCTTGTCACAAATGATAGGATTTCCTTCTTTCTCATGGCTGAATAATACTCCATTGTAAATGTATTCTGTTTCTGTCTTTGTCTATTCATCCACTGATGGACAATTGTTTCTATTTCTTGGCTATTGTGAATAATGCTGCAGTAGACATGGGAGTTCAGATATCTCTTCAATATCCTATTTTAATTTTCTTTAAATACATACCCAGAAGTGGGATTACTGGATCATACAGTAGTTCTGTTTCAATTTTTTTTTAAGGCAACACCATACTATTTTCCATTGTGGCTGTACCAATTTACATTTCCACCAACAGTGAATAAGAGTTCTCTTTATATCCTCAACTCTTGTTATTGCCTGCCTTCCTAATGATAGCCATTCTAACATGTGTGAGGTGATACCTCATTATGGTTTTGATTTGCATTTTCAGTATGATTAGCGATATTGAGCACCTTTTTTAGTACCTGTTGGCCATTTACATGGGGTGTAAATTGCTTTGGAAAACTGTCTATTCAACTCCTCTGCCATTTTATACTCAGATTGTTTGTATTTTACATAATTGATTTTATGAGTTCTTTATATTTTGGATATTAATTTCTTATCAGGTATATGGTTTGCAAATATTTTCTACCACCCCATAATTGGTCTTCACATCTTTTGATTAATTTCTTTTACTGTATAGAACATTTTTAAGATTAATGTAGTCCTTGCTCTTATTGCTGGTCCTTTGGTGCCATGCAAAAAGTCATTGCTAAGACTAATGTTGCAGAGCTTTATTTCTGACGTTTTCTTCTAGGAGCTTTCTGATTTCAGGTCTTGTGTTTAAGTCTTCAACCCATTTTTAGGTAATTTTTGTGAGTAGTGTAAGATGGATAAGTACAATTTAATTTTTCTGTGTGTCGTTATCCAGTTTTCCCAACAGCATTTATTAAAGAGATTATCCTTAATTTCATTAAATATTCTGGGATCTATGTAAAATATTTGTTGACCTTAGAGGTCTATTTCTGTGCTCTGTATTCTGTTCTGTCGGTCCATATATCTGTCTCAATGTCAGTACCATTTTTTAAATTCCCCAGGCCCAATGTTTGCCCTTCAATTCTGCCACTTTTGTTGTTCTGTTTTGTTTTGGTGGACTGTTCTTGCGATTTTGTTAAGACAGACTCAGTTATTGAGTCACCTGATACATATGTATGACAGACTATGAAGTGCTAATTTCATTCCAAATGTTAACCATGTCATCACCTTTTAATGCTACTGATCATTTTATTGCCAACAGTTTTAAAAGTTTCTTGTTTAGAAAAAAATCTTGGGTTTCTGCCATAAATAATGCTTTAATATACACTTTTATGATATGCAAAACTAACCATGCATACTTAAATATTCTATCTTGCAGCAATACTAAAGATGCAGGTTCAAATTTTTGACATCTCATGTTTTTGCCTTTAATTCCATTCTTTTGACTGTTAAAAGAAAAAAAATACCTTATATGCAACTACAATTTTAGAGTTTGTATTTTTGAAATTCATGAAATCTTCCTTTTTATTTGATCTAATAACTACAGTACTGACTATAAACACCCCCCCCCCCACCCACACACACCACATATATAATCACTATCTAAAATGACATCAATTTACTGACTGGATAGTTTCACTTAATTTATTTGCTTACATTTTTCATAGCGATGACATAAAATGAACAAAACAAACTATCTTCAAAACCTTTTTCTCTGTTGTATAATACTCTATTTAAGAGACTAAGAGATATTTTCTTTATATGAACAGCCCAACAAGATACCTCAAGAAATTTGTATGCTGGGTAAGTATGTGTGTGTGTGGCCGTGGAGTTGGAGGGTAGGGAGAAAGCCCTGTGTAAAGATGGAATACCAAGGATTGGTTTCCTATATAAAATTTACTATGAAATGTAACATAAATTATTCTCTGTAAACCAATATGGTTGTTATATTTTAGTATCTCAAGCAATGCAGGTGAGAAGAGGTGGTTGTTTTTCCATGTGACAGATTTGATCAATGTATTAAGTGCAGCCTGAGCTGCAGCCTAAGCTGATTTCAGGGCTTAGTTTAAGCAGCTAAGTCTAGAGAGTTAACTGGTTGAAGATATTTTTAATAATAGAAAAGCAGATAATGATCGAATAATCCATTATAGCTCACTTTTATGTGTTTTCTTTTCATTTTTCCCCTGTAGCATCTGAGCAAAAAAATCCGCTTCTTTATTTCCTTATTTCCTTCTTTTTCTCCCTCCCTCCCTCCTTCCTTGCTTCCTTCCTTTTTCCTTCCTTCCTTCCATCCTTCCATACTTCTTAATTATCATTTTTTACATTAACCTCTTATTTTTAAGATCATAACTGCATTTTAGGGCCAGAGTCTGATTGTGTCTTCAGTTTCAACTAATTTTAGCTTTAATGTGTTTTAAAGCTTATAGGGAAATGAGAACCTTCTTAGTCCTAATGTCATCTTGGAAATAATCTCAAAATGGTACTGATCTGCTGGTTAATGCCAGGCTAAAGAGTAGGCCTCTGGTCTCTGCAGTGGCTTCATTTTATTTTATTATTTTATTTCATTTGTTTAAACAGTTTTTTCCTATTGAGAATAGCATTCTTTATATTCTTGAATTTATAGCGTTACTATTGTCAATAGATATAAATTAGTATAAATGATGCCTGATGAAACAGCAAAAAATGATAGAGTAAATTTTTCAAAAATGTCTTGGAAATATCTTAAGTTATAAAATATTCTTAAAGCAAGACAGTTAAAATTCTGAGGTTGTACAAATATGATAATTTTATAAACAAGATTAGCATATTTAGTTTCTCATTATTTACCCTAAGTAATCTTGTGTCTTGGTTACTTATTAGTAAAACATAGGAGTTATACACTAAATATAAAAATATGTATTGTTAAATATATATTTTATTAATAAGTTACCAAGATATGCACACACACACACACAGCACAACACACACACACACACACACACACATTTATATATTCCTCCAAAGGCAAATTACCTCTCTAAACACAGATCAATGGCATCATCTCATTTTTGAAAGTCAGCTAATCAGTAAAGAATACAGTGCAATAAACACACCTCTGATTGCTAATCAATCACTCATTCTCCTGCAAATAATGTCAATCTACTTTTACCTCTGAAAGTCTACTACTCAGATTCCTAAGCTTAACAATAACAATAACAACAAAATACAAACATACATACATACATACATACATACACACACACATTAAAATCAGCACTCTGCATTAGTTGGAATACTGTACTTGAGCTGCATATAATTAACCATATATAGTAAGCATATATAGTAAACATTTTAGTAAGTTATAAAGTCAGCTTTAGCCTTTCATTTTGGATATTAAGCCATGGTCTCACTATCCTTTGACAATTCTAGAAGTGGTCTTGAGGTTATACAAAGTCTCCCAAATCTGGATAATTGAAAGGACTCATCTGCCTTCCATAGGACATACTCATAGAAGACTTCATTTAAGGCAAATGATATGGTGCCCCAAGATAAAAAGAGTGTGGGGAAAGCAATAGGAGGTTCTAGAAACAGACCAACAGCAAGCTCTCCAGGGTCCTCATTAGTGTATGGATTCCTGTCTATTTCTAAATTGAACCCCCAATATCTATGTGTAGAATCTTAGTTTTTAGAAGAGACCCAAGCAGAATTTTTTAGTACAGTTTTTATGTAATTTTTGTCATGTAACCCTGCCAGACTATCTAGAGTCAGGTAGGTCAGTTGAAATACCAATAAAGAAATTCACCCTGGAGGTTATTTGTGGAAATTTGGCTTTAAGCAGCATATCATAAATCCCTCCATCCTAACTTTGGTCAAGAGTCAAAAAAAAAATAATAAGAAAACACCCAGACATCTAGGAACTCCCAAATCTTTTCCAGTATAGCTATAAATCAATTCTACCTCTATACATGGCATGAAAGACCCTTGGTGGGCAGTCTTCCAGAGCTTCCTTGCATCAAGACATGTACTCATTCAGTTGCGTAAGCCTAAATTCTATTTTTTTCCAATTTGCCACCAGGTGATTTGAATGCAATAATGATCTGAACTTTAGTAGTTTGATTTAGTTCTTGCCAAATTTAGTGTGCTTAGCACACTATTTCTAACAGGATAGATCTTTGTAGGGGTCTTTAGACCTATGTCCTTGTATAATATAATTGGAACACAGATTTTGTAGTATAAAGTAATTAGATCTTTTCATTTTAAGGTGTACAACGTGATAAATAATTTGACTTAGTTCTTAGCATAAGGTAGGCAGACCTAGGTTTTTGTATTAAGTAACTTGAGTTTTGACTTGAAGGTGTAATATTTGGTAAATTACTAGGCTTAGGTCTTTGTATAAGGCCATTAGACATTTTGTTTTGGAAGTATAAAATTTAGTAATTATTTTGACATTAATCTGCTTTTCTCTTGCTGTCAACAAAATTAGCTAATAATAAATAATAATAATAATAATAAATAATAATAATAATAATACCTATTGCTATTGTTTATCTATGTCATTGGTTTTCAAATTTTATTGTCAGGGACCGCATAAAATATTTTAAGCATTTTTGGCTACACACAATCCCTATGGCAAATTCTTCTCTTGTGATTTTACAAACATTTATACATGCAAAAATCTTCCTTGGCTCAAGGGCCATAAGCGAAAACTCATGTCACCAGTTAGGTTCATTGGCCATAGTTTGATGACTACTACATGTATAAGGACATATTCCATGTGTTTTTGTTTTGCTCTTAACTTCCTTATTCCACCTGAATTATGAGAGACTCTTCCACAGGGAAAAGACCAGTAAGGGTCTAATCCAAGTAGTCCCTAAGAGCTAATTGTTGCATGTCTGTTAGACTTATGACTAATTTGGAAAACCACAGTTAGCAAAATTTTGCCTTGGGCCCTGCAACATCTTTATGAGCACACTTCCTGTATCATTAATTGGTAAAATCAGAAAATCTTCATCACAAGAAAATTACCATATGAAGCATGCAAACTTTTGGTCAAGACCATCAGAACTACAATCATCTGTATGTCACATACATTTTTTTTTTTTAATTTTTTTTCAACGTTTATTTATTTTTGGGACAGAGAGAGACAGAGCATGAACGGGGGAGGGGCAGAGAGAGAGGGAGACACAGAATCGGAAACAGGCTCCAGGCTCTGAGCCATCAGCCCAGAGCCTGACGCGGGGCTCGAACTCACGGACCGCGAGATGTGACCTGGCTGAGGTCGGACGCTTAACCGACTGCGCCACCCAGGCGCCCCTGTCACATACATTTTTAAATTATCAATTTGGTCATAATTTTCCTCTTTATAGCTTTAAGTTTGCATATTTCTCAACTAGTCTTTCTTGTTCAGTTCAACAACAATAACTTGTCTAAATCTAGTATATGATAGAGAAAATCACCACACTAACTATATAACCCAGTTCTTTCCAGCTATCATTAGCACAACCAATTTAAAAAGTGATATAAAGCTATAATATACATTAGTCTTGCCAATAATGATATGTTTTGTGTAAGCAATGGATAAATTAAGAAAAATAGTCTTGTACTAGAAGAATAAGAAAGGTGCAAGAATATATCCACAAAACAAAACAAAACAAAACACAAAAAAACACCCAGAGAAAACATTCCTACAGTAAATCGATTATACATTTTGTGAGACTCGTGGATTCTTCACTTTAGGTATGAATTGAGCTCTTGGTGTCAATCTAAGACCAAGTCTAATTGCTTTGTGAGGCTATTAGTTAGATAACTCCAAGGATATAACTCCCCCAAATACTCAATAGGATATATATACTTATAAAACTCCAAAGGGATGAAACGCTATATAGCAAAATATTAACAATCAAAAACATTCATTCTGTCAGTAAGAGTTGGAGAATTTGAGATAACCATCAAAAATTTGTCACTCCCTGTGACTGCCATATTAAATAAGTATACCCAAACCCCAGCTGGACAATGATCATATTATACTTATTTTAAGTGTAGATAAGAAGATAAGCTTATAATTGGGGGATGGCCATATATGAACCATCTTATATATAATAGTTCATGAGTCATTGGGATTTGTCTTCTGTTATAAGCATATTATGCCACATTCATTAATTGTTGTAATTTCCTTATGTTTCACAGTGATTTATTGTTTATACAGCAATTATTTTTTGTCAACAAAAGATACGAATTTTAACTTCAAAACCATGTGTAACTCAAATTTTTATCCAGATCATCTATATTCACTCAATATTTTGACCAAGGAATATGGTCTTAAATGAGTTAACTGAACACATAAATGCAGTCATTAATATAACTAATCATGACATTTTCTCATCATTACAAGTTGTAATCTTTCAATTTTAGTGCATATTTTTTTAATGTGCCTAGACTTGTAACATTAACTTGAGAATTTATTTTTACTTATAGTACTAGATATTAGTGCTTTATAACTTGACAATTTCCTGCCAATTCCACATCAGTCTTAATGGGTATTAATTTACTTATTCTAATGTAAAATCTGACATTTGGTCTCCTATGGGGTTAGATAAATTTCTTTTTCAGCGTTTGAAATCATCCTATCTTTGATCTTACGAAGAGAGACTAACAATATTCTTTAATGTTATACCACTTTGATCTTGGTAACATTTTCTGTGGAATTCTGCTTCGAAGATACAATGGGTATGAATTGGAGATTCTAATTTATAATTTATACTGAAATTAAGTCAAGGTGTAAACAATATGCAATTGTGGAAATGTTTGTTTCCTGGTACTTCAGTAAATGTTATGATGTAATTAAAAATGACCCATGAAAATGGTACTTTATTCTAAGTTTGTATCCTTGTTAGGTCCTTTTGCAAAATTGCTTTTGGTATATTAGGCAGTATATTTGGCCTATTAGGCAGTATATTTGGTATATTAGGTATTATTCACTCTGTACAAATGAAATAGGTAAATATTTCAAAGTATAGTAGTGGAACACATCAAAGTATTGAAGCTTGATGATTTTAACAGTTATGATTGTTCTATGTGGGACCTTCTCATTCAGAATGGTTTCTGACTCAGTCCTTGCTGTTGTATTTCCTAGAATTCTACTAATGACACATAGGGTGCCAAAAAAGAGAAAAATAAGAAACATTAAATTTATGTCCGACAGGAATGTTATTATTAGAGTTGGTGAAAAAATAAATGCAGGAATAAGAGTGATGGGACAAAGAAAATTACTAGGGACCTGCCCATGCTTAAGCAAAATAAAACAAAAACAAAAGCAAGCCAATATCTGTCTGTTGAAATAAATAAAGTATATTGAAATAAATAAAATAATATCTCTAACTTTTGTCTCAGAGTGTGTTCACCCAGAAAATAAAGTCCTTATTCCACCACTGAGGAGGTTCAGTCCCTATAGTATTTGCCCACTTGCTGACTCCATAATTCAAAATCCACTTATAACCATTCCTTAGTTTTTTCCAGATTTTTTGACGTATAATTGACATGTAACGTTGTGTAAGTTTACACTGTACAATGTGATGATTTGATACACACATATATTGCAAACAATTACAACAATAAGTTTAGTTAACATATTTATTACCTAAAATAGTTCCTTTCTTTTCTTTTTCTTTTTTGTTTTCTTTTTTTTTTTTTCCTTTTCCTCTTTCTTTCTTTCTTTCTTTCTTTCTTTCTTTCTGGTGAGAACACTTAATATCAACTCTCTTAGCAACTTTCAGTTGTACAGTACAGCATTGTTAACTATAGTCACCATGCTGTGCATTAAATCCCAAGAACATATTCATCTTATAACTGGAAATTTGTACTCCTTGACCAATATCTGTCCATTTCTCCCACTTCCCAGCCTCTGGCAACCACCAGACCAGAGGAGATCATAGAGAAAAATGGACAAGGGAGTTCTTCTAAAATAACACAATCAGAGACTAATTGTTTGGACCATCTTTTAAACCTGTTGGTGAAGGAGGCATTTCCACTCTAGGGTTTGGGAATGACCATATACACAACACGTGATACTGGACAGATGGAATCGTGGAAGTTTATTAGTCACACATATATTACATAATATATAATTATAATAGATAAATACATAATAGATAATATGTAATTATATGTATATATATTGTCATTTTATTAGTCACATATAAAACTACAGGGCAGGAAGATACCATGCCATGGAGTGTAACTTAAGGTTTGTACTTAAGACAAGAATGGAGGGATTATGGGAAGCAGGTTTTGTAGGAACAAGAGAATGGAGTAATTTCTATTTCTCAGGAGAATGTGATTATCCCTTTTGAATAATGTTTGGTGCTGGCAGGGAACTAAAGCTTGCTATATGGAAGAATGCAGGCACTTTGACTATAGGACCTTATTCATAGGAGTAAAGTTAGGGAGGGGAGCACGTGGTTAGGCCATGTGTGGTCCTTCAAGCTTCTGATCAGAATTGGCAACACATAATTTTGAACCTTAATTTCAGGTCTTTCACCCATCAAAGAACATTCTATATCCAAAAGGATTACAGTATTTCTATGGACCAAAACCTGATATGTCTGGAATTATGTTGCACAACCTCCCCCGGTATAGAGGATGTGTCAGAGGGTAGATAACGTTTTCTTTTTAGTTGTGCAATCTGCAGATAAAGACACATTATATCCAGAATATAAAATTACCTTATGTTACATCATGGTGAAGAAATTGCAATACATTACCAAAAACTGTTAGACCTTGATCTTGATGAAGTGACTGTGTGAATTATTGAGTTATTTCCCCTGCAAAGAGCCTGAGTGCATTTTATAGGCAAATAGAAAGTGAATTTGGCATTTGATAGATTCTAGTAGCTAGCTATCAGTGGTCTTCACAAGCACTTAATTTAG
Source organism: Puma concolor (assembly GCF_028749965.1). Lineage (NCBI taxonomy): Eukaryota > Metazoa > Chordata > Mammalia > Carnivora > Felidae > Puma > Puma concolor. The sequence goes on from NC_141683.1 coordinate 23,294,703, forward strand.
AGCTAGCTCTGGACCATGACTTGTTTCAGCCAATGAAATATGACAAAAATATCTTATTTGCCACATTATTTTCTCTCTGCTATGGTAATATGAAACATTATATATGGTGAAAGCTCAGTTGGCTGGAATCCTTGAGGGTTCCATGACCTATACGGACAGGCTACCTCTGATTTCAGCAGCGCTGTTGTAAATATTTTCATTAATACTAGCATGTGCAGTTGCATTACTCTGTTTTGTTTTGTTTCCTGTGGACAAGCAATAGATACGTATATAGCTTGTATTACACACACACACACACACACACACACACACACACACACACATTTTGTTACTTTAAGGCAGTGAAGTTGTAAGTTTTTGTTTTGTTTTGTTTTTTAATGCAGCTTTACTGAAGTATAACTAACAGACCAAATTATATATGGAAAGTGTACAATTTGATGTTTTGATATATTTATACATACCCTTGAAACCCTTACTTCAATCAAGATAAAGAACATATCCCACTCCCAACAGTTTCCGTGTATTTCTTTGAAATTTCTCCTCATCCCTACATGACCCCTTCCCATCCTCAGAAAGCCATTGATCTATTTTCTGTTACTATAGAAAGTTTGCATTTTCTAGAATAATTACAAAAATGAAATCATAAAATATGTGCTTTCTTTTATCTGGCTTTTTTCATTCAATATAATTATTTAATTCAACATTACTATTTTGAGATTCATATGATAGGCTGGTTCATATGATAGGCGTCTGTTTAAATTTTTAAGAAACTGACAAACTGGGGCACCTGGGTGGCTCAGCCGGTTGAGAGTCCAACTTCTGCTCAGGTCATGATCTCACAATTCGTGGTTTTGAGTCCCATGTTGGGCTCTGCCCTGTCAGTGTGGAACCTGCTTGGGTTTCTCTCTCTCTCTCCTCTCTCTGACCCTCCCCCACTTGTGCTTTCTCTCTGTCTCAAAGTAAATAAACAAACTTTTATTTTTAAATATAATTTATTGTCAAGTTAGCTAACGTACACTGTATGTTAGCTAACATACAGTGTGTGTTAGCTAATATACAGTGTATACAGTGTGCTCTTGGCTTCAGGAGTAGATTCCCATGATTCATCGCTTACGTGTAACACACACTGCTCATCCCACCAGTGCCCTCCTCAATGCCCATCACCCGTTTTCCCCTCTCCCCCCCCACCAACCCTCAGTTCGTTCTCTGTGATAAATAACTAAACTTAAAAAAAGAATTCTTAAAGAAACCAGTAAACTAATTTTCAAAGTATTTGCTATATTTTATACACTGACTAATGGTATATAAGATTTCTAGTTATACACATCCTTGACAGCATTTGGTATGGTTAGTCATTTTAACTTTTCACATGTTAATGTCTCTAATAGTAACTAATTGTGTTTTTAATTTACTGTTCCCTAATGATTGTTTTTTATCCTCGTAGATCATATTTCCCCTTACTTTTGCATGACTCTAGACAATGTGTCTGACACTAGACAGTGTAAGTTTTTCCTACTTCTGTGTGATGGATAATTTTTTTATCCCTAAAGTATTCTTGAGCTTTGTTCAAAGATATCATTAAATCTTGAAAATAGTATTCTCCTTTTAAATCTTGTTCTAATACTGTGGTAGGCAGAAGAGAGGAGCATTTAGTCTAGGGTCAATCTCTCTCCACTACCAAGTCAAAACCTTAATTTATGATGAGATTTCCAATATGGCTGGTGATAGCAGGCAATTTTCTGGCACTTTATGAGACCCAGATGTTGTTTTGCTCTAATACTTTCTTGTCGCCCTTTCCACACCCTTGGATAGTTTCCTCCCAGGCATGCACTGATCAATACTTAAATGAATTCTTGAAGGGATTCCCTGAAGATGTCTGGGGTTCTCCTCCTGTGCAGCAATTTTATATCTGATGTATTTTCCTGCAGTTCTGGCCACCATAGCCTGCCTGGGTTTCTTTCTCTATCTTATCAAGTCAGGAGACTTTCTGGCTCTGCTTGAGTTCCTGTTGTCTGAGCCTTGAGCCACAGCCTGGAAATGTCTTCAGGCAGTAAACTGGGGGAAATAATAGGATTTACTTTGTTTCCCACTTTCTCAGCAATCACTCTCCTTCACTGCCTGATGTCCAATGTATTGAGAGTCACTGTTTCATATACTTTGACCAGTCTTTTAGTCGTTTGAGAAGAAGACAGTAAATTTTGCCCCTTTAGTGCATCTTGACCAGAAATGGATGTCATTGTTGTTTTTTAATTATATCATGAAATAGCCTTTTTCCCTATTATAGGGAAGGTTATATTAGAAGCAATATATTAAAAAATTGTTGCAGGACAAATAAAAAAACTCCATTCATTCATTTATTTATTTCTAAATAAGTTCTGAACAAGTTCTGTGTATGAGTGTGCACGTTTCATATGACAAGACAACAGCAGTAATAAACAAAATCAGTATATCATTCAAGATTCTGACAGAAATACCAAGAATATGTTTACACAGGTTTTGGCTGAAATGGTGCAGTTAAAGTCACACAGCTACCAGTAAGTTTTGGCTTTAATTTCATACCACTGCAGCTAAGATCAAGAAGCCAGAACACTGCTTCTGCCCCCCAGAGTTTAGGAAACAGTTTCTGACTCTTTTAAGAATGATGCCACAGCCATCATTTTCTTGGAAAATGAAGCTGGTAATCAGACATTAGGACATGGAGTCCAGTTTCTGCTAACACTCATTGTTTTCAGAGCAAACTTATCTACCCAAAAACATTGATCTGCCTCACTTTCAACTTACAAATCTAATACCCACTTTACATTCAGAACTCTAGCTTTAAGGGTGCCTAAAAAATGCAGTGTTTAGCTTTCCAACCCTAGAAATACAAGGCAAAAGAAAGGTTGTGAATATCATTCAACATCTCCATCATACTCCATCAGTTTGGCTACTCAAGTTCCACTCGTAGCTTACTATATGTAATAAATGTCTGTCTTCACTGTAAGACAAGGCCAAAGAGGAGCCCCAATACACCATCAGTCATGATATCCATCTCAAAGTGATAACCATTCTCTGCTTATTTCGTCAAAATTCTACTTTGATTTTCTGTAAATGGAAAACCAACTTATAAGTTGACTATTAAAAAAATACACCACATATAAAGTATTAGGGAAAAGTAAGAGCAAAGCCTACATCCATAATAAGGAAAAGGAGAAAAATATTCATAGTCACAGTTTTAGGAAATTCATAGGGAAATGTAACTCTTTTATAGCTACATAGGCATTTGTTTTTTTTCAATATATGAAGTTTATTGTCAAATTGGTTTCCATACAATACCCAGTGCTCATCCCAAAAGGTGCCCTCCTCAATACCCATCACCCACCCTCCGCTCCCTCCCACCTGCCATCAACCCTCAGTTTGTTCTCAGTTTCTAAGAGTCTCTTATGCTTTGGCTCTCTTCCACTCTAACCTCTTTTTTTTTTTTTTTTCCTTCCCCTCTCCCATGGGTTTCTGTTAAGTTTCTCAGGATCCACATAAGAGTGAAACCATATGGTATCTGTCTTTCTCTGTATGGCTTATTTCACTTAGCATCACACTCTCCAGTTCCATCCACGTTGCTACAAAGGGCCATATTTCGTTCTTTCTCATTGCCACGTAGTACTCCATTGTGTATATAAACCACAATTTCTTTATCCATTCATCAGTTGATGGACATTTAGGCTCTTTCCATAATTTGGCTATTGTTGAGAGTGCTGCTATGAACACTGGGGTACAAGTGCCCCTATGCATCAGTACTCCTGTATGCCTTGGGTAAATTCCTAGCAGTGCTATTGCTGGGTCATAGGGTAGGTCTATTTTTAATTTTTTGAGGAACCTCCACACTGTTTTCCAGAGTGGCTGCACCAATGTGCATTCCCACCAACAGTGCAAGAGGGTTCCCGTTTCTCCCACATCCTCTCCAGCATCTATAGTCTCCTGATTTGTTCATTTTGGCCACTCTGGCTGGTGTGAAGTGATATCTGAGTGTGGTTTTGATTTGTATTTCCCTGATGAGGAGTGACGTTGAGCATCTTTTCATGTGCCTGTTGGCCATCTGGATGTCTTCTTTAGAGAAGTGTCTATTCATGTTTTCTGCCCATTTCTTCACTGGGTTATTTGTTTTTCAGGTGTGGAGTTTGGTGAGCTCTTTATAGATTTTGGATACTAGCCCTTTGTCCGATATGTCATTTGCAAATATCTTTTCCCACTCCGTTGGTTGTCTTTTAGTTTTGTTGGTTGTTTCCTTTGCTGTGCAGAAGCTTTTTATCTTCATAAGGTCCCAGTAGTTCATTTTTGCTTTTAATTCCCTTGCCTTTGGGGATGTGTCAAGTAAGAAATTGCTACGGCTGAGGTCAGAGAGGTCTTTTCCTGCTTTCTCCTCTAGGGTTTTGATGGTTTCCTGTCTCACATTCAGGTCCTTTATCCATTTTAAGTTTATTTTTGTGAATGGTGTGAGAAAGTGGTCTAGTTTCAATCTTCTCCATGTTGTTGTCCAGTTCTCCCAGCACCATTTGTTAAAGAAACTGTCTTTTTTCCATTGGATGTTCTTTCCTGCTTTGTCAAAGATTAGTTGGTCATACATTTGTGGGTCTAGTTCTGGGGTTTCTATTCTATTCCATTGGTCTATGTGTCTGTTTTCGTGCCAATACCATGCTGTCTTGACGATGACAGCTTTGTAGTAGAGGCTAAACTCTGGGATTGTGATGGCTACATAGGCATTTGAAAGGAAGAGAGAACATGGTCATTAACATCAACATTTCGGTACACAGGGCTACACTTGGTATTTACGTTCTTCTTCTTTTACCACATATTCCATGTCACTTTTCCTTCAGCCAGCATCTCAGCACTTCAACTTTTATTGCTTGGTACAAGTTTTGAGTACTGAGTGTTTCTCTTCTTTCTATTATTACAGGTTACGAAGGAGTTGGGCAATTTACCTGAGCATCTTCTGTTTTCAAACGCATTCCTGCCTACCTACTCCTTCTTGATAGCCAGAATTAAGCATCTCAGCATAATAAGCATTTCTTCTTGTTGATTTAATGGCATAGAGTGGCGTGATGGCTGTATGGAAACAATGTTTTGTTATCTGAGTGAATTAATTTGTTGTTATTATTGTAAAATGAATTAGTTATTCAAAAGCAATGTGCATAACAGTGAATTAGAAAATCTACAATTTATAGTGCTTAGAGAAGTGTTATGGTCAGAGATGGCACATCCATATCCAGCATAATTTTTATCTGGTGAAAAAAGTTGCTTACTTAGCAAAGACGGGGGTCAAACAATCAGAATTTCACTAGGTGATTTCCCAATCTTCCAAGGAAATGGTGTTTTATCAAGTAATAACAGTATTCTCTGCAGTTATGAGACAGCGCCCCACCAATGGCAGTGGTTAATTTAGCCTTTGTAAGGTGAAGTCCCTGCTATTTGGTAAAGGGATGATCTCTGTCTTAATTGCTTTGTGAGCCTATTGATCAGGTTTTATGGTAATTAGTGAAAGAAGCTGACCAGGATGGGTAAGCTTGTCCCTCTGATAATTGAGTGTCTCCTCTATAGCACATACTGTTTTGTCAGCGTTCACATAAGAAACAGATATGCTCTCACTGATTCTTGTTCTGAAATTTCTATACCTATGATTCTTCTCCAAATTCCTTTATGAGGACTACAGCAACTGTTTTTGTTGTTGTTGTTGTTGTTGTTTTGTTTTGTTTTGTTTTGTTTTTAATTCCTCTTCTTGCCATATGGTTAGCCATTGCTCATAAATCGTTGAAGATTTGTACCTTTGGTACTTTTTTTCTTTAGGAAAAATATACTTCTAGATATACTGTTCAAAGTCTGTTCACATGGGGGATTGATCTTTTCCACTAGCCTTCAGGTCCATCCTTGAGTGTGTAAGCAAAATGAAGTAACATTTCACTTCTAGCAGGAGCCAGTCAATGAGACAAAGCAAACTGTGAATCAGACATGAATTTGATTTCCTGAGTTGACCGCTCATCATGATCTCTTCGTGGATCCATAGATGTGTACAAAATATTAGTGGCTTTAGGACATATAGTCAGGCCTCCCTCACTTGTACCACTTCTAACTTGAAGGAGTCCTGCTGCACAAGTGTAGGAAGCCAAGACTATTTTTTTTTTTTAATTTAAAAAAAAAAATTTTTTTTTTCAACGTTTATTTGTTTTTGGGACAGAGAGACAGAGCATGAACGGGGGAGGAGCAGAGAGAGAGGGAGACACAGAATCGGAAACAGGCTCCAGGCTCTGAGCCATCAGCCCAGAGCCTGATGCGGGGCTCGAACTCACGGACCGCGAGATCGTGACCTGGCTGAAGTCGGACGCTTAACCGACTGCGCCACCCAGGCGCCCCGCCAAGACTATTTTTGACAAGAAGAATGGTTCTTAGCATAGCTTCCTTTCATAAGCTAGTGGTCTGTATGTGCTTCTCTGATTGAAGATTTCTTCATGTTCTGACCAGAATCCTTATCCAACAGAGAAAAATCAATCCTCTTTTGGATCTGCTGGATCAGCAGCAGCATTCACACAGCAGTGTGAACAACAACAAGGACAGCAGCTAAACTTTCTCTTATCCTTTATTATTTGATTCATGAGTTAAAATACTCAACCAAGTATTCTATGTGATCTCTAAAATCTAAATAGATTGAATAAACATCATGTGTTCTATTTGCTAAGAAAGCCATGTCTTGTAACAGATAATCCCAAAATCTCGATGAGAAAAATAAAGCCATAGGAACGAAGAAACAAAAACTGTTAATAATCATAGGGTGTATGAGTTCATGGATACAACATCCAAAACAATGAAATTAATAATAATTAATAATTATTAGAATTAGCAAGTGATTCATAGGATGGCTAGATATACATTAATACACATATATATGTCTTATTTTATTTTTTAAAGTGTATTTATTTCTTTTGAGAGAGAGTGACAGAAGGTATGAGTGGGGTAGGGGGAGAGAGAGAGAGAGAGAGAGAGAGCGAATGAATCCCAAGCAGGCTCCACATTGTTAGAGCAGAGCCTGATGCGGGGCTCGGACTTATGAACCATGAGATCATGACATGAGTCAAAATCAAGATTTGGATGCTTAACCAACTGAGCCACCCAGGTGCCCCAAAATGTTTTATTTTAAAATAAAAGTAACAAATAGTTTTCATTTCCTGATTCTAAAATATATATGGAAATCAACTGCCCAGTCATGGTCAAATGCTACTGAAGAAGGAAAACATGGGAGAAGACATACACCGTCAGATGTAAAGACTTATAGAAAAAAATGGTATTATCTCAGGAGTTAACAACGTAACGAATGGGGCAGAAGAACAAGTCCAAGAATAGACATACACATATACAGAAGCTTCATATGTACATTGTGGCTTTCCAGGTAGTAGGAGGACAGAAATTTTAATAATTGGTAGTAGGAAATCTGTCTATCCATATAAAGAAAAGAAATGAAATTGGACCTCTACATCACACAACTAAAAGGGAGTCAATGCTAGGTAAATTGAAGACCTAACTGTGAAAGTCAAATATATAAAGCCTTTAAAAGATAATATAGGAGACAACCTTCATGACCTTGAAGAAGAGAATGATTTTTAGGATAAAACACAAAGGAGCTAATTCAAGGACAACATTGACATGTTGTATATATGTTAAAATTAAGAATTCAAAAAAGTTGTGATGGGCGCCTGGGTGGCTCAGTTGGTTAAGCATCCAACTTTGGCTCTGGTCATGATCTTGTGGTTCATGAGTTTGAGCCTGGCATCAGGCTGTGTGCTGACAGCTCAGAGCCTGAAGCCTGCTTTGAATTCTGTGTCTTCCCTCTCTCTCTGTCCCTCCCCACTCACGCTCTGCCTCTCTCTCTCTCTCTCTCTCTCTCTCAAAAATAAACACTAAAAAAGATTTTTTTTAAGTTGTGAAAAGATAATCTAAAGAATGGTGACTATATAGAATATATAAAGAACTTCACAAATCAATGATATAAATTTAAAAAGGCAAATAAATAAATGGGGACTTTACTAAAGATGGACTCCAAATGGACAATGAATGTGTGAAAAGGCACTCAATGTCTTTAGTAACCAGGCAAAAGCAAATAAAAGCCACACTATGATGTTCCTGCATCACAGATTGGCTGGCTAACACAAAGTCTAGCCAATATCAGTATTAGTGAGGGTGTGGATCCGTGAGAAGTCTCATACACTACTGGATATCATGATAATCAGACAAAACTTTTGGGGAACATGTTGGCAACTTCTACTAAAGTTCACCATATGCATATCCCACAATTTAGCAATTCTACTTGCAGCTGTAGACCCTAAAAAAAACAAGTGCATATCTAGTCCAGAAAACATGCATGGGAATATGCATAGAATCATCATTTCAAATTGCCAGAAATTGGACACAACCTAAATGTTTGTCAACATTAGAATAAATGAATAAAGTGTGGTATAAACACAATGGAATATAGAAAGCAATAAAAACTGATGAACCCTACCTATAGACCATTGAAAGGATCTTGAACACTTAAAAAGGTAAAGAAAAACAAAACAACAACAAAAAACATATATAAGACAGAAAAGAAGGTAAAAGATGTCAAGAGATAAACATATATATGTTCTTGGGAACTCCTAAGGAATTTTTTTCTTTGTTACTTTTTGTCTGTCAGGGTATTGAACATAAATCATAAGGACTGTATAATCCGAGGAGTATAGGTTTTAAAGATACTGTTATCACACTGAAATCTAACAAGCAGATTTAATTCTGCTATATTTCACCTTAATCAATAATTGGCCAAAATATTTTATCCAGTGAGGTGTAAAATAAATTTTCATTAAGCTTATAAAGAAAAGGAGGAGAAAATGAGACTAAACTGTCATTTCACAGCAAGAAGATGCTTACTTTTAATATTTCTGCTAAGGAAGATATGGTTGAAAGCAAATGTTTTTATTTACTCTTTGGTTCTCAATTTTTTTTCTCTCTCAAATCTGAAGAGGTTCGTACTCATAGACATTTCCAAGATCAACAAACTATTAAGTGAATAATACTTTGTGGTGTTATTGCAAATGCTAATGTAATGTCTTCTCTCAGCCCATTTTTAACAGAATAAAGTCACAGGAAGCTCCTGCTGAAGAGACAGCAGTAGATGTGGTCTTAAAACTCATAAATCCACTCTCTATGGCCATGGTGAATAAAGTGAGGGTGAATGGCTGAGAGTAGAGCCTTTAATCCATAAACTGGCCTGAATTTATGGAGAGGCCTACTGAGAAAGATAACGCGAGTCAAACTCTCATCTTGGGGAACATCCGTAGCATCTGGGATTTAAATAATGCGCTCTGAGGAAAGATGGGGGTGAGCTGAAGTTATTACAGCCTCTAATGGGGATTTTAATCTTTCTGACTCCTTAGGTTCTTGGCAATGTTTTTCTAATATTATCCATATACTTTTAAACCCATCTAGTGTGAATTTATACCTCAACCTCATTTATGCTTTTGGCTTTGTGCTCCCCCTTGGTGGCGGCCACATCTTATAGCGTTCTAAAGATGCAGATCAATTCACTAAATTTCTCTAATTCTCAGACTGTTGATTTTTCTCAATATTGTTTTTCTTTTTCTTTATTTTGTTCTTTATTCTACTGTATATTGTTTATCATAAGCCCATGATTTCTTTTTTGGGCCTGGGAAAACTATATGGGAAGCATGATAATCATTGATATGCCCTATTACTTCTAAATTTTCAGGACTGGATCTGAATATGCACAGTAAGGTAATTTAATCATAATTTAACCAATTTAAACATATGAAATATGCCAAGACCTCAGAGTTCTAGAGGGCAATGTGAATCACTTATTTATGGGTAAATCAAACTAAGACCTGCACAGGAATTTTGAGTAAAGTGAAGCCAGGACATGGACAAGGATGCAAGTAGAAGAGGATGAAGTTTCATGTTCATTGTAAAAGTCTAGACATAATGGCAGACGAAGACTGAGGATGTATGGGATGGCTGCTTTTCAAAGCTTCTGTGGACAATTTCAATTGTATTCTAGTCTCTGAAGCCTGTTTCTGTGTTATCACTGACTTTCCATGAAGTCCAACCAGAGAAATATTAATCCAGGTTTCTTATTCTCTACTTTTATGGTACATATTTTTTTTTCCTTTTTCTTTTCTTTTTTCTTTTTCTTTTCCTTTTTCTTTCCATTTCCTTTCCTAACTTTCCTTTCCTTCCTCTTTCCTTTCCTTTCTTTCCTTTCCTTTCCTTTCCTTTCCTTTCCTTTCCTTTCCTTCCCTCCTCTTCCTTCCTTCCTTCCTTCCTTCCTTCCTTCCTTCCTTCTTTCCTTCCTTCCTCCATCCCTCACTCCCTCCTCTTTCTTTCTTTCAGATTTGTTTTTCAGATCGTACATGCTCTCTAGAAATTCGTAAATTTACACCAAGGAGGAATGCTTTCTTGGCAAAGAATAGCTTTCTGAAGGAAGGACTACAAAAACCTTGATAAGGCTTTTTATAATACATCTTAACCTAAATACTGGAAAAGTAGGGAACATATTTAGGGTAAAATATTTACACAAGAGCATAGCTTTACATTTAATTATTTCTGTATATTTAATGGCAATGCAATTCAATAGAATATAGAGAAAATATTAAAGTTTATAAAAATTGCAATTTAAACTTTTTTGAGAATTGCTTCAGTCTTTCATCAATAAGAAGGACTTTGGGGGGGCGCCTGGGTGGCGCAGTCGGTTAAGCGTCCGACTTCAGCCAGGTCACGATCTCGCGGTCCGTGAGTTCGAGCCCCACGTCAGGCTCTGGGCTGATGGCTCGGAGCCTGGAGCCTGTTTCCGATTCTGTGTCTCCCTCTCTCTCTGCCCCTCCCCCATTCATGCTCTGTCTCTGTCTGTCCCATAAATAAATAAAAACGTCGAAAAAAAAAAATTAAAAAAAAAAAAAAAAAAAAAAAAAAAGAAGGACTTTGGGGGCAACTGGGTGACTCAGTCAGTAAAGTGTCCGACTCTTGGTTTTAGCTTAGGTCATGATCTCATGGTTTTTGGGTTCAAGCCCTGCATTGGGCTTTGTGTTCACAGCATGGAACCTGCTTGGGATTCTTTCTCTCTCTCCCTCTCTCTCTGCCTTCACCCTGCTTGCACGGATGCTTGCTCTCTCTCTCTCTGAAAAATAAATAATATTTAAGAAAAAAAAAAGACTTTGCTTTGTAGGTAACATTTATTCTGTGACTCTCAGTTCTTTTATAGCATCAGGCAGTGAGTGTATGAGATCATGAATAAATACTTTTAAGTTCAACTACTTTGCACCATTTCCCCATTAATTAAAAACAATTTCTCTTCAAACACATTTGTATTTCTAATATATTTTATTTCAAAGTTGGGGAACTTACATTATTTTTCTGCAACTTTAACTTACTAATTACTTTTTCTCTTCCAAATTAAGAAAATAGAATACACTTCTAACTTCTAAACACAATGTAGAAAGTTGGACAAAATGTGACTCTCACCCCAGTAATAAGAAGAAGTGAGATAATCTACAAACTTTGAACAATTGTAAACTCATCAGAAAGCTAACATTGTAGGAATAACGTGGTCTAAAATGTCAGGAACATAGGAATTTCCAAGAAGATTTGAGCAATCCTCTTTACACAAACAAAAGGATAAGAGAAATTCACTAAAATGCCTAACAAAGTGCCAAAGGCTAAATGTGGGCTAGGAGTACAGGAAAATACCTGTGTAACTTCAGACGCAAGGAGAGCTCACATGTACTTGAAGTTCTCCATAGATCTCCACCTGGCCTGAATGAGAAAGGTTGGGGACATGGAGGGAAAAATGAGAAAAACATCCACAGTACACACTTAAAAAGCAGATAATGTCTGTGGAAAAGATAGAAAGCCCTGCCCAAATCTCTTCTTTTCAGAACAAAAGCTTTGGGGCGTCTGGGTGGCCTAGTCAGTTGAGTGCCCAGCTTCGGCTCAGGCCATGATCTCGAGGTTCATGAGTTCAGGCCCCACACTGGGCTCTCTGTTGTCAGCCTTCTTTGGATCCTCTGTCCCCCTCTCTCTTTCTGCCCCTCCCCCACTCATGCTCTGGCTCTCTCAAAAATAAATGAACATTAAAAAAGAAAAACAGCAGCTTTAACCCACTGAGGAAAAGACAACAAACCATTTTGCCCCCGGGCACAAGTGGCGCCCTACTGTAGAAAGGCTACCTAACACTGGGGAGGGTGGGAAACCTGAGAAAGCCCCATCCCTGAGACCGAGTGTCACAAGGCTGTCTTTGAAGATGGCCTTAGCTATCCCCCATTCCCTGTGTCCATCAGCTGGTTAGCAAGCACTGAGTAACATGAATTGCTGTCTGTCACTGGGAGGAGGACTGGTAAAATCCTAGAGCGACCCTCTTCCAGGCTCAGGAGCACAATAAAACCATCACTTGAGGTAAACGTGAAACCTGGAGTAAAACTCCAGCATATCAGCCTCTATCCTCAGTATTAGTTTATTCTGGTATAAATGAAAGCTTCTGGTCCATTGAAAGTCACCATCACAATAAAACTTAAGCCCAGTTTAAACACTAACAAGATTCACCCAATACTCACATTAAAGAATAGCAGAAGAGACATAACCGTCTCCAGGCTAAACTAATATTTATTTCAGACCCAACTGTCTTGCACATCATTAATCATCAGAGAAATATAAATTAAAACTGCAATTCTAATAAATGGCCACTAATACAGCAAATATTAACAAGAAGGATTGAGACTAATGAGGCCAATGTTGTAAGGCAAATGGCTTCGTCAGAAATAACTGGTAAGGATGTAAATTAATTAATTAAATTAACAAAATTGTAGCCTTACTAATGTGAGTTTTCTCCTTGGTGAATTGTAGGTACAGACTATACCAGGTGGAGTTGTACACAAAGGAAAGTTTGCTAGCAGCAAATAAGGAGATCAAGGGGAATAATATCCAAAGCTGTGACTCTCAGAGCAAGGAGGAATAGGTTGCTTTTTATTTAGAGTTAGGTGGATATTCAGAAAGGGGAGTTTTGTCATCTTGTGTAGAGGTAGGCATAAGGTCACCCATGTGTCTTAAGGAAACATTCCTATGCACATATTATATACTATGTTCATGAAGTTTGTGCTCCTCCTCAAGCAGAGGTTTTAACATTATAATGAGGTAGAGGTAACTGTCCCTCACTCCATGGTCTATCTGTGTTGGCGTAGTTGGTGGTTGAGCTCAAACTGGTCTGGGTGGTCTGAGTTGCCAGAGTTCTTCCTCTGGGGAGTTGTTATTGCTGAGGGTGGGGGGAGGGTAGCTCCCATTCCATCACTGGATACTTTGCCCATTGGGTCTTTTGCCTGAGTTAAAGGATAAACTGGAAACAAGAACTTAAAAATGTGGGACAAAGTTCAGTGGGTACATGCAGGTGGCAGAAAAGGTCAGGTCTTGGGGTCTTACTGGTGTGGTGACAAAATCAATTTGAATGCTATTTGGAAATATTTACAAAAACTAAACTGTGACTCAGTAATTATATGCCCAAGGAAATTGTGTACATATTTATACCAAAAGACATATATGAGAATGTTCATAGCAGTATTATTAACAAAAATGCAAACTGGAAACAACAAAACTTTCTATAGTTTGATGGATAAATGTATTATCTTCATGGAGTCAGTACTACACATCAATAAAATGAAGGAATTACAAGTAGATGAATCACTGAGGATGGTCTCACAAACATAATTTTATCTGAAAGAAGGCAACACAAAAGTATATACAGTAAGATTTCACTCATACTAATATTGAAAGATGATAAAATTAGTTCATGGTGATTGAAATCAAATCAGCACTTCCTCCTGGGTGATGATTATGAGCCGTGATGGACATTTCTGGGTAGCATCTGGTTAGTGTTCTATATCTCATTTTATGCTATAGTTACGTTTCACAATTCACCCAGCTGTATTATTGTGACCGATGAAAATTTTTATAAATAAACAAGGTACCTAATCCATTACAAAGATTCAATCCATCTCCACTGAAAAACAGAATAAGTAAAGACACTTTGAAAGAAAGCAGGTGTTGGAAGATCAGGCCTTCAAGGATGGGGGCCGTGAGAACCATGTCCCCTGGCAAGCAGGAGTTTATTGCCGACAGTGTTTATAAGTGCCAGCTTGTCACAATAATTGAAAGCAGACTGAATTTTAACTAGTATATTATTGTTGTTGAGTCTCTACAAACAATGCACTCCCTTATTGTCTACAGTCATGACGTACTATCTTCCCGGCCCCCTTCAGTATACCACCACTTTGAACAAAAAGCAAGCAGGAATCACAATTTCAAAATCAAGCAACATATTATTCTAAGCAATAAGGTAATCATTTATATTGACAAATGTGTATTGATTAATACACACTTATATTGTAATGATCAAAGTTTGTAATGATTATGAAAATACACATATTTTGAAGTGCATTTTTCAAAATACATAATGTAAAATTATATCCATTTGAAATCAACAAGAATTTATTAAAGGCTGCTTTGTGTCAGGCCCTCTTCTAGGCACTTTGAAGACATCGGTCACTAAAAGGTTAAAACTCTCTGTGCATGTGCAGCTTTTATTCTAGTAGATAAAACAAACAAACCAATTCAGCAATAATTACACTTGGAAATATTCACACATCATTTTCAAAAGCTGCTAGATTAATGAGACAGATAAAAACAAAAGTAAAGAAGACTTGAATTATGTGATTAACAAGTTTAAACCACATGTTGAATGTTATACACTAAAATCATAAATACATTCTTATATAGTATACATAAAATATGTACAATGAAGTCATTATGTATTAGTCTACCATGGAAGCCACAATTATCAACCTATTACAAAAAAAAATATGTTAATATGGACAATAATTTTTTACTTCAGTGAATGTAATGTAGAAATCAAGAAAACAGGAGCACCTTGGTGGCTCAGTAGGTTGAGCGTTTGACTCTTGATTTCGAATCAGGTCATGATCCCAGGGTCGTGGGATTGAGCTCCACATTGTTGGGCTGTGCAATTATCATGGAGCCTTCTTAAAATTCTCTCCCTTTCCCTCTGTCCCTCTCCCCCACTCTCTCTTTCTAAAAAAAAAATATGTGTACATATATATATATACACACACACACACGCAAATATATATGCATAGGTAAAAAGTTCAGTATATCTGAAAACAAAACAACATAGTTAAATAGCTTTTAGATTAAAGATAAAAGCTTGGGGGTGCCCAGGTGGCTCAGTCGGTTAAGCATCTGACTCTGGATTTGGTTCAGGTCTTGATTTGGTTCAGGGCTCTGTGATAACAGCATGGAGCCTGCTTAGGATTCTCTTTCTCTACCTTTCTCTCTGCCCAAACTTCCTTGCTTGTGCTCTTTCTCAAAATAAAAGTTAAAAAAAAAGCTAAAAGTTTGGTCTCCCACTCTACTCTTTGGAAGGTAAGTGATAGAGGGTGACTGTCATGCATCCTTCCTCCCTGGGTGAGATTTTCTCAGTTCTGCTCCTCCTTCTGCCCTTCCAAGACTGTTACCTCGCATGCTGGGGAGTCCTCAGGAGCTCCAGTGCATCTCTGTCATTGCTCTCTTTGCTCTTGCCTTCAATCGGCTTGTGCTGATGCCCTGCAATCAGAAAGACTTCTTGCACCTGGGGACATCTCTCCTAGGTCTTCTGCCCTGCCCACCCCTCTTGTAAGTGGTATAAGTCCTTGGAAAATAGTGGGTGCATGAATGCTGTCTGGGGTTGGGACTTGGACTCCTCATAATTCTAGCCATCAAGTCCTTCCAGTGACATTTAAAGATTTGTTAAAAATTTGTCTAGTTTCTCCACAATTCTCAGAATAGCAGATTCCTGCTCACCCAGGTTTTTTTTTTTTTTTTTTTTTTTTTTTTTTTTTTTTTTTTTTGTACAGTGCTGAAAGCTACTGGACATTTTGTCCCATAAGAATGGCTAGCCATTTTTTGGAAGTTAATTCACATTTCTTTACATCCCCAGCTCTTTGATGGGTTTTGAAATACACTGTGATTCTGTGGCTCATTTGGCTTGTTCTCATATTTTAGGGAGGAAAAATGATCTACCGACAATTTCTACACCCTACACAGCAGCATTCCATATGATTTTAAACTAATGACTACAAACTACATGACTACAAGGTAATAATTGGATTGCAAACAGAGAATATTATCTAAATCTGAAACCAGTCATTGTCTTTAATTGGTTCAGCTTGGAAGTATTTTCACACCTGGTCTCCTCTCAGAGATGGCGTCCAGTTATTTCTACCACACTGTTCTAGCTACTCATCCATCACATTCAACCAAACTCAAATTCCACTGGGTGTCTGTCTTGGCATGTACCTCCACCCATTATGGTTCTCCTTGTATTCTGGAGTCAGCAGAGTGGCTTCCATCCTGCTGCTGATGGTCCCCCATGCCCCCTCCTCTCTGTTTTATGTAAACTCATTGTCCTTCATATTTCACCTCATTCTAGAATATTTTCCTCTTGCCTCTTAAGTTACCTTGGACATACCTCCCTCTGCTATATAATCACGTTCTTTGCAGTTTCTGAAGATTTCTTACTGTGCTGTTTCTTATGAGAAGTGTTGCAGATGGTGCGTCACCATTTTTCTTCCTCAAAATTACTTCTTTCCTAAACATGACATTTTTGTTTTTAGGAAAAAATAGCCCATTTGGAGCCCATACATCCCTGCATTAATCTGGTGCCAGTTCATGTTCCCCACCTTTGTGATCTGAGAAACTTCAGTAAATAAGTGCCTTTCTCATAGAAAGGATCATGTACTGGCCCCTGAATCCTCTAACCCACTGATTTTCACCTCCACTCCATTAATCTCATTCCGTGACTCTACCCTGCATCCTACCGTCATCTTGAACAGCTCTGCCTCTGAATTAAACATCCAGATATCTGACAGCAGTCCTTTCAGCTCTCATTAATTCCCATATTTACTTACCCTAATGAATTCATTACCTTCCCATTTGGTCCCTATTTATTCTCAATTATTTTCTATGCTTATTCTCCCTTCTAATAATCTAGAGAGACCATAGAAGAAGACTTTAATTTCTTTCTCAAGACTCCTCCCATTCAACACTTCTACATCCTTTTCTTAAAATTGCTTTACATTTCCTCTTGTGAAAAACCCTAAGTTGAACTAAGCATGTCCTCCTATTTCATTTACCTTCAGAAACTGATAATAAATGTAACACTGTAGAAAGTTGTTTATAAGTATCATTTTTATTAACAAATTTTCACTTGACTCTGATGTACTTGTGAATTTAATATTTTCATGATAACTTGATTAACAGTTCGCAATACATTTATTTTAATGATAGATCCTAGTAGAGTAACATAGAATGTAAATCTGGAGCTACAAAGTTTTATCATTTTTTACTTTTTTTAATGTATCTGTATACTGTATAGTAATTACATTCAATACACTGGATATATTGAGAAATATTACATTAAACTATTTTTGGCCCTGATAACAGGTGTCACATTTTTATTTTATTTTTTTTTTTCAAGAGAGAGAGAGAGCGAGAGAGCAGGGGAGGGGCAGAGAGAGAGAAGAGAGGGAATCCCAAGCAGGCCCCATGCTGTCAGCACAAACCCTGATTGGGGCCTGAACTCAGGAACCATGAGATCATGACCTGAGCGGAAATCAAGAGTCAAATGCTTAACTTATTGAGTCACCCAGGCGCCCCCTGCTGCTATATTTTAAATGAAATGTTTTCCAGCTATTATTTTAATCTTGATCATATGTTTTTCACATTCAGGAGGAAGTATTTATATAGATTGAAAAGAATGATTTTTGAAATAATGAAAAGCAAAACACCCTCGATTTTGCTTATGTATAGCACACAGGATATTAAAATAAATAAAAATATCTGAATTTTTAATTATTATAAAACTAATTTGGAAATGATAGTGCTATTGAATACCTGCAGTACATTGGAAGTCGAATATCAACAGGCTAAATTTGGAACCACTTGATGAAATACATGGCAAGTAATTCTTGACCTACTTGAATTGCTTACGTTTTAATATTTGAGTTAAGTTGTAAATTGGTCAAAATATGTGAATTAATAAATGTTCATACGATTTGACATGCAAACCCTGACCTTAGCTGGAATTAGGGGGCTGATAGAAAGCTACTGTGCCAGAACTTGCTGCAGGGGACAAAATGGTAGTGATTAGTAGACATGCTCTTCAGTTAATCATTGAAACAAAAGTTAAATGTTTATAAGTGACGTTTATAATGAATTTCAGGATCGAAAACAGTTAGATGTGGTAGTAAATGAGAAAGACACTTGTGTTTTGGAGCATCACTCTTCCCAATGCTTTTAGTCTTTAATGATCTATGGCCATAGTCCAAATGTGTTCACATTTGGTACAGTCCCTAATTTGAGGATCCTTGAAGGTCACTAAAGACGCACGTGGGTCATATACAGAAATGTTAGATTAGAAAAAAGAAGAAGAACAAACTATCAACAGGAACTTGACTTTTACCTTTGGTAGTTTTTGCACACTACCACATTTTCCAACCAATGGCTCCTATAAGCAAGTGACTCTGCACAACAGAGATTATAGATGTGTTTTTAAAAATTGGGATGAAAACTTATATTCAACGTAAAGGAACTGAGGGCCAAAGATGAGTAGGGAAAATATTTGACCTGTGACTTGACCAAAAGCATCATAGCATTTTCAACTTTGGAATAGATAGTGTATAGGATTTCTTTTAGTCTTCAAAATACTCTTACTAGATTTTCTAGAAGTGATAGTAATAGCATTGCAGTAAAGATTTTAAAATATGTCCTCTTTTGTGTCTTCTGGGGCAAATAAGTGTATCTATTACTGATAGTGTATATATATATTATTATTATCATTATATCCTTGCACATAAGGACATTCCTTTGCATTCTCCATGTCTGCTATTGCATTAGTTATCTATTACAATATAATAATTGTCCTAAAATCTAGTTACTTAAAGCAATAAACATTTCTCACAATTTTTCTGGGTTAGGAATCCAGGGACAACCTACTTGGAACCTCTGGCTCAGAGTGTCTGTAATCAAGATTATCACCTGGAACTACAGTCATCTTAGTCCTCAACTAGGAATGGATCTGCTTCCAAACTTACTCTTGTCATTGTTGATAGGACTCAGTTCCTCTGGGTTATTGGACGAGGGTCTGTGCTCCTTGCTGTTTGTTGGATGAAATCCGGACTCTGTTCTTTGCATGTGAGCCTCATGAGAGACATTACAATGACATAAATACCAGGGAGAAGAGATTATGGGGAGCCATTTCTGAAGCTGTCTACTGCAATCACCTTATTCAGGTTCTGTAACATAACTGAAAGTGAAGAAAGCAGGAAGTATTAGATTTATTACAATTGCTCAAAATAATGTTGTCTTCGTGGAGGAAAGAAAGGCTAAAAATTATCCAAGCCCAAAAAAAAAAAAAAACAAAAAAAAAACCCCAAAACAAAAACAAACCACAAAACAAAACAAAACAAAACAAAACAAAGCAAAACAAAACGAAAGAAAAAGTAAGAACAAGTATAAGAGTAGATAATTATAGTAGGGGCACCTGAGTGGCTCAGTTGGTTGAGGGTCAGGCTCTGAGCTGACAGTACAGAGCCTGCATGGGATTCTCTCTCTCACTCTCTCTCTGCCCCATCCCCACTCTGTCTCTCTCTCTTTCTCTCCCTCTCAAGATAAATAAATGAATTTAAAAAAAAATAAAGTAGGGGTCCTGGGTGGCTCAGTCGGTTAAGCGTCTGACTTTGGCTCAGGTCATGATCTCACGGTTCGTGGGTTCGAGCCCCGTGTCGGGCTCTGTGCTGACAGCTCAGAGCCTGGAGCCTGCTTTGGATTTTGTGTCTCCCTCTCTCTCTCTGCCCCTCCCCTGTTCGCTCTCTCTCTCTCTCTCTCTCTCTCTCTCAAAAATGAATAAACATTAAAAATTTTGAGGCAAAAACAAAAAAAGTGCAAAAAATTATAATTTAATCTTCAAAACCAGTTTTCTCTAAAATGATGCTCTGGGACTCCTACTAAAACATTCACTATTAACACAGCCTGTCATTCTTGCTGTCTGAGTTGTTCATATAACCTTAAGTGCTGTTGACTATGG
Source organism: Puma concolor (assembly GCF_028749965.1). Classification (NCBI taxonomy): domain Eukaryota; kingdom Metazoa; phylum Chordata; class Mammalia; order Carnivora; family Felidae; genus Puma; species Puma concolor. Next base: position 23,314,894 of record NC_141683.1, read on the forward strand.
CAACATTTTCTCTTCAAAAAATTTTGAGTCAAGTTTTGTAGAGTATCCACCAATTCCCTGTAAATCAGGAGTGTATCATATACTCTGTGTCACTTATATTTTATTGGTTCTGAGTAAACACTCATTATAAAAGAAGACTGCTAAACATTTACTTGCATTTTAGGCATTCAAAGTTAGCGGAATATGTGACTACTAATTTGAGAATTCATAGGGTTAACTGTAGAGACAAGAAGTATATAATAGGAAAAAGTATATATAAAGTTTCAAAGCAACATAAAAGTAGGTGTCAACATGTAATAAATTAAATGTCTTTAATAATGTGAAGTAGGAAAAAATAGCATTAGGTGGGCAGCTGATATTATGTATTTAGAGTATTTACTTTCATCAAATAAAGATAATTATTTGGCTGGATTTACCTCAATATTCAATGGAAATAATGTAAAGTATTTCTTTGAATGCCTTTACAGAGCCAAAGATGTTTGGTTAAAAAAAATGACAAGCAAATAAACATACAAATACATACATACATACTCTCATATATACATGCATATACAGACACATGCACAAATGAGTGAAATTTAATTAGTGAAATTTAATTAGTGAAATTAATGAATTAGTGAAAACCTGAAATATTAGCTCCAACTTTACTAATTTTATAAGGTAAGAGAAAAAAATCCAGAAAAAAATAGAGTATCTCTGGGTTTTGGCAAGTCTAAAAGCAATATATGGATAAATGTTATTTTTTCTTTACTTATTTCTATTTTTCCTAGTTTTAGCAATGCATATGCCTCTCTCTTATTTAGAGAAAAGTCATATTATTTTTAAATGCAACAAAAATAAGTAATAATAAGTAATAAATAAAAGGAGATGTCAATATCTTTTCTTTTTTTTTTTTTAATGTTTATTTACTTCTGAGAGAGAGAGAGAGAGAGAGAGAGAGCACAAGCAGGGGAGGGGAGGGAGAGAGAAAGACAGAGAGACACAGAATCTGAAGTAGGCTCCAGGCTCTGAGATATCAGCACAGAGCCCCACAAGGGGCTCGAACCCAAACCGTGAGATCAGGAACTGAGCTGAAGTCAGACGCTTAACCGACTGAGCCACCCAGGCGCCCCTCAGTATCTCTTTTCACATGTGGCTTGAAAAAGTTTCCTAAGCAATATATTGCTTTCATAGTATAAATTGAGAAATGCCCTTTATAATGTATTTTGTCACTCAGGATTTTTCTGTTTTGTGCATGTGTCTCTTATCCATAGTCTTCTATTTGGTTGCATTCCACTGCATATGTTCAATTTAGCTTAGTTTTACACCATCTTCATTTCTATATGTGAAGAGCAATAGTGAAGGCAAAGTTCTTACCATAGATAACTTTTCCCTCTGAAAAAAAGGTTAAAATATTCTGTATATTTCTTGTTTCTTCTATTTTTAAACTGTTCTCTATTCACAATGATTCTTACATCAGCCAGAAAGGGCAAACTTCAGCTATGATTTACTATCTTCTGATTTCTGACAGGCTTTGTTTATCCACAAAAGGACTGGTTTTACATATGCATTTACAGGCTGTCTTACTGTGTCTCCTGAAATGCTAACCTCATCAAGGAGGGGTTGACACTTCTCTCTCCATCAGCATGAAGACTTCTTTTTGCTCCCATTGGTGCTGCCCTTGCCCTTGTTTTTGCAAAAGTTATGTGTCTTTTCTTTCTACTATAGAAAATCCATTTACCATAATATCATTTTAATGCTTAAATCCAGTATTGACACAGATATAAGGCAAAAAAGAATAGAATATATTTCACAATAAGCATGCCCGCATCCTGATTCCACCATTCACTAGTGATGTAACTTTAGATACGTGTTTGAAAACTCTGTTTTAATGGTGGCCAACTCAAGATGGCCCAAGAGTATGATCATATTGAAGGACTGAGACAAAACAAATTACTAACCAACATAACAAAACAACTGGCAATTTTTCACAACCAAATGCCCACCCAGACAATATAATGGCTAAGAGCAATCCTACAAATGAGTTAAATATTAATGATTAAGAGGAACAAAGTATCACCCTAACTAACTCCAGGCAATAATGATAATGTATTGGTAACAAATTTCTTTTCACCCAAATTATGGGAATTGAATATATTTGCTATGTACATACATATTAGAAATTATGTGCCCTTTTAAATAATTCCTTTGTGGACCACATTTTAGAATACTAACCCACTACCTTCAGCCATGAGTTAATATTAATGCATGCCAAAACAAACTTTAGTAACTCTAATAAGCTTTCACTTTTATGTGCAAATTAAAAACATGCAAAATTTTTAAACAATTATCCCATGAAAAACAAAAAGAGGCCTTGAGTTTTTAAATTAGTTTCTAACTAAGCACAGAGTTTCCATTAGTCTGGTTATATAGCACACAGCATATGTTGGTAAATGTGGTTTTATCTTTATTTTATTTTATTTTTTTAAATTTTTTTTAACGTTTATTCATTTTTGAGACAGAGAGAGATAGAGCACGAATGGGGGAAGGTCAGAGAGAAAGGGAGACACAGAATCTGAAACAGGCTCCAGGCTCTGAGCTGTCAGCACAGAGCCCGACGCGGGGCTCGAACTCACGGACCGCGAGATCATGACCTGAGCCGAAGTCGGACGCCCAACCGACTGAGCCACCCAGGCGCCCCGGTAAATGTGGTTTTAAAAAAATTATTAAATTTATACTTAAAAGCTAAATTTTTTTTTATATGCAGTAAACTCATCACACATAATTGAAGTCAGTTTCTTTTACTAGAACTTAGTGAAATAAATCCTTTCTTAAGTTGCTCTATCATGTTCCCTCAAAGTGTATTCCATGGAACATCCATTTTCCTGAATTCAGACAAGAATTAAATATAAATATCCTATTCATTTAATCTGGGAAACACTGTATTTAATGATTAAAATTTTTAAATGTATATCTTATCCACTAATATAACGAAATGCACAGCATTTTACAAATACATTTTATCACATGGCCCTTATTTCCAAAGAGACTATTGTGAATCTAGAGTAGCATTGTCTGACAGACATTTCTGTGGTAATTGAAATGTTCCATATCTTTGTTTTCCAAAATCGGAAAGGGTAGGTACTCATCACAAGTGGCTAGTTAATATTTGAAATGTACCCAGTATGACTGAGGAATTGAATTTTTTTTTTTTTTAAATTTTTTTTTTTTAATTTTTTTTTTTCAACGTTTTATTTTTATTTTTGGGACAGAGAGAGACAGAGCATGAACAGGGGAGGGGCAGAGAGAGAGGGAAACACAGAATCGGAAACAGGCTCCAGGCTCTGAGCCATCAGCCCAGAGCCCGACGCGGGGCTCGAACTCACAGACCGCGAGATCGTGACCTGGCTGAAGTCGGACGCTTAACCGACTGCGCCACCCAGGCGCCCCAGGAATTGAATTTTAATATTATTTAGTTTCAATCAAATTTTAAATAGTCACTTGCAGCAAATGGTTACTTTATTGGGCAACTCAAATCTAGATTCATGAAACATACAAGATATGCAGTCCTATCATTATATTTTAAGAGTAATTTTGTTAGTTGGAAAGTCCCTCTTGGGCACAAGTATGAATGTGGTGATTGTAAATATTTCCATGGGTCATGACTAGCAAAGAGCATTAATAAGTGTACTCAAGGTGAAACCAGTAGGTGAAGGTCGGGGGGGTGGTGGGGGGAAGTGTCTGCCAATAGAAAAGATGGAAGGGTCTAGAAGGGAAGTTGGAGAAGCCAAAGGCAACTATGAATTCTAGATTGTATTATTTATTCCAGCTTTCTCAGAGGCACCTCACTTATTCATTCTTCCAAGTGTTACAAGAAAGGGCAAATAGGAACGAGTAAGTGAAAACGAAACGTTATGTTCATGCTGCAGAACTACTTTTCAGAGACCAGCTTAGAATCCTGCAGTTACATAGAATTACAATGTATTTTTATTCTAATGCTATTAAATTACCGCTTATTTATGATGCTATATACAAACTTTATATGATTATGAGGACTGGCTTACTTTGCAATTTTATCATTTCCACGAATTCTTATTCAAGGCTAAATGACGATATAAGTCCTCTGGTATTATCTTAGGGTGGAACTTTCTAAACTCAAGTATACTTATTAGTCTTTACCATCTCCAATATTTTGTTTAATTGTATTATTTCTTTATTGTCAGGGTAAAAATTATATATATCATTTTGTCATTTATCCACATTTTAAAAATTAGTACTGTAAATAAAATGTTCATTGTCACTCTCAGATATCATGCCAAAGATTTTGATTTGTTTTTTGGTGACCTGAACTTATTCCCTGGTAGATATTCTTGGAAATATCAAGGGAAAAATAGTCCCTGAGTCTGTTTATCTCCATAACTATTTTCCTGTGGCCTTAACTCGAAGTTAATATAGCTGAATGAAGGTTGACTCACGTTTTCTTTCTTGATGATCTTAAAGTATTGATGAGTATATAAATGTTGCTGTTGAAGGGGAGGGAAAACTCTTCTCTACCCTCAAATTCTTCCAGGTGGACTAAGAATTAAATCTGTATGAAATGGATTAAGAAGAGAAAACACACACACACACACACACACACACACACACACACGAGTTTTATTACCTGTGCATGGAGGCCCGATAATGGAATTGAGATCTAAAGAAATGATCAAGGCAGTTTTTATATTTTTTAGACAAAGAGACAACAAATCTATGAAGAATTGACAGGAAAAAGCAAACTTAACTTTGGGAGCTTCAAATGGTAAAGAATTCTAAACAGAATTTAGGCTAGGGTAGTAAATTACTACAGGGTAATGTGTTGGCAGAGGTAGGGTGGGATGGATGGTATTATAATTTTCAATAAAATCTCTTCTGCTTTTTATTTTGTCTTTTGGAGCCCAATTTTATAGATATATATTTTTATTTATATATATTTATTTTATTTATATATTAATTATGTATTTTTAATTTAATATATATTTACAATTTCTAAATTTGGTTAGGTGTCATTTCATACCCTGCTTTTTCTAAATATTATATTTGAACATTTTCCCCCACTTTTTTTATTCTAAATAAGTTGTCTATTTTAAAGTTTTCAAATAAAAATTAAAAAAAAAAACCCACAAAAACAAAATGGGCGCCTGCGTGGCTCAGTCAGTTAAGAGTCCTGCTTCGGCTCAGGTCGTGATCTCATAGTCCATGTCCTGAGTTCAAGCCCTACATCAGGCTCTGTCTTGAAAGTTCAGAGCCTGGAGCCTGCTTCAGAGTCTGAGTCTCCCTACCTCTCTCTGCCCCTCCCCAGCTCGCACTCTGTCTCTCTCTCTCTCAAAAATAAACACTAAAAACAATTTTTTTAATTATAAAAATTAAAAAGTTAAGTTTTCAAATAAAGTTTTAAGTCAAACTTTTCAAATATTTTTGGTCATTTTATTGTCCCTTGGGACTTATTCACTCTATTTTCATTTTTATTTCTTGTAACAACTGTATATTATTTTAATCTTCACTTGCATCCATTCTTAAAGAGATGAATTTTTTCTTGCATCCTATGTTTATTTTTGTCTGGCTGGAATTGGCTGGGCTTTGTCTTCTCGGTGAGCCATTTCCCTATCTTCCACTTTTAGACGAGTATTCTATTTTGCTCATAAATCTTTGCTTGTGTCAGTTTTCTCTACCCATCCCTTCCATTAGATCCTTTTCTTTCCCTTAACTGGTGTTATTAACTGCTCAAATAAATTTGCATTATCTTTTCTTCAGAAAAAGCCTCTGCCCTTCTGAGAGCATGTGTTTGCCAGATCTCTTTTCAAGGTCTTGACCATTATGGTATCACTTGGTCTTTGAGTTTCTATTAAATTTTTGTGTTTGTAACCAAACTGGAACCTTAGAGAATTTCTCCAGAATTCCCTGGTCACATACAGCCTTGTTTGCTCAGACTTTCACTAAAGATGGGGGAGCTACCCTTTTTTGACATGTGTATTTGCTGATAATTTTTGGTCTCTGCAGTTACCTCCTACCTCCTCTCACTCTACTGACGGGGATCCTGTGCTTGCTTTGATGTGACTGGTAATTGTCATTACTAGTTTGCATGGTAGTCTTTTCCTCTTTCTTCCAAATCATACAGACCACCAAGAATAGTGTATTAATTTTAAAATGATGCTGTAACAAATTGCCACAGACTTGGTGGCTTAAAACAATACAGATATATTCTCTTATGGTCTGGAGGGCAGAGGTCCAAGAGCACTTTCAATGATTTTCTGAAAGTCAAGGTGTCAGCCAGGTTGGTTCCTTCTGGAGCCGGTAGCCAAGATTCCATTCCATGCCTCTTCTGGCTCCTAGTGGCTGCATTCATCTTGGCTACGTTACTCCAGGTACTATTTCTGTGGTCACATTGCCTTCTCCTTATAAAGACCCTAGCAATTATAGTGGTCCACCTCTATAATCCATGGCAATCTCGACATCTCAAGACCCTTAGTATAATCACATGTGCAAAGTAGTTTTTGCCATATAATAACACATTCACTGTTTTGAGGTTTTGGATGTGGAGATTTATTTTATTTTATTTTATTTTATTTTATTTTATTTTACCTACTATAGATAGCCAAGAATAATTGGAACAAAAACAGATAAATTATAAAAAATAAAATCCATCGTAAGACATAAAAAGACCAAATTCAAACATTACTTGAGAAGCGAAGATCCCAGAGAGAAGGGAACTCCTCAGAAGAGTTTCCAACTTAACGTCTTAGGAAAAGGAAGGATTTGGAGGAGACAGTTTTGTAAGTGATAATGCTGAGGACTTAGTATTTGGAGGAACTCTAGTGGAAGAGAAAGTGCCTGACAGCTACTGTTTGTCTGCACTGGTTTTTACAAACTGGATGAATAGTTTGAGCTGTTACTACTGTCTTTCTTACAGGGCAGGCCAACAAAAGTGCGACAGCAACTAAAAAGCTTAAACAGGCTTCCGCTGGCTGATCTCTAACCATCTCCCACCCCATTGCACTGGGCTGCAGGCACCTACCTGCTGCAGATACCAGAGCTCAAATCAGGCTTCAAACTCTAGAGGGGGTGTTAATGTATATTGTTGTCATTAGTTCCAGGGCTCCTTTTATTATGTATTTCTGGCTTTTGGAAAACACATTCTTATTTCATATATTTTAATACTGCACATTACAGGAATTACTAGTATTGTATGAAGATTGTCACACATTTTGGAGAATGGAGTTGAGAAATCTCTTTGCCATTTGAACTTATTCAATGAAAGAGAAAGAAAGACAGAGACACAAATACACATGTACACAGACAGAGGCAGCGGAGGGGGGGGGGAGAGAGAGAGAGAGAGAGAGAGAGAGAGAGAGGTCTGCTACACTAATTTCTATTGTTCCCAGATTAAAAGACAAAATTATTCCTGAAATTCTTTTTTCATTTTTTTTTTTTGGCTTTGTGAGAGAATGCTACCATAAAGATGAAGAAAAATGATAAGCAGAGATCTCAGGAAAAAGGATTCCAACTGGACAATATGGGAAACATTATAGATGTGTGTTGAAAGTTCGAGATTCATTCCTTTACTCTCAATGAGCAAGTAAATGTTATTAAAAATAATTATTTATGGGGCGCCTGGGTGGCTCAGTTGGTTGAGCCTCTGACTTTGGCTCAGGTCATGATCTCCTGATTCATGAGTTCCAGCCCTGTGTCAGGCTCTGCGTTGAGCAGAACCTGGAGCCTGCTTCAGATTCTGTGTCTCCCTCTCTCTCTGTTCCTTTGCACTCTGGCTCTGTCTCTCTCTCTCAAAAATAAACATTAAATATATTTTTTAATTACTTAATCCCTTTAATAAGAAATAAAATAAATATATTTTTTTGTTTAAGCGTAATTTTATTTTACTGGAAGGTATCATATTGTATGTTAAAATATTAGATTTTATTTTAGCAGGACAGCCTCAGCAACATTTCTAACTTGTGTTGTTGCATTTTAATTCTTACCTTTCAGTTTACAACTACGTCAGCATCTGCCATGTGTAAACAGTATGATCAGCATAGGTAAGTGTGTAACTGTTTATTGTCCTCTGGGGTAAAAAAAATAATAAAAAATGGATGATGTCACTTGCTGTATAAAAAAAATATATCATTGGTAATTACACACCGTAGTATGCGTGAATCTGAAACATGCATGCTAGCAAAAGAGACAATTTTATGTCATGAGAAAATTAGATTAGCTAATAAGCTAATATTCCCTTGTATAAAACAACATGAATGCAGGTTGTATAGAAAATGGGTATATTTACAATGCTAATTTTTTTGCTATGGATTTGGCTGCTTGCAATATATTTGATTTCCTAGGACAATAAGACCTGAAGGAATTTCCTGAGGTCATCACATCCCATCCATTTTTCTGACTTAGAGAAGGTCTGCAACGACCCAAACAAAACAATTACTCACCCAGCCTGTTTCTCATCTCACCTCGGAGAAAGACAAGGCTTGGAAATAACTGCCATGAAACCACAAAAGAACAACCCTGTATATAATAGAACACCAAAACGCATGCAGTGTCTATTCTCAGGTCCTCAGGTGCTGAGCCTGCTGACACTACACTATTCCAGAGTTGTTTGTGACTTTTTCATTTAGATAGTGTCCTTCTTAAGCCATAGATATTTTTATAGCATCATTAGCTTTTGAAGCAATAATGACCATGTGCACACGATGAAGTATGAAAGACAATTTGAGGAATAGTGTTATAAATTAATAAGTGATTAGACAGTCCTGTAACCTTTGGTCACCGAACAGCAGTTCTCGCTCGTGCAGGCAAGAGAAGGGAAATGGGGGTGAGTGTAGACAAGAAAGCTGTGGTACAAAGGGAGCACAGGACTCAATCTGGTAAACATAGCCTTCCCTGCCTGCACCCCACTCTTCCTCCCCGCCTCAGCTTTGCTGCCATCCCCGTCAAACATATATACCTTTTTTATAACAAAGGGAAACAAAAAATGCAATTTTACACTCTGTTGCAATCAAATCAAATTACATGTGGTTTCACCAAATTACACCAAAAGTGAATGGTTAAAAAGTGATAGATTTTTAGAAGCATAAAGTATTTGAGTTTCTTTCCCTTGAAAATGTGCAGCATGAACCTGCTGACCCTGCATTTGTCCCCTGATAAGAAGAGACTTCAGAGGCATCCCAAGTCTGAAATTCAGTCACTGTAGGGTTCTGATATTTCCACGGTTTAATGTTTAAGAAATACGAAGTAGAAAGAGAGAGGAGAATTGGGGACTTTCTCTTGCCGATTGCCATAACCTCACCTTACCTTGTCAGATAGTGCCTGGGGCAAGGCTGGAGATAAAATTAAAATAGCCCATATTTTATCTTCATCCCAGAGATTTTGTTTCCATGTTGTTGTAGTTCCTCAATGTTTTTACAATAATTATTGTTCCCATTTTAGCTAAAAGGTATTTTGATAATTATTTCTAAAACAATTCTATAAGTATTTTGACAAAATAACTGAGCTTGGGAAGGTGAAATGATTCAAAGACTTTATGATGCTTTTTGCTGATAGCGTGATTTTAAAGCCTAGAATTTGACCTATACAAAACACAATGTAAAGAGGGGTGGGTGAATGATGTTCAGGCGGAGAGGGAGAGACAGTTTTGCGCAGGCATCTGTAACTACAAGAAATAGTCAATGAGATAGGTGATTAAAATTGACCCTTACCCTGAACAGTGTTCTTCTCATGTTCTCTACTGTGATTATGATTTCCCTTATGATTTCTTTTAGAGTTTTAATTAGAAAGAAGGTTTTCTAGGTAAAGCGAATCAGTGGCTAAATAGACGATAGTTAAAAAGAAATCATGCTTGGTTTCTTCATGAAATGGTGGAACACAAATTCACTAATATAAAAGTCTCTTTCATATATACCGTCTACACTACTGGGAGAGAGTGCGATTTCTGAAAAGAACACCAGGACTGAGAACATAACAATACTTTGCAATCTGTTCATGAAATATGAATATTTTTCTTTAGCCCTTTTCTTGTCCATTACAGCTTACATGCATTTATATGCATATATAATACATACATGTATGTGTAAATGTGTGTGTGTGTGTATATATATATATATATATATATAATATGTATTTGTGTAAACACACCATGACAAGATGTTTTCCATTCCGGTTAATAGTTTAGATTTCGATGGACAGGGAAGAATTTCATGCACAAATATCTGTATAATAATATGAAAGTGTGTATTAGAAATATTGAAGGTGATGTTCTTAAATAATTTGAGCATATTTTCCAGACCTAAAAAAAAAATTAGAATTTGCAGATGAAAATACACTATGGAAAGAAATAGTATGGTGTTATTGGCTGAATTGTGCCCCCCTCTCAAATTTATATGATGGAATCCTAACCCTCAATACCTCAGAATGTGACTGTATTTGGAGTTTGGGTCTTTAAAGAGATAATTAAGGTTAAGTGAGGTTATAGGGTGATGTCCTTTAGGGGAAGGGGATTAGGACACAGCCACTCACTGGGGGAAGCCCACGTGAGACACAGGAAGAAGATGACCATCTATAGGCCCAGGAGAGAGGTCCTCAGAAGAAACCAATCCTAGCTATAGCTTCATCTTGAACATCTGGCTTCCAGAACTGTGAATGAATAAACTTCTATTGTTTAAACCACTCAGTGTGGCACTCTAGTAAATACATATGGAATATCAGATCAAACAAATAGGAAAAAAAATCAGCATATTGACATGTAAATTAAGAACATTTTCATTATTTCTATTCAAGGACAAAGATACATTTAAAAATTTTTTCTCAGTAAAAATATCATTCAAAAATAAACATTGGACTACACTCAAATGCCCTGTTCTCAAACTCAAACTTCCCTTTTATTGCATATTCTCTCCAAAAAGTAATGAAAATAATCAAAATAATTGTTTTTTTTTTTTTTTTCCATTTTGAAGGGAAAACAATTATTTCCATGCTGTTTCCACTGCCATTAAGGCCCAAGACCTTAAACCTGGGTTGTTGTTGTTTTTTTTTAGACCTGGAAAATTAGTATTTTTTTAACAGTTGAGAGGAAATAATTTGTATAGAATCTTCCTTGAATGATTCCCCTTTATTTTAACTTATTTATTCTACATAACTCTTCCTCATATGGCTATAGCTCACATGCTCACTGATCCTCACCCCGGCACAGATTGACCCTTAGAGTTTTCATTAGAAAGGGGGTCTAAACACCACCTGTCACATTTTTTTTTCCTTTACCCTCTTTTTCCCTCTATATGAAGAATTTCTACAAAGAAAAGTTTATTACCTCCTAACATATATACAGCTATGCTTATTTGTGTTTTTACACGCGCGCGCACACACACACACACATTTAAGGAGATAAGGCCTTGTGTTAGTCATATCATATATTAATAGTAGAGATTTCTGGAATGCCGTTGTTATCAATTAGATTCACAGGGAAAGTACCTGTTACTTGCATATACTGGCCCATCTTTCTCTGGATATTGCAAAATCAAGAGCTGTTTTGGTCTTTGGAGAAATGAATACATATGTATTCCAGGGCCCTCCAAAAAAAGTTGGAAAGGCTAAACATCTTTTGCCCTGACCTTAGGAACTCCAGAGCCTGGGAATTTGGTGATTTAAATCGGAATTGACTCCTCTCTGACCCCATGCCCACCTCTCCTGGTCCTGGCCTGGAAGATGCTATAGTTGTTAAGTTTCTTCTGTTTTTTAATAAACAAATGTGTGCCTTTCAAATAATTAGAAAAAAAGCATAAACAAAGAAAACTTAGACTCAGAAAGATAACCCAGCTCTGATTAGATTTTATTAAAATTATAAAGGAAAGCATAATTTAAAAGTAAATTCTTCTGATTATTCTTCAGTGACTCCCATTGGTCTTTTTTTTTTAATATGAAATTTATTGTCAAATTGGTTTCCCTATTTGTCACTTTTCAGGCAGGAACCTCTCTAGCAACTGCTTACTTACAAATCCATGTTCTGTCATAAGTAAGAGTTTGTGTGCCTGGAAAGTTGCTTTCCCCCCAGTTTGGAATTTGTAAAATGCTTAAAATAGTATTGTACAATTGCACACTTCAATTGATGAAGTCTTACACAAAAGCAGAGGTTGTGAGATTGGAAGAGAGAATAATTCTGAGTCTCTCAAAGCAGGGTACTGTTTTTCAACATGAATTTCAGCAGAATAATTATATATTAGCACATATTGCCCTGGGCGGTACCTTGCATAGCATTTTTCCATGGGAGGGTTCAAATGCTTCCAAGATACCTAATACTTTTAAAATGGAGATGATAAATGCATGCAATTGTTCTCCAGACCCTTGTGCACAACAGTGTAAAATTTAGGGTAATCAAATCAGGAAACACAGCTTTAAAGCAATTTCCTCAGACTTATGGTCACAACGAAAGCAATATATTCCTGATTTCAACAGTGTGCTCGTGCATGACGTGGGGTCTTCTGCCTAGTTAGCTGAGTTATGCTTTCCCATATTAGTGATCTGCCACAGGCTCGGGGACCAAAGATGGGAATGGCACTCCTCAAAGGGAGGTCTTACAAACAGTTGAAACAGTGAAAAGAAATTAAGTAAGACAAAACAATATATTTTGCTTAAATCAAGTAGTAGTTCATATTTTATATAAAACCATGACTCTAGCTTCCTCCTGTATTAAGTTTTTAAAGTGCTTAGGAAGAGGGATAGGAACAAAATTGTACATTTTATTTCTAATTTTATTTCTGTATGAGGATGAAAGGGCAATAACCAGAGAAGGGTATATAAATACCCGCTTTTGTAGGAGTTTAGGCTTTTTACTGAGGTTAGATGAGGAGTTAGGGCAAGACTAGTGTTGATGGCATTTTATTCACAGATCTCAGTGTCTTTTGACACTAGATGCAGCACATTCCAAGAGTAAGTTCCCCCAGGAAGTCTTTACCTTGTATTCTTGCCAAACTAAAGGTTCCTGTGCTCTAAATAATTCCAAATGTGCCCAGATTTTTAAAGTGCGTGGCTTTCAGCACTGCATCAAAAAAGCCTGATGCGGCAGAATTCAGTACAATTCACAGTATTCAGATCTTACCTTGAATTAAACAATGTCACTTAACAAGTACAAGTTATTGAAAGAATCTGTTCACATTGCATTTTTCTACAAGTGTATTTTTAATTTGGTTCATTTTATTTAAAAGGAGAAAAAAATCAAGCTTTAACACTAAAAAGGAGGAGATCATCCAAAAAACACATTACAATTTCCCCCAATTTAAAAGCAGAAGTATTGGTGGGCCTTCTGGGAACCGAAAAATCATTACCTCTGTGTCTTCTGCCTGGGGCTCCAGTGGGCTAGATGCTCTGCTTCTCTGCATTGTTTCATTTAATCGTCTCTGAAGACTACAGGCCCACTCGCTCATTGGCTTTCCCATGATCAGTCATATCTCTTTCCCTAGATGGGATTCTTAGCTCTTTAGCCCACCTAATCTTCTAGCTCCTCACAAAAAACTAAGTTTTTTATATCCCATTTCCAAAACTTCATTTCAGGGAATCCAGTCAGCCTGGTTTGTCTCCAGGTCCCACCCCTGGTTTAATCAACTCTGGACAGTCTAGGGTCTTCCGGGACACAGGGCAGGAATTCTTGGCTCTGCTAGGATCATTGCTAAGCATAGTGATATATAGAATTCCCATACTGGCAGTCTCTAAAATCTCTTTCAAAAAATTTCAATTTGCCTTCATTGAAGATATCTGCATTATGTGACTGATGCTTCCCTTGAATGGCTGATAATGTGATATTGTAACTATTTGTTGCTTGTTATTATTAGTTGCAGGGTGTAAGAGAATCTTAATTTTTTTTTTTTTAACGTTTATTTATTTTTGAGACAGAGAGAGACAGAGCATGAACAGGGGAGGGCAGAGAGAGAGGGAGACACAGAATCTGAAACAGGCTCTAGGCTCTGAGCGGTCAGCACAAAGCCCGACGCGGGGCTCGAACTCACGGACCGTGAGATCATGACCTGAGCTGAAGTCGGACGCTTAACCGATCAAGCCACCCAGGCGCCCCGCGAATCTTGATAGGAGTTTAAATGACTTGCAACAGGTTCTGAGTGCAATTTATTTAGTCAGCAAACTTTTATTCATTATTTACTGTTCACCAAACAATGGTAACAGGGCAATAAGAAGAAAGCACAAACGAACGAATGAGCAAGGATCAGTAGAGACAGAAATCAGAGGTTTTGCTGAAATTTAAATCAATCACAAATCAATCAGAATATCACCTGGAGGTGCTAGTCTTACTGTTAGCTTCCTGTTAGCTAGAGACAGTATTAGTTTAAAACTGCCCTTATAACACACACAGCTATATAATGTTTATGTCTATGATAAGTTTCTTTTTCTTATGAAACTCATTTATAGATTTTCAAAGGAAGGTGTGAATATGTATTTTGTTCAGTTATTTTTAGCTTGGTATCAACACTTTTTTTTAAATAAAATTTTTATTTACTTAACATCAGGACAAAAACAATGAACTGTAATTAAGTCACATTACCTCCTGTTTACCAAGATAACCACAAAGGCATTACTGTAACACTTTAGTTATCATTGCCCAATTCCAAATTCATAGAATAAGAAATTAACTCACTCAAATTGGGAAAATGAGAACACATGAAATGCATTAGCTACATCTCAATGCTGTGCTGGGTTGAATTTAAAATCACTTCCAACAAAGCCACTGCTTATTAGTGATAAAATTTTAGATAATGTACTCTTTTGAATGTTGTTTCAAATTTTATTGAGTTTTATATTTAGTCCTTATTTTGACAAGCATGATAATTATTGCTTTTTCTGTAAATTATAAGTCTTTTAAAAAGTGACATTTAGACTCTCCCCTCTGTCTCTCCTCCCTCTTGCACTCCCTTTCTTTCTCTCAAAATAAATAAACAAACATTTTTCAAAAATGGGGAACCTGGGTGGCTCAGTTGGTTAAATATCCAACTCTTGATTTCGACTCAGGTGGTGGTCTTGAGATTCTTGGTTTCAGGCCCCATGTTGGGCTCTGCACTGACAGCACAGAGCTTGCTGGGATTCTCTTTTCCCTCTCTCTCTCTGCCCCTCCTCCTGCTTGTGCCCTCTGTATCTCACAAAATAAATAAACAAACATTTAAAAAATTATTTGTGGAAAAATTTATAAAATTCCCAGTTGGAGTAGTCCCTTACAAGGTTTTAAATATCATGAAAATAATTGCAATCTGCTTAAAAGGAGATAATCTGAGATGAAGTTTGTGGCCTCCCCTTAACAAGAATAATCTATATAGATTAGGGTTACATAAATTCTATTGCACTTAGGACCCCAATCAAGCTATAGAGTTAACTGAAAATTAATCTATGTATTCCCAAGTTATTATGATATCTTGACATACTGTAAAACTGGATATTAATTTATATATATTTTCCAAAATGCAGACATCAGGAGCCACTAGCAATGGACATGTAGACTGATCTGTATGTTTATTTTCAATCCAACATTATTTTTCCTTTAAAAATATCCTTACTGGGGGTGGGGAGAGATAATTATTTTAATTCAGTGGAGAAAACAAGGTCTGTCTAAAGTATGGTAATGAGTGCCATGATTAAGAGAACAGGTTTTAAAATTTGTCAGATACAAACTTTCCTCTATTTATCATGGCTCATAAAGATACTTAACATATCACAGGTTACTGACATGGAATTATCAACTTAAAAGATTTACATTTGAAACGTTACCAACATGCAGTCTTAAAATAGTGACTCCGGCCAGAGCTTAAGATGATGGAATGTAAACCATAAAAATATTAAACTATAGAAATATCACATTTTTATTTAAAAAGTCCCACTTTGGGGCGCCTGGGTGGCTCAGTCGGTTAAGTGTTGGACTTTGGCTCAGGTCATGATCTCGCGGTCCGTGAGTTCGAGCCCCGCGTCCGGCTCTGTGCTGACCTCTCAGAGCCTGGAGCCTGTTTCAGATTCAGTGTCTCCCTCTCTCTCTGACCCTCCCCCATTCATGCTCTCTCTCTCTCTGTCCCAAAAATAAATAAACGTTAAAAAGAAAAATAAAAAGTCCCACTTAAAACACACATACACACAGAGAAATAAAAGTGAAAACGTGATAGGGAGCAATAGTGGCTTCAAAACCAACTGACATTTTAAGACCGATTGTATTATACTTACAATTTAGAATATAAAGCACACAGGGAATAGAAATATTGCTTTTGAATTTATCTGATTTTCAAGTTCAAAAAGTGGTTCAGGCAATCATTCTCTACTTAAACTCAGTTTGGATGGTTTGTTAAAGGTTTTTAATGGAAAATAAGATATGAAAACTTTGCTTATATCTATACGTATTATGAATTAATGATCCTCCATCACTAAGTCATGGCCTGGGTAGATTGTTCATTAGTGTTCTTGTGTTGCCTTGTTCCGTGGGCTCCTTCACTCTTGTCATTCGCTCATTAATGACACCTTTGGTCAAGGACAAAAATTGTATTGGTTGTTCTCAAAAAGAACAGAATTTCAAAGAAAAATCACTCATGTCCTTCAAACTCAAAATGGAAGGAAAATTGTCCAGAATTTAATCAGTCACAAAGTTCAAAGTCTTTCTTCTTCTAAAATTGAACTTATTTTAATTATTTTCTTTAATAGATTTATAGGGATATGTGAATACTTCCTGATAATGCTGCATTGAAAGGTTTGCAAGAAGGAAAAAAAAAACTCTACACACAAAATAAAAGTGTTATAATAGAGGGTCATGGAGTTTATAATCTATTGTGGCAGTTTCCATAGTGATTTCAGAGAGAAATACTGTGTGCAACCCAGGATAACCTCTATTACATATAAAGAGACACACCTTTCATAAAACTGGATCATTTTAATGGATCTCAGGATGACATACCTCTTTTGTTTTTAGATTTCATGCTTTTTGTATAGCTCATTCACAACCAGAATCTCATCCAATGACACTTTGATTTTTATCACTTTTACAAATACATGCTGAGATTTAGAGATAAAAATTTGAAGTTATTAAATCAGTAATCATGCTGTTCATACTTTATTTGGCATTTCTTTCACCTAGAATAGTGCCTGAAGCACAGTAGGTACTTAAGAAATATGTGTGCAAAGGATCACAAGTGTCTTCATTTATTTAATTAAGAATGTTTCCATTTCACACTTTCTTGATGTTAACTGAGAACTAGTACAAGAAGGAGTGTTGGTCAGTATGATCACAAGTCTGAACTATTTAGTCCTCTTTATCATGGGCCCATTCCAATCCTTATATATGAACTGAAGATGCATCTCTGAATTCCAGTGACCGCAGTATTATTTCATTTTCTGCATAGCCTCTGAGAAGAGGTTTAAAGAGGAAAAAGATAATTATTGATGCTTATTATTGTATTGTAATTGTATATGTTTTCTCATTTAAATTTTACATCTCTGTAAGGTAATTACGACTACTGGAATAAGACTCCCATTCTGGATTGTAATCATCTCTCCAGTTCTGTCAGAACAGTGTAAAGATAAGGATACTAAAATGTATGCTAAGCAATTGTTATTCATCAGTTGAGTCTGTACAGCCAACTAGATACATTTATAAAGCAAACGTTTATTAAAAATTAAGCTGAGACATGAATGATAAGGCAGCAGGCTCTTAAATATTTTGTGGAAGAGAGCATTTCACTCAGAGAGAACAGCTAATAGGCATAAGGGGAGAAAAGGAAGGGAGCATTTGAAGGGCAGCAAACCGGCTACATCTACTCGAGGAGAATGAGAAGAAATGAAAAGTAGTACGCAGATAGCAGCTGAATGACCAATTGCACAAGGTTAGGTGATGAGAAACTACTATTATTTCATAATACTTAGATAGACTGTCTTTGGATAGTTGTAATTGTGTCTGAGATCCAGGTAAGGGATGATGGTGGTAAAAGAAAAACAAAGTAGAGTCAGGAAAGCTCTTGAAATAAACCAAAATAAAAGATGATGATGCCTAGATTAGTATAGGGCATATTTAGAAGTGGCTAGATTTGAACATGCTTTGGATATATGGAAAAAGGCTTCTTGATGGGTGGCATGTGGATTGTGCAAGAAAGAGAAAAATCAATGATGATTTCTTATAGATTTGGTGCTATACACCTCAACTTATTGAAGGTTGTGTTGGGAGTCATTCCAGTCCCACAATGTACTAATGGCTCAAGATTTTTATAAAGGTATCTTTATAACCATATTCCTTAAGACATTCCATCATAAAAGTTTGCAGTGCACGTACATAAGGTATATATTTAGCCATTGGATATTGGAATCAGATTTGGGAACCAGAACCTATATAAGTGGGTGATGACGAATAACAAACTTGCGTAAGAATTCAAAAAACATGACACTAGAGAAGATATTCTCAAATTTGGAAGATCTAAAGATTCTGCAAACAGTGTGATCACCAGTTGAAGGTACCATTAAAAATAAATAAATGGATATTAGTAATAAAATTATTGTTCTAGTTTTCAGTCATTAATCTAAATGCATACCTTAAGTCATAGGTTAGATTACAGTTATTTTTTTGTTGTTGTTGTTCTTGTTTTTGCTTCATACTTTAGTAGAAAACTTAACTCATAAGAGATTGTTGGGAATGGCATCCTCTGTTTGGTAATTGTGCCATATAATTCTGAATATTTGAATCAATCCTGGATCCTAACTTAAGGAGTGATTTCTAATTGAAGGCTATTATTTATCACTGCTAGATTTCTGGCACATGTACAAGTCAAAGTTAGGATTTATTAATATTTGAGGTAGTAAAAGGGACGTATAATTTGCTAATGACTGAATTCTGTCCTGTATAGTGTTTGTTACTATGTTGCCCACTTTGAATGTGGTTTTTACATAATTATAATAACTTAATTAATTTCTATCCTTTACTCCAAGAAAATAATTGAAAAATATTCAACCTCAGTGAGCAAGTTCTTTGTGCAAGTTTGGTGTCACAATATTCACAGCAATACTAAAAACGAGGCACTGAAGTGATCAATTTATTCAAGACAGATAATCAATAATATTACTTTATTGTATCTGTCTTATTGTCACCCAATCTGCAATTATTTTTAAAATGATGTATTTCCATTCTCTCACGTTCACAGAAAACTTTGTAGTGATAATCCTACATACAGTGGTATGCTAGATCAGGCCAAAAATCAGTTGTCAACATTCCAAAAACTTTGCAAGCAATTATTAAGCATAGCAATTTAAAAAATTTAATTATATAATCTTACAATTAAATGGTTATATTAGAAACAAAGGTAATAAATGACCCAAACTCATCACTTCTTAATTTTTATATTGTATTTTGCTATTAGCTGTGATCCAGTAGGTTTTTTTTTTCATGTTTATAGTATGTGTATAATAAAAATTCTATGGAATGGTTTATTACTATACATCTCTCCCAAATCCCCATTCAGTGGTGCTATATTGCTAGATTGAATTAGGCCATTGTGAGTATATTTATACCATAGACATTGGCAAACACTACAGATAAGACTCGTCTTACTGTTTTTATTTCATATTTAGATTTAAGACCATAAAGGAAAATGTTAATTATGCAGATTAAAATAAACTGAGTTGTGTGTCGCCTTTATGTTGTATGGCACACAATGTGAAGAAATGTTCTTCCAATGTTAAAAACTATTCTCTAATTCAGCAAAGAAGTCGCTCACCAGATTGACGAATGAGGGTAGGCCCTGCCATCAGTCTTCTCTCACTTTTTTCTTGCTTGTTAATATAAACAAAAATAATAACTGAAATTTATGTTGGTATAATACTGGGAGAGCCGTTTGCCTAACATTTATCAGCACATCAATACTTATAAATGTCTCTTTGCATACATGGGAGAGATTTTACCAAGTATAACTCCAGAGAATCAATAGAAAATTTATTACATGTTGCCAATTTGTTCTCAAGAGTGGTTGCATAATATATATGTTCTATCACTGAACGAAATTCCTTATTGTTGTATGTCTTCAGGTACATTTGATTTTTTTTCACATCTTTCAATTTTTCTAATACAATAGCCTAAAATGACATTACATAGTATATACATATACGTATGTATATAATTAACAAGGCAAGTTATGAGGATGATAATACATTTAAATATGTATTTGTTATTCAAACACCCTTTATATGAGTTGGCTGTTCATATATTTTATACAAATTTTTATGGGGTTGTCTTTTTCTTTTCTTTTTTTTTTTTTTTTTTAATTTTTTTTTTTTTCAACGTTTATTTATTTTTGGGACAGAGAGAGACAGAGCATGAACGGGGGAGGGGCAGAGAGAGAGGGAGACACAGAATCGGAAACAGGCTCCAGGCTCCGAGCCATCAGCCCAGAGCCTGACGCGGGGCTCGAACTCACGGACCGCGAGATTGTGACCTGGCTGAAGTCGGACGCTTAACCGACTGCGCCACCCAGGCGCCCCTGTCTTTTTCTTTTTAATTTGTCAATTATGCATATATTATACACACATTTATATGTATATATTGTTTATATATTATTTTACATAGAAAAATATGTTTCTGTATAGTATTTTAGCTTTGGTTGTAATATTATTTCTCATACTTTTTATATTTCTTTATAAATATTTAATATATACTCATATTTTCCTTATAGGTTACTGTTTTTTTACTTCAGGCATTAAAAAATAAATATGAAAATCTCTTCCACCTTGAATTATTTGTCACAGAAATTTTCATAATGTTGGAATTTATCAGCATATAGGAATCCATCTTTCCATTTTTGAACTGGATATCTAAATTTTCATAACATCAACTCCATAATTTCCATATTGAATTGTAATAATGTCATTTATTTTCTATACCAAACTCATATATATAATTACACACACACAAATGTATGTTTGTATGTATATATACACACATACCTACATCCACCCATGTGTATACACATATACATATGAATATGAATATAATCTGATTTTAGTCATACTCATTGGTATTTATTCACCTAACTTTTGACCAATGTCCTACTATTTTTAATATTCTGTCTTTAGAATAGAATCTTTATATCCAGTAGATCAAACACCTACTGCCTCATTTATTTTTCTTTTTCTTGTCTCTTCCTGACCATCCAAACAGATATATGAGGGAGGAGGAGAGAGAGAGAAATTGAAAGTGGAGAGAGAGAGTGTGTGTGTGAGAAAGAGAGAGAAGAAGAGCAAGACAAATTTATAAAAAAAAAAAAGAAGAAGAAGAAGAATTGGAGTTTGATTGAATTTTAAAAACAATTTATGGAGGGGCACCTGGGTGGCTTAGTCAGTTAAGCGTCTGACTTTGGCTCAGGTCATGATCTCACGGTCTGTGAATTCAAGCCCCACATCGAGCTCTGTGCTGACAGCTCAGAGCCTGGAGCCTGCTTTGGATTCTGTGTGTTCCTCTCTCTCTGCCCTTCCCCCACTTGTGTTCCGTCTCTCTCCCTCTCTCAAAAATTAAAAAAAATAATAATAAAAAATAAAACATTAAAAAAAGAAAAAATAAAAAAACAAGTAATGGAAAAATGGTATTTTGCATAACTGATTTTTACCATGCTTAAACATAATATATATCTACATTTATTTCTGGCCTCTTTTATATACTTAGTATATTTTCTTTATGTCTGGCTATAGATGATTATCAATGTTTAGATAATTTTTCCTTTGTGTTGAATTACATTAGTCAATTATTTAATTTTGGGCTTTCTATTCATTCCTGCAAAATATATATTTAGATCATAGCATAATATTTTTAGCACTGCAAATTTAATTTGCTAATATTAGATTTTGGATTTTTGGATTTCTAAAAAAATTTAACAATTTAGAGTTTTTCTTTACCACTTAAGTGAGAGTCACCTTTCTCTTATTCAGAATATTTATATTAAATTTGGTAGGATTTATTGACATTTCCCAAAAAGAAGTATCTATGGCTGTTGATTTTTAAAGGGAATATATTTGAATTACACTTGAAGTTTTTAGTCTTTAATTAGTCAGCTTCTACAATTTATGTTTATATAACAATATAGTTCATTAAAGTTTTTTAAAAATTTTTTAATGTTTTATTTATTTTTGAGAGAGAGAGTATAAGCAGGGGAGGGGCAGAGAGAGGGAGACACAGAATCCGAAGCAGGCTCCAGGCTCTGAGTCGTCAGCACAGAGCGTGATGTGGGGGCTCAAACTCATGAACCATGAGTTCATGACCTGAGCCGGTTGGACACTTAAATGATTGAGCTACCCAGGCACCCTTAGTTTATTAAAGTTTTAAATCCTATAAGCAATTATGCTTAGTGTATTATGCTATAATTTTTAAATTATCCAGTCCACCAAAAGAGATTCCCTTTTCAATCCATATGTTTATTTCTATCCATGTCTTATCTCTTCTTCCCAACCTTCTTTTTCCTTGATCAATCATGTAAGTTCATTGATGTCAAAGCTATTACAAATGATATTGGAATAAAGTGAAAGGATATGTGGAAGGTGAAGGCAGTTAATGTAGACAAATCTCTTGTGAATATTTACTATAAAATTAAAACAAAAAACCTGGTAATGGCAGAAGAATGTAATGAGAAAGATTGCTTGTTCCTCTTTTGATTTCTGGGATCATGTTTGGGTTTTGATTAGGATGAGTGGTTTTGAGACAGAGAGGGAACTGGACTCAGGTCCCCTCAACCCTCACCACAGAATCCAGCATTTCTTCACAGCTGAAACCCTACACTTCTTGAGTAACACATCTTGTGGGAATGCAGAAGCAGGGTACTTACCAAAGGAGGGACTCAACTACAAAGAGTGGCAAAGACCAAACTAAACCAGTCTGAGCCAAGCTGGACCCCTGTGCTGACCTTTCACTGACTTTTTCCTTCATTATAATAGTAAAAATCATGCCCAGGGGTGGAGATTTGACGTGTTAATGAGACTTGCAGTGCAAATTCTGTCCACTGCACCTTTGTGACCTAGTGACGAACTTCCTGTATCTCTCCCCAACCCTTGTGTTTACGCATCACTCCTTTCTTGACTTAGTTCTTTAAAACTTTCCCCTGCCTTTGTTTTGAGAGCTAGCATGGAGGATCCTTTCCTTTGTGCTGACCCCTTTGTGATGGAGCATAAGCCCCAGTAAAAGCCTTGACTGGAAATTCCCATTTGGCCCCAGTCAATTTCTATTACTTAGAAAGCCCAAGGACCAGAGTTGGTAACAATTTTAGAGCATATTTATAGACTAATTGGCATATTGCTCTAGAGTATACAGAAAGGAATGGAAATAACTGAAAATGGTGAGTGGTAGTAAATTTCAAAGTATATATGAACAGACTGGAATTTGAACAGAGGTATAGTTCTTCACTTTTAAAGGTGGAAAAAGAGAATATAAGCACAAATGAAAGTAAATTTGTGGATTTGGTGGTGACAAACAAAATGGATTAACTGAAATTTAAGAAAAGGATAGCAGCTAAAATAGAGGAAAGGGGAGGGGGTAAGCAGTTTCAAAAGAAAGAAAACAGAAACCTTAGATTTGTAGAGGCAGAGTAGGTTTACTGCACTGATGAGATTTTAATTAATTTTTAATAAAGACATGTATTTGAATGATTTTCTTCTGTATAAGCATTATACTTGATTATATACATTATTGCCACTTTTCATATTGAGACGATGGCGCTTCCACTTTGGGTCATAATGCAGTAAGCACTAATGGACTTGGGCTACCACTAATTTACCTATATTTGGAGTTCCAAAAAGAAGAGACAGTAGGGCAGAAAAAAATTGAAAACACAGTGACAGAAATTGCAGCAACTTTGGTTAAACTGTCAACATTTAGATCCAAGAAACTGAAGGAATCCTAGCATAAAAAGGAAAGAAAAATGATATGTAGGGTCATCAGAGTGAAATCACTAAAAAATCGCTGGTAAAGGAGAAGTGTTAAAGGAAGCTAGAGAAAAGGACACATTATATGCAGATGATCAACTTTACAATGACATCGGACTAGTCTTCAGAAACAATAGAGTTTGGAAAACATTGAAATGACATCCTTAAATTGCTAAAAGGGAAAACTGTCAAAAAAAAAAAGATTCCTATATTTAATGCAAATATTCATCAAAAAAGGAAAAACAAAGATGTTTCCTGATTGAGAAAAGCTGAGAGAATACTTTGCCAGCAGACCTGGTCTGAAGGAAATGTTAAATACAGTTTTCAGGCACTCAGGAAATTACATCCTATCTACACTAAGGAATGATGAACAACACAAATAGTAAGTATGTGGTTAAATATATCTGTGTTTTTTCTGCTTTTAATTTTTTTTAATGCAAGAAAAGGTAGATTACAGTGTTTCCAAGGTATGAGTGTAATGATGGATGCTAGAGTCTAAATAATAAGACTGAAAACCTATCAGTAGAAGGCTTATATACGATGTGAATGATGTATTAAATTGGTCAGAAATCATAATAAAGTTTGTAAAATGTAGTGGGTTACTCAAGTATTAGTCTATAAAAAACAATACAGACATCTGTGATTTTGGAAATTTGCAATTTTTGTATGATTACTAATTTCTACCTTATAAGCACTTGTGTTGATGGTTGACTTAAGGAAAGCTATTTGTGGATGTAGACATTACATATAATTAAGGCAGGAGATCATTAAATCCAGGTCTCATGGTCTCTTCGGCGATGAAACCAAAATCCTAAAACAAAGGTTTTAATGAATAAGATAGGGAGGTTTCAACCAAGAACCCCCCCATTGACTGCCCATAAAATGGAAGAAAGGTTCACATATTCAAATACCTTCAGCCTCAAAGGAACAGGAATTTTGCAAGAGAAAGTTGAAATAATAAATAAGGAGGACATCTTCTGATCTGAATGTACCTGTGGTATAAGATACATTTCAGTGAATTATAATATCTTCATAAAAAAAAGCCATATATTTGCACACATACATACATATATTTATATATATTTTATTCTGAGATGAGTGGATAGGTTAGAATTCAGGATTCTCTTGATTTCCTGTAATTAGACATTTAATTAAGGTTTTACCTGAGGTATCAACATACAGTGGATTTTAAATGCTTAAGGGTAATGCCAGTACTCCAAGAAACAAGTTAAAGGAAATTATTAACATTAAAGGAGGTGAGAATCACTTAGACAACTCTTAAAATTCTCAGGATCGAAAAGGTTGATCATGTGTAAATCATGGGAGTATCCCATGTGGAACACTTAGGGAAAATATTTGCTCTAGGTGTACATTCTGAACAAGGAAGTTTTATCAGAAGATAATGGGACGCTAATAGAAAACATTGATATAATGTAGAGTGAAAGGAAATAGTCTAAATGGAGAGTAGATAAGGCTGCTGAAGGAGAGGAATTATATCGCCCCCAGTATCTCGTCTAATGAGTGTCAGTGGATCCTCAGAGGAGCTATATGATGAGCCAGTGAAAGAAATAGTTTTAAATATCACGCAGGTCTAAAAAGAAGGCATCTTTCAATTGTTCCATTCAAGTAAGAAATTCAGTTCCAATCCCAGAGGCGTTAGAAACTGTAGCTAGCCAGAAGATTGGGAGGGGGCAGAAGGAGAGGTGAGCAGGAAAAAGAAAAGAGCCAACCACACTCCCTTCCATGAAGGTGTCAGCTCCACTGATGATAGGTTCTAACTAGAGGAATAAAGAGGAAAGTGATACTTGTGAATGAAGAGTAAAGTTTTAATTAATATGTTGAAGGGATCATTTAAAATGCTGAAATGAAGCTGGGCTTGATGAATGAAGTTACCAGAGAAGCCTTGGGCTTTGCCAGAGTTTTCATTTAGTTACAAGAAAAATAGTTTTCTCATCATATAAATATTAAACAGAAAGTGTGGGAGAGAAATACAAACTGTATTTTTATTAGGTGTCACTTATTGTCCTTGTTCAAAGTACAAATTACATCCCTTTAATGCATTTTCCCAGGATTTCCAGATAGCCCGAGGTATTCATTGAATATATTGGAAGGCTCCCACAACTAATTTCAGTTACAGATTTAGTACACAGTTAGAGATTGTTATTTTTCGGAAAGATACCTTTCATGGGTTTATACAAGTATTCCAGTGAAAATAGAAAGTGCTCAGATTTCATAGTGAGTAGCATTAGGGTGAATAATCTAAACCACACTTTATTCATATACAAATAGAATGACAATAATTACCTGGTAGGATTGCTATGAGGTTTCCAGATAATTAATCCAAAGGAATTAATACACTTCTATTATTTAATACACGCTCTTATTGTATTGTTATAGTTGCTTTCACAATCAACATTCTCTACTCATTGTCATGAATTACTTGGTTAGATACATATGGATAAACTATGAAATGATCTTCAATTTTACTTGATTTCACGTTTGCTTGTATAGGGGCGCTGACAACACTGACTCTGTCTTTAGCCCTCCATCTTGTTCATGCCCTCCAAATGACCTCCCTAAAGGCTACACATTCCAGGCCCACTGCCCTGACCAGAATGCAGGGAGGCTGACCTTCCCTAAAGTGGAACACAGACGACTCCACTTTAGCTAACTAGCAGAGATCATCTGGTGCACAGATGGACCCATTTAGGTAACTACCCTTTGACCTCACCACAATGCCACTTGCTCTGTAAACGCTGTGGGTTAAGGTCTGGACTTGGTGGAGAAAATTTGAGTAGTGCTTGAATCGTCCCTTTGCTGGATTCCCTCATCAGTAAGGTACCCTGAATGAACTCTGTGTAAATTGTATAGAGTAGCTTGCTTCATTTTTTGGTTTCAAAATGCCTTCTCAGTCTGGAGGATACTTTATGGTCCCTCCTCCACTTTCTAAGCTTGATTACAAAACTTTTTTTGTTTAATTCTTTTTAATCTTTATTTATTTTTGACAGAGTGAGAGAGAGACACACACACAGAGTGTGAGTGGGGAGAGGCAGAGAGAGAGAGAGACAGACAGACAGAATCTGAAGCAGGATCCATGCTCTGAGCTGTCAGCACAGAGCCTGATGTGGGGCTCAAACTCACTAACAGCAAGTTCATGACCTGAGCCGAAGTCGGACACTTAACTGACTGAACTACCCAGGTGCCCCATTTAAAAAAATTTTTTTAATCTTTATTTATTTTTGACAGAGAGAGAGAGCGAGCGAGGGGCAGAACAAAACTTTTAATTTGACTGCTCAAAATAGGGAAATTTTGGAATGTAAGAATGTAGCCTATTAAATATTAAACGATTGTGGAAATTGCATAACATAGCAGTATATTTTTTAAATCATGAATTCACTAAACAATGTTTACTTTCTCTGAGGTATTTATAAAAGATATAAAGGTAAACAACGTATTTTAAAAATAATTTATTGAGGGGCGCCTGGGTGGCGCAGTCGGTTAAGCGTCCGACTTCAGCCAGGTCACGATCTCGCGGTCCGTGAGTTCGAGCCCCGGGTCAGGCTCTGGGCTGATGGCTCAGAGCCTGGAGCCTGTTTCCGATTCTGTGTCTCCCTCTCTCTCTGCCCCTCCCCCGTTCATGCTCTGTCTCTCTCTGTCCCAAAAATAAATAAAAAACGTTGAAAAAAAATTTAAATAAAAATAATTTATTGAGGTAAAATTCACCTAACATATAGTCACTATTTTAAAGTGTACAATTCCAGGGTGCTTTTTTGGCTCAGTTGGTTAAACATGACTGTTCGTTTCAGCTCAGGTCATGGTTAGTGAGATCTAGCCCCACTGATTGGGCTCTACACTAACAGCGGGGATTCTCTCCCTCTCTCTCTGCCTCTCCCCTGCTTGTACACTGTCTCTCTCTCTCAAAATAGATGCATGGATGGATGGATGGATAGACAGACAGACAGGAAGAAAGAATGATTCCATGGCATTTAGTCTATCCACATGGTTGTGCACCCACCACCACCATTTAATTACAAATATTTCTCACAATATCTTGATTTATTTGAAACAGACAGTACTGTATTTTTAGTTCTATTATTTGATAATTCAAGTAAACAAGAGAAAAAAAATTAAACCATGGATTAAGATATTTTCATAAATATTTAATCTATTCATTATCATCAACACTGCTTATTAATGTATGGTAGCAAAAATATTTTTTTTTACACTGGAGAGAAAAACTAATTAGATGCAATCATTCAATTTAAAGGAAGTGTGTTTTATCATGAAAAGTATTTAAGCATCATATGAAAATGAATTTAGAAGTGAGTCACGTGCATGTCATGAACATTGTAGAAATAATAATGTTTGCTTCAAATTTAAAATCAAAACCAATCATAATTATATTTACTTTGAAATGCTACATAGAAAGTTTCGTTTCGAATGCTTTTTGATCTCTATGACTTTTTATTGCCGGTGCAATGTGTGATTACATTGGCGACATGTGTCCTCTTTCAGTATCTGAACTAGCCTAACTGATATTGAGGGAGGCGGAATGTATCCAGGGATAGTTTGCTTTCGTAGGATAGAGCAGTTAGAGCATGACCTGAATACCATCGATTTCAGAAGTTGGACGGAAGGGAAAGTAGAAACAAAGTGCGACTAAAGGGTTTGCGTTGCTGATAGATTTCTTTAGCAGTTGGCGTTTTCTGGCACTGGGCACAGGTTCATACTACTGGTTTCTTAGCAGTATGCACTTTGTTTCGTTCGTTGGGTCGTCGTCGATTGTTGTTGAGTGTGATGGAAGATTATGGAGGAAAGGGGAAGAGAAAATAACAACCTATGGAAACAGAAATTCTAAATAGCAAGAATGTTGTAGACTTGGAAATGAACTATGGGAATCAAAAAGATAGGCAAAACTGCCTGAATTTCAGGTGGTCTGTAACTAAACATGCATTACACAGTTTCTATAGAGTCTAAGAAGTGGAGTTACAATTCTGAGGACGGATAAAGTTAAAACAGAACCTGAAACTGAGTCCCTCTTTTTCTGTGCAAAAGTACCTTAAAGTAGGGCATCCTCCAGATGAGAATTTTTTTTTTTTTAATCAGAACTCTGAGCCAGCACATCGCATAGCACACACTTCACACTTTCAGGTTATAGTTTATTAAACATGGGATGCGTTGTAAAATTAAGGACAGCTATATAGAAAAACTTGCTATGAATAGCTGAAAAACTGTTCTATTAACTTGCAATGTTACCTGCTGAATAAGGGGCATTCTTAAATTTAATCTATGTTTGCACACTTAAAAACACCTCTTAGGAGTAATAATGGCAATTGTTATATTATTTAAACAAAACTGAAGGAAATGTTAACTTATTATAATCAAGCTGAGTGTTACTGCTGTTCAAGCATCAGTACGTAACTGGGTATTCATTATGCACTTTAATGTTCTGTACAATAAGAAAATGTACTGTTTGGTTGAATGGATTTTGCTTAGAGACACCAACTTCATATGGCAGCAAAATTAAACTCTGCAAACATGGCAAACTTTGTTTATTCAGTTGTCAGACTAAATGACCCCATAATGACAGAAAGGTATTCTAACTTTGATTTCACCAAAAGTTTTGCGACTTTAAAAATATTTCAAATGTTATATTATTAATCAGAAATTTTTAAGTTTATTTTTTGAGAGAGAGAGAGAGTGTGAGTGGTGGAGGGACAGAGAGGAGGACAGAGGATCCGAAGCAGACTCTGTGTTGACAGTAGAGAGCCGAAAGTGGTACTCGAACCCATAAACTGCGAGATCATACCTGAGGTGAAGTCAGACGCTTAACTGACTGAGCCACCCAGGTGCCCCTAATTAATCAGAAGTTTTAAAAATATTAGAGGTATATTTGTTCTGCTGATATGAATTAAATTATAAGTAATATTTTTAGAAAATTGCTTTTATCACTTTACATGACCATGGTAAATTTCCAAAAGGAATATTTATAGACCTTTTTTGTTTATTTTTAATGATTTTATAGCATTTTACTTATGTTTCTAACTTTACTTAAATGGTTCCATATGCATTATCTTAACTACACAAATGCATATACCTCACACATTAACACACTCAGCTTATATCTTTTCTGTTTTGTCTTTCCTATAATTGAAATTTTTATTAAAATATATTCATATCTCATAGTTATGATTGACCCATAAGAAGTAATAGATTTCTAAAATATTAGTTCTGAGAATCTTAGTTTTTATAATTTTATAAGGAATTATAATTTTTTGGCTGCTTCTCAAATTTTCTGAAATATAATCTGGTGCTATTTGGGAGGATATTGCATTAGCTAGAATGGCCATTATAAAGTTATAAAATAAGATTTTTAATAGTAATCCTAAATTGTTCCTTGTTTAATTGGCAGTGTCTTTAGAAATTTACGATGTTCTATTACATGTACTGTGTTGATCTGAAGTCAATATATGTATGAGATTTCTGAGTGAAAATGAGAGTAAAGGAGAAAAATAGAGCAAAGGAGATTTTACTGTCCATACTCGTTGGTGCTCTTTCTCTTCTCACCAAATATCCCTTCTTTTCCCAGAGGGAGAAGCCAGTGAGAAGAAAGAACATTTTTTCCGCAGATAATTCTGAAAAGGTAAGTGTTCTTTTTTCTATGTGAAAAGAAATTGAAAGAGTGTAAGAGATAAATGCTTGGCTCCTAAATGTTATTTATTCATTCAAATAATAGCTGGTATATATTAAGGCAGTGGAAATAAGCAATGCACATACGAGACAAAAGTTCTTATGTTCACTTTGTTTTCATTCCAGTGTATGTTTATGTGTGTGTGGGGGGGTAATAAGTACATTTAACAAGTAAACCATATAGCATGATAGATGGTATTTAGTTGTGTAGGAAAAAGGAATTAAGAAGGCTAAATGGGGGCACCTGGGTGGCTCTGTTGGTTAAGCGTCTGACTTTGGCTCAGGTCATGATCTTGCGGTTTGTGATGTTGAGGCCCACGGTGGGCTCTGTGCTGACAGCTCAGAGCCTGGAGCCCGGTTCCGATTCTGTGTCTCTCTTTCTATCTGCCCCTCCCCACTCATACTCTTTCTCTCTCTCTCAAAAATAAACATTTTAAAGATTAAAAAAAATAAAAGATAAACAGGGAATGCCAGGTGGGTATGGAGGATGACACTTTGAGTTGAGTGTTTTGGACAAGTCTTAATCAGAGGTGACATTTGAACCATGAAGTTCAAGGGAAGACCCTCTAGGGAGACAGAATAGTGCATGCAAAGACTGTGAAGAGGATGCTTGTCTGGCATTTTCCAAGAAAAGCAGGGAGGTTGGTCAGAAAAAATAACTGCCTTAACGTTTGATAGACATAATCTGTAAAACTCTGGGTCTGGTAATCCTTTGAAAATCTTTTTGATTTATTTTCATTTAAACCATCTGTTCAGGTTGTCCACGTCTTTATGAGTCACTCTTGGCAATTTGTATTTTGATAGCAAATATGCTATCAATTTGAGATACTTACTAGAATAAACTTCAGCTTTTGTCTTTAAATTGCATTCACCTACTTTTAGGGTTTAGAAGTGTCTTCCTTTGAATTTTTCATGTGATTCTCCTGCCGCATTTCTTTGCAGAAGGCTTTAACTGAATTTTTGTTCAAAATAATTTATTAAATAAGTTGTCAATATACTTCAGTAAAAATGTTAAATAAATTAAAAAAAAAAACAAAACAAAACAAAGTTCCT
The DNA here is from genome assembly GCF_028749965.1 of Puma concolor. NCBI lineage: Eukaryota > Metazoa > Chordata > Mammalia > Carnivora > Felidae > Puma > Puma concolor. Next base: position 23,346,562 of record NC_141683.1, read on the forward strand.
GCCACATGGAGCCTCATAGTCTGGTGCAAGGATAAAAAACAAACATCAGTAAAATATAAATTATGTGAAATAATGACAATGCACATGAAGAAAATAGCTAGAGAGCCTAAAAAATTGGTAAGGATAACTTGCAGTCTTAGATTGTATGGCCAGGAAAGACCTCTACAAAAACCAACAGAGTGAACTGTTTGGATATCTGCTGAAATTTTTCTTGGTGATTACCCTGGCACAAAAATGTGAATCTAGGGTAAGGCCACTAATAATCTCTTTGTTTTAGTTACATAATTATTCAGCTCATTCACAGCTTTTCTTTAAAATGTGAATGATACATTTATTTATTTCTCAATTTTTGGCATCCTGTAACTTCGCATTAATGGGATTGTTTAAAAATATAATAATACTAATTAATTATAAAATAGTAAACATAATGTATTACTGATAAGTTATAGTGCAAAATAAGAAATGTGTAATGAAGTATGTAATACACATATATAAAAACAATTACATATAATGACACATAAATAGTGAAAACAGGTAAGAGTGAAATATTCGAGAGAGGAAATGAAAGTGTCAAATGCTGTGCAATTCAACAAAAACTCATTCAAACAGAGCATTTTCTCTCCATTAGTTTGTTTAGACTCACCACAGTTCCATTCATATCTAGTTTTAAAAAGTACTTCTATAAGCAAAGCCCTGCAACATTATCTTAATGTTATGTTTATGCTGATGTTTGTTCATCTGCTACATCTTTTGGTTAGTTGTATTAAATAAACATTTAATGATAGAAAAGTAAACTAGAGAGGTAGTTTATTTTTGTGAAAGCTGCATTGAACATGAACTATTCTGATGACTAAGACGATCTTTTTTAAAAAAAGAGGAATCTAGCAAGTTAGATTGAATGAATCTGCCAAATATTTTATCATAAAAACCAAATGTTCGGAGTTTTCAAAAGCAACAAAAGAATGCGGGCATGGAAAATCCATCATCAGCTAGTGTCTCAATTCTGAAAGTTTTATTAATCAGGTGCATAAAGTACACATTTAGAAAACTGATGTGGATTCAACTAGACTTATTCTGATGATAATTTCAATATATACAAATATTAATCATTATGTTGTACATCTGAAACTTATATGATGTCATGTGTCCATTATGACTCAGTTAAAAAAGTGATATTTGATTTTGTCAAGTTCTAATAAGTGTACAGAATAATGCACGCATTTCCCTGATCATTCCACTGCATAAAAGTTCAATTTCCTAATTATATTTCAAAGAAGGCAAATCACAGATTAAAAAATTAATTTAGAAGCACCTGTTTACTTTAATAAGGTAATATGTAAAACTGATTAAATTGGTGAATTTAACATAATGTACTGAAGCATTTGTTCACTTTTTTAGGTGAAAAATATCCCCATCGCCCAACATATCCAGACTTCTCCCAGGGAGATTCTTGAGAAACATGCTGATTAATTTAATTGTAGGTGATTTTTTATTGTCACAGACAATTTTAAATTAAAACTTAGTGTTTTATCATAATTATAGATTCACATTCAGTTGAAAAACATAATGCAGAAACTAATCCTGTGTATCATTTACTCAGTTTCCCACAATAGTAACTTCCTGCAAAACTATCACACAATAGCACAGCCAAGATGTTTATACTAATACAGTAAAGGTGGAGCTTCTTTCCATCACCACGAGGATCCCTCATGTCGCCCTTTTATGATCACAACCACTTTCTTCCCACCCACACTCCCCCCTTAGTCCTGGGCAACCACAAATTCTTCCTCCAATTTCATAATTAGGTTTTTTCAAGAATGTTAAATAAATGGAATTATAGAATATGTAGCCTTTTGGGACTCAATTTCCTTTACTTAATTCTCTGGAGATCAAACAGGTTGAAGTGTGAAGAATTTCTTTTTCTTGCGGAGCACTATTCCGTGTTAGGTATGCACCAAAGTTCCTTGATCTATTTACCAACTGAGAATATTTGAGTTGTTTCCACTTTTTGGCCACTTCAAACGAAGCTGTTTTATACAAGTATTTGTGTAAGTTTGTATGTGAACTGAAGTCTTTGTTTCTGTAATAAATGCCCAGCCTTGAAATCACTAGGTCATACATTAGTTCAAGTTCAGCTTTTTCAGAAATTTCCAAGGCAGTTTCCAGAGCATCTGTGCCATTTTACATCCCTGCCAATGACGTGTTAGTGACACTCATCAGCAGTTAGGGTTGTCACTTCTTTTAGCCATTCTGGTAAGTGTGTGGTAGTACCTGATTATGATTTTAATTTACATTTTCCTAATGCGTAATGATGTCGAATATCTTTTTATGTACTTACTTGTTATATGTATATTTTTGGTGAAGTAGTACTTCATGTCCTTTGTTGATGTAATTGTGTACTTTTTAAAATTTTACTTTGAATTTTGAGAGTTCTTTATATGGTCTACATACTAGCCCTTGGATGGATAGGCTGTGTGTCAATATTTTCTCTCAAGCTGTAGCTTGTCTATTTTTCCTTTTCATAGAGCCTTTCACAGAGGGGAAAAATTGTTTTGATGAGCTCTAATTTTCCGTGTATGGACTGAACTTTCAGTATCAAATCTAAGAACTCTTTACCTGGCCCTAAATTTTCTCTTATTTTTTATTTCTAAAATGCTTTACAGCTTGACATTTTACATTAAGCTCTGTGACCTATTATGTGTTCATTGTTGTAGAAGATGTGAAGTTTATAATGAAGTTCATTTTTTTTTTTTTTTTTTACTTTTTAGTTTTGTGTGTTTTTTTTTTTTTTGTTTTTTTTTTGTTTTTTTTTGTTTTTTTTGTCTATGGATGTCTAATTGCTCAACCACTTTTTTTGAAAACATTGTCTTTCCTTGGGAATATGTTTTTAGGTCTATCTCCAAGTTCTCTAATAAGTTCCTTTCATCTGTGCTCTCTCCCCCTAACATTATCAGAATCTACCTTACTCTAGATGTACAAGTTATGAAAACAGGTAAAGTGATCTCTTCTATTTCCTTTTTATCGAGTTTTTACTTTGTTTGTTCTTTTAATTATTTTAGCTATTCTAGTTCCTTAGCCATTCTATTAAAACAATTTAGTATAATCTTGTCTATGTCTATAAAAATTCACTTGGGGGTTTTTGGCAGAAACCATATGTGATGATTAATTTTATGGCCACCTGGATATGTATCTGTCCTATGGATGTGTACCATGCATATCATATGCAAATACATATCTTATAATTTTCCAAAAATGAATCAAAACTCATTCTGAATATGCATTTAAAGAAATGATGATTCTAAGGCATTATATCTAAGATTACCCAGCTAGATATTGACAGAATTGTCACTGAACTCTAGCTCTCTCTTATGTCAAGGTGCCTGCTCTTACTTTCCATATCAGCCTATATTCTATATACTATCTCCCTAAGATGGACATGATCTCATATATGGTTGGCTGAATAATTGCCCCCCTCAAAGATGTTTTTCTTTTATTAAGTTTATTTATTTATTTTGAGAGAGAAAAAGAGAGTGCATGCACCAGGGATGGCCAGAGAGAGAGAGGGAGAGAGAGAGAGAATCCTAAGCAGGCTCTGTGCTGTCAGTGCTGGAACCCACAGACCCTGGGGTCATGACCTGATCCAAAACCAAGAGTCAGACTTGTAACCACTGACCACCCAGGCATCCCTCCTCAAAGATGTTTATGTCCGAATCTCCATAACACATGAACGTATTACCTTGCATCATAAAAGAGATTTTACCTATGTGATTAAGTTGAGGTATTTGAAAAAGGAGAATTATCCTCTTTGTAGAGTGAGCCCAATGTAATCATAAGGGTCACAAGGGAGACAGCAGAATCAGTGTCAGAGAGAGAATATCTTAGCCCTGAGGCAGAAGTCAGAGAAGAGAGAAGATGTTAACTGAAGGCATGATGATGAAGGAAGAGGCCACTAGCCAAAGAATGTAGGTGGCTGCTTGAAGCTGCTAAAAGGCCACCGTTCTCCTGTGGAGACTGTAGAAGGAATACAGGCCTCCAGATACTGCTTTAACGCCTCGGATTTTTCACCCTGACTTCCTGAACTTTAAGATGCTAATTTGCGTTGTTTTAAACCACTAAGTTTGTGGCAATTTATACAGCAGCACTGGGAGACTCCTATATCATGGTAGCCCAATTGTCTTATTATATAAGTGTCAGCTTTTTACCCTAGCATCCCAATGCCACCACATTCTGGGGCCATATGTGTATAGTCTTCTATAAAACTTTTTCACTGATGCTGGATGCACTATCCTTTGGCCTTTTTTTTCGTTTTGTTTTGTTTTGTTTTTGCATTGGAGTTTTTGCTTACATTCACCCTTAACCATACGTACATTCTCATCTCTGTTTCAAAGTCATTCATCAAAATTCCATTGTAATTTATAATTCACCTAGATGTTTCCATTTAGTTATTATTGATTTTATCTCTTTCCCTCTGTTTGAATAATAAGTGCCATTCCCCATCTTGTGTGGGCACCTGTTATATATGGGCTGCTGCTAAAGTCTTGTGTGAACTTCTTGCATTCCATCCATTTTCATGAAATGAATTGCAAGCATTTGAGAGAAGTCTTGTTCACATTTTAGCCTTGAAGAGCTTCAGCAATCTTCTAAAGCGAGGGTATTACAAAGAACAGAAGCCACTCAAATTATTTTTTGATTTAAAGGAGATAGTTATGTAAATAAATATTTGCTTAAAAAAATCCATTCAAGAAGAGACAAAAAAAAAATAGAGTCAGGACAAAACAGCTAGCTGAACATCATGAACTAAGAACATTTTCTTTCAACAAATGGCTCCATGATGGGTCATCTTATTTCCTTTCATCACCAATTCCTCCAAAGTATTTGCCTTCCTCTCATATTACCGAACATACTGATCTAAATGTAACTTTTAAAGGCCTTTCAGTTCAAATGTTTCTAATTACAGGCTCTATGGCTTTTAGTTCAAACTATCATTGAGTGATAAAGAATCTGATTAGTCAATGATTTGAATGTCTATAGTAAGGTGCAGCCCTGGGTTCAATTAGCTTTCCATATGGGTGGGGACGGGGTAAGGCATAACATAGTATGAACTTTTACTTGAGTGTGAATAGCAAAGCTTAACTGCCAGATGAATGGATAAGTACATGCAATTTGACAAATGTCTACTCCAAAGTACAAAATTAAATGAAAATAAAAATAGTACCTGCCCTCAAAAGATACTTTTGTTCCTAGTTTCGTGATTTGGATAGTCTGTTCTTTGGATTTCAAATTAAGTTTTAAACACAGGAACATGTCAGTTTGTGTTATCTTGCCTTCTTAGCCACTATCAGAGACTGCATATAAAGCTGGTGTATTTAAGTCAGAATTTAGCAGTATAATCTGGGAGCAGTATAATACAAGAGCTTATGATGAAAGTAATTATACTTTTATTTGCTTTTTAAGTTTATTGGTTTAATGATATTAGCCCCTATTTGCTTAGTTATTTTATATTAGTGTGATACCAATAAACAATTAGGTAACAGAAATGATCGTTTTATTCACAGACATCCTTATAACTAAAATATAACAAAAATCTATGAAAGGTTTTATATGCACTTATTTCATTGAATTACCTCCATTTATTAGCTGTATATTTGGATCATTCAGAACCCTCTTTAGGCTTATAAAAGGTATGTACAACATAAGTAACAGCTTTTAAAAATACACAAACACATTTTTTTTTATGAAGCAAGGGATTATAGAGTCAATTTGAGTTACAAAAATTTATTTAAAATAAATAATATTAAAGATTTTTCTGAAGTACCATGCCTAACTTTTATTTCAAATTGCAATGTATATATTATTCATTTATTCTAATTTCAACAAATTCAATAAAACATCATTAAAGTTCTACTAAGTCAATATTAAAGTGAATTACAACTCTTGTTTATTTTTTTAAGTTTATTTAATTTTGAGAAAGAACAGAGAACAAGCAGGGGAGGGGCAGAGAAAGAAAGACAGAATCCCAAACAGGTTCCATGCCATGAGTGCAGAGCCAGATGCGAGACTCCAACTCATGAACTGTGAGATCATGACCTGAGCCGATATCAGGAGTTGGATGCTTAACTGACTCAGTCACCCAGGCGCCCCACAACTCTTGTTTATATATCAAAGTTCTGGTAATTGAATCAGCCTAAAAATGAAAATCTTGGGTTTTGTTCGTAACTATGTTGCTACCTCACATATATGTCCCCATTCACTTCTTTATTTGTACATACATATTAGTGTTCACCAGGGTACTCTTAGCCACAGTACCACTGTGGATTGCTTCTGATTGAATTCACCTAAACCATGATAACAACTACTGAATTTGTAAATCTAAAATCTGTTATCTTCAGTCCAAAGTTCTCTGTTGAAATCTTGAATCCTATCTCAATTCCCGAAGTACCTATACTCTCCGAGTTCACATAGTTCACTCTGAAACTAGGGCATTAAAATTGAACATAAAGTATTTTCCTTTACTTCTGCTCTAGGTATTCTGCCAGATACTCCTTGTAACTCTCTCTGAGGTGGATTATTTGATGCGCCACCACATCGAGCATCACAACTGAGAGTTTATTTCCCCATGACCGGGAGTGCTGCTAACAGTCCCCACCCAATTATCAACTCTCCTTGGAAAATGCCTTTTCTGAAAAAGGCATTTTATCAAATGCCACTTTTTCCTCCTGGGAAGCTCACACCTACTGACTGTTTAATGTGGGGGTATGAATATCAGCCTCTTTACTGAAATGGAGCCATTCTAAGGGCTTTCTCAGCTTCAGAGCTCCATGTGGCGTCAGCAAAGGCTTTGACTGGGACCACAGCTTAGTTCAATTTCTCCCTCTACCCAGTCCTATTCCAAACTCATCCTGCAACAGGATGACAAAGTAGACACTAACAGATAAGAGTGTGGAGTTGGATCACATATTAACTTGCCGGTAATAAGGACGCCATCATCACTGATGGAATGAGTATACATAGTACCGGCACAACAAAGCGTAGTGATTGTAAATTTTGTTATTGTGTTACGGTGAGATGGAGTTCCTATTGGGAGTGTACTGGTAGGTACAATACATCGGGTTTTGGAAAATATGGTGAAAGAGTAACTGTAAGGATAGTGGGATTATGTGATTATTGCTGGGTGTGAGGGATACATTTAAAAAAAGATAAGGGAAACCTGAGAATGATTAATCCCAACTATTTGCTAAATGTGAAAGTCAGGGGCCCCCAGTAACATTTAAAAACATTTTTTAACATTTATTCATTTTTGAGAGATCATTTTTGAGAGAAAGCGAGAGAGAGAGTGTGAGCGGGGTGGGGGGCGGAGAGAGACAGAGACACAGAATCTGAAGCAGGCTCCAGGCTCTGAGTCCGACGTGGGGCTCCAACCCATGTACTGAGAGATCATGACCTGAGCCAAAATCAGATGCTTAACCGACTGAGTCACCCAGGTGCCCCAACCTTCAGTAATATCTGTTGGGATGCACACTGGGTGTTGTATGGAAACCAGTTTGACAATAAATTATATTTGAAAAATGAAAATAAAGAGGTTCTTATCTGCTGCAGCTGGAAGGAAGAAATCTGAGTACTGGGCATCTATTCTAATAATAAGAGTAGCAGATTCCCAAGGCACTTAAACTCATAATTGAGGTAGATCTGTTATGGCTGGTGAGATGATTGGTTGGGAAAGAATAGGACCCTCATACATGGTATAGAAGACTGGGTTTATGTACGTGAAAATCTTGAATCTTCAGATAACTCAGAACCCTCCGGGCCTACAGAAGTGGACCACATTTCCCTATTAAGGACTGTATTGCTTGAAGGCAATGCAAAGACTTCCCCTTGGTAGTACAAAGTAAGCCTTCACCCACCTTCCCTCTTAGCCACTAAGCCACTGGCTAGAGTTAAGTCACAACATAATTTCACTGTGGATATAGTGAACTTGATAAAGGATTAAATAAATTATACCTCCAAATACCTGCAGAATCTAGCCAACATGTATTGGCAGGAGCAAGAAAGTGTGTGTTGAACTTTATCTAGTGGGCAGAACATAAATTTAGATGAGGGAATGTTTATTGATTTAAAAGCACACTTACAGAATTTAGGATAACACTCTCCAGAAAATGACCACAAAAGATGATGCAAGCACATTGCTAATATGGCTCCTAGCAGCATGGAAAAGGTGCAAGTCTACATGAAGTGTTGTAGAAACACTGAAATTGCCATGACAGATAATGGGTTAAGAGACTAAAAGCTTTAGAGAAGTGAGCTTACTAAAATGGGTATATTATGTAAAACTGGAAGACCCACCAGATTATTGTATTCTATAGGAGGGCACAGAAAAAAAAATTTGTAAGAGGATTACCAACACCATGAATACATTCAGTGGTGGGATTTCTTCTGCTGGATGGGCTAAGGGAAATAACAATATAGAACTGTACAAACTGTTAACAATGAGGGCAACTGGACTCCAAAACAACAGTAGGGAGTTGATGATAGTTAAGAAGGCAGGTGGATGCAATTATTGTAATTAGAGATCAGGAAATAGTAGCAATCATGGGGGCCTGACCCACAGAGCTATAGAGATGAAAATTGAATGCAGCATTCCTAGGGAATGGATATATGGATAGTCATATGACAGAAGGACTCTTTCTCATCAAGCTTACATGTCACTGGGAAAGACCAAAAATAAGTTGGTAAGAAAACACAGAAATAACATTACAATGTTAGATTATAATAATATACATAACATATATAATAACATATAATAGATATAATATATATCTAATGTAATAATGTTAGAGTAGATATGTTATTTCTGTGTTTGATACTATGAAGTAAAAATGGAGTGTATGGTAGAATATTCATGAGAGTTGACTTCACTATTGTGGTCAGGAAATCTATCTGAGAAGAACTGAACCATGGTAGTTAGTTTATCAAAGAACCTGAGGATAAAATGTTTTGAAAGAGTAAACAGGAAATTAGGGCAAAGGGAAACCAAGCAGATATATTATGTAAACAAATAAAAAAACAAAGAAAAGAAAAGAAAAAGAGAGAAAGCAAGAAAGAAGGAAAGAAAAGAAACATGAAGAGTCAATAAATTATTTCAGGTACCTGGGATTAAAACATTAGGATTATGTTTTTTTGAGACTATTTCCTTTAAAATCTTACTTGCCTTACATTTGTCTTATGTTTAAATCCTGCATGTGGGACCAAAACCTAATAACTTCTCAAACATATAATGTCTATCTCAAATTTTATTTTAAGAGGTTTAATGTGAAGTTCTGGGAGGTTAAAAAAAAAAAAAAAAATATATATATATATATATATATATATATATAATCTGTTCTATCTATCTATAAATATATATATATATAATCTGTTAATTCAGCAATTTAAAAATAGATTTATATTATAGCAATAACATGTAAAGAATATTAAGTTGTTAGTGTACAATATGTAATACAATTTAATTGAAGATTTATACTCACAACTTTAACAGTGTAATACAAACCATCCCTGGATGGGATGACAACTCTATTATGTTTAATGTATCTATCTGCTTGTTCATTTTGTCATCAACAGTCATTTGTGTCGCACTTGAGATGTACTATTTGAGAATAAAGGTGTACACAAGTGAATCAAAAATACATTACTCACTCTCACGGGCTTGCATTCTAGTAGGGATAGTGTAGTGAGAAGTAATATGGGGAGAATTCACATAGATTAAAGGATCACAGGTATAGGAGTGGGTTGTGATTTTATTTAGAGTGCTGTGGAAAGACCACTTGGATAAAATTATGTTTGAATAGAAGACTTTTAGAAAGTGAGAGACTGGTATATAGGGAAAGAACATTCCAGGCCAATGAAGAACTCAAGCAGATGTTGAGGTGAATGTATTTGGAGACTGTCAGAGAGCAGAAGAAGAGTAGGGGAGGAGGTGCGCTGTCATTGGTGCAGAATGAGCTGGGGGAAAGAGAAAATAGTTGAAGTAAACCAGGTAGTAGGTAGGTACCACACAACTTAGGGCTTGTAAGCCGTTGTCTGGGTTATGACTTTTACCATATCGTAACCCAATAAGATGATAATGGGGTGAAATTTATCTGCCTTTGATTTTAAACGTTTTATTTTAGCTTCCTTGTGGAGACTAGTCTCTGCATGTGTAAAAATGGAAACACATCATGAATTCAAGTGAATGATTATGGTGGCCTGACCCAGGTTTGTAGCAGAGTACTTGTGGGGAAGCCGATCTCTCGGTATATTTGAGGACTAAGAAAACATTTGTTGATGGGAGGTTGAATTTGGAATAGGGAGAAACAGTGTTAAGGAAAATGGCAAAGTTTTGGGCTCAGACAAGTTAAGGAATATAATTGTCATTAATTGAGAGGAAAAAGATTTTTAGGAGAGGATTTGAAACAGAGCATAGTTGGTGAGCTTAAGCACTGTCGAGTTGAAGATGCCTGCTGATCATAAAAGTAAAAAACGAAATAGGCTCTAGTACATATGAATATGCAGTTCAGGTTAAGTTTTCGAATTAAAATTAGAAATTTGGAACTCAATTATCCATAGAACTTAAAACAGTGACTATGAGAGACATCCCATTGGCAGTGCTTATAGCTACCATTTTCATGTATTATTGAGAAACTATATAATTCTTACAAAATAATATCAAAACTCTATTATTAACCATAAAATTGCAGAGGCTAATATTTAAATGTGAGGAACTTAATATGATTAAAGGAAGTAGTAATACCTCTCAGAGATCAAACTGATAATTCTCTTTACTGTTTAGTCTTTCCTTGAAACCTAGGAATGTAATGCACAAACTTTTAAAGCAATTTTGTCAACAGCTTTTGTAGTGAATATGTCTGTGCATGCCTTATTGTGTATGTGTGTGAATTTTTCACTACTTGCATATATATTCATAGAACATATAGTGCTTTCTCCCTCCATAATTTAGTGATTGTTAACGAAAACACAAAAACAAAAAATAAAACAAAAGCAAAACCTACTTTCACATAATTTCATGTCTAGCAAAACTTTCAAAATAGATTAATATACATTCAAGGAAACATGTGAAATGCAATTTTGTCAACAGCTTTGGTAGTGAATATGTCTGTGCATGCCTTCTTGTGTATGTGTGTGAATTTTTCACTACTTGCATATATATTCATAGAACATATAGTGCTTTCTCCTTCCATAATTTAGTGATTGTTAATGAAAATACAAAAACAAAAAATAAAACAAAAGCAAAACCTACTTTCACATAATTTCATATCTAGCAAAACTTTCAAAATAGATTAATATACATTCTAGGAAAAATATGAAATTAATGCAATCCTCATGATTTTATTTATATATTTATGGGTAGTTATTCCTCTAATCTGCAGTGACACAGATTGGTATTATAACTGAGGATTTTAGCCAATGACTGCCTGAGTTCAAATAAAGATTCATCCACTTACAAGTATCAACCTTAAGAAAATAAGTCAAGATCCCTGTACCTCAGTTTCCTTGTCTCTGAAATGAAAATACTCATGGAACCTACCTTATGAATTTTGTGATGATTAAATGTATTAAATCTATAGGCTGAATAGCATAGGGGCTAACACATATTAAGGATTTAATCAATGTCAACAACTTTATTAAAAAGGAGATTCTTCCATTATTATACCGATAAAGACACTAGATTGTGATTGGTCTAGAGTCACCAATACCAACTAACTCTATACCTAATAATTATAGAATCTAATTATTTTTTTCTATAAACCCTATTTATTAGTGTTAATTACACCTAAACAACCACACTATACCTCCTCATATCTGCAACTTAGGCATTTAATTAAAAGGCAGAGAAATAGGAACTTAAAAAAAAAGCCTAACAACTTTGTCAGGGTACTTTAAACTTCATCATACATGGCACATTAAATCAGAATGGATAGAACAAGGGACGCCTGGGTGGCTCAGTTAGCTGAGCATCCGACTTAAGCTCATGTCATGATCTCATGGTTTGTGAGTTCGAGCCCCACGTCGGGCTCTGTGCTGACAGCCTGGAGCCTGCTTTGGATTCTGTGTCTCCTCTCTCTGCCCATCCCCCACTAGTTCTCTGTCTCTCAAAAATAAATAAATAGTGTAAAAAAATAATAATGGATAGAACAAAATAAATGAAAAATTCATAAACAGAATTTTTATATCATTTTTGCTGCATTATGGTTCTGTAGCTCAAAATGACAGTTGTCCAGACTATATACAGTTGATGACATTTTTCATTATTTAATGTTAAGGCATTTGTCACTTTTAGGATATTATGTAGAATTGTATCTGTAATAGTATATTTTCAGTCACGTCATTTACTCAGTATTTATTAAGATATCATGCTAGGAGGATGTAAAGTGATATGTATTGAACATTTTAATTTAACAGTACAAAAATTTCTGGCTTTACTGTTGGTGGGATAACTTGCACACCAGAAGAAAAAAGGAGAGCTCCAGTATCTGGTTTTCAGTTTGCTTGAACTACTATAGTTTATTAGAGGCCTATTTGAAAATATATAATGTTATTTGTATGACTATCATTGTGGGAAATGTTTCTTTAAGAATCAGTATGCCTAATTTTCTCTGAAAATCCAAATGCTAGAAAGCAAAAACCTGTTTTTTTTCTTCTTAATTTGAGAGGATTTGTGGCCTGAATCTGAGAATGGAGGAAAAGTCTAATTTCAAAAATTAAAAATTATATCTTCTAGTAGAATTTTGGTCAAAGAATACTTGATAATAAATACCTGCTGTAATTATTATCATTAAGATTATGTTGATTAATGATTGGAATTTTAGTTTGATTTTTAGACAAACAGTATTTTTGATATGTTGTAATAAAACGTAAATTTTATTCTAAAGCAAAGACAGTAAATCTAATGTCTACTTTGACCAAATATAATTATGAGTAATTTTCGGTAACAGAAAACTTAATAGGCAGTGTCTAGTCACATACTGTATAACATGGCAAATAGCCATGGAAAAGAGTGAACAGTATCGAACTTGAACATAAGCATAGATTTCAAATACAACATGTAATCCAGGGAGAATGCAGCAATTGAAACAAAATCAATTTCCAACCTAAAAATTTGAATAGTGAGATAAAATTATGCTAATCTAATGTATTTGCCTTATTGTGGTTTTCAGTTCATTATGCTGCATGCATAAATATGAGATTGTTATTTTTCCTTTGATAATACTCCTTAAGCTGTTTGCTTCAGCTTGGTTTGCCTCCTTTAAGTACTGGCACAGCTTTGTGAAAGAGCTTGTTTTCAAATGAGCTCTCATTGCCCGTTATATTTTATTTTTATTTAGTTTTGTTTACATCATGTAAAGGGCATTACCAATTATTTTACTTACTTGCATTATGAGACTATAGTACATAAGTATTCCAAATTGCCTTCCATTTTCCTCTCAGAATTCTATGCTTAATAAGAACATATCAAGAGACTAGGATAACTGTCTCTGGCAGTAAATACCTCTGATTTTGCAGTGGTTCGGGTCATTGCTGCCCAAGTTCTCTGACCCGAATTGATGTTTCCATTGTCCTACTTATTACATAACTATTACATCTTTTTCCCCGTCACATTAACCATTTTCTAATATTTCACTCTTAAATAATCATTTCTATTTCCTTTATGTGTATGTGTCATTTTACTGAGTACTTTGTGGTTATGCCAATAAATGAAAAATTGGACAGAAAATATAAAGTGATGCATATGATAGAAAAATATGCTTATTTTGTCCAGATTTACTTGTCTCTCATTTCATTTTAAAATTTCCAATTTTGAGTATAGGCATATTTCGGAGATATTGAAGGTTCAGTTCCAGACACCACAATAAAGCAAATATCACAATAAAGACAGTCAAATGAACTTTTTGATTTCCCAGAGCATTTTGATTTTTTAGACACAATACCATTATGTCTAAAAAATGAATGTATTTTAATTAAAAAATATTGCTGAAAAATGTCAACCATCATCTGAGCTTTCAATGAATTATAATCTTTTTGCTGGTAGAGGGTCTCAATGTTGATTATTGCTCCTTGATCAGGGATGTGGTTGCTGATGGTTGGCGTGGCTATGGCAAGGTTTTAAAATAAGACAACGAAGTTTGTCACAATGATTGACTCTTCCCTTCACTAAGAATTTCTCTGTAGCATGCAATGCTATTTGATAGCATTTCACCAACAGTAGAACCTCTTTCAAAATTGGAGTCAATCCTTGCGGTGCCTGGGTGGCTCAGTCAGTTAAGTGTCCAACTTCGGCTCAGGTCACGATCTCACACTCGGTGAGTTCGAGGCCCACATCAGGCTCTGTGCTGACAACTTGGAGCCTGGAGCCTGCTTCAGATTCTATGTCTCCTTCTGTCTCTGCTCCTCACTCACTTACTCTCTTTCTCTCTCTCTCAAAAATAAATATTAAAAAAATTGGAGTCAATCCTCTCAAACCCTGCCACTACTTTATCAACTAATTTTATGTAATATTCTAAATCTTTTGTTGTCATTTCAACAATTTTCACCGCATATTCACCAGGAATAGATGCCATCTCAAGAAACCACTTTCTTTGCTCATCTATAAGATGCAACTCCTCATCTGTAAAAGTTTGACCATGAGATTTCAGTAATTCAGGCTTCACTTCTAATTCTAGTTCTCTTGCTGTTTCCCCTACATATGCACTTAACTTCCTCTGACTGAAGTCTTGAATCCCTAAAAATCATCCAGGAACATTATAATTCAGTTCTTCCAAACTCCTATTAGTGTTGATATTTTGACCTCCTCCCATGAATGTTCTTAATGGTATCTAGACTGATGAATCCTTCCCAGAAGGGTATCAGTTTAATTTTGTTTTCAGACTCATCAGAAGAATCACTATCTGTGGCAGCTAAAGCTTTATGAAATGTTTTTCTTAAATAATAAAACTTGAAAGTCAAAATTACTCCTTATCTATGGACCACAGGATGGAGGTTGTGTTAGCAGACATGAAAGTAATATTACTCTTTGTACATCTCCATCAGAGCTCTTGGTGACCAGGAGCATTGTCAATGAGAAGTAATATTCTGAAAGGGTTTTTGTTTGTTTTTTGTTTTTTGTTTTTTCCTCTGAGCAGTTCTCAATAGTGGGCTTAATTAAACTATTCAGTAAACCATGTTTTAAACAGATGTGTGTCATCCAGGCTTTATTATAGAGTACAGGCAGAGTAGATTTAGCATAATTCCTATAGGTCTTAGGATTTTCAGAATGATAAATAAGAACTAGCTTCAATTTCAAGTCACTGGATACATTAGCCCCCCCTAACAAGAGATTCAGCCTGTCCTTTGAAGCTTTGAAGTGGCATTGACTTTGAAGAAGGCATTGACTTTTCCTCTCTAGCTAGGTACATCCTAGATGGCATCTTTTGCTAGTAGAAGACTGTCTGGTCTACATGGAAAATCTGTTGTTCAGTGTGGCCACCATCATTAATGATCTTAGCTAGATCTTCTGGATAACTTGCTCTACCTTCTACATCAGCACTTGTTAATTCACTTGTACTTTTATGCTATAGAGACAACTTCTTTCCTTCAACTTTATAAATAACATTTTCTAGCTTCAAACTTTTCTTTTGCTTCCTCTTCACCTCTCGCAGCTTTCTTAGAATTGAAGAGACTTAGAGTCTTGCTCTGTATTAGGCTTTTGTTTAAGGGAATGTTTTGGTTGCACACAGTGCACATCTTCAGAAAAACATAAAACAGTAATTCAAAGCAGTGGTTTAGGATTTGTGCTAACATGGTATCTTCAACAAAGAACAATACATTTGCAGAGAAATTACAAGACAAAGGAAAGCAGTTGTAGGCATCCAAGGGTGGGGGAGGGTAAATACATGGGAGGGAACTAATGGAGTGAGATTTCCTTGCAGTTCCTCTGGTGCCATTGCTGGGCTGATAAGAGTTTGTCTGCAAAAAAAAGATTTTATGTCTTGCCTTGAGGCTGAAACAGGGAAGCTTTTCTCTGGCTTTTCTGCTTCTTAATTGTCTTTACGCTAATAATTATATGCCAGAGAGACATATTTTGGGGTTAAATAGTCTAGTTTCAGTCCATAGATAGAAAGACTAATATTTCTTTAAATCTCACAAGAGATCTGAAATTGTCATGCTTTCTACTTGAACAAGTCTTAATAGCATCTCAGGTAACATTTTGTTAGATAATTGAATATACTAAATTGAGCACTAGAAATGTAACTTTCAAAACAAGAACTAGCCTCTTAAAACACCTACTATGGAAAGATAGCCCTCTATGACTTTACAGTAAACAATCAAATAAAACATGAAAAAATTCACTGCTTCATGTTCTCACACAATTTGAAAGCAACGGCCACCTGATGGTTTCACCCAAATGTTACTTGTTACCCCAAAGTTACCTCTACTCCCACCCATGTTCTCCCAAGTCCCAATCTAAGCCACAGCCCTTGTTCTAAAATTGTCCTCTGAACTTCCCCTTCTGATAGATTTATTAAGGCTTATACTTAGCAGCCGACTTATATGCTCATAAAAATAGAGATAAACACAACTTGTTTCTTTTATACCTGTTTTTTGAAATTACTTTTCAGTTACCTGAAAAATAAAATCCAAATCTAGGTTTGGTTTTTAAATATAAATTCACATTAACACAAAAAATCAACTCATAATATGTTATATACATCTTCTTCACCTTCCATAATTAACTGAAATGTGAGTTTGTATTTCTTGGTACTATGGACAAATTTTTTATCTTAATTAAATTTAAAAAATCCTCATTTATATCTATGTCTTAAATATATGTAAGATACATACATATATATATATATATATATATATATATATATATATATTAAGGTTTATTTATTTTGAGAGAGAGAGGGAGCATCAGCCAGATAGGTGAGAGAAAGAGAGAGAGACAGAGAGAGAGAGACAGAGAGAGTCAGTCCCAAGTAGGCACCCTGCTGTCAGTGCAGAGCTCAACACCAGGATCATTCCCACAAACCATGAAATCATGACCTGAGCCAAAATCAAGAGTCGGATACTTAACCAACTGAGCAACTCATGTGCCTCTAGACAGATATATAGATACAGATTAATCTAGGCAATTTTCATAATCTCTATATAATATTATGTTAAAATTAGACCAGGTACATTGAAAACAAGTGTGCCTTCCTTAACAGATGTCCTTTTAACTCCTTTTCCCCTAAAGATCTGTCTGACTTTCCTGAATAGCTCTCAATACAAGTCTCTTTTTGATTATGAAGCATGCATAGCCATTGTGACCCTTTAACATCACTTCTTCCAGTATTCCTGTATTTGTGACACAACAGTGATAGGCCACTGCAGATGCCCACCAAATTGTAAAGACAAATGTTTTGTTTGGAGAAAGTGGGGAAACTGTATGCAAGGTCCATGAGATTGAATGTTTATTTGGCTCATGCCCCAGAAATCTTAATTCTGAGTATGTACTTGAGATAAATCATATACAGACTCATAAGGGGATGTGGGCAATAATATTGATTTCAATGCTATTTGTGTTAGGCAACAAGTGGAAACTCATTAGATGTTCATAATTATAGAAGTGGATTAATTAAAAATGTGGATACAAACTACAATATAGTTTACAGTTAGAAACAACTATAAATAGTTATAGTTAATATACAGATAACACACATATGTACATATATACAAATACACACATACACAGAAATACATACATGCATATACACATACACAGTAACATGGAATACTAGAGCAAAGACTAACATAATACCAATAGGCAAACTTTTAAAAGGCATACACATAGAAACAATACTACATATTTTGAAAGCATAGGTAATATTAAAGGACAGAGGAAATTTGTATCTGTGGAGAATGGGACTGAGGTGTAGTTAAAGGGGAAAATTATAATTTAAAAACAAAAATAGACAACACAGAGTAATGATGCAAATATGAATTTTAGCATATGGCTAATTCCACTTGAGGCACAGATTCCCGTAAGAAATGCTAATATATAATCAAGTGAGAATTGCCTAACACATTTCTAGTTTAATTGGTCTTGTTTTTGCTTTTTCCTGTCCCTTGGATAGAGATGGTAGTGTTTCGGGTTAGACTGTTAATGACTGATGTCATTGTATGAAGGAAGAAAAGAATCATAGTTGCCTATTTTCTTTGAGGTATGGAAGATTTATTTTTTATTTGCTGTCCAGAAGAGTTGATTTGAAAAACATAAGGGTAGCTGGACAGGCCATGTTAACTAAACATACTGATTCAACAAAGAAGGCATGCTTTTCATTTTGACCTATAACTATTTGCTGTTAGATATTTTGCAGTATTTAGTTCCAATGTATAACATTGAAAGAATAGACATGACTAATAACCAAATAAGCAAGGACTCCACAGCACGTAGTGAAATTTTAAGAAGGAAAACACATGTTTTACATTAAGTGAACAATAATTCTGATTAAATTGAATTCATGCCAGTAATTTTAATGTTGACCTTAGAAACAGTAAGAACTTTGGGGACACCCGGGGGTGGCTCAGTCTACTAAGCCGCAGATTCTTGATTTCCGTTCAGGTCATGATCTCACAGTTCATGTGATTGAGCACCATGTCAGGCTCTGAAATGAGAGTGTGGAAATATGCAAATATGAATTTTAGCATATGGCTAATTCAACTTGAGGCACAGTGCTGCTTAGGATTCTCTCTCTCCCTCTCTCTCTGCCCCTCCCCCACTCATGTTCACGCTTTCTGTCTCTCTCAAGATAAATAAACAAACAAACATAAAAAACATGTTTTTAAAAAAGAAAAGAAACAATAAGAGCTTTAAATGTGCCCCAGATCATATTTGAACTTGTAAGATGACTCTGGCTGCTATATGTGAAAAGTTACAGGAGAATAGAAGATACAGGCAAGGAAATAAGAGAATATCCAATTTAAATGAACATATTCCCATTATATTTTGAAGTTAGAACCAAAAGGATTTGACTTCAGTTACTTAAGGATAACAATGTGTTATATTTATGTTCTAGGATTCTTTGCTGTTCAAGTGAGTTAATAACCACAGAGTTTCTAGCATTATGTTCAATAACTGGTAATGTTGAAATCCAGATATTTCTATCCTTTCAAACACTAAATTATCTGCATATTTTTAATAATAAACCATTTTTATCAATTTACCTAATTGCATTTACTTTTTTTCCTTTAAAATATCTATTTACATAGATAGAATACTACTATCTACTCACAGAGAAAACTAGAAAAACTTAACTTTTCTCCCTCTACATTAATCAAAACAATGAGTTAATTCCCATTCAATCGATTTAAATCAGTCCTCAAATGTATGTAGATTTTCCAATTTCAATTAATGTCTTAGATTTTTAGGAATAAGGTGTCTTATGTCATGCTCCATTCAATGTTTTTATTTATTTTTGAGACAGAGAGAGACAGAGCATGAGTGGGGGAGGGGCAGAGAGAGAGGGAGACAGAATCCGAAGCAGAATACAGGCTCCAAGCTGTTAGCACAGAGCCTGAGATAGGGCTTGAACTCACAGACTGTGAGATCATGACCTGAGGTGAGTGAGGTCAGAAACTTAACCGACTGAGCCACCTACGCACCCCATGTCATGCTCCATTCAAATGCTAGCTTTATTGCAGTTGCTAGTCAATGTTAGATGTGGTTTTCTGAGACTTCTTGAAGTGTGCTCTGGTATGATCAATCCCAGGTATGGTTACCCATAGTAAATTGATTTGGCTCATCTATACTCAGAGGCTGTAGGGCTTGATGTACTAAGTAAAGTAAAATGTATGTTTGTCAAATAATTAATAAGAAAAATCATAATGATTCTTGTTTGAGAAAGGTGTTTGAATTAATTGCATTTTACCCAACTTGTTAATTTTTTGGCTCATTAACCAAAACCTATCTTCTCTTTTGGGACCACTAATAGAAAAATGATTAAATTGACACAAAATCAAAATATGTGAGCTATGAAATAATATTATATCTTATATAGGCTTTATATAGCAGAGTAACAAGTACAATATAGTTCTTTATACCATATGAATGTATGCAAATTAAAGCTCGTTCCACTTTCTTATGCACCAGTAAAACTCCTTAAGAGCCTGTACATGTTTTTGACACTTGCTAAAAGTGATTGGAATTGAAGCATAATGTCATGAATACAGAATTCCATCAATTACCCGGAATAAAATAGGAGTGTGTTTGCTGATTTCCCTGGGCATATGCATGATTTATATATTTTGCTTAGTTTCAATGTGAGAAAAGTTCTAAAATATGGATACAAAAAGGATTGTTGATGATTAATTCTGGAGTAATAACTTAGACATCATATGACCTACTGGGCCTAAATTTTTATCCCATTTAAGTTAAAGACGATTTTTACAGCAGTGTGAAGTTTACAACAAAAATGAGACAGCGACAGAGATTTCCATACCCTTTTGCCTCCACGTATGCATAGACTCCCCCATTATCAATATCACTCACCAAAATTGTACATTTTTTACCTAACTTACACTGGCACATCATAATTGCTAGAATTCCTTTGTTTACCACAGGATACATAGAGATTTCAGTTGACCTCGATCTCAATGTGTGTCATTTGTTTGAGTTAGCTCTCAAATAAAATTTGATATCAACTTCAGCTGTATTAATACAAGTATAAGACCAAAGAGAAGGGGACCCTAATATCTGCTTAAATTGTATTTATCTAGCTACATGTGAAGAATTATATTCATTGCTGGATATAAAGTTTTTAGATGTATCTTTATAATGTGAAGTGGAAAAATCTTAACATTTGACAGTAAATGTTCAGAACAAAACTACATTAAAAAAATACTTAGGATAGCACAATAAGCTGAAAGAAATTATTTGATAGTGAAAATGTGCTTACTTTGTCTTTCCAAATTGCTATTTATTAGGGTCTGTGACTGTACAACATGAGTATCTATTTAGTGCATGAGACTTCAATTTAAGCTTTGAGATGCTTAGAGGGTAGAGGAGAGAAATACAGACTTCAATTCTTCATGAATTGCCTTGTTGTCTATATACCTATCTCTCTGCCTGCAGGCAATGTTATGAAAAAAAAAAAAAAAAAAGGTAAAAAAAAGATGCAGAGGAAACCAAGAAAGCCATGCCTCTGTTTGGAAGGACCTTAGAGTTTCACAGGAAGGAGACATAATGAATACAATTAAATAATATTTTGTAATATGATGTTAGGAATGACATAATCAAAGTATTTTAATAGAGGGTAACTTTGTAAGGGCCTGCATTGCATATGGAGATTGGAGGCTCTCTCTAATAATGTGATCTTTGGATCAACTCTTGTGAGATTAAAAAGAAGCCAGCCAGGAAATAAAATGAAGATCAATATTCCAAACAGAGTGGAGTAGCATACACATTTAAATTCCAGGGAAAGAGCATGTTCTAAAAGTTTACTTTGGGAGAAACATGCATAACGGAAAGACTGATTTGTAATGAGATTGGAGATAGGTGGATGAGACCTGTAATGAGCTGGGGATGATGGGGACATGGATAAGAATGGCATCAATAGAGACAGAGAGGTAAAGTGAGATAAGTTAGTTTGGAGTCTGAATTGATATAACTTACTTGATGACTTTTTTTTTTTTTTTTTTTTTTAGTTGTAGGAGATGAAGTAAAGGAAAAACACTGAACCATCTCTAAACATGTATGCATGTTTCATGCCATTTCAAAATAAATTTACTATTAGGCACTAAAATCACATAATAAAACTATAAACTTTACACCTAATAAAGTTTCATCAAGAAAGATGATGGTTAGGTCATATATAGACACATATGTTAATGGTTGCTATTAAATACTGAAACAATGCTTATTTTAGTACTACTAGATAGTAGAAATGTTTGAATAATATGAGCAAAAGAGATAATGTAGAAATCAACCTAGTTAATATTAATGATCATGATTGTGATTTTATTATTTTCAATTTCATATTTATTCTTACCACATTTTTAAAATCTTTTATTCATAAGTAGTCTCATTACTTTGCACATATGTACAAATATATATTTACACACACACACATACAGACATATTTTTGGTTTCTTCATGATGAAGGTGACATTATCAATAATTTCTGTATACTCTCTATTGATGAATCAAAGCATTGATATTCCATGAGTGTATACTATTTTTATGTACGGAATTATAGAGTGACTACCATGAACTTAATATATTTGTCCAGCAACACATAGCTGACCCTGTTATTCAGTCTTCTCATTTAGGAGTAGAAAGTCACTTAAGAATATCCCAAATTATTTGATATCAGAAGGATTTCCGCAACATTATTAGTAACTGTACTTTAGCTAATGTAAATCTGAATATTTTATTTGATATTGTAGATGCAAACACACTGATACAGTTTCTTACTGCCTCTGATTGGTTATATTGTTTTGATCATTTATACAAAAGGTTTAGCTTTGTGTTGTGGAAATAATACTGGTCTTGATGGCAGCATACCAGATTTTTTAGCCTATGTGACCTGATATAAAGACCATAATAATTAATGCTGGTCAGATCTCAGCATATTCATTTTAATGTGAAAGACTAGTTTATTAAGAATATATTCAACACTAAACTCATGGTAAGTACTGAGAGTGTACAAGGTACTATGCTCTATTGTGGGAAACTGAAAATATGTAAAATATGCTTTTCTCCTAAAGGATTTAAAGGAGAGCAGGAAGGAGGGAGAGGGGACCAGGAAAGAGAGATTGAGGGAGAGAGAGAGAGAGAGAGAGAGAGAGAAGAGAGAGAGAGGAATGTGAAGTAATGTGATCAGCATGAAGGGGCTTAACCATGAAGCTATGTTAGAGGAGAAATCAATTATATAATTCTCTATGGATGAGGACTTCAGGTTTCTACAATTAAATCTTCAGGAATGAGAAGATCTACTTAAGATATTGAATGGAATTTGAAGGAAAAAAGGAAGAACATGTACAAAGATTACAGAGCATGAAAAGTCATGGCATTTTTCCAGGAAATATAATTAGGTCAACATCATATCGAGAGGTAGAAGATAAGAAAGGACATATAAAACAGTGCTGGGTGGTAAAGAACCATATCAGTCATACAAAGCAGTGTGGTATTTGTAAATATTTGTTATTTTTGTTTGTCCAACATCCAAATGTCCTTCTTAATTAGGAAGAATTCCCTAATAGCTACGACTTAATGAGAGACAGGTCCCCACGTTCAACTATAAAAACTGAATGAACTTAGAAAATCCTTTCTCCTAACTTCTATATTGGCCTAATTACCAGAGAGCATTACAGGGAAGAGATCCTTAAGAAAATGTAAGAAAATGCTAGGCATTCCCATTTCTCAATAGGAATATCATGAATCTTGCTCTATGGCTGGAGGAGAAAATTGAATTTTCCTTAGTTAAATTTAGATATCCTTAGTATCTAGTAAAGAACCCACTGAGATCTAAAATTTTAAGGACTGCATTGTCATCTCCACTCAATGGTGTGAACAAATGAGGAACTGAGAATTGTGAAGTGGGGTGCAGCCTCAAAATCAGGAAACTTTAAAAAGAGAATAAAAGTTCAAATATCAGCTCAAGTCATTGGCAGAAATCAAGAAAGTTTCTATGGTAGCGATAAAAGAATCTCTTATCTCACGAAGCTGAAAAACTGAGATAATACCTGATGACCCAAATCAAACATTGATCTATTGATCCTGCTGGTTGCGAATTACAATGTCAGTTACATTTACAGTCCTGCCAGGTATCACATATGAAAAGCAGGACATTTATAGGATAAGATTGGAATCTTCAGAATTGTAATAGTTTAGGTAGCATGAATACCCAGATGGACAGCTCTCACTAAATCTCCCTTACAGATTGCCTTTTCTTCTTCACTTACTGATAAGGCTGACGATGATGCTTGTCATTGGCAATTTTCTGAAGAGGGGGAGGGTGCAGATCGCCCTCATTTCCTGTGACTATCACTTTTCAATGTTTAAAAGTCATTTAATAGAGTTGAGTTACCTCATGGAGGCATGGTGGAAAGAAAGAAATGACGATCACAAGTCAACAAACAAGAGGAAGTGTAAAATAATGAATTTTAGGACTTTTCTAGTTTATGCAGACAGTCTAAATCTAAAATTGAAATCTAAAGTATAGGTGAGAAATTAATTCTATATATGCATAGCCAATGAGAAAGGAGAAAGATATATATAGAACTGGACTGAGAAGTTTCACGAACTTTCATCATATCCCATCCTGACTTACAGTCATCTTTTACTCTACCAACACTTGGGGTTTATAAGGAATTTTTTTGTCCATTGGACTTGGTAGGATAAGTTTGAAGCCTCCTTTAAAAATGACTTTACAGGACTTGCTGGCAGAAATCCTAATAGTACTTCTGTGCCACTAGATCATCGCCCCGGATATCCAGGAATGGCTTTAGAAAAGGCATATATTTCCATTGGGAAACCATTAATGGTTTCTGGAAGAAATTATGGCTTAAGTTAAGGATAAGCAAATATCCTTAAGGAAAGTCTGTGTCATGTAAAGCTCCCCAGAAAGACTCAATAATGACTACTAGGTATGAGCTCAAAACATAGATATACCTTTTCCAAACTTCAAATTTTCAAAAAGCAACAAAATTTGATGCTCAGCATGCTAATCAGTTACTGAAAGCAGATTGACAAAACCTTAGCTCATTTCACTATGAGGAGGCCAGTGATTTGTTTTTACTGAATATACATTTCTCTCCTGTAATGCTTTTTTTTAGTGCTTAATGAATAACTTATAAATTGTCATGATATACTACAGAATATTGTTATCAATAGGGAATTCACTTTACAATACAATAAATGAGTTAATGAACTATTGACCATGTAATTTCTGGTCATATAAGATATCCCATCTTTCATCCAAACACCTGGATGTTTGGAATGATGGGATGGCCTATTGAAATTACAATTAAGTAATTGCATTGGAGATAATATCTTGAGCATTTGGCGCAATAGTGTAAAGGAAGTAGTATTTTCTCTGAGTTGGCGGACAAGATGTGACTTGAGGTAGTTCACATTTAATTGCTTCTATAGTCTCTAAAAGAAAGAAGATTCAGCAAAATGAATGTGAAGAATCAAAATGATGAGAGGTGACACAAAGAGAATATTGAAGATTGAAATAGCATCTGAGTCAAAGAGAAATACTATTACTACTGAGAATTGCTGAGGGTCCAATCTAGTTTTAATACTATTTAGTAGTTCATTATTTTGTTGCAAACAGTGTTCTAGGCAGTGAATCAAACAGATCAAGTGCCTAATCATATGGAATTTTAATTCCAATGTGGGGAGAAGTATATTAATAAAAATAGCAAAATATTAAAGATCAAGCTGACAAGACTTGCCAAAGGAATTGACTGGGAGGAATCAAGAATGACTCAGTAATTTATGGACTGAGCAACAACAGTAATGTGGTGGCCAGTTGCTAAACACGAAGTCTTGAGATAAGCAGGTTTGTGGGAAAAATCATATATTTTCTTAAAGTGATTTTATTATCTTCAGGGTTCTAGTATTTCCTGTTGAAGTGTTCTTGAAAGCAGATAAAAGTGAGTAAAGAAATTATTTGGATTAGTTTCTCCAGGTTTTAGATTAATTAGTTATCATGACAAAGAACCTGAGGGTTCAAAGTAAATAGTGAAGGGAATAAAGCCAAAGGAGACTGTATGAAAAGAAATGAAAGAGACATGGTAATGGATATCTCTGTGAATTCAACTAATAAATATCAAGACATGGAACCCACACAATAAACTGAGGTAAATATCATTGCCCTCACAGTATTGAGATGAAGCTGAGGCTTAGAAAGTTTAATAACTTGGATGTACTTCGGTCACCCACCCAGTAAATATTGGCTATTGAACAGCCTTTCTGACTGTTACGTAGTGTCTGAACTACTAAGCCATATTGTTGTTCAACAATTAACAATATTACTAGGAATTTTCATTAAATATGGCCAATCAAATTCTTACATAAATTATATACTTATATAATATTATATAAAAATTCATATGTATATCCATTCTTCCCATGAAATTCTAACAAAAATCAGAAGCATATGTTTTAGACACATTAATTAAAATTCCAAAAAAAAGAATAGAAATATTAAAACATAACAATAAAGAGATATGCCAGAAAGTAAACCAAAGAGAAAAAGAGATGGGAAAAGGAGAAGGAAAAAAATCTAAGCATATTATAATATAAACCCAGGAGTTTCAGAAAATGGCATATAGAAACTAGTAGGAAATTGTCAAATAAATAGATCAGTAAAAACTCTAGATCTGAATAACCTATTCTATAGATTAAAAGAAAAAACAAGCTCCCTCCCTCAAATGCCTAGACAAATCTGTGCTAAAATTGCTCCATGAAGCACACTATTAAGAATTTCAGAAAAATATAAATTTAATGAATATCTTATGGGCTTTAGGATATATGTGGGCAAATAGAACAAATAAGAACAATTAATACACTGAAGCCATTGCACTTTTTAACAACACCACTTGGAAACACAAAGATCATGCAAAATAACTTTAACATTTCTGGGGGAAAATGATACAGAAACAGGATTTGTATAACCAGCCAAATTATATATCAAAAGTGAAGATAAAATAAAGATCTTTTAGACAAGCAAAGACCCAAAACTGTAGTTCCCCAGTACCACTTCTTAGAATCTGAAGAGCTATCTGTGCCATCAAAAGGAAGTAGTAAATCAAGAAAAGTAGAGTATATGGCCTTCAGAGGAAAAAAAAATAGAGGATGAATGGAAGACCCCAAATGAAGGCAAATGGAGATACCTGAAAAACAGTAATGCAATAAGCCTAGAATCAGGAGAATAATCAATTAAAGATCTATCTCCAAGAAAGAGTAAACAATGAATCTGACAAATGATATATTTGATACTGTTGCAAGTAGATTTACATTTCAACCAGAAAGTGTGCACAAAATAAAAATATGGGAAAATATAATCATTAAATATTCCCAGAAAGAAAGAAAAGTGGTATAATAATGAAATTATAGTATTCTATTATTCAATATATATATTGAATTTGATATATGCATGCAAACAGGTATGTATATAAATAATAAATTGAATGTCGGCAATGGTAGTGTAACAGAACTAATGTGAGTTCACTCCTTTGTGACTTACAGATAGAGACTATGCCAGGTGGAACTGTCACACAAAGGAAACTTTATTTGCAGCAAATAAGGAGATCATGAGGAATAATTTCCAAAGCTGTAACTTGTACCTTTAGAGCAAGGGTGAATGGGATCCTTTAATTTAGAGTTGGGATGAATACTCAGAAAGGAAAGTTTTGTCATTATGTGTAGAGGCGGGTATAAGGTTGTGTATGTGCCTTAAAAAAGCATGCCTATTTATATGTTGTACATTGTGTCCATGAGGTTTGTGCTCCTCCTTGAATAGAGATTTTTGTATTATAAAGAAGAATAGGTAACATCAGTCACTTCATAGTCCATCTGTGATGATGTGAGTCAGTCATTGGGCTGAGCTCAAACTGGGCTGGGTGGTCTGGGCTGGCCAGAGCTCTTCAGAAGGGCATTTGTTATTGCTTGAGGGAGTAGTTTCAATTTCCATCACCAGATGCTTTGCCCATTGGGTCTTTTGCTTGAGTCAAAAGATAAACTGGAAAGAAGAATGTAAGGAAAATGTGGGACAAATGTCAGTGGATACATGCAGGTGGGAAGTAAAGGTCAGGAATTGGGGTTGATCTGTAGGGTCGTGCTGGTGAGAGTACATTGACAGTGAAAAGCATATGTGAAAGCTGGAGGTCAAGTGTATGAGAACTAAGTCATTATTTCTATAGTAGGAAGCCAAGAAATATTGTTTAAAATTGAAAAATAAAAGAAATTATAATAATATTTTTTGGTAATATCAAAGTAAAATCACAAGATAGGGCTAAAACCTTTGAGTGTTATAATCCTTTTAGAACTGGTCTTTTAAAACCTTGAACATGTATAACTTTTATACAAAAAAGAGAGAGAAATAGGGAGAATGGGAAGGGAAGATCTAGAGATAGCCCTTGTATTTTAAAAATTAATTAGTAGGCTCCAGAATGATTCAATGCGTGGCAACTTCCAAGGTTACCTGTGGCAAAATAGGTTCAAGAATTCCTTACACTTACACAAATGGGTTAAAAAAGCTTAGGGCAGAAAGTTGCAGCCACAGGGTGAAAGCACCTAAGGTTAGTTAGCGAGATATTATATTGGGATCATAAGTAACTTGTTATGTCACTTGCAAGAACTACTTTCCATCTGGACCAATATACTTCGATCAAAACTTCAAGCTCCACTTGCCCCCCAGACCCTTTGCTTCTTACACATACAAGTTAATGAGTACTGTCTGATTGTTTTCTTCTGCATGTATACCACGTGTGTAAGATCTTGGGCGCTCAATAAATACGGAGATGAATCCCTGCCTGTTCAGGGCTCTTGTCTCCTCCCAGACATTAGCCTCTCTCCTATTCAATTCTGCATCTGTCCTCTTGCTGGACAAGACAGAATTTCAGACTCCTAGTCTGCAACAGTTGATCAGTAAGACTTTTGTTTGTTTTACTGAGCATTATTATAAACATTGATTTGAATATGTTTCATGTGATTTTGCAATGATTACTCTTTTAAATGCTCCAATTGTCCCAAGCTAGTTGATCATATTATTGCCTGAGAAGAAACCAAATATGATAGGTCTTCTAAGGTAGTGCAATAAAAAAGTATAGAACTCTTTTTCCAGTTTTTATGACTATGTACGTGTGTGTGTGTGTGTGTGTGTGTGTGTGTGTGTGTGTGTGTAGATGCTCTCTGAAAATATAAGAGAGAACAAGAGAGTAAAAGTGTGGATAGTTACTAATTTTGCTATTTAGGATGTGTGGAAAGGGACAGCCTAACTGGAGTAGGTAATGTCTGAAGTATTAATTAAAAGGAAAACAATGTATTTGGAATTTAGTGTTAGTTTATATCCCTTATTATAGCAAATAAATATATTTTACCATGAAAAAACCTCTAAATATCATATAGTTTTCTCTTTGCAAAATTTTGTATGTTCAATGTCTGAGTATAATCAGAAGTTTAAACATAAATACCACTGTTATTTCTTCAGTGCTTTAAAGCAAATTTGGATGCCAAACTGCCTGTTCATATCCAGTGGAGAAGAAACATTTTCTTCTCCTGAGAAATAGCCATATAATAGCAGAATTGTGTTTCACAGATCTCACAAGGAAATTGCAGCTTTGTTGCCCAAACAACTTCAAAAATCTATTATTTCTTGACAGACCATATTAATATATTTGCAAAGCCAGCTGCTTGTTTACTTATAATCTACATATTGTTTTATTTGGTAAAACCTTTTTATGTTCCTACCCTAAAGGAACACATTCCCATTTCATATAATTGCAAACATGGGGTTTTAAAACCATGGGGAACCAAAGAAGATATATGGATGGCAACCAAGCATATGAAAAGATGCTCCACTCAAAAGACATGAAGGAAACTTAAATGCATATTACAAAATGAAAGAGGTTATTCTGAAGGGGCTACATACTCTATGTTTCCAACTATAATAACATTATTTTTAAAAAGGTAAGACTATGGAGACAGTAAAAAGATCAGTAGTCAGCAGGGAATAGAAGAAAGAGAGGGATGAATACGAATAGCACAAGGAATTTTTAGAGCAATGACAGTATTGTCTATGATATTACAATGGTGGATACATATTGTCACACATGTGTCCAAACCCATAGATACACAAAACTAAAAGTGAACCACAAGGTAAATCATAGATTAGGGGTGATTATGAAGTATCAACATAGACTCACCAATTATAAGAAATGTTTCACTCTTAGGAATAATGTTGATGATGGGGGAGATGGTGTGTGAAGGTGGATAATATATGGGAACTTTCTGTACCTTCTATTCAATTTCACTGTGAACCTAAAACTGCTTTAAAAATAGCAAAGCAAAAAACAAAACATTAGAGATACAAGAAACACTTGAATATATTTTAAATGTTCTGTTTCTTAATCTCAACCAGGATACAAGTGTGTTTAGTCATTATATACTTTATATGCAATATTTAGATATTTTATTTGAACTCTTTTATGCCATGTAAGCTTTACAGAGACTAAAAAATTGTTTTCAGTATTAGTAATTGTATGTTTTGTATAATCTGACCTAAAAATAATTTCTATGGTACTTTTTATGAATTAAATAAGAACTGATTGGAAATCAGTTACAAACTCAATCATAACAGCTCAAGTATAAGTAATAGAATTGCTTTCAGAGTATTAGGTTACCTAGAGGTAGAAAACCATGCAATCTCTTATCACCAACTGTTTTCATACTATAGTATTTTTAAGTGACTGTAATGCTTTATCGTTTGCCAACTTCAAATATACCCTTTATGTTGTTAATATTATGTCTGTCATTAAAGTTTCTACTCTAAAATAAAAATGTTTTCAAGGAGTACAGTTTTTACAGTGAAATATACATTGCCAATATGTTTAATCAAATTCAAGTATATAAAACCTGGTTTACTAACAGAAATGTTTATGTTTGAAAGCATTAATATAAATGAGGAAAAAGTTCTCCAAAATTACTGCAAATATTATGCCACTTTGTTGAAACTAATCAAAAATATCTAAAGAAACAAGCAATCATCAGACACATGCTATGATAAAAATGATGAACTAACTAAATTGAGATTTTGATTTGAATGGAAAGTTGAATTAGGGATTTTGAAAATATAATTATTTTAAAACATTCCAATTTTATATGGAAATATAACATTTAAATGGAAAGTTTTATTTACTTTCATACAGTGTTAATTAACTTGCCTTCAGGTGCCAGGTAAGGTTATTTCTAGGATTATATATTAAATGTTTGAAACAGTTGTAAAGTTTACAAAAGTGAAAAATAATGCCATTTTATTTGTAATATTGTAGGTCCTCATCTTTATCCTTCTATAAATCTTCCAATGCTAAAATACTACCATAAAATTTAACAAAGGCACTTTGAAACCTATATCTGTTATCAGAAATACTATTATTTCAAATGGATCCCATTTCAAGGTAAATAAAGAGTCATTTGGTAAATCCAAAAAGTGTTAAGCTTTATAATGCACTTTTATTGAGATTATAGTTCCCAAACTAGAATGACTATGTGTGACAATATTTTCCCTCAATGTAATGTTTTATGGGAAAAAATGAAAAATAGTTTGAGCTTTAAAATAACTAAGCATACTATCAAAGTTATTACCTTGTGATACAATATCTCCTCTCATTTGATTTGTAAAAGCAGTCTAACATTTTCTTATCCATTCCAATGACAAAACTGTAAGGTTATCAGTAGTTGCATTGGTTATAAATATATTAACTTGAATTAAGAACTCAATAAAATTGCATGTTTTCTTTTATTTTACATTATAAATTAGTAAATTCTTGTACTAAATTGGAAGAGCTATTCATTTCGTCTATGCATAAATTGTTATAATCATACATTCTGCAAAATTGTTACTCCTTCCAGTTATATTCCTTATCAATGAGGAGATAACTTATTCATCTTTGCCATACCATTAAAAATTCCTTAGTATTTGTCCTTTAGCTTTGAATTAAAATAATATTGGTATTTTAGAACATAATTTAGGTATTAAGGATTTTGTAGGAGCAAATAGGCAACCCTAAGAAGGGCTGCTTTGGCATGACCATTATTTTGATTTAAAAGCAATCAAAACCCAGCAGATTCAGGAAAGGCTTTTTACCTCCCTGTCATTGCCTACTCGTACCAGGAAGAGAGCTATTAATAGAGATTCCTCTTTACTTAGGAAACTCGCCTATATAATATGGAAACATTTATCTTCCAAACATCTTCTTTCACCTTCCTGATAATAGTCTTTCTCCCTTTTGTATTCTCAGATCCTACCCGTCTCCTTAGCACATATAAACATCTAATTGGCTAACTCTTTGGAATTTCTGTGTCTGCATGGATCCCCTATACACATATGCCATTAAATTTTATTTTCTCCTGTTAATCTGTCTCCTGTCGATTTGATTCTTAGTCCAACTAGAAAGACCTTGAAGGGTAGAGAGAATTCTTTCCCCAACACCCTCATAGCGATTGCCAAATTTTCTCCAGAAAAGCATTTAAAATGAACATTATAATCAAGAGTTGTCTGTTCTGCTACTTTCAATAACACTAAGTATTGAAAAATATACAGACTAAAAAAAGTAAACACCAGGGGCACCTGGGCGGCTCAGTGGATTAAACATCTGACTATTTTGGCTCAGGTCATGATCTTAGAGTCGGGATCAAGCCCTGTGTCAGGCTCTGCTCTGAGCATGGAGCCTACTTGGGATTCTCTCTCCATCTCTCTGCCCCTTCCCTGCTCTCTCTCTCTTTCTCAAAAAAAAAAAATTTAAAAAAGCAAACACCTGATACCATTTGTAATGAACATAAGGAAGGATGAAGAAGAGATGAAAAGAAAAGGAATAGAGAGAGAAAGAAAGTATAATAAATAAATCTGACATTCTACAAATAACTCTAATCCATTAAATGCTCAAAAAATACAACTTGTTTTGTACAATCATAACTATAAAGTTATTTAGTAAGTTATTTAATTTGTGACATTTCCTCTAGATTGTAACTTCATGAGGTACAGAATGTTTCTTTCCATGTTTTCAAGTGTTTCTGAAGAGTCTAGCACAGTGCCTGGTACAGTAGGCACTCAAGAAATACATGTTGGATGGATAAAAATTGCATCCGTTCACCATTGCTATTAAAATAATATTGTATTTTGTTTACCACGTGATTTTGTTTAAAAATTTTTAAATGTCTACATCATCTTCAGTAAGTACAAAGCCACTTATACTGTGCTATAGCTATGTCTTTCAAAGAGTTTTTTTAGGCATTGCATTTTCTAACAATAGGGCTTTAATTTATTTAATGTGTTTGGAACACACAGAAAGCAAGGAAAAGTCATGTTAGGTGGTAAGAGACATGTTCAAAGAAGTATAAAGCAGGGATGTGGCATCTTCAATATTGAGTATAAGGGAGCAGGGGTGCCTGGCTGGCTCAGTCCACAGAAGATATGGCTCTTGATTTCAGGGTTGTGAGTTCAAGCCTCACATCCGGCATAGAGCTTACATTAAAAAAAAATAGAAATAGGAGTGCCTGGGTGGGTTAGTTGCTTAAGTGTCTGACTCTTGATTTTGGCTCTGGTCATGATCTCATGTCATGAGATCGAGCCCATGTGGGGTTCTGCACTGGGCATGGAACCTGCTTAAGATTCTCTCCCTCTCTCTCTCTGCCTCTCCCCATTAGAGCACATATGCATGCATGCTGTCTCTCTTTAAAAAAATAAAAATAAAATATAAGGGAGCAAGTTTGTGCAAACCAAAAACAAAGGTATTAATTAATTCCAATAAAGCAGCTACATTGGTTATAGCCCTTATTGGAAAAAGTAATGGCCATAATTATAATGTCCATGGGTTCTACACTGAGTATTTTACATATTTACATTTCCTTATTTATATCCATTGCAACCTTAAGGCCTCACTGTTATTATTACAGATGAGAAAACTGAGCATCAGAAATCTGAAGCACTAGGAATTTTAAATGGCACCATTACAAACCAGATTGGATTTAAAAAGAGAAGAGAGGGCTTTTAGTCATTAAAATATATTTCTGCTAATAATTAAGATACTAAAGTATTTGGTAGAAATTGACACATTAATCTTTTTTTTTTTATTTTTTATTTATTTTTGGGACAGAGAGAGACAGAGCATGAACGGGGGAGGGGCAGAGAGAGAGGGAGACACAGAATCGGAAACAGGCTCCAGGCTCTGAGCCATCAGCCCAGAGCCCGACGCCGGGCTCGAACTCACGGACCGCGAGATCGTGACCTGGCTGAAGTCGGACGCTTAACCGACTGCGCCACCCAGGCGCCCCGCATTAATCTTTGAATCCTACACTCAAGTGCACGCGTGCGCACACACACACACACACACACACACACACACACACACACACAGTCACACTAACATATTTAACCACAGTTATGGAGAGCAGTGCATTTTCAACTAAACGTTACATCAGAATCATCTGAGGTTGGTAGAGCACAGATTTCTAGGTAGCAGTCCCAGAGTTTCTGATTCAACAGGTTGGAATGGGGCTTGAGGATTTTCATTTATAACAAGTGCCTAGTTGATTTTGATGGATGACACTATGAGAAGCACTAATCCAGGGGTATTATCCCTACACATAGTGTTCTTTTGGTAAGTGATAACATGGAAGAAATCTCTATTATCTCAGAGGACGAGCTTTGTCTTTGCATTTCATACAGGCTTACAGGTAGAATGTTTACCACTGTCGTTAGGCACGTGGGAAAGCATTGCTATATGAGTATAGACAGAGGCAAAGTGGAAATAATTTATTCCCTAGAGAATTTAACTTTTTCTAGATTCTTTGAGACTTTCTGAGATTGCCAAAGGATTATAAAAAATTCTTATACATATTTCTCTTCCAAAATGGGTGAGTTGCATTTTCCCACATTAAATATGTGATAGTGGGGAAGAGTAGAAGAGAGATAAGGGTTATCAATTAAAGGTGATTTGGACTTTCAGCTACTTTTCCTAAGAGGGCAGGATTGATCCAAGAAATTTTATTTATGACATGTAATAACTCCAACCGCTTCAGTCTGGGGTGAAAGAAGAATGCTCAAAATATATATCTGAGGCATTCCAGGCCTTTACAGAATATAGAGCATTTCTGTTTAAAGACTAAGGGCAAGTCAGAGGATGGGTAAAGATCTCTAAAGGCACAGAAAGCTGAGACGGGACTTAGAGAACAAGGAAAACTCCTCTGTGACCCAAAAAGCTGCAGCTGGGCTATAGGAAAGATAGAGTAAGTTAATAAGCTGAGGACTTGGCTAAAAAAAAAAAAAAAAAACCACAGAGATCTCAGGGATCATGCAAAAATGCAGGTTCCAAATTTTTCTGAAGGAAACGTTCTGATTCCTTGTCAAAACATTTGAAGGTATGTAGCAAATGAAATCAAAGTTGCATAGGAAGCCTAAATGAAACTCAAACACATATTATATGTGCTCAACACCTCACGTCAATGATGTGTCAAAAGAAGGGGCATGCTCTTTTCTGAAGGTAAATAAAGAGCAAACGAAGTAAAATAAATATTCGAGAAAAATACAAGAATTAGAGCATATTAAAAAATGAAAAACATCCACCCACAGATTCGAGAAGTTCAATCTTTTTCATACTTTTGTGCAATATAGCTTAATAGCCAAAGCCAAGATGTTAGGGTATTTCTTAACATATTACATTACTCATACAGAAGATACACGTGATGTGTAATATATAATTTTTAATATAAATATATTTGTAAAATAGAATATAGAATGCAAAATTTATATTATCCCAGCACTACCCGATATTTAGTTAATTCAATAAATTGAGACAGGTTGATTACTATTGTAAATATGGATCCTTAGAGCTGAAAAATAAACCTCAGTTGTCATGTATTCTGTGTTCAAAATCACATGATCCATGCTGTTTCTAATTGAAACTAAGTCCCTTCTCTCCTATCCTTGTGTTATGTAGAAAAATTTCTATAGAAGTGCAATGTTTGGTCAATTAAACTATAAAGCATAATAAGCCAACAACATGAGTGACCACATCAGCAATTTTCCTATAAATTAAAATAACAGAATTCAGAGATATTTTAGAGGGGAATATTAGATTCAAAGTCACTGCTTACAGGGTTTGAAATTATAGAGGCTAAAGAGGTTACAAGCAGCCAGAGTGAATTAATGCAATTCAATAAATTTACACACATACAGATACACACACATACACAAACATACTCAAAGAATGCTAATAAAATGAATCAACTAGACAAATTTAAGCAAAATTTTTGCCAGCTTTTCAAGACCACTAACAAATTTAAGTTATTGGTGTATGGGTACATGTTAAATGCAAATTAAAGTTAAATTATTTTTTTCATTTTATTATCAGTACTGTCACTTTAGCCCAGATCAAAACATCAGCACTACACCAAAAAACAAGCAAACAAAGCAAAAAAAAAAAAAAAAAAAAAAAAACCCAAAAAAACAAAAAAACAAGAAAAATCCACCAAAACAACAACAACAACAACAACAACAACAAAACCCTTGGGGCAGCCTCACCAAAAAACAAAACAAAACAAAACAAAAACAACAACAACATCTGCACTGCAGTGAAACATTACAGCCGCCCATTTTTTAACTGACAATGGAAAATATTCATTCTTTTTTCTTTAACATAGATTTACTATTTTCCTACGGAATTTTAAGTGTATTCCTGATGAAGTCACTTCAAAATGTTATTGAATCTTTTGTTTAAATTCCAATTATATCTTTCAACAAGTGTGCCAAGAATAACAGGTTGTGCAAGGGTTTTAACCAAAGTTATTGGGTCTGTAATTGTGGACTCTATATCATTGCTGTCAGGAAAAATGAGGGGAGTATGTGTCATTTTACATGTTAAGGATAGCTAATACAACAGGATTTTGTGTAGGAACAAGGTAGAAAATTGTATTTCGAATGCGTTGTCAGCAAAATTTCCAGTGAATTTTTGTAAACATTTAATGTGTCTCTTTACCAGAGAATTCAGGAAAGATTTATGCTTGTAAGTTTCAGGAAAGATAATTAAAGGTTCATATAAAAATAACCCACACCACTGAGGAAGAAGGATTCATAAAATAAATAAGCAATAACATTATAATTTTTGATGCTCTTCGTGTGTGAATTGCCCACAAAGGTATTCAGTAGGGCTGTTTAATTTAATAGCACTTACTCTGCAGTCCTTACCGAGGGGAAACTCCCATACATTGAAAAGAAGGTGTCCATTTAAAAGATGATTTAAGATCAGACTAACAGAGGCTGTTTTTTTACTTGCTTTAGAGCCCATGCTTCTTTTATCTCATTCAGAATGAAATGCTTAGGCATAGGATTCACAGAAATTGATCACTTTTCATGAAAATTGACAAAATCACGTTCATTAGTTATTTTACTATTTTGTGAACTATATTTATTAATAAAGTGAAAGAATATTAAGCTAATATTCCTCTATGCTGTTCAATATAGTGGGCTCTACACATGTTATTATTTCAATTTATATAATTTTTAATTTAATGAAAATAAAAACTGCATTCCTCTGTCTCACTAGTCACATTTCATGTGCTGATGTGTTCCATGTGGCTAAGGACTACCAAACTGAACAGTGCAATATTAAAAAAATTTCCATCATTTCTTTAAATTAATTTAATATCTATTAGACACAACTGGCTTAGAATGACATGTCTTAGATAAATTGATATATAGTAATGATAAGCAGCTTATAGGACTTCTCCACTATGTTTTCAAAACTATATACCAATAAATGTATGTCTTATCATATATTACATATTTATATTGTTTGCAGAGAAGTTATTACATATTTTGGACCATGTACTTATAAGTAATTGGATTTTCTGTTAAGTTATTTTATAGCAAGCAACCCAGGAAAAATTCTAAATTTAATAAAAGTGTACCCTTTTCTGATTTTTTTCCTATTGAAAGTATGATTATTTTAAAATGTTTGTTTTTTTACTACTTTTAAATATTGATTGATTTTATTTATAATTTTTAATTTTTTCCACAGTAGGTTTTTTTGCATCATTAATTTATAGTACTTATATTCAAGCTAGGACAAGGCGCCTGGGTGGCTCAGTCTGTTAAATATCTGACTTGGGCTCAGGTCATTATCTCTCACCAGTTCTTGGGTTCAAGCCCCACATCGGACTCCGTGCTGAGAGCTCAGACCCTGGAGCCTGCTTCAGATTCTGTGTCTCCCTCTCTCTCTGCCCCTCCCCTGCTTATGCTCTCTCTGTGTCTCTCAAAAAGGAGTAAATATACATTTTATAAAAAAGATTTAAGTTAGGTCTTTAGTGTATTACTAAAAAATCACAAAAATTTGGTTTTCTCTGTTTCAAACTGAAGTATACTATAAATTCTACAGAAATAAAAAATGATTGAGACTTAACATTAACCAGATTATACACCATTGAGATTCCAAATAATCATCTTTATTTTTTATTTTATTATCATCATATTTCTTACGAAACAAATTAATATGAAATAGAAAACATGGAAGGGGAAAACAACATAGAGGTACAATAATTATAAGGCACAATCATGCCATAAGTGCCATAAAGCACAACTTAGATATAAATTGAAAGCAATTTAAACACAATCTGATTGACTCACTTCCTTGATATATACTTTTTCTGTTGTATTATTCAGTGTTTTTTTTTTTTTTTTTTCTTGAAAATGCCTCTCATTCTAAAGTTTAGTCCAGGAGTCTGCCTTTTTGGAGCAATAATCCGAATAACAGTATTGACCAGTGTGAACAGTTATCCTGTGCAACTTAATTGGCCACAGTTATAAAGCTTAGGTTTGTGCTCCCTTTTCTGAGGTATTTGTTGATATTTTTATACAAAAGGAGAATGATTAAGTCTACTTGTAAACAGGACATTTTGATAGTAGAGAAGATAATGGTCTCTTAGCATTTGCTTCAAAACATCTAGTAGCATTCATTGAGTAGTAAGGAGATATCCTTCTTGGAAGCATCTAGATAACATTTGTTTATTCATAAGATATTTAATGAGCTCTATTATGTGAGGGAATTGTGCTAGATTTTCCCACACAGTGAGACTAGTATATTGCTCAGGCCATTAGGGATGGGTGGAAATGTTTTGTTTTTGTGATTACCTAATGACTTTCAAAGATGAGTACAAGATTTCAGCAGGTTTTTCAACTTCAGCACTATTTAAATTTTGGACCAGATAAGTCTTTATTTCCAGGATTGTCCTATGCATTGTAAGACAATAGTATCTTTGGCCAATAGCATTCTCACTGGAAACTAAAAATGTCACCAGACATTTCTTAAGTTCCCTTTTGGCAGGGCAGGTCAACTGCCCCCAGTTGATAACTACTGGAGCAGACTACCAGTTATTGGTAACTACCAGGGTGAAGATTTTTACAAAATTGCTCAACAGTGATCATCTTTTTGCATAGCATATAGTCTGCCAGATGGAGATGGAAATCGCTCCTGTCAGGATTTCATTGGAGCAGTAGGGTGGAAATCAACTCGCTATATGCAATATAGAGAAATGGGAATTGGAAATTGGAGACAATAAATGAGACCCAATATGCCTAGATGCTTAGATATGAAGGTGCTTTACATAAAGAGCTTTATGGAGTTGAATGGCGGAAATATCAAGTAGATAGTTGGTAACACAGACCTGAACCTCTGAGAGAATTCTGATTTGAGCTATTCACCTATGGTAGCATTAGCATATTGTGATAGGTTAGCCATAAGAACATGGCACTTTTATTTATGCTATTTATTTATTTACGCTAGCCCTTTTTAAATTTCGAATTAAAATTTACAATCAGTTAAGACAATTATGGGACATTCTACAAAATATCTCAGCAGACTATTTAAATGTTCCAGACCCCTAAAAGACAACAGAAGACAAAATTGCCCCAGATTGGATGGTACCAAGAAGATATTTAAACTAGATGCAGGAGGGAACCCAGTTAGTATTCCAGAAAAGAAAAAGAATACTACTAGAGAGAAAGTTTCTAGAATCCAAATGCTTGCTATACTTTAGTAGTAATAATACTGTACCAAGGTTCATATTTTGGCTTAGATTAATATTTTGCCTAAATATTTTATCTACATCATTTGTCTTTTTTAAAAGTTTATCTTTTATTAAGCACCACAGTTATGTTTCAACCAGTGTGTTTTCTTTTTTTATTTTGAAACAAAGGTTCTGCTCTAATGTGTATATCTTAAATAATTTCTGTATGTTATACTTATATATATTTTATTTCAATGGAGAATCAATGGTAAAATTAATATTTGTTTTATAATATATACTTTTCATGTCTGTTAAAAATGCTACTTGCATGACAAGTACAATATATACAGGTACATTTTTTAAGTTTATTTTTGAGATAGAGACAGAGCGTGTGAGCTGGGAAGAGGCAGAGAGAGGAGACAGGGAGCTCGACCTCACAAACTGTGAGATCACTACCTGAGCCAAAACCGAGAGTCAAATGCTTAACTGACTGAGCCACCCAGGCGCCCTACACGTCCATTTTTTAACTTTACTCTTCATGAACTTATCTTTTTAATAATGATATACTTTATGTTTTAAACAAGTCTGAAAAATATTATAATAAATTCTTTCCCTTATTGCTTTTTTTTTAACAAAATTGTGTTTATTACTCTTGCTCATTCAATCTTCCTGATAAACTTCAAATTTAATTTACCATGTTACCAAAAACATGTGTTTGTACTTGAAGATCTAAATTAATTTAGAAGAATTGAAATCTTGGATATATTTACATATTTTTATATTATCTCTCAAAAAATAATATAATTCTCAATTTATTTAGTGTTTTAAGGTTATTAATTATTCTTTTATATTTTTCTTCTCATTGTCTTTAATAAAATATGTTGTTACACTGAAAGGGGGTATTTTTCATAGCCATGCTAATTAGTTCATATATTTCCATAAGAAATTACTGACTTTCATATACTAATCAGACACCTAACTAAACCCCTTTTAACATAAAGTTATGTTTCAGTTAATTCTCTGTGGTTTTCCAGATAATGAATCTTATCTTCTACAGATAATGATGGAACTTAAAATCTAAGTTTCACTTACCACATGCTAGCCACTCCTTTGAAACTTTTATGAATATTAGTTCATTTAATATAGATTTGTAGTTTATTCTTCTTGTGTCATTGCACTGTTTTATACACCTTAAAATAATGTTGAATAGCAGCACTGACAATCAGATTTCTTATTTATATTTTTATTCAACTATAATTAACATATAGTCTTATATTAGTTTCAGATATACAATGTAGTAATTCAACAATTCTATATAGCTCTCAGTGTACATCAAGATACGCATACTCTTAGTGCTCTTTATCTGTTTCACTCATCTTCCCACCCACCTTCCCGATGGCAACCACCAGTTTGCTCTCTGTATTTGAGAGTCTGTTTTTTGTTGTTTTTTGTTGTTTTGTTTGTTTCCTTTTGTTTCTTAAGTTCCACATATGAGTGAAATCATATGGTATTTGTCTTTCTCTTACTGACATATTTTATTTAGCATTATACCCTCTATGTCCATCCATGTTGTTGCAAATGATAAGATTTCATTCTTTATATATGTGTATGTATTTATGTATATGTATCTATATATGTGTGTGTGTGTATGTGTATATATATATATGTGTGTGTGTGTGTATATGTACGTATATACATATATACACACACACACACATACATACATACCACATCTTCTTCATCCATTCATCTATCAGTGGACACTTGGGTTGATTCCATATCTTGGTTATTATAAATAATGCTGCACTAAATATAGGGGTGCATACAGCTTTCTGAATTAGTCTTTTCATTTGTTCGGGTAAGTACCCAGAATCAATGATGTCCATATATTATTGCTTGTCCTCATTTTT
This sequence comes from Puma concolor, assembly GCF_028749965.1. NCBI lineage: Eukaryota > Metazoa > Chordata > Mammalia > Carnivora > Felidae > Puma > Puma concolor. The sequence goes on from NC_141683.1 coordinate 23,388,271, forward strand.
AGGAATTCTATCATATGCTTTTCCTATTTGCTGTATACATCAACACTTAAAATTGAACCATGATATTTGTGAATCTATCATGTCGCCAAGCTACCCAGTTTGATTTGTACTTCAGTGAGTTTCCTATAGCAAATGAAATTGGAAATAAAATAAAAGTCCCTTGCCTATAAAGATATTTATATATAAATAAATAAAGCTATATTTATGTCACTGCTTCTTAGCAAAGTGCTAATATTCAATATATCTGTCTTCTGTAAAATTATGGAATTTTATGAGAGTAAATTAATTTATTTAAGTGTCAAAATACACATATGTATATATGAGAAAGTATATATAAGAAAGATATCTATAAATATTTTCAAACTTAAAAAGGCGATTTTTTGTTGCCCAAAGATAATTTATATTTTCCATTTTCCAGAGAAAGTTAATTTGATAAAAGAAAATTAAAGGTATAGTGACAATGGGTATGGTTTCTCTTTATTTCTTGAAAAAAGATGAATTTCGGGCTACATATACTGAAAATGCTTGTAAAATCCTAGTTTTCCTCTCTTGTTATGGTTACCAGCACAGAGCTATAATATATGTAATGAAATACTATTTTGAGGCTAATTTTCAGAGTTGAAACTCAAGTATAACAAATCAAAGCCTTATCTCTGGTAGCATTTTCTTTTCTGACACTACAGAAGATACACATTCCCCAAGAGTCTAATATTCTGGCATATATAACTGAAATGATCACGTCCCTGTCAAAACATTTAGTGCTTAGGTTATAGACACTGTGTGTACTACCTGATTTGTGAAGTTCTTCCTTAAATTCTTAATTACTTTCTCTGTAGGAAGATCTTGAGGTTGTAACATAGGTATAAACCTCCAGGCCCAATATCTGGAACGTTAGGTTAAAAATATACTTCAAAATACAGTACCTTTTACTTTCTTACAAGTTGGACATGTTTCTTCTCTAAGTATTAGGTGAACGGCCAACTCAAACCTTTTGGCCATAGTTATGTTTGGCAGATGCGGCTTTCTTTGGATTTAAGAAATCATAGAGAGCCAAGAATAAAAGTGAAAAAATGTCTTGGAAGTATGGAGGTAGGCTCCTTCTCTAACATTGGTCTTCTCTGGAATGAGAGTCAAGAAATATAATGTTTCTGCAGTTGTTAAAAGTTAGAAGTGAAACACCATTTCTCCCTATAAATATTCAGGGCCCTGGTTTTTGGAGGACAGGGTCAGATAGGAAATGATTTTGTAATTTCTTATATTCTACTGATGTAATATGGTAAAATTTCAAGGGTATTAATTAACTACAGAATGTAATCGTCAAACTGATTAAAGGGCAAACAGAATGAGGAAAAACCTTACACAAATGAAGACATATGAATAAACAATAAGTGGGAAGAATGGAAGGCCAAAAATAAGATGGCTGAAATATACCATGAACTATTAATAACCACTATAAATATGAAAATCTCTGTAGAGCTACAGATAATATGATGTTATAAAAGCAAAGATATGAGACAACATAGAGTTTAATTCAAAAAGCATTCTGAAAAATAAGAAAAAGAACAATATTGAGAGGCTTAATTCCTCTTGTGTCTTGATAGATTGATTTATAAAAACTCAAATGCATTTTGATATACCAGAAGTATACAGTTAGACAATGCACTTTAAGATACAATAAAGCATCAACCAAATATTGTTTTAATAGATTTCTTGGTTTTTCTAGAAATATTCTATTTCTTAACTAGTAAAATGACATCTACCAGATCATTTTTTCTATGTACTTTGCCATTTTCCTACAAATCTATTAAACATTATTTTATTATTATTTTATTTATCACTTTAAACAGTATACTATTTTGTGATAGTAATTATAATGAAATTGATTATGCATATGTTATAAATAAGCAGAGTATTTGGGATATCCAGTGAATTTCTTCCCTGGCTAATATCTTCATTCTCTGAGTTATCTTCGCTTTATCATTTTCCTTGGAGATTTATTTCAGTTGAGCCACAATGTCACTGATGTGATTTTCTGATTATACTGTTTATACTCTTTTAATGGCTTTTTATAGCATGAAACTATGCCCATATTCCTGTATACAAGGCCCTTCCCATGTCTACTGCCTACCTCTCTAACTTCATCCTAACCCCCTTCATTCATTGCCCTCACACATAACAGGGCTACTTTAAAGTTTTTGAACAATCTACCCTCTTTTAACAGCTCCTTTACAACTTGGTTTTATCATATCCTTTATTCTTTTCCTTAGAGAAAATCAAATAACAACCCAAATATACATAGTAAGAACTAGGATCTGGAGCTAGTGTCAGTCACTAAATTCCTGATTCATGTTATAAGGAAAATGACCATCCTTTAGTTTTATAATAGAGTAACTCTAAAATATGTGTGGGGAGAAAGGGTGAACAGAAGATTCTTAGGTTATTCCTCTCACTTCAAAACCACCTTAGGACACAACTCTTGGTCAATATCTCTGGACAGTATTAACTAAAAAACTTGTTAGGAATTTTCCGGTCCAAATTGTGAGGTTCTGGCCAAAGACTACCTACAGGATTAAGCACCTTTATTTATTGTGAAGGTTTGGAAATAGGTATCCAACATTTCTGAGAGGCAGCTAATCTAGAGAATAGGCCCGGGCTGCTGTGTCTGAAGGCTATGTAATTTACAAGATATCAAAGTGGAAAGAACCAATACTGATGGCTTCCAGGATCTGAGGCTCTACACACACTCAAGCCTCTCATGTTTATACATGTCTTCAGGCCATCAAAATTCTGCCTGAAATCCACTGGATGTCTGTGACCCTTTTGCTATGTATGCTGTTTTGTTTCCTGCCGGTATCCTTTCTTATAACTCAGTACTTGGTATTGGTTGAAGCTTCTGGTGAAGCTTGTTTCTCTTAAATTGTCAATCTGCTCTTACCTAAGAGTTGATGCTCTATATGCTGGTGATATACTAAAAACTACAGAACCCAGATGATACCAAAACAATTCTATTCAAGTTTCACTGAAACTCTGATTAACTTTATCCTTACACTACCTGATACAAGTTGTAAACAGCTATTTCTCTGGGTTGCACTAATATCTACACTAAATTCTACAATACAATAGGCACCAAGTACAATATGATTAATCCAAAGGAATGCAAAATTTAATTTCTTTTGAACTTATACTACACATTAGGGTAGTTAATAAATGTTTCTAAACAATTTTCTACTTATATCCTCACATGCTTACACTCTAACCATAGATTTGTCAGAAATTCAATATAAGAGCAAAGAGTTACCTTTATTTCCCCAGACATAGAAGATTAAATTACATCTATGCTGAAGTTTTTAGAAATATTATATTTTTAGATGTTTATTTTACTGGTGATGTCTGAACAGTGTATTTCCTTAATTTTCCATTTAGTCGATTTTGGTGGGCCAGTCAATAAACTGTCATTTTGTTAGTTTATGCATATTCAATAAAGAAAATACATTTGAAGGATATAGATCTATGTAGCAAACTCTTTTTAAAGTAAGAAAGTGATAACCATAAAATTTTAAACAGCAGTTACCTCTGTGGAACAGGCAGAGAGATACAATAAGAAGGAGCAGTCAGAAAACTTCAAAGTAATGCTGCTATTCTAGTTTTTAATTAGGGTGACTAGGTCATGGCTGCATTATTATGCTTAATAGTATTCACATGTGATTTTGATTATATAATTACATTTGAGAAGTGTAACTGGGAAAGTCCTTGGGACAAGATAATTGTCTATGCTTACTAAATGTAAAATAACGGGAAAATTACAGTGTGTCTTAAGTAAAAGTTTCTTTGACTTATTGTTTTAAGAAGCCTAATCTAAGCCACTCTGTAAAAAAAAATTTCAAAATGTAAAAATAATCTATGGTTTATATTTAACTTATATAACTTACACTGTATAGAAAATATATCTGTGTTTACTTCCATATATATTTCATAATCAATATTAATGTTTTATTTTGCATTTGAATGTGTAGTGATGAAATTACAAGATACCATTCAATAGTAAAGAAATAGTTTGACTTATGACACTGCAAGGTATATTATTCTAACTTGGCATAGTGTATTGTTATTTACTGCTGTGTTGCAAATTGCCCCAAGATTTACTGGCTTAGAAGAACACACATTTATTATATCATACTTTCTGTGGTTCAGGGATCTGGGCTGGACTTAGCTGGGTCCTCTGCTTCACACTTTCTCACAGAGTTGTAATCTTTGTCAGCCTAGGGCCTGTAGTCTCATCCAAAGGCTCAAATAGGGAATGATCTCCTTCTAAGCTCACCTAGTTGTTGTTGGCAGCGTTCAGATCCAAGTGGATTGTTGGCTAGTGGCTGTCCTCAGTTTCTTGTAACATGATCTCTCAAATGTGACAATTTACTTCATCAAAGCTATACACTGAGAAGTCAGTAGAGTCCACATGTAAGACAGAAGTTATAAGCTTTTGTAACCTAATCATGGAAGAGACAGAGAACTTGCCATGTTCTATCAGTTCCATTCCCACTTAGGGCACAAGATTACACATTCTGCCAATACTAGGTGCCGGTGGTCATTGTGAGCTATCACAGAAGTGTATCTAGAACATATAGAAGGCCAAGATTAATTAAGCCTTGGAATAAATCAGTAATAAATATATATAGTTGGAAAGGTGTGGTGTGTGTGAATGTGAAAATAAGGCATGCCAACTGACTGCTTATTTGTAGCTACAAGCCTACTGAGATTGAAGGCATAACCTTTCCTTCTGGTAGCATTTTATACAGTTAAATTTAATTCATCTGACTAATTTTCCTCTCAGGCAGAGAGTCAGACACAGGAGAGACATGGTCTAAATTACAGTCATTTACATAGTATAGGTAATTACATCTGGTAGGATACTGAACATTTTATATGCTTTGATCAAATGCTATGGTTTTTAATATCAATGTAAATAATCAAACCACTCATAAATATGTTCAAATATGTCAACCTCAAGTATTAGCCATAGAAATTACTATTTATGTTTACTGTGTGAAAACATGAAAATGGTTAAAATTATTATTTATAACATTATTGAAATATGTGGCGCAAATCCATCCTAAAAGTAAAAGATATGGATTTTAAATTAAAACAACTCAGCAAAAGAGTGTAAAGAGATAATAGGTATGTGAACTCTGTAACAATAACCAATACATCTTTAAAGTATCCTCATGATTAAAACTTTGTCATACCACTTAAATATATAGAAAAGGTAGCAAGAAAACTTCAAACACAGTTACCTATTTAAACTTCATGGCAACTTCATGAGATAGATGCTAATATTAATCCTATAATAAGGATTATGAAGTATAGGCATACCAATTCATTAACTTGATTAAAGTTCACGAATATTGAAAAATAGCACAGCCATATTTTCAACCCAAGTAGTTTGGCTTCAGAATTTGTGCTCTTAACCCGATGCTGGGTTTCTTTAGAAAACAATTTTAGTATACCTACGTCTCTTAGAAAACAATATAATTTCAATAGAAATGTTTTCTATAGAAAACAATTAAAACCTAATAAGAATAGAAACTATATGTTGGAGATATCATACAATTAAAAATTAAACTTACACATAGAAGTAGACAATTATTACAAGATTGTCGATTACAAGATTACAGCTATTTCTAATTATTATTTCTGTATTTAAAAAGAATGTTATTTTCTATGAGCTGTATTCCCTGCCTGTCCACTGATTCAGTTTCATACTACCTGAATCATTAATAAATGATGATAAATGTATGCATCTCTTTTTTTTTTTATTTATATATGAAATTTATTGTCAAATTGGTTTCCATACAACACCCAGTGCTCATCCCAAAAGGTGCCCTCCTCAGTACCCCCATCACCCACCCTCTCCTCCCTCCCACCCCCCATCAACCCTTAGTTTGTTCTCAGTTCTCAACAGTCTCTTATGCTTTGGCTCTCTCCCACTCTAACCTCTTTTTTTTTTTTTTTTTTGTTCCCCTCCCCCATGGGTTTCTCTTAAGTTTCTCAGGATCCACATAAGAGTGAAACCATATGGTATCTGTCTTTCTCTGTATGGCTTATTTCACTTAGCATCACACTCTCCAGTTCCATCCACGTTGCTACAAAAGGCCATATTTCATTTTTTCTCATTGCCACGTAGTACTCCATTGTGTATATAAACCACAATTTCTTTATCCATTCATCAGTTGATGGACATTTAGGCTCTTTCCATAATTTGGCTATTGTTGAGAGTGCTGCTATGAACATTGGGGTACAAGTGCCCCTATGCGTCAGTACTCCTGTGTCCCTTGGATAAATTCCTAGCAGTGCTATTGCTGGGTCATAGGGTAGGTCTATTTTTAATTTTCTGAGGAACCTCCACACTGCTTTCCAGAGCGGCTGCACCAATTTGCATTCCCACCAACAGTGCAAGAGGGTTCCCGTTTCTCCACATCCTCTCCAGCATCTATAGTCTCCTGATTTGTTCATTTTGGCCACTCTGACTGGCGTGAGGTGATATCTGAGTGTGATTTTGATTTGTATTTCCCTGATAAGGAGCGACGCTGAACATCTTTTCATGTGCCTGTTGGCCATCCGGATGTCTTCTTTAGAGAAGTGTCTATTCATGTTTTCTGCCCATTTCTTCTCTGGGTTATTTGTTTTTCGGGTGTGGAGTTTGGTGAGCTCTTTATAGATTTTGGATACTAGCCCTTTGTCCAATATGTCATTTGCAAATATCTTTTCCCATTCCGTTGGTTGCCTTTTAGTTTTGTTGGTTGTTTCCTTTGCTGTGCAGAAGCTTTTTATCTTCATAAGGTCCCAGTAATTCACTTTTGCTTTTAATTCCCTTGCCTTTGGGGATGTGTCGAGTAAGAGATTGCTACAGCTGAGGTCAGAGAGGTCTTTTCCTGCTTTCTCCTCTAAGGTTTTGATGGTTTCCTGTCTCACATTCAGGTCCTTTATCCATTTTGAGTTTATTTTTGTGAATGGTGTGAGAAAGTGGTCTAGTTTCAACCTTCTGCATGTTGCTGTCCAGTTCTCCCAGCACCATTTGTTAAAGAGACTGTCTTTTTTCCATTGGATGTTCTTTCCTGCTTTGTCAAAGATGAGTTGGCCATACGTTTGTGGGTCTAGTTCTGGGGTTTCTATTCTATTCCATTGGTCTATGTGTCTGTTTTTGTGCCAATACCATGCTGTCTTGATGATGACAGCTTTGTAGTAGAGGCTAAAGTCTGGGATTGTGATGCCTCCTGCTTTGGTCTTCTTCTTCAAAATTCCTTTGGCTATTCGGGGCCTTTTGTGGTTCCATATGAATTTTAGGATGGCTTGTTCTAGTTTCGAGAAGAATGCTGGTGCAATTTTGATTGGGATTGCATTGAATGTGTAGATAGCTTTGGGTAGTATTGACATTTTGATAATATTTATTCTTCCAATCCATGAGCAGGGAATGTCTTTCCATTTCTTTAAATCTTCTTCAATTACCTTCATAAGCTTTCTATAGTTTTCAGCATACAGATCCTTTACATCTTTGGTTAGATTTATTCCTAGGTATTTTATGCTTCTTGGTGCAATTGTGAATGGGATCCGTTTCTTTATTTGTCTTTCTGTTGCTTCATTGTTAGTGTATAAGAATGCAACTGATTTCTGTACATTGATTTTGTATCCTGCAACTTTGCTGAATTCATGTATCAGTTCTAGCAGACTTTTGGTGGAGTCTATCGGATTTTCCATGTATAATATCATGTCATCTGCAAAGAGCGAAAGCTTGACTTCATCTTTGCCAATTTTGACGCCTTTGATTTCCTTTTGTTGTCTGATTGCTGATGCTAGAACTTCCAGCACTATGTTAAACAACAGCGGTGAGAGTGGGCATGCCTGTCGTGTTCCTGATCTCAGGGAAAAAGCTCTCAGTTTTTCCCCGTTGAGGATGATGTTAGCTGTGGGCTTTTTATAAATGGCTTTTATGATCTTTAAGTATGTTCCTTCTATCCCGACTTTCTCAAGAGTTTTTATTAAGAAAGGGTGCTGGATTTTGTCAAAGGCCTTTTCTGCATGGATTGACAGGATCATATGGTTTTTCTCTTTTTTTTTTGTTAATGTGATGTATCATGTTGATTGATTTGCGAATGTTGAACCAGCCCTGCATCCCAGGAATGAATCCCACTTGATCATGGTGAATAATTCTTTTTATATGCCGTTGAATTCGATTTGCTAGTATCTTATTGAGAATTTTTGCATCCATATTCATCAGGGATATTGGCCTGTAGTTCTCTTTTTTTACTGGGTCTCTGTCTGGTTTAGGAATCAAAGTAATACTGGCTTCATAGAATGAGTCTGGAAATTTTCCTTCCCTTTCTATTTCTTGGAATAGCTTGAGAAGGATAGGTATTATCTCTGCTTTAAACGTCTGGTAGAACTCTCCTGGGAAGCCATCTGGTCCTGGACTCTTATTTGTTGGGAGATTTTTGATAACCGATTCAATTTCTTCGCTGGTGATGGGTCTGTTCAAGCTTTCTATTTCCTCCTGATTGAGTTTTGGAAGAGTGTGGGTGTTCAGGAATTTGTCCATTTCTTCCAGGTTGTCCAATTTGTTGGCATATAATTTTTCATAGTATTCCCTGATAATTGTTTGTATCTCTGAGGGATTGGTTGTAATAATTCCATTTTCATTCATGATTTTATCTATTTGGGTCATCTCCCTTTTCTTTTTGAGAAGCCTGGCTAGAGGTTTGTCAATTTTGTTTATTTTTTCAAAAAACCAACTCTTGGTTTCATTGATCTGCTCTACAGTTTTTTTAGATTCTATATTGTTTATTTCTGCTCTGATCTTTATGATTTCTCTTCTTCTGCTGGGTTTAGGCTGCCTTTGCTGTTCTGCTTCTATTTCCTTTAGGTGTGCTGTTAGATTTTGTATTTGGGATTTTTCTTGTTTCTTGAGATAGGCCTGGATTGCAATGTATTTTCCTCTCAGGACTGCCTTTGCTGCGTCCCAAAGCGTTTGGATTGTTGTATTTTCATTTTCGTTTGTTTCCATATATTTTTTAATTTCTTCTCTAATTGCCTGGTTGACCCACTCATTCGTTAGTAGGGTGTTCTTTAACCTCCATGCTTTTGGAGGTTTTCCAGACTTTTTTCTGTGGTTGATTTCAAGCTTCATAGCATTGTGGTCTGAAAGTATGCATGGTATGATTTCAATTCTTGTAAACTTATGAAGGGCTGTTTTGTGACCCAGTATATGATCTATCTTGGAGAATGTTCCATGTGCACTCGAGAAGAAAGTATATTCTGTTGCTTTGGGAAAATGTATGCATCTCTAATAATGTCACAACATTTTAACTGACTCAGCTAAATGTCCCTGGTAATTTCAAACTAAAAACTCAGGGAATAACAAGGCCATTGTCTAAATTCTCTGTCTCTTTACTATTTTGTTTAGAAGGCCAGTAAATTTCCGGGGTGCCTGGGTGTCTTAGTTGGTTAAGCACCAGACTTCAACTCAGGTCATAATCTCACAGTTCGTGGGTTTGAGGCCCGCGTCAGGCTCTGTGGTGACAGCTCAGATCCTGCAGCCTGCTTCAGATTCTGTGTCTGCTCTCTCTAACCCTCCCCACTCATGCTCTGTCTCTCTCTTTCCTTCAAAAATAAACATTAAAAAAAATTTATAAGGCCAATGAATTTTCAATATTATCCTATTTTCACACATAAGATTCTAACCAAGACCCGAATTCCTCAGTTTAGTACTGTTATATAGGAAAAGTATAGGTTTTCATATGGTGATACAAAAATATGTTCACCTTAGGGAACTATTTTCTTTAATTCTGATAATACTGGTGTTGTATCTCCTAATTTTTTTAAAAAGATAAAATTTTGTCTCATGCAAAAAAGTAATACAATGATGTCGGGACAAATCACTTGGATTAGCATGGTACAAGAACATCATATTTGATTAACCTTTATATGGAAAAAGGGAAAGAATAGGAGGAGACTGGATGCCGTAATGTATTAACCAGGTGGCAAGGAACACTGCAGATAGGTTTAAAGCAGGGGATATGGAGCTGGATTATTAAGATATGAACCCTGGCTCAGCAGGGTTCCTTAAATGCTCCTTAAATGCTTTAGGAGTTTGGAAATGCTAATTGCTTTTTGTTTCATCTTTAAAATGGTGATAACAAAAATATCTACTTTATAAGAGTTTATACACATTAACTCATTTATTGTGCCCAGACCTTGCTTACTCAGGCCCTCTCTTAATTCTACAAGCTTTCTTTGGGTTCCTCAAGCCCCATTTCTGAATAAAATAAACTTCAGTCCTTCTGAGATCCTGTGTGTACCCACCATCTACACATGTTACACATGCTGAAACACCCCTCCCCGCCTTGCTCCTTGCTATTGGAAAGCCCTGCAAATTCCAAGTCTTGGCTTATTTTTGTCATTTCCAGAAACCATCCTTGATCCTTTTCAGACCATTGTTGACACATATCTTCTGAATAACCACATTGCAGCTGGCTTATTTCATAGACATTTTCACATTGTTGGCAGTTATTCATCTCTATTTAAATTTCATTTATTTAATTTTTTTAGAGCGAGAGGGTGCATGTGCATGCACGTGCGCAAGCAAGCAGGGGAGGGGCATAGAGAGAATCAGGCAGATTCCATGCTCAGTACCAAGCCCAATTAGGGGCTCAGTCTCAGGACCCTGAGATCATGACCTGAGCCCAAATCAAGAGGTGAATGCTTAACCAGCTAAGCCACCCAGGAGCCCATTTGTTTATTTTTATGTTAATCTCACCAACCTGTGGGTTCTTTGATGGCAGAGACTAGGTCTTTTAACCCAGTGTCTCAGGTGACATCCATTGTGCCTCATACATCATAGATGTTCAGTAAATACTGGAGCAAAGGAAAAACGAGACAATGGTTTTTCTTTCTTTCTTTTTTTTTTAATTTTTTTTTAAGTTTATTTACTTTGAGAGACAGAGAGCAAGCAGGGGAGAGGCAGAGAGAAAGGGAGAGAGAGAATTCCAAGCAGGCTCTGCACTGTTAGCTCAAAGCCCGATGTGGGGCTTGAACTCACGAACCGTGACATCATGACCTGAGCTGAAACCAAGAGTCAGTTGCTTAACCAACTGAGCCACCCAGGTGCCCCAATGATTTTTCTACATGCGTGGCACTGTGTGTCCTCTACACATTTTCTCTTAATTCTCACAACAAAGTTGTCAGGCAGCATTTTCGTCTCCATTTTACAAATGATGAAAGTAAAGTTTGAAAGAGTTAACTCCTTTTCAAAAGATCACACACTAGTAATTATAAAGCAGGGAATGGTTCCTAGACCTGTCTAGTCTAAAGTTCATGCTCTTTTCACAACCCCCTGACTGAGTGAATGGTGACTAAAGCTGCATTTAAAGAAGGATGCCTGGTGTCTGTGTGCATTATTCAAAGGCTAATAAGAGCTATAGTTTGCTTTATAGGAAGGAAGGGCTATCTAAGGACAAGGGAGGCTATTAGGGAAAAGAGTGGCAGAGAAAAAGAAAACTAATGGCAACACCAACTAGACCAGAACCTGGAAAGAAAGACTGGGAATCAGTAAAGATTATGTTCTGCCTGGTCACAAGGTCACTTTAGGAGTGATTACATTGTTTACCTAAGGCTATATCAAGTTATCCTTTTTGTCTAACAGAACCCAATGAGAACACACACACTTACTGACACCAGCAAAGTAAAGGGAGAAAGAAATGCAGTAAAGGGAAAAAGAAAGTTTATTTTTCGAACTTTCAGGGTAAAATGAATTGAAAATATAAATCCTTTTCCTATTTGTCTACTATATAATTACACATTACAAATACTGTAATAGCAAATAGCTGTCCCTTTACTCTGTGTGATGATTAGTTTCATATGTCACTTTGAGTGGGTCATGTGTGCCCAGGCATTTGATTAAACATTCTCCAGGGGCGCCTGGGTGGCGCAGTCGGTTAAGCGTCCGACTTCAGCCAGGTCACGATCTTGCAGTCCGTGAGTTCGAGCCCCGCGTCAGGCTCTGGGCTGATGGCTCAGAGCCTGGAGCCTGTTTCCGATTCTGTGTCTCCCTCTCTCTCTGCCCCTCCCCCGTTCATGCTCTGTCTCTCTCTGTCCCAAAAATAAATAAACGTTGAAAAAAAAAATTAAAAAAAAAAAACATTCTCCAGAGTGTATCCATGAGGGTGATTGTGGATGAGATTAACATTTGTGTCAGTAGTTCCAGTAAAGCAGATTGCCCTCTCTAACGTGGATGGGCACCATCCAACTGTTGAACAAAAAGATGAGTAAGAGGAACAAGGGATTCCTCCTCCTTGATGTCTTCGAGCTGTGGCACTGGTTTTTCCCTGCTTTCTGACTGCATCTGAAACATTGGCTCTTTCCTGGGTCTCAAGCATGCAGACCTTTGGAACAGAACTAAACTGTTGGCTCACCTGTATCGCCAAATGCCCATTGCAGATCTTGGGACCTCTATAATCAATGCATCAATTGTACCTTTATATGCCTACCATGACCATCATAGTAAAAACTGAAAACTGACCTCACCTTTTTGTTATCTGTTTTCCTGCTACATTTTTTGTTGTTGTTTTCATTATTTATCACTGTTTAACAAGCTCATTTATTCACTGTTCCATTTTTGGATTGTTATATGACAAAAGACCCCAAAATTCAGTGGCTTAAAAAGTAAACATTTTTATTATCACTTATGGCTTCTGTGGATCAGAAATTTAGGAAAAGCTTGCATAATGTGGTACCGACTTAGGGACTCAGTGATTGCAGATAGATCAATACCAGAGCAGCAGAAGTCTGACCAGAAATTTCCTTCTTCATACTGTCTTAAAGCTTCTCCATGGTGCCTTTCAACCAGGGCTTGTTTGATCTTTCTTACAATATGGAGGACATAGGGCAACTGAATTTCTTAACAGTTCAGGGCTTCAGGGTGAGTGTTTTGGCAAAGAAACCAGAAGCCTTTTTTTTTTTAATCTTTTCTGACCTAGCCTTTGGAAGACATACAGCATCACATCTTTCTGATTACAGTGGAATTATAATTTTGCCCAGACTCAAGCAAAGGTTTCATGGTCTCCACTATATCAAGTTCATATTATAGACTAGCATATAGTCTATATAGTAATGGGAGATATTGTTAAGCTGTCTTCAGAAAATACAATCTAATATTCTCATTTATTAAATATGGATGTCTATTGCACCCCCCAGTACACACATTTGAACGTAAATTACACAAGGGCAGAGCTGTTTGTGGGTTGTCTTTGTATGATTTTTAAGAAATTACTGACTTTCGAATAAGGTACCTTACTAAACTCTTTATGACATAAAATAGTATTTCAAATGATTCTTTGGGGCTTTCCTGGGTAGTGCATCCTGACATCAATAAATAATGATGCCACTTGAAATCTCTTATGTAGAACTTACATACCCAATCTTGATACTTTGTAAATATTAGTTCATATAATATATATTTGTAATTTATTTTTCTTGTATTATTGTACTGTTTTGTATACCTTAAAAATAGTGTTGGCTACTAGTGATGGCAACCGTATTATTTTCTTAACACAATGCTGTCCATATATCCCTCAATGGTAAACACTGTACTATTTTTTAATGGTTTTATCCCCTGTTTTTAGGTACAGAATAGTTTCTTTATGAATTTAACAATTTATTTTGTATTTATATGTGTGTGTCACTTTGTCAATGTTAAAATACAAGTGTCTGTGGACCCAGGAATGGGGGAGAAGAATTGAATTCTTCGGATTTGTGTATGTGTGTATATATCACATAGTAATAATTAATATGTGTATGTATCATATATTAATAATTATTTTAATAACAATGTATACATACATTTTATATGTGCATATATCATATATTAATAATTAATTAATAATTAATAACACATAGTATATTAATAATAAACATATCCCATTAAATAATTAATAATTAATATGTGTGTTTATCACATATTGATAACAAGTGATTATGTTTAATAACTATAGATTTATTTTCTAATTATATGTAATATGTTTATAACATATTTTATAGTACATGATATATAGTTTTTTAAGTCATGTACATTAAATATGATAGTACTTAGTAACTGCTTGTTAAATTGCCTAACACACTGGAAATAGATGATCTACAAAACCTATTGTCCACACACCCTTCTTTTGCAACTTGCACTCAAATGTGCCAGATGTTCTAGGGATCTGATAAACATCAATGAAGAAAATACACAAAGATGCCTGTATTCATATAGCCAAGAAACTAGTATAATTAATTTTTTGTACAGAATGAAAGTATAACAATTTAAATGTAGAATTCTACATGACTTTAGGAATACATAATATGTCAATAAATAAAATAATTTAATTTTAAACATGTTTATCTCTATTTATAGGTGATGTAGTAACAAATATTAAATGCACAATAAAAATCAGCTTTTATATTACCATTTAACTGTTGATATGGCACATGAAATAATATTTTTCAGAAATAGAGTTCTTTCTTTACAAGAAATACTATTTTTGCAATAATAATAGTTTTTCTGTATTAATTTTGGAATTGTTATTAGAAACAATACACAAGATTATGGAAACAGTAACAAACATTCCATTTCAGAATGGAAGACTAGATATATTAGGAAATAAATAACCAAGGTTTCTCTCCTGGTATGTTTATTTACTTAATAAATATTTACAAAATGCCTTTATTTTTCCAGACACTATTTCAGACATTGTAGATAACATAGCAAACAGGAAAGATATTTTTTTCCTCTTTTAAAACATTTTTTAAAACTTTATTTTTGAGAGAGACAGAGTGCAATCCAGGAAGGGGCAGAGAGAGAGGGAGACGCAGAATGAGAAGCAGGTTCCAGGCTCCGACCTGTCAGCTCAGAGCCTGATGAGGGGCTCGTGCCCATGAACTGTGAGATCATGACCTGAGCCAAAGTTGGATGCTTAACTGACTGAGCCACCCAGGTGTCCCAGGAAATGTATGTTCTATGACATGATAGAGCTTATAGTGGAGTAGGAGAAAATAAACACATAAAAAAAATAAGAAATTAAATTAAATATTTATAAATTGTACCAAAGTTTTGATATGAAAAATATAGCACTACATAAGAGAATAATAGGAGCAATATATTTTCAGTACCTTGGCAGAGGCTGTTTGATATTTGGCAGACATATTTCCATCTCCTCTGGAGTAGAACTCAGATTTTAGATGAATACAGGAGCACTTCATATAAGTACTGACTTACTAAAGTGTTCTTGATATTAGCAATGACCACCTGACTAACTTCCAGTCAGTGGAAGAAAAACAGAACTTTCTCCTTCCTGCCATTCAAATGTGATGCGAGGACTAAAAGCCATCCTTGTGCACCATGAGATGGCAACCATATGTTGAAAAAGAAGGAAAAGCAAGAGAGAAGGTTGTGGTTAGCAGATGATTATGGAACTACTAGCTTATCCCAGCATTTCCTCTGGGGAATTTTATATGAGAAATAATTAATTCCTTGAAGCTAAAACCTAAGGGATTAAAAAGGACCAGTCTTGTGACAATAAGTTGGGTGAAGTAATAAGAGCAAGGAAAGATAGAAAACAGAATGGCAAGGAACTGTTTTGCCTTAAAGGGAATAAAATAAGGCTAATGTGGATGAAACTGAGGATATTAGTGAGAAGATACTAAAATACAAAGTGCAAAAACGGTTAGAAAGGTCCACACCATTCATTGATTCTACTCTCTACTTGCTGCTGTTTTAAGCTTAAGAATATGGCAATGATCAGGTCAGAAAAGGTCCCTTTTTCTCATTGTACTGTTTTTCTGGAAGAAGATTAGAAGATAAATAAGCACACAAGCAAAGCAATACAAGCTATACAGAGTTTGATCTGTAGGATACAGGGGTTTTTTGTTCAAGTAGTCAAGGAAGGCTTGTTGGAGAAACAATATCCTAGCTGAGACTTGTGCAGAAAGAATAAAACAACCATGTCAAGAGGGATAAGGGCAAACATTTGTAAACTGGCTTGGGAATAAATGGTAATCAGTGGTATATGACATCAGATAATTATACAAGGATTAGATAGGGTTGTCTATTAATGCAAGAGATATTAGATCATATTCTGAATTCATTGGGAAACCCCCAGAGAGTGCTAACAGTCAAATGACATGACTTAAGATAGTATGGTTATCACTTGGAGGATACATTGGAGAGGGTAAAAATGCTATTAGAGGCTGAACTGTGACTTGATAAGAGATATTTGCTTGGCCAGAAAATTGACTATAAACATAGAAAAAAAAATGTGGGCATTCAATATATTTTGGGATAAAAACACAGAACACTGCCTTCTGGTTTCAGCTCTTGCAAAGGCTCAATGCTTGGTTGTTACCCCTATCCTTACAGTAAGAAAAAGACTGACCTTCAGGATTTCGCTTGATATTACTTGTGACAACCTGACAAACCAAATATCAACAAAGATTCTTGAATGCATCAGAGAACTGAAACTGTTGGCCAACTATCAACCCTAAATCTGGAGATTTGGTATATCTGGATAGTCACAGCTGGAATCTGCATACCTGGAGCAGAAGCTGACAGATGCCATACGCTGGCAGGAATGTTTAAATAGTATATTTGACGTATTGCTGGAAGTGGCGTGCAGACATCGCAAGACTGAAAAGTTTCTGAGATTTTGCATTGGGAGTTGTCCACACTTTTGCAAGTCTTTTCCTCCAGGTACCTCACCAGGTTCTCAAAGAGAGGATCAGAGAAGGCTCCCCAGGGGTAATATCAGAGAAAAGGGGGAAAGTAGCCTTTGTAAAACCTGCTCAGACTTGTGTTCAACAAAGGCTTGCGCACTGGGATAGGGAATTGACCAGAGGGCAACTCAGAAACCTTACCCACACCAAGGAATGCAACACACCGAAGCAGCTAGCTCTAACCTCGGTGCATCAATGAATCCATTCATACATACATACATAATTATGAAAATAAAAATATACAAACATGTAAATAAATAAACATATAAGGAAAAATAAATAATAAATGATAACGAATGAGTGAATGACATAGTCTAAAAGGGGCTGTGAAGAAAGAGTCTGAGAACCTATCACCAGGGAAGAGACTAAGGGATAAAAAGGTGGGGAGGCTTTACTTCCGGGGAAGGGCAGAAATATTTCTGAAGGGCACACTCACCAAACACAGGCCCCCTAAAAGACCAAAAATTAGAGAATTACATAATGCCTTACTCTCCCACATCCTACCTTCACATTGAGAAACAATGCAGAATAATAACGGTGGATTAGGGCTGTAAGACATAGAATTTGTGCACTAGCATAAAGAGAAACTCCAAGGCCAAAAGGTGAGAAAAAAGAAGCCCACTAGAGCAGTTTGAAGCCTCTGGTGCCTATAATTATATGAAAAGAAACGTAGCCCAGCTTCTAGAAAGATTAATATAAAACTTCACTCTAAATGTCTATTTATCTCAGTAAATATTAGTCCATACAATATGTCTGGTTTTGGACAAAAAATGTCAAGAATGACAAAAAGGCCAGAACAAATATGAAGGGACAAAGCAATATTCAGAGCCAGGTTCAGAAATGTCACAGATGTTGGAACCATCAGAAAGAGAATTTAAAATAACTATGATTAATACATTGATATTTCTGATGGGAAAGGTTGGCAACGGGCAAGTCTAAATAGGTCATGTTAACAGAGAGAGAAAAATGATAAGAAAAAGGGAGGAGAGGAAATCCTGGATATCAAAAACAAAACAAAACAAAACAAAACAACCAAGCAAACAAATGAAATTCTCAAAAATTAGAGACTATCAAAGGGTCATAGGGGCCAACTGAGGTGTACCCAGTGGCCAGAGATGGAACAATTTGAACAAAAAGTAAATTACTATCAGATTGTAATTCGACATATAAAAATGAATAGTCACCACCCTAAGCAAATACAAATAAGTAATTGAATAAACAAATAAATGGAGAAAAAATAAATCTCTTATGCAGACAAATTTCAAATAATTTATGGAGATGCTCCTTCCTGAAGGAGGATGAGCATATCACATTACTCCTTAGGTGTGGCTGATGAATACTGACTTTCGAAGAGTATTATATAGAAAAGGAGGATAAAAGGCCAATTTTATAGTGGAGAAACCTGAAGAACACTAGCCAGGTGATCAACATTCACATTATCAGAGATTAATAATAGCATGTGCTAGTATCAAAATAATAGCATGTGCTCTTGATATATTGTATCAAAAATTGTACTTCACCTCTGTGCTCTCCTATCACAAACCCAAAAATCCAGTCTAACCATGAAAAAGATGTCAGATAAATCCCAACTGAGGAATATTCTACAAAATACTGGACCAGTGCTTCTCAAAACTTACAAGATCACGAAAAACAAGAAAATTTTGAGTAATGGTTACCAGCTGAGAGGAAACTAAAGAGATTTGATAAATAAAAGTAGTGGGATATTCTGGATGGAATCCTGAAACAGCAAGAGGATATTAGGGAAAAACTAAAATAAATAAATAAGTAAATAAGTAAATAAATAAGTAAATAAATAAATAAATAAATAAAAAGTGAATAAAGCATGGAGTTTAGTTAATAATAATGTATCAAATAGGTTCATTAATCATGACAAATGTATCATGGTAATGTAGGAGGTTAGCAATAAAGGAAATTAGGAAAGGCTGTATAGGAATTGTCTGTACCATTTTTGTTACTTTTCTATAAATCTAAAATTATCTCAAAACAAAATTTTAAAACACATAATTTTATAAACAGATTATGCTAACATAATGTACATTATATGTATGTGTGTGCATGTTATGTATAAATGTTAATATATATAAATATATAAAATATACATGCATGCATGTATAAATATGTATGTATGTCTATATAAAATATATAGGCATATATATATAGAATAAAGCATAGAGTGAATGACTATGAGTGATTTCCAAAATTTGGGGGGGAATCAAGATTATTTTCAAATTTTATCTACAAGTTCTATACAGACTATGTAATATTCTCTACTTGTTCTTAAGCAAGGTTACACATTTTAATTATCTGTGGAAGTTTTTAAAAATAGTGATATCTAGGTCCCCACCTAAGAGATTCTGATTTAAGTGTTCTGTGGAGGGACCTCATTATTTTGTCATTTCTTCAGAGTTTCCATGTGCTTTTATTATTGAGTTATAACTGAACAATCACCATCTAGTCCATTTGTTCCAAATATTTATACTGGAAGATCTATAAAAATTATTTTAGCAATGAGAAACATTTCACTAGATGATTAAATATGAAGTCTAAAAGATAAGTCAATGTTCAATGTAACTAAATGAGTTTCATTTTAGGAGCAGTTGATAAATCAAGTAAGTTATGTGTGAGACAAAAGCACGTGACACTACTTGAATTCAAATACTCTCCTGAAGCAGAATTCTGGGTTTTCCAGTATACTTTCTACCCAGGCTGCACAGCACTATCTAAATTGAAGAAATGTTCTGTAATCTGCGCTGTCCAATATGCTAACCATGAGCTATATGTAGTTACTGGGCATTTAAATGTTTTTATTTATTTTTGAAGGAGAGAGAGACAGAGCATGAGCAGGGGAGGAGCAGAGAGAGAGGGAGACATAGAGTTTGAAGCAGGCTCCAGGCTCTAAGCTGTCAGCACAGATCCTGATGCAGGGCTCAAACCCAGGAACTGCAAGATTATGACCTGAGCCAAAATCGGACGCTTAACCGACTGAGCCATCAAGGTGCCCCTAACTTGCTAATTATTTAAAAGAAAGTGCCAGAATATATACGTATCATTTCATCCGGAGATATGAATCTCCCCATTTGTCCTTAATATGGATCATACATTATTCCTATGCACTGTAACAAAATTCTGTACTTTCCCAAGTATTAAACTACACATCTTTGGAAAGTGCCTTTTTTGCATGTTACACACACCAGATTATACAACTGCAAGAGTATACATTGCTTTCATAATATTTTAAAGTAAGAGCTAATTTTACATTTATTGACTAAAATTGAATGGTTATCTTGTACCCACTGAACTTAAATGTATCTTTGCTCATTTTTAAGGTCCTGGTTTATGACTATTTTATTTTAGGTAAAATCAGAAAACTTCAATGTGTCCTGCACATGTGATAATCCATCTATTGTTTGCAAATCACCATTTACAACACAGAAAAAAAAAATATGTTTGATTCTGTTATATCATCAGACCTTTTCTGTTTCCTTTGTGGTAAATGAGAATGCCTTCAGAGAGGTCTCCTGTTGCTTTAAGCATACATGCCTGTTGATACTATGGCTTTTAAAATGCATGTAACAAATTGTGAATTACATAATATGTAAACAATTAAGGTGGAGATTAAGGTTTCTTAGAACATTACTGTCAGCAAGGGCATGATGTTTTATTTTAGAGATATTCAAAGTAATATATTAATATTTATGACATTTACTCAAGCCTTACAATCTGTTACAATTTGTCTCTGGGACCAAATGTTTCCTTGTTATAAATCTGTTAAAAGAAAAAAAGTAGTATTTATACCTAGTAACATCTAATATGGTTTGAGTAGTGAAAAGATCTAGTCTCTACCATATGTAAATAACATCAAGTAGAATATATTTCACATGGAATACTTTACATCTTTAAAAATTCATTTTATCAGTTATTCTTTCTTTAATTCAAACATGTATTTTTGAATTTTACTGTGTGCAGTATAGAGTGGTATGCACTGTGTAGATTCAAATGGCAGAGTGTCAGAAATGAGTGAAATCACATGCTGTACCCACCAGCTTTCAAAAGAGGAATAGTTTTGAAGTTCAGGCCTAGCTAGATCTGCCAAAACTGTGAGCACTTTGGCAACTAAACTTATGATGAAAATTCATCGGCCCAATTTCTTCCTGATGTTTTTTTACCCTGAGAGGAATATGTTTGCTAAGGTTAACAATCTTTATGTCTTTATACTAGTTGATAAAACTTCTTGTTTTTGTTTTCTTTTAGATTTTCAGCATTGCAGCTTTGGTTGGGTTAGTGATCATAAAAAAAAGAGGATTATAATGTACATTTAAAAGACTGTGCCTTAAACTAATGTCTCCAAGAAAAAAATTCCACAGGATATTAATAGCTATGTAGCACAAAAATCAAAACAAAAAAAAAAACCCACAAAAAATAAAAAATAAAGCTCCAGTATCTAATAATTTTGAGAAATACTGATGCAAACTATATTATATATTTTCTTGATGAAAAAATGATGAGAGCATTGATGATAAAATTATGTGAAATTACAAAAAGAGGGATTTGTTTTTCTTAGTGTGTGTGCCAGTGGGGGGAGGGGGGGTACATGTGTATATATGAGAGAGAGAGAGATGAAGAGAGAATTATTGACCCATATACATATACGTATTGGAAAATGTATAAAATCATTTATGTAAAAATGTATATAGCAGCTATATCTAATACTTTTCCAATGCTGAATCTACATTTGACTAATCATGTTTCAATTATCTACATAGTATATTGCATGTGACAGGGATTATTTCTAAACATAGGCCGACTTAAATTACTAACATGTTCTCTTTAAAAAGTAAATCGGTTTTAAAGTTTGTCGAGTATCTGAGCAATATAAAGAACATTTCAAAACCATTTGTGGCAAAGCAAAATCCTATGCCAAAAATGATGTCTACATTTTTTAATTTGAAAGTGTTTTTGAGAATTGAGTAATTAATTGGTATATTCATATTTAATTGGATGCCTACCACACAAAGAAAAATCAACTCCAGGTGCATTAAAGAACTATAAAGAACAAAACTTTAAAATATTTAAAAAAATAGAGGTCTATAACTTTCTCACCATGTTAAGGGTAATGCTTTTATGGGGCGCCTGGGTGGCGCAGTCGGTTAAGCGTCCGACTTCAGCCAGGTCACGATCTCGCGGTCCGTGAGTTCGAGCCCCGCGTCAGGCTCTGGGCTGATGGCTCAGAGCCTGGAGCCTGTTTCCGATTCTGTGTCTTCCTCTCTCTCTGCCCCTCCCCCGTTCATGCTCTGTCTCTCTCTGTCCCAAAAATAAATAAACGTTGAAAAAATTTTTTTTTAAAAAAAAGGGTAATGCTTTTATTAAAAGGAAGCAAAAGCACCAATATTTAATTTAATTATATTAAACTTAAGAACTTTGTTTCATTCAGACACAAAAAATCCCTCAAACTGGAGAAGATTATTTGTTACATATATAATTAGCAAAGAGGGACTCTGATTATACTAAAAACTCACAATCATGAAAAAGAGACAATTCTAGAGAAAGGAAGTAAAAGATAAAAGGGAATAGGAATGACCAGTAATTATGAAAAATTGCTGAACATCATTGTTAATCAGAATATTAAAATCACAATAATGAGATCTTTTACACAAACTAAAAAAGAAAAGAAAACAATTTAAAGTCTTAATCTCAAGTGTTGACAAGGATTTGGCTCATTGGGATATCACAGTGTGGAAGATCTGTAATAAATTAAACTATGCTGTTGGGAAAGAATGAGCCTTAACCTTTTAAAATGAGCAAGCATGTCTTCCATTTGTAAGATCAAGCATTTACACTAGTAGGTTTATATCTTAGCGGAAGTCTTAACCATCCAACCAGCATGCATAGAAATCTTCCCATTGCCTTGTTTTTAAGAGCTAGATAATAATCCCCAAATCTAAACAGAATAATGAAAAAAATAATTTAGAAAGTGTTCACACAATGGAATATTACAAAACACTGAAACTGAATAAACTTCAGCTTTATGTGTCTGCATGGATTTATCTCCTATGTATAATGTTGAATGAAAACAAAAGGAAGTTTTGGAAGAATTATAATAATTATAAGATTCTAAATAGTATAAAATCTAGTAATATATTAAATTGAGCTATGTAAATAAGTGGTAAAGTTTAGGAGATGTAGGGTGATATTTTTTTTTTTTTTTTAATTCAAGATCCTGGCTATCTGGGGCAGGAGGCAGGAAGCTGATTTTTAAAAGTACACAGATAAATTGAAAAATATATGTAATATATTTGCACATATATACGTATATAAAATACTCATAAAGCTTCTTTCATCAAGGAAATAAAGATATATATCTGTATATCTAGATCTAGACCTATACATCATATTATTGTCTATTTAAAAACCAAATAGATTACATATATTCTTTGTATATATAAAAAGTTTTACAACTTCTTAAAGGAAAAAAATATTTATTGAAAATTTTAAGGAAACTAATTCTAACCCAGACAAATTTACAGATCAAGGGAATTCAATGTTTATTTATATACTACATCAGAAAATCTGCTGTCTGACATGAAACATATTACCAAAGATTAAAATATTACTAAATATATCTTTTAAAGAATGATTGTTATACAGTTATATGATCTATAGTGAATTCCACTCTCAATATGAGCCTGCAATATTAGCTGTATGTCAGAATCTATAGTACCAATCCAGATCCTTTAAAATACTGAAGATCTTAGTCCTGTTTAACTTGGAGAAGACAGGACCACAGGAAATACCTGTGAAAGCCTTCCTTAACAACCAGATATATATTCACTGTACAAGTTTCAGGGCATAAGAAATATAATTTGAAATATGGATATAATATAAGGTAAATATTTGAATATAAGAAAAGGATTTAAGAATGACAGTCTTATGAGGCCGGAGATTTATTTTCAGCAGAGCAAATGACCATCAACTTGGGATGGAAGAAAAACTTCTGTGTAACTTCTTTTGTGGTTATATTAAATAAATTCAACATTTGATAACTACTGTACCATGAAAGTATATAAAATCACATCACTGCTTTAAACATTTGTTACCTCCATTGGCTTTCAGTCATTATAGATTTATTATATGTGTTCCCACAGTCTTTCTTTCTCTTAAAGTTTAAAATTATTTCATGTTATTAGGGCAAATGAGAGAAGAGACTTCTTACTTCTATCCTTTTCCACTATTTCAGTGATGTTCCAACTTTAAACATTAGACAGTAAGGAATAAAGAGTATGTTCAATCTATAAGAAAACAAATAACAAGAGAATTTTCTACGCATAATGAGACCCTTCCTACACTCACTTGCTTAAATAGAAAATTCAGGTTGGATACACCATTGACTCATCCAATCTCACCAAGTTGCCAAAGCACAGTGGCGCTCCTGAAAGAAAAACAACAGAGAGACAGAGAATGCTGAACT
The DNA here is from genome assembly GCF_028749965.1 of Puma concolor. Lineage (NCBI taxonomy): Eukaryota > Metazoa > Chordata > Mammalia > Carnivora > Felidae > Puma > Puma concolor. Next base: position 23,412,548 of record NC_141683.1, read on the forward strand.
GGTGCCACAGCAGACCATTAAAGCAACAAGTCAAAAATGAAAGAAGTCTTTACTCGTGACGAAATAAGCAAGTTCTAAACCAAAGAAAGTGCTAACTTCTCCTGTTCCACCTCCCTCCATGAAAGGCGTACCTTGTTCAGAGTTAGGTGGGTCAGTGCGGTCCTGGGGGTTGTCTCGCTGTTGAGAAAACCCCAAAAAGGCTCCATCAACGTTTTGGGCCCTGTGGTAAAAGGGAGGGGGTGGAGTGAGAGCTAGGAGTGTAAAAGTACTGGGTACTGAGAATGAGGAAACGGGTCTTGAAGGTTCCCTTTCCTACAGCCTCTCCATCCTCCTCATTCTTGGGGGAGGAGTCAGAAGAAGACTCCTGCCCAAGGTCCAGGACAGAAGACCTAGAAATGCAAATATCTGGAAAGGAGAAGGATGAGAGGGTCTTGAGTTCTTGAGTGAAACTGCCTTCAGAGATTGCAGTGTACCGTGGAGAGGACAGCTTTAGGTAAGGTCTTTGTAATTGCCAGAATCTGGCCTGAATAACCACACAAAGGTGTAGAATCAGGACCAGACTTGTCACAGGAAGTTTTTATAGTTAGGTGGGGATTAAGCCAGGACCAGAGGTAGGTCCACATACAATTTTCTTTATCTTCTTTGATAAAGAGCATATATTAAATCCATTCCCTGATTTAAACATTGTTTGATAATGACATTCAGCTGTTGGATTGCCATATGCTGAGAAATATCTATATGTAGTTAAAATATATCTGAAACTTGTCTGTGGATGTTGAAAAAATAGAACAGAATGTTATATTGGCACAAATATAGTGATTTCCTAATTAGATGTGTTCAAGGAGACAGTCATATAATTTTAGACTTGGAAATAATCTGATATATCACAACCAATCTATTGATTTTAAACAGGCATATAAAAAAGTAGAACTTAAAAAGTTTGTCTAAGCTCACACAATAGTGGCATATCTGGGGCTTAAAGCTAGAGCTCTTGATTCATAAGCCCATGAACATTCTCCTGCATTACACTATTCTAAAGTCCGGAGGCATACCATATACCATTACAGAAATAGTATGAAATAATAATAACACCAGCAGAATTTGGACTACTTCACTTGGGAATTCCTTTTTCAAACTGCGGAAAACCAAAAGCAAAGAGAAAATGATGAAAGAACCCAATCTCCCAATTTATTAAAATTACTGTTTCATAAAACCCCAAATACATTATTAATATACGGACCAAATACCAAGAAGCTTGGCTCCCTGAAACAAATATTTTAGAATAAAAACACCACTAACTTCATTCACAGTTTAATAGTGATTTGATTGGTCATAGCATTTTGCTCTCTGGATGAAAACTAGTCTCCATTTATTTTTCATAGTCACAAATGAAATACCCAGCTACTGACAAGTAAATATCAGTAACATTGAGTGACTGAGACATTTCATGTGTGAAAGGGGCATATGCAATTCCCTCAGAATAATTCTACCAACAGTGATATAGTGATTGCCTTTATGATAAAAGTGAAGATTTAAGTAAACATTGATGGCATCACATTTAGTTGCTCCAAAATTGTCAATAGGTCACTTACCTTGAGAAGGCTATTTTTGCTGTGTTGTTTTATTTTGACAGTCAGTCACCTGGGCTTACCTGAAACTGAAAAATGTTAAGAAAAACTCTCCACTCTTAAATAGCTTTTTTTGTGATTCTCTATATAGTTAATTGTATTCAGGAATTCCCCAATTCCTAATATACTTTTCTTTACAATGGCAAATCACCTTACATATACTTAACCTTTAATTTATATTCTAATATTGCTATTTAAGGAGACTCAATATTTTAAATTTGGGATATTTTCATATCTTACACCATTAGGTCTTATCACTTTAACTCAAATGTATCTAATAGTACAATCTAAGAAATTCAAGTTAGTAATTGACCTACTTTATGCTACAGGACATAAACTGGCAGTTGTTTTATTCCCTTAAAAGGAACAATAAAACTGCTTATAGACAGCAAAATGAAAAGAAGCTAGTATCAGAGAAATTATTTTTGAAGAATCTGTTATATCTCATGGAAAGTTGATTAAATGTCTGCTTGTAGACTAGGGTGCCTGTATGACTCGATTGAGTTTTTGAAAGGATTTCAGCTCAGTCAGGTCAGGATCCCAGGATTTTGGGATCGAGCCCCACGCTGGGCTCTGCACTGACCATGGAGCCTGCTTAAAATTCTCCCTCTGCCCATCTTCCCCACTCACTCTTTCTCTCTTCTCTAAAATAAAAATAAATAAATAAATAAGTGTGTGGTTGCAGATGATTAAAATTTTTAGTGAACATTTTTCAGAATCCAAGTGAATTTTATAGAAAACGGTTGGGTTTAAATATTAGTTCCAGTTGTTTCTTATGTCTTTTACCTGTTTAAAGGCATATATTTAATTATTTCTTAGAAGAATGGTATTTTAGCTTTTAGTAGGAAAAATTGTTTAAAATAAGATATTTTTGGCATACCCATCAGAAAAAAATAGAATCCATAATTGATTATAAAGTAAAAAGGGGAATCAAGTTTATATCAAGTATCCATTTTTAAGAAGTATGTTTCTAGAGGATGAGGGTTTTTTTTTAATTAAAGTGTAGTTTATATAGGATATATTAGTTTCAGGTATGCAGCACAGTGATTCAACATTTATATGCCTTACAAAGTGACCACCATGATAGCCTAGCTACCATCTGTCACCATACAAGTTTGTTAAATATTATTAACTATATTCTCTGTGCTGTACCCTGGGTCTTATTTATTTTATAAATGAAAGCTTGTACTTTTTAATTCCCTTCTATTTCCCCTTTTCCACTGTCCCCATTCCACCTCCCTTCTGGCAACTACCATTCTGTTCTTTGTATTTGTGATTCTTTTTCTGCTTTATTTGTTCACTTGTTTTGTATTTTAGATTCCATATAAAGTGAAATGATACAGTATTTGTCTCTTTCTGTCTAAATAATTTCACTTTTAATATAACCCTGTGACCTATCTATACTGTCTCAAATGGCAAGGTATCACTTCTTATTTTATGGCTGAGTGGTAATCCTAGATAGATGGATAGATAAATTTATTATTTATATATTTATAAATGTATATATTATATATATGTATATATGTATACACACATATACCACATCTTATTTATCTATTCAACTATTGATGGACATTTAGGTTGCTTCCGTATCTTGACTATTATAAATAATAACTGCAGTAAACATAGAGATGCATTTATTTTTTGAATTAATGTTTTCATTTTCTTTAGATAAATATCCAGAAGTGGGATTGCTGAATAGCATGGTGGTTCTATTTTATTTTTATGAGGAAACTCCATAGTTTTTCCTAGTGGCTGTACCATTATGAATTCCCACCAACAGCCATAAGGGTTCTCTTTTTGTCCACATCTTTACCAATAATTGTCATATCTTTTTAAAATTAATGTATTTATTTATTTTATTTATTTCTATATAAATTTTAGTTAGCATACAGTGCAATATTGGTTTCAGGAGTAGAATTCGGTAATTCATCACTTACATAAAACACCCAGTGCTCATCACAACAAGTGCCTTCAATGCCCATCACCCATCTAGACCGTCTCCCACCCACCTTCCTCTGGTCAACCCACAGTCTGTTCTCTATCATTGAGAGTCTCTTGTGGTTTGTTTCCCTCTCTTCTCTCATATGTCCATGTTTTGTTTCTTATGAGTGAAATCATATAGTGTTTGTATTCCTCTGATTGACTTATTTTGCTTAGCATAATATATTCCAGCTCTATCCACATCATTGCAAATAGCAAGATTCCACTATTTTTATGGCTGAGTAATATTTAATATTCCATTATATATATGTACATATATATATGTACATACATACACATATATGTACATATATACATATATATGTACATATATATATATATATAGTGTGTGTGTGTGTGTGTGTGTACACATATATATATACCACATCTTCTTTATCCATTCATCAGTCAATGGATATTTGGGCTCTCTCCATAGTTTGGCTATTGGTTATGGTGCTGCTACAAACATTTGTGTGCATGCACCCCTTCAAATCTGTATTTTTGTATCCTTTGTGTAAATACCTAATAGTTCAATTGCTGGATCATAGGATAGTTCTATTTGTAGTTTCTTGAGGAACCTCCATACTATTCTCCAGAGTGGCTGTGTCAGTTTGCTTTCCCACCAGCAGTGCAAGAGGGTTCCCCTTTCTCTGCATCCTCACCAACATCTGTTGTTTCCAGTATTGTTAATTTTAGCCATTCTGGCAGGTGTAAAGTAGTATCTCATAGTGGTTTTGATTTTGATCATCATCCTGATGATGAGTGATGTTGAACATATTTTTATGTGTCTGTTAGCCATTGGGATATCATCTTTGGACAAGTGTCTATTCATATCTTTTGCCCACTTCTTCACTGGATTATTTCTTTTTTACATGTTGAGTTTGATAAGTTCTTTATAGATTTTGGATACTAACCCTTTATCCAATATGACATTTGCAAATATCTTCTCCTATTCCATCACTTGCCTTTTAGTATTGTTGATTGTTTCCTTCACTGTGTAGAAGCTTTTTATACTGATGAAATCCCAGTAGTTCATGTTTACTTTTGTTTTCCTTGCCTCTGGAGACATGTCTAGTAAGACGTTGCTGTGGCTGAGATCAAAGAGGTTTCTGCCTGTGTTCTCCTTTAGGATTTTGATGGTTTCCTGTATCACATTTAGGTCTTTCATTCATTTTGAATTTATTTTTGTGTATGGTGTAAGAAAGTGGTCTACTTTCATTCTTCTGCGTGTCACTGTCCAGTTTTCCCATACCATTTGTTGAAGATACTTTCTTTTTTTCCATTGGTTATTCTTTTCCGCTTTGTTGAAGATGAGTTGACCATATAGTTGGGGGTCAGTTTCTGTGTTTTCAATTCTCTTCCATTGACCTAGGTGTGCCAGTATGATATTGTCTTGAGGACTATCGTACTTGTGCCAGTACGATATTGTCTTGATAGCTGAAAATCCAGAATCATGATGCCTCCAGATTTGTTTTTATTTTTCAGTATTTCTTTGGCTATTTGAGTTTTTTTCTGGTTCAATACAAATATTAGGATTGTTTGTTCTAGCTCTGTGAAAAATGTTGGTGGTATTTTGATAGAGATTGCATTAAATGTGTAGATTACTTTGGGTAGTATAGACATTTTAACAATGTTTGTTCTTCCAATCCATGAGCATGGAATGCTTTTCCATTTCTTCTTGTCTTTTTCAATTTCTTTCATAAGTGTTCTATAGTTTTCAGAGAACATATTTTTACCTCTTTGGTTAGATTTATTCCTAGGTATCTTGCAAAAGGGATTGGCTCCTTGATTTCTTTTTCTGCTGCCTTGTTTTTGTTGTATAGACATACAACAGATTTCTGCACATAGATTTTATATCCTGTGACTTTGCTGAATTCATGTATCAGTTCTAACAATTTTTTGATGGAGTCTTTCGAGTTTTTTACAGAGTATCATGTCATCTGCAAATAGTGAAAGTTTGACTTCTTCCTTGCTGATTTACATGCCTTTTATTTCTTTTTGTTGTCTGATTGCTGAGGCTAAGACATACAGTGCTATGTTAAATAGTAATGATGAGAGTGGACATATTTGTCTTGTTCCAGACTGTAGGGGAAAGTTTCTGTTTTTCCCTGTTGAGGATGATGTTAGCTGTGGGTCTTTTATATATGGCCTTTATGATGTTGAGGTGTATTCCTTCTATCCCTACTTTGTTGAGGATTTTTTTTATTAAGAATAGATGGTGTGTTTTGTCAAATGCTTTTTCTGCATCCATTGAGAAGATCACTTGGTTCTTATCCTTTCTTTTATCAATGTGGTCATTGATTTGTGAATATTGAGTCAACCCTGTAGCCCAGGAAAAAATCCCACTTGATCATAGTGAATAGTTTTTTTTAATGTACTGTTGAATTTGATTTGCTAATATCTCGTTGATAATTTTTCCATCCATGTTCTTCAGGGATATTGGCCTGAAAATCTCCTTTTTAGTGGGGTCTTTGTCTGGTTCTGGAATCAAGGTAATTCTGGCTTGATTGAGTTTGGAAGTTTTCCTTCCATTTCTATTATTTCGAATAGTTTCCAAAGAATAGGTATTGACTCTTCTTTAAATGTCTGGGAGAATTCCTGTGGAAGTCATCTTGCCCAGGACTCTTGTGTTGAGAGATTTTTTATTACTGGTTCAATTTCTTTACTGGTTATGTATCTGTTCATATTTTCTATTTCTTCCTGTTTCAGCTTTGGTAGTTTGTGAGTTTCTAGGAATTTGTCCATTTCTTCCATATTATCCAGTTTGTTGGCATATAATTTTTCATAGTATTCCCTAATAATTGTTTATATTTCTGTGGTGTTGGTTGTGATCTCTCCTCTTTCATTCATGATTGTTATTTCTTGTCTTTTTCATAATAGCCATTCTGACTGGTGTAAGGTGATATCTCAATGTGGTTTTGATATTCTTTTTTCCTGATGATAGTAATATTGAGCACCTTTTCATGTGTCTATTGGCCATATGTATTTCCTTTTTGGAGAAATCTCTATTCCAGACACTCCTGTTTTTAATTAGATTGCTTGCTTTTTTTAAACATTGAGTTGTGTTATTTTTAAAATATATTTTAGATATTAGCCCTGTGTTGGTTATTATCATTTGTAAATATCTTCTTCCATTCAGTAGGTTACCTTTTCATTTTGTTAATAGTTTCTTTTCCTTTGCTAAATTTTTTTTAGTTTGATGTGGTTCCATTTTTTTTTCTTTTGTTGCCTTTTCCTTGAAGAGACAAGACAGATCAAAGACAAATCAAAGACAGATCAAAACAAATATTGCTAAGATAGATGTTAAAGAGCTTACTGCCTAGGTTTTCTTCTAGGAGTTTTATGGTTTCTGGTGTTATACTTCAGTTTTTAATATATTTTGAGTTTATTTTTGTATCTGGTGTAGATAGTGATCCAGTGTCATTCTTTTGCTTCTAGTTTTGCTAGTTTTCCCAACACCATATTGAAGAGATTGTCTTTCCCTATTGCATATTCTTGCTTCCTTCATAAAAGATTAATTGCCATATATGTGTGGATTTATTTCTGGACTCTCTATTCTGTTCCATTGATTTATATGTCTGTTTCTGTGCTACTATTATACTGTTTTGATTACTATAGCTTTGTAGGATAGTTTGAAAACAGGGAACATGTTACCTCCAGCTTTGTTCTTCTTTTTTAAGATTGCTTTGGCTACTTGAAGTCTTTTGTGATTCCATACAATTTTAAAATTGATTATTGTATTTTGATAGACATTGCATTGAGTGTATAGATTGCTTTGGATAGTATGGACATTTTTAAAAAGTACTTATTTTTGAAAGAGAGAGAGTGCAAGCAGAGGAAGGGACAGAGAGAGAGGAGAGAGAGAATCTTAAGCAGGCTTTAAACTGTCAGCACAGAGCCAGTCATGGGGCTCTATCCCATGAACCATGAAATCATGACCTGTACCAAAACCAAGAGTTGGACGCTTAACCAACTGAGCCACACACTAGATTGTATGGACATTTTAACAATTTTAATTCTTACAATCTATGAGTACAGTAGATTTTGCCACTTATTTGTGTTATCTTTAATTTTTTTCATCAATGACTTATAGTCTTCAGAGTACAGCTCTTTCACCTCCTTGGTTACATTTATTCCTGGGTATTTTATTCTTTTTGATGCAATGGAAATGGGATTGTTTTCTTAACTTCCCTTTTTGATAGTGCATTATTAGTATATAGAAATTCAATAGATGTATGTTTATTAATTTTGCATTCTGCAAATTCACTGAATTTGTTCATTGCTTCGAATAGTTTTTTGGCGAAGTCTTAAGGGTTCTCTATGTATGCAAGTGACATGTTGTCTGCAAGTGACAATTTTACTTCTTCTTTTTCAATTTAGATGCCTTCTATTTATTTGTTCTTGTCAGATTTCTGTGGCTAGGATTTCCAACTCTGTGCTGAATAAAAGTGGTAAGAGTGGGCACCCTTGTCTTGTTCCTGATGTTAAAGTAAAAGCTTTCAGCCTTTCACTATTGCGTATGATGTTAGCTGTGGATTTGTCATGTATAGTCTTTATTATGTTGATTTATGTTTATTTCTATATGCACTGTTGAGAGTTTTTATCATAAAAAAAGATGCTGAATTTTATCAAATGCTCTTTCTATAGATGATGGGTATTTTTGATGATTTAATAATCTCTTAGAAAGAAAATAGTACACATAACATAAATGAGGACAATACAAACTACTGATGTCATGAGTAGTTCACTTGCATACAGTAGGTTTGTCCTTTATATATGGCAGGTCACATACAATATATCTTCTTTCTGGATGGAAGAGGTAGATGAAGCAGCACTGAGAACAAACATAAAGTTGTGTTGGCTTTTTTTTTAACATAGTAAAACAAGGAGAGAGAAATTTCCAGTTACACAAAAATGAAATTTCCAATTTATCCTTATTCATTTAGTGGTGGACTAGATGACAATCAACAGTAATTTGTGTACAAAGGTGGTTAGTAGCAAGCAAGCCGGTGGTGCTCCCTGCATACTAGCCATTAATGCTTAGATCGCTGAATTTTTTTCTTTATATTTTTTTTGTGAATTAATAACATAGGCTTCCCTTAGAGGATTACCTGCAATAAATTTATGTTCACATGTTCACCGTTTTTAATCTTTCATCTAATTCGTTTATATCTTTAAAATGGCTTCTCTTTGCTTCTCAGGGAAAGGAGAACTCTAAATAGAATGCTTTCTTTTAGGTGAGTGTGAAGAGTTCTATAGAAATGGCAGCTAGAAAAAACCAATACATGTCAAAAAAATCTACATGGCCTCATATTGGAAAAAGTAAGTCAGATAATAGCTGAAAATGTGGAACAAAGGAAATGTTCCAAATGCTGGTGGGAGTACAAATCTGCCAAAACAATTTTCATGTCAATTTGGCAATACCTCACAAAATTAAAAATGCATATAGCCTACTCTCCAGCTATTCTACCCTGATTATTTACCCTTGAAAAGCTCTTACACTATGCTCAACGAGGCACAAGACAATGTTTAGTGCAGCCATGCTTTTTAGTATCAAACTTAAAACAACCTAAGTCTCTGGTGAGATTAACCCAATCGAGCCAGACACATCAGCAAAGACGAACCTCCTAAACATAATCCCGAGAATCAACAGGCAATGAATAAAGTGCATGTCATATAAAACTCTTTGAAGAACATCTTTAAATGTGTAATACATCACCATCCCTTTAAAATGTATGTATGATGAAAAAATAAACATATATATACACACACATATATATAATTAAATATATAATTTAATTCTAATGCAACTAAAATATTTTAATAATTGAACTTATTTCCCTTCATCCCTCCCTCTATCCCTTCCTCACTCCTTTCCCAATTATGGAAAATATATGCTAAGAAGCATATATTTTAGAGAAATATAAATTTGCATTGAATACCAACTCAAAAAACTTAATAAATGTGTAGTGTTGGGCTAATTGTATGACCTCAATGAACTAAAATTCCTTCATCTGTTTCTTCAAATGTATTGTAAAATTTAAAGGAGAAAATAAACATGAAGTTGCTAATATAGTATCAATCTAAGGACAGATATGTCTCTTTCAGATATATCTATTTTTATTCCATAAACACAATCTTTGTGTAATTGGTTATAAAAATACAATTAAGCAAGCTCTAGAAATTTTACATCTTAATATTTAATTTAAATACATTAATTTAAAAATTGACAATATGAATTTTCAGCTTTAAAATAATAATTCACTGGAAAAACTTGAACATATAATTGTTGCTAATTCAATTTATTTCCTAATCTGAACTTTATTTCACTTATTATTTCTTTGTCATTCTTGCAGGGAGAGAGTTTTGTTTTGTATATTTTAGTTACAATTAAAAAATCACTTCTCGGGGCGCCTGGGTGGCGCAGTCGGTTAAGCGTCCGACTTCAGCCAGGTCACGATCTCGCAGTCCATGAGTTCGAGCCCCGCGTCGGGCTCTGGGCTGATGGCTCAGAGCCTGGAGCCTGTTTCAGATTCTGTGTCTCCCTCTCTCTCTGCCCCTCCCCCGTTCATGCTCTGTCTCTCTCTGTCCCAAAAATAAATAAACGTTGAAAATAAAATAAATAAATAAAATAAATAAATAAAAAATCACTTCTCTGCTTTCTTTGTTGAGTGAATGTGGATTAAAAATAAAAGGGCAAATACATCAAAAACCTACTTCTTCATAGCTTTTGAAAGACTTATTGAAGTTATTATTTCACATATTCTTTCATTCAGGCATAATACGAGGCTTCTCTACTCTGTTACTTTGTTAAATGCTACAGGAAACACAAAGCTGAGTAAATCAACTCCTATCCTCAAAAAAGTTAAGCTCATTTTTATCAGCAATTGACATACCTAGGAATTAACACCAACAAATAATACTCTCGGATTAAAATAAATAATGACCAGTGGGTCACTTTGCATATAAAATAGTTACTATAGCCAAGCTCACAGTCCTTTTAAGATACTATAAATTATATTTTTCCATTCTGAATATATGTCCCATTCAGGAATTTTCATCTGTTCTATTACTGCTTTATCTCTCTGCAGTGCCAACAAAAATGTCTGTTATAGATTGAGTGAATGAATGAATGAGTGAATGAACATGTCCATTTCTGTGCAAGAATGTCATCATTTGGTGCTTTTTAGTGTATATTGCTAACAGAAGCACAGCCTTTTCTTTTTTTAATGTAGAACCAGAGAGAGAAAGAGAGAGAGAGAGAGAGAGCGAGGAGGCTCCATACTCAGCATGGAGTGCAACAGTGGACTTGATCCCACACCTCTGGGATCATGACCTGAGTCAGATGTTCAATCTACTGAGCCACACAGCACCCAGGCAGCCCAGAGATTGTTTTTTTTTTCTTTTCAAAAGGGTGCTATTCTTTTATATTTAATTTTTCAAATAAACTTCGGTATCTTTGCCAATTGCCCAAAAGTTTACATTTTTATTTCAAATGAAATTGTACTACATTCTAAAATTAATCTGAAGCTATGTGCTGTTTTAAATACATTTGTTAGCTCATTAACTCCTTAAAACAACCCTGTGAAATATATACTGTTTTTTTCCCCTGTGTTATATATAAGAATATTGAGGCACATGAAAGTGAAATAATTTCCCTCTTGGGGTAGATTGATTCTGGGATTTGAACCACGAAGTATCTCTTCAAAGTTTGTGTTCATGATAGTTACACTATTTTGTCCCCATACAAAATTAGATATATCTCTCTATAAAGTTGATACACACACACACACACACACACACACACACACACACACTGAAAAAACTTAAGAAATAAACTTAAAAATTAGTGTGTAGAAATTATATATTTATATCATGAAAAAACTTAAAAATAAATGTGCAGAATACACATATTATATATTATATTTGTATATATTTATACATATTTATTTTTAAGCTTTTACCTACATTGTTCTAATTGTGAAAGAAATCTTGCATCACAGTTGACCTTAAGATAGATTATCCAGGGAGACCAAATCTAATAAAGGAGACTCTAACAGCAGAATTTTCTCTGGCTGGAAGCAGAAGAAAAAGTCAAAGAGATCTAAAGCTTGAGAATGATTCACCTACAGGTGCTGTCTTGATGCTGGAGGAGGCCAAGTGAGAAAGAATGTGGGCATTCTTTAGGGGCAGAGTGGCCTCGCTGACAGGAAGGAAATGGGGACCTTGGATTTATTGTTACAAAATACGGGATTCTGCCAAAGACTAGCAAGCTTGGAAGAACCCCAAGTCCCAGAGGAGAACTGTGTAGCCCGAGCCTACATCTTATGATATGCTGAGCAGAGAAGCTGGCCAGCCATGCCTCCCCAGATCCGACCTAGAGAACTGTGAAATCATAAATGTAGTTGTTTCGGGCACTATATGTATGATGATTTATAATAGCAGCAATAGAACAGAGTATTCACTTTCCTTTGTGGTTATTTCTAGAATGAATGAAAATCATAGAAGTACAAGCCTGTCATACTGATTCGAATAATTGTTCTGTTCAGTGGTTTCTCTTGCATTTCCACCTGTGGATATTGATGATACCTTTTTAACATCTCTACTGCTTTTTCATTGTCTGGGTAATTTAGTACCTGCAGAAAGGATACTAAAAAATAGCAGTGATGAAGGACATCACAATTTTTTTCCTGACAATGGTAGCAATTCTTTTATCACCTCATCCTCATGTTAAGCATTGATATTAAAGGATGTACTTTATTAATAAATCATGATAGATTTTCCTCCTTTTTAAGAATGTAATCACAATTGCTTATTAAACATTATCAAATGCATTTTAGTATCTTTTGAAATATGTAAATGGTCTTCTTTCTTTTAGTTGTTTTTCAAATTGAATCATGTTAATGGTTTTCCCAAGGTTGAAACACCATCTTCCTTTAATGGAACAACCATTATTATACCATTTTTTATTTTGTCACTGTATTTGGCACACTTATATCTTATTAAGTGTCTGTGTGCCTATATTTGCATGAATGAAATGAATCCTTTGCTTTCTTTGTGAGAGCAATAATATCTGATAGAGTTATACATTTTATGCTACATAGAATTATAAAACATTTTCTATTTTTCTCTGTTTTGATATACCTGGAATTAAAACTTTTTCTTTTCCTTTTTAAAATATATTCTGAGATTCTTTTCAGTTAAAGCCTATTCAAGTGAAATAATGCTTGTGACTTAACATTAGCAATTCTTTCTTTAAAATTCACATACTTCATTCAGTTTCTTTCAAATTTGCTGATAAAAGTTTATGTTATATACAAAATTTCCTTATGTTTAGTTACCTCTGAATCTGTTAGTATACTCTTTTCTGTTCCTAATGCTTAATATTTAGGTTCAGTTGTCTTTTAGCATATGCCCTAATCATATTAGACTTAAACACAGTCTTCCTTTTTATCATCTACAGGTTTTTGCTTTTCATTTAACTACTCTGTTTTTCTTCATTTTTCCATTCACTTTCTTTGAATGGTGATATTTTAGCTTCTTCAGTTGGAACTTGAACTAATTAATTTTAGACCCGTTTGGTTACATATATATATATATATATATATATATATATATATATATATATTTATATTTATATATTTATATATATTTAATATATTTAATATATATATATATATTTAAAGTTATGAAATCTCCTCCTAGCATTGCTTTCTTCCCACCTATTAATTGTGACAGGGTGCCTTTGGTTGTTCAGTTATTGACTCTGCACAGTAACATACCATCTAGGTTAATGCTATTCACCATGTTAGACATAAACTTGTATGGCAGTGTGTGAGGAAACTCGGTCTTTGGTCTTCCAGTAAAGTCTTGGAGCAGCAGAAGCAAGCCCCCTTGTAAGTAAACCCACAGTAGCACAGCTAGCTGGTGGCACAGCTAAAGGCCACACAGATCTACCTGTGACCATGTGTTGTCCTTGGTGTTCTCTGAGATGCTCTTGGATGCTCTCTGGGCATCTCTTGAGGTTTCTTTTCCCTGGGCAACTTCTTTCTCAGAGGCCTGGATTCTCACCATTGGCTCCCCTAGATAGAAACGGATCCTGCATATGAGTGTCTTATAGTAGCAGCAACTTCCCCAGATTTATAACTGGGGCTTAGGCCACTGATTTTCAAAGTTTACATACTATTTTTATTAAAATACTAGTGGCTCTGGGTAAATTCAAGTGGTGTGCTCGCCATTGAATCCTAGCACCAGCATTGTTCTTATACTTTTCCCTACTCCTGTTTTTTTCTTCTTTCCTTTTCAAGCTGACACTCTTCAGGGTAACCTAACACTGCTGAAATGGGGAGACCCCTTCATTTTTTTATTTTCCCAAGTTCAGTAATATAATATTGTATAACATGTCACAACACAAAAGATTACTTTGGGGAGTGAGCACCTTTTCTTATTTTGCATAAATGCAACTTTGGGCCAGTAGCATCCCTAGGTTTTATAATACAAATTATTTCAGTTTATAATTTAAGCTCTGAAATCTTCTGTAAAAAAGCCATTATATTTTAAAAAAAATTGTGTATGTTGGCTTTGTTGCCAGTCTAGAATATATTTTAGAATGCTTTATTTTTTTTGTTGAAGTATAGCTGACCCAAAATATTATATTAGGTTCAGGTGCACAATACAGTGTTTGAACAATTCTATACATTACTCAGTGATCACCATGATAAGTGTAGTTACCATCTGGCACCACTGTAATAATATTACAGTATTATTGACAGGTGTCCTTCTGCTGTACTTTTCATCTCCGTGATCCATTTGTTTACAACTGGAAGTTTATACCTCTTAACCCCCTTCCTCTATTTCACCTATGGATCAGTTTTCATTTGTATTATCACATAATTTCCTTTTTGTAAATGTCATGGCTTCTTAAAAACTTCTCTGTAAAGTAACAAGTGAGTGGATATGTATATATGTATACTGATTGTAGTTTGTTGGCTCTTTGAAAGAAGAAATCAGAGGTGGATTGAGGTCGGGCAATAATTCCTTTGGATATATGGAAAACTTGCTTTCTGGGTTGAAGAATTTATTTAGTAAATAGTTCACATATTACCTAGGGGCACTGCTTCCTTTCTCCTTGTGGCGCACAAGCCTCCACAGTCTGGCAGATCCTCCAGTCAACTCTCCTTGGGCTTCAGTCTTTTTTTTTAAATTGTTTTTAATGTTTATTTATTTTTGAGATAAAGAGTCAGAGCATGAGCAGGGAGGGGCAGAGAGAGAGGGAGACACAGAATCTGAATCAGGCTCCAGGCTCCTCACTGTCAGCACAGAGCCCAACGTGGGGCTCGAACCTATGAACCATGAGATCATGACCTGAGCTGAAGTCGGATGCGTAACCAACTGAGCCACCCAGGTGCCTCTCCTTGGGCTTCAGTCTTAAAACAAACACTGAAGTCAACTATTCTGGGAACCAAAAACAGGAATAGTCATAACAGAGCAATTTAATAACTGTATTGAAGACCCATACCTTATTCCTTGATAATATAGGTAGTATAGATATTCAAAAATTCTGCTGTGGAATCTGGATTTTATGTCATCTCGATTTTCACCTGTATTTCGTTGAAAGATTTTCAACACTCTTTCCTTTTATTTTTTTTTTAATTTTTTTTTTCAACATTTATTTATTTTTGGGACAGAGAGAGACAGAGCATGAACGGGGGAGGGGCAGAGAGAGAGGGAGACACAGAATCCGAAACAGGCTCCAGGCTCTGAGCTGTTAGCCCAGAGCCCGACGCGGGGCTCGAACTCACGGACCGCGAGATCGTGACCTGGCTGAAGTCGGACGCTTAACCGACTGCGCCACCCAGGTGCCCCCACTCTTTCCTTTTATATTAATCTGATTCCACCTGCTTTGTGTTTTAGAGTTATTTCTCATTAATAACACATGTCCTGATCTGAATCACACTGTACTCTTATTTTACATTCCTGCAATTATTTCAGTTGGACTTAGTGAAGGAAGAGAAGGAACCATTCATTTATACTTCATGAACTAGATTTCTATTCATTTGTAAGACATCTTAATGGAAAAGAAAGTATTATAATTATACATAAAATTATGTATGTTTAACTATGAATATGCAAGTTATCCTGACAGGTGTCAAAGAAATTTATGACAAATTTAAAGATACTAATAATAGAAACATGGCTGTTAAAATTAATTTCAAATCTTTTATCACCAGCAACATGACACCCAGAGTAAAAGAACTGTCTAAAGTCAGCAGAATGAACCACAGTGTGGCAGAATAGTCGTTACTCATATTCTAATCTAGAAGTTACCTCACACATTGTTTTTCCAGTTCCCCTAAGGCAAACCCATCAATATGTAAGCTATATTCTCACTCACTGATTGTTCTTGGGTTTTTTACTTTATTTATGTTTTTGTTTATTCATTGGTTAGTTGGTTCTTGGTTCATTAACCCAAAAAGAAGTGAAAAACGATTTTGTTAGTGTGTATGATTTAGTGATCAAACAGAACATTTCTTGATCATTGTATAGCCATCCTGGAGATTGTGGTCACAAAAATCTGTCCTGTCAATGGCATATGATCATCAGGGGTGAGTACACTGGTGGAAGTAATATCTTATAGAAAGAAGGCTACTTACACGGATACTAAGTGTCAAATCTTTCTCAGAAGACAAAATTGGTCCCTATTGTTGTAAGGACTTTTGTTGGCATTCCAAAGGATCCACATTGTAACTGGAGGATGAGAGTCACTTCCTTGTTATGCATTGAATTGTTGACAAACATCAACCAAAACCTGAGCTGTCTTTTTCACATATCCATGAATCCCATAGAACAAATGCTATCAAGCACAAAGATGCCTGTCAAAGTGCTTTTTTTCTTCCCTCCTTTAATGTGCTCTTTAATTGTATTTCGTTTAATGCAAGAACATTTTTTTAATGTAGAATTTCATTCTGACTCTTAAGCATATTTTCCACAATAGAATATTCCATGAATGTTTCAAGTAGGGAAATATAAATGCTGAGAACAGAGACCAGACTTCATTAAAGAATGCTGTAATCTGGCTAGAATCATTGCCCACAGTTCCAATATACCTGGACAATAGCTACCACATCACTATATTTAGTGGTTCTCTCAACTCATCTGACATCACCTACAGGCAGCTTTTGACACAGTTGAACATTTCTTCTTCCTTAACAAACTTTTTCCATTTGACTTGTAGGGTGGGCCTTTCTTTTTTTCCTCACTGATTTTTCTTTCTTTGTTAGTTCTTTTGGATATATCACTAAACTTAACGTTGGTGGGTCCCAGAGCACTCAGTTTTTAGTTCTCTTTTCTTTTCTATCTATAGTGATCCCTGTGACAATATCTTGTGACTTTAAAAATCATGTAGCTGCTCCATCACTCCCAAATTTGTATCTCAAACACTAATCTCTTCTCTGAACTCCGAAGTATATATCCAAATGCCTATCAGATATGTCTTCTTGTATGTTTAATGCACACTGCAAACTCAACTGATCTGATCTTTCCCTGAAAGTTCCTCTATCACCTTCCTCCTTACTTTCAGCTGAAGACTCCATTCTTTAATTTGTTCTGATTGGACACTTCCAAGTCTTCTTTGATTCTCTGTTTTTCTCTCAATTCTCATCCAGTTTACATGCAAATCTTGTTGCCATTAGCTTCTGAAAACTATCCACTACTTTGCTCAAACTCTTTCAGTGGTACCTCATTTCTTTTAAAGAATTTATGATGACTTCCAACGCCCTACATGACTCTTAACTCTTGGTCTTAACTCTTGGCCTATACTCATATATTTTTTTTTTTCCTCTCATTCACTTCTCTGTGGTTATGTTAGTATGTTCTCTGAGTTGTATACATACTAGATATTCCTCCATCTCTGTTCTTCGTTACCAACTTCTCCCTCTGCCTGGAATGCTTCTCCTGTAGATAACCATATGATTTACTCTTTCATTTCCTTCAAGTGTTGCTGAAATGTCACTTTTTATTCAAGGGCCCCCTTGGCCATGCAAGTTTAAATCACCATCCTGTTACTCTATCCCGTGAAAATATTTGCTATAATCTTATTTGCTATAACTTTTCCCCATTACTTTTTTTAATGTTTTTTTTAATTTATTTTTGAGAAGGGGGGGGGGAAGAGGGGCAGAGAGAGAGGGAGACACAGAATCTGAAGCAGGCTCCAGGCTCAGAGCTGTCCGCATGGAGCCCGACGTGGGGCTCGAACTCGTGAACCACAAAATCAACCGGAGCTGAAGTCAGATGCCCAACCCACTGAGCCACCCAGGCACCCCTCCCCATTACTTTTACTTCTAATATGCTGCATTTTTTTTTTAAGATTCACTGCTTTCCTCGTTAAAAATAGTCCTACCCATTAGTAAACAATTTTTGTTATTGATATATCCCAATGCTTAGAGTACTGGATATAACATATTTGTTAATGAATGAATATAGGAATTCATGAGTGAATAAATTAACTACACATAGCTACATGGTGCCTACTTTTATTTTCTTTCCTTCATATTTTATTCACCTGGACTAATCCACTCAATCTTTGTTTCCTTGCTAAACTTTAGTCATAATTCAAATATAGATATTACAAGTACAATCTTTTTGCTTTACCTTTTAATTATAAATAATTCTGTACTGAAGTGCACAGTGGTGAATTTTTGATTAACTGATGAAGTGATGATGAATTTTTGGTGTGATAATTTTTATAACTCCCAAACCTCCATGAAATTACAGTCTTGGTGGGGAGGATGAGGAAGTAGTGACAGACTTCCAGAAACCTCTCTCATGCTTTATTCCAGTCATTATTACTTCAAGAAAACTAACCTCTAACATCATAAATTGGTTTCCTGTTTTAAAACTTTATAAAATTGAAATTCCTCTTTATAAAATCTTTTGTATCTAGCTTGTTGTATCTCTCCAGATTTTTTGTAAGATTCATCAGTGTTATTGCATGTAATAACAATAGTTCTTTTTATTGCTTTACAGTATTATGTCTATATATTGTGTCTATTCTAATTGTTCATAGGCATTATTTTTCTCATTTTGAGATGCTGTAAATAATGCTACTATGAGTGTTTTGTTCATGTCCTTCTGGTGCAAATATGCTTAGGATTAGGGGAACAATAACTTAGTCACAGAGTAGTAACATGTTCCGCTTTTATAAACACTAGCAATTGTAAACCAAGTGGTTGCAGCTATTTATACTTCTATCAACAATATCTAATAATTTTTAGTT
This sequence comes from Puma concolor, assembly GCF_028749965.1. Lineage (NCBI taxonomy): Eukaryota > Metazoa > Chordata > Mammalia > Carnivora > Felidae > Puma > Puma concolor. The sequence continues at coordinate 23,431,433 of NC_141683.1, forward strand.
ACTTTAAATATTTGTCAAATATGGCCTTATTAGTTTGCTCTTAATGATGATGTTCTTTTTGCTTCCATTTTATTATTTTTACTAATTGTTTCTATTTTTATTGGTGTGGAGGGCTGGTGATAGCTGTTTCTTTTGGGGGTCACCTGCGTGGATCATGCATCTTACTCCTGATTTTGGCTCAGGTCATGATCTCATGCTTTGTAAGTTCGAGCCCCACCCATAATGGACTCTGTGCTGACAATGGTGAGCCTGCTTGGGTTTCTGTCTCCCTCTCTCTCTATCCCTCCCCTGCTTGCTCTCTCTCTCTCAAAATAAATAAAAATAAATTTTTAAAAAAGTTGTTTCTTTTTGTACTTTTCAGAAAACTAATGATGTTGAGAAAATTTCCATAAGCTTTTTTGTCATCTGGATATTTTTTTCAGAGTCTCTATTCAAAGATTTGATTAATTTTCTGGCTTTTTATTTTATTTTATTTTTAGTTATTTTTTAAATTGTTTTTTTTTTTTTTTTTTTAGAGAGAGAACATGTGTGCATGTGCAAGAGCCAGGAGGGACAGAGAGAGTGAGGGAGAGAAAATCTCAGGCATGGAGCCTGACTCAAAGCTTGATCCACAACCCTAGAATCATGACCTGAGCCGAAATCAAGAGTTGGATGTTCAGCTGAATGAGATGAGCCACCCAGGTGCCCTGAATTTGTGGCTTTTTAAAATTGATCTCTGTAGGTTCTTCACATGCATATATGTGTGTGTGTCTATATGTATACATATGTATACACACACACACATATATATGCAAGATATTTTTATATGTAAATATATAACTCATATATATTTATATATATGTTTTATATAAGTATATATATCTCATATATATTTATATATATTTTTTATATAAAATATATATAACTCATATATATTTATATATGTATATTTTATGTATAAAATATATATATATATAATTCTATCTTGAGACTATGTTATTTGTACTTTGAGGAATATATACTTAATTATAATGAAATCGAATTCATCAATCTTTATTTCATTTTGGTTAGTGCTTTCTGTGTCCAGTTTAAGAAATCTCTTCCTACCCTACTATGATGAGGGATTCTTGACATCTACCACACCATAAAAAAAATTTAATTCCTAATCACTCATAAACTAAATGTAATTGGCAATATAAGTTTTTAAAAGATAAACACTGGGGTACCTGGGTGGGTCAGTTGGTTAAGCATCCAACTCTTAATTTCAGCTCAGGTCATGATCTCAGAGTTCATGAGATTGAGCCCCACATGGGGCTCTGTGCTGACAGTGCTAAGCCTGCTTGGAATTCTCTCTCCTCTCTCTGCCCCTCCCCTGCTTCTGCTTTCTCTCTCTCTGTCAAAATAAATAAATAAACTTAAAAAAATCTTTAAAATATAAACACTAAAATATTTTAAATGTATTGAATATTATAGTCTATATAATATATTGCCTATAACATATATTACATATAATATGCAATATACAATGTAACATGACAATATGCAATATATTACATATTATGTATTATGCATAATATGTATAATATATGAAATATATTTAAAGATTTTATAGTGTTTATCTTTTAAAAGTCTTCTTTTGTAAGCTAAATATAGGTCTATAAATCATATTATAAATTATATATATTATATTATTATAAATCATATTGTAAATAAAGCAATAATATATGCTCATATGATCCTATATGATCTAAATTTTGATACACATTATATTGTATGTTATAAATTATATATCATGATACACATTATTGAATGCATAAAATATTATTTAGTTTATTTATTATGTATTTTACAATTTGTATGTGCATCTATCATTTTCAGTTAGTTTCTTACACATTTTCAGCTTTTATATTTTGTTTTAGATGTGCACTTTTACTACTTCCAAGAAAATGCAGGATCCCTACACAACTTAACCTCTATTTTTCCTAGTCCACATTTTTCCATTGACTTGAGTAATTTAATTTTGTTTACATTTTAATCTCCAAAGGTTATGGTTTTAAAGATTGTATATCCCTTATGTTTACCAGCACAATGTTTTCTGATCCTATTTATTTTTTCTGGTAATGGTGTCATTCATTTAATATCATATACCTTGGTTTACTTTAGTCTTTATTTTAGTCCAGGCCTCTGTCAGAAAATATCTCAGTTTCCATTTACTAAATTAAAAAAAAATTTTTTTAATATTTATTTATTTTGAGAGAGAGAGAGAATGAGCACGAGCAGGGGAGGGGCAGAGAGAGAGGGAGAGAGAGAGAATCACAAGCAGAGCATGAAGCAGGGCTTGAGCCCATGAACCATGAGATCATGACCTGAGTCAAAATCAAGTCACACATTCAATCAGCTGAGCCACCTAGATACCCCTAAAAAAATATTTCCAATGGCTGCAGAATCTAGGATGTCATTTATTTTATTTCAACACTAAAAGCTTTCATTCTTTTCTTTTTATGCTTGCATGGTTTCTTTTGTGAAATCAATAGTCTTAATTTCTCCTTTATTTTTGTTATTATTTCTTTAATGTTTATTTATTTTTGAGAGAGAGAGAGACAGAGCATGAGTGGGGGAGGGGCAGAGAGAGAGAGGGAAACACAGAATCCGAGGCAGGCTCCCGGCTCTGAGCTGTCAGCACAGAGCCCTACATGGGGCTCAAACTCACAAGCCATGAAATCGTGACCTGTGCTGAAATTGGACACTTAACTGACTGAGCAACCCAGGTGCCCCTTAACTTCTCCTTTAAAAAGAAAGTGTATTTTTTCCATATGGCAGTTATTAATATTTTGTGTTCGTCTTTGATTTTCAGCAGTTTGCTAGGTCGTACTCAATGTGCTTTTGTTTGTCTTTATCATCCTTGGGCTTTATAGAACTGTTTGCATATGTAGACTGATCTCTTTCAAGCGTTCTAAAAAATTCTCTGCCCAGGTCTTGCCTTCTATAACTTGAATTACATATATATTGTACTTTTCTTTTTTTTATGTTTTTTTATTTATTTTTGAGAGAGAGAGAAAGCGTGAGTGGGGGAGAGGCAGAGAGAAAGAATAGAGAGAGAGAAAGAATGAGGGAGAGATCTCAAGCAGGTTCTATGCTCAGCACAGAGCCTGATGGAGGACTCAAACTCACGAACCGTGAGATCATGACCTGAGTTGAAATCAAGAGTCAGACACTTAACTGACTGAGCCACCCAGGTGCCCCTATAACTATACTTTATATCATATTCTATAATGGTCTTACACATCTTCCTGTATTTATAATCTTGTTTTCGTCTTAATGTTTTACTCTCAGCATTTTGTGACATAACTTCCAATTTACTAATCCTTTGTTCTGCTCTGTTGTGTCTATTCTGCCCTTTAGTCCCATGTATGTAATACTTAAGTTTAGTTATTCCTTTTCAGTTCAATGTACAATGTCCCTTTTTTAGTATTTAAGTATTTTTTGGTAAGATTCTCAACTTTTGTCTGCTATCCTTAATATATTAATCATAGTTATTATCATATTAATCATGATTGTTACCTTGCATGGCAGTAACAGTTATGAGTCAGTTTCCATTATCTGCTTTTTAATTTGGTTTTATACTATTTGATACTCTTTTCTAGCAAAATCCCTAACCAAAAATTTTAGGTAATTTTTGGTGAAATGCCAGTCATTGTGTATGGGGGCTGGTACAGTCTGTGGATATTCCTGCAGAGGATTGAATGGTTTTGCAACAGAGCCTATGATTAAGTCACAGCTTTCTATAAGTCCTCTGTGCCTCTACCATGCAAGTGAAAATATGGGTCTGAATTTAGGACTCATTTCACTATGCTTGCTTTTCTTTCTTTTCTTTCTTTCTTTTTTGTTTTGTTTTGTTTTGTTTTGTTTTTTACTTGCCTTTCATCTGAGATCTTAACACACTTTAACATGGCTTATTTCATTGATTTCCATTGGTTTTTGTTTGTTTTCATTGAGATATAATTGACATATAACATAATATTAGTTTCAGATGTAAACATGGATTCAATATACATATACTGAAAAATGATCACCACAATAAATCTAGTTAACATCCTTCAGCATACATAATTACAAGGCAATTTTTTTTCTTGTGATGGGGACTTTTAAGGTTTACTTTCTTAGCAACCTTCAGGTATGTAATACAGTATGATTAACTACAATCACCATGCTGTACATTATACACATATGACTTCCTTATATTATAACTGGAATTTTGTGCCTTTTGACCCCCTTCACCCATTTTGCCTACCTTAATCCCTGATCTCGGGAAACCACCAATATGCTTTCTGTATCCTTGAGCTATACTTTATTCCTTTCGTGTTTTATGCATTCTGCATAGTTGTCTGGGTTGCAAAAATAAGCTTAAGAAATAAGCTTAAAAGCTGCTACCCAGTGACTTTTTCATATACAGAAGTTTGAAATCACACTCTATTTGACTGTTTTCCTGATATGTGTACCTACTTCTATGGTTTGTTGGAGTAATATGAGATACTGTGTATAAACTTCTCAGTACTCTTCTCCAACATAAAAACTATCAGAGATAATAACTCTCAGTAAATAGTAGCTAGCATTATCACCATTTTCATGACAATTATGATTGTGATCACGATACTAATAATCAGTATCACATACTAACTTTAACACAGATTAAGATTTATCCTTTGGAAATACCTGAATAAGCCTCAATTTACTAATTTGCAATATAGACATGGTGATGCAACTTTGGAGGTTCTTTAGTGGGTGTCACTCATCATCATTGTTTACCCTTTTTCTGATTATGTTACTCATTTCCTTGAATTGTTGATGCATTTAATTTCCAAACATTCAGCACTTCACACAGAAACAGAACCATCATAACTGTTTACTTAGTAATTTTTATACCAATCATAAATGTGTATTAAAAGTCATAGCACTTTATTAAAAATTTACCATGTCAGGTATGCTCATTCAAAATCAAATTATTTATTACTTCTTTAAAATCTAAGAGCATATCTAGGGGCACCGGGGTTGCTCAGTCAATTAAATGTCTGACTTTTGATTTCAGCTCAGATCATGATCTCACAGTTCATGAGATCAAGCTCCATGTCAGGCTCTATGCTGACGGCATTGAATCTACTTGGAATTCTCTCTCTCCCTCTCTCTCTGCTTCTCCCTACTCATGCTCTCTCACTCTCAAAAATAAATAAACTTAAAAAAATGTAAAAACAGCATATCTAGTAGGTAATAGACACCCAACTACAGCAAAGCACAATACAATGGGTTTATGCTAAGAATTGATAAAACATTGCCTGTTTAATTCAAAACTGATAAGCACATGTAAGCCTGGATGCTCATCTGAGGTCTACCAGCACTCTCTTTGGGTTTTATGATCATGTTGATAACCACATAATCATGTTTCAGGAGAAGTCAAAGAATACAATTTCTCAGAGCCAGTTAAACTTGAAAGGACAATGTTCCAAAAAATAAAATTTAGGAAATAAATCTCTTCCAATAAAATATTAATCAAAGGATTTCTTTGAATTAAAATATTTTGTAGAAGCAGATATAAAATTGCTTTGACCTTTCATGTACAATACAGAACAAACATTTGCATTTACAACAGTAAAATACCTCACCTATAATAGAATGGTTTGAAAATCAGAAGAAAGTTCAATTAAAGTTTTTCTTAGATTTAAATCTGAATACTAATTCTAGGTTAATGTTAATAGGCATTTTGCATTATGTATTTCTATTAATATAAAATGGTAGATTTCTAACACAGATATCCAATGATAAAGAAGAAAAAATGACCCTACCTGCTTTTCAGTTATTGAAGTTATAAAAGGACATTTTGTTTTGTTTTGTTTTGTTTTAATTTTATTTGGTTTTTGGGGCGCCTGGTGGCGCAGTCGGTTAAGCGTCCGACTTCAGCCAGGTCACGATCTCGCGGTCCGTGAGTTCGAGCCCCGCGTCGGGCTCTGGGCTGATGGCTCAGAGCCTGGAGCCTGTTTCCCATTCTGTGTCTCCCTCTCTCTCTGCCCCTCCCCCGTTCATGCTCTGTCTCTCTCTGTCCCAAAAATAAAATAAATGTTAAAAAAAAAAAAAAATTTAATTTTATTTGGTTTTTAAGGAGTAGAAGGGACGGATGTGGAATAGAAGAACTGAGGTGGCAGAGAGGGAGGAGAGAAGGAAACCAGAATCAACATTTTTCAACTTTTATAGCTTTGTCTAGGACTGGTCTTTGTCCCACACAGTTGCCTCAGTTTTATAGTAATTTATACATGTACTGCTATTGTAGATGTGAACTTTGAATTTCCAGAGGCAACAAAAATAATGAAGCAAGAGAAAGTTAGTGGAAACGTATTAATGGCTATACATAAATGTGGCCTTTGTATTTTATGTTCATACTAGTATGTTCTACTTTAAATTTCTGTAGTTTTTCCCCCACATTTCAGGTTGGTAGAAATTTTTTGCTATTCTTATATGCCATTAGTAGATTTGTGGGGGAAAAAAGAGATTTTATTTTATTTTATTTTATTTTATTTTATTTTTTATTGAGATATAAATGATGTACTACATTGTGTAAGATTAAGGTATACAACTTGTTGGTTTTATACATTTATACATATTGCAATTAGATTACCACTATAGCATTAACACTTCTATCAACTCATATAACTATCATTTCTTTTTCTTAGTGGGAACATTTAATATCTACTCTCATTGCAATTTTGAAGTACATAGTACAGTATTGCTGACTATAATCACAGTGTGCCCATTAGATCTCTAGAACTTATTCATCTTCTAATTACCAGTTTGTACCCTTTGAGTATTATCTCCCCAATTCCCCCACACCTCAGGCCCTGGGAACCACTATTCTACTGTCTGTTTCTATGATAATGGCTTTTTAGATTCTGTGTATAAGTGATATAATACAGCATTTATCTTTCTCTCTCTGACTTATCTCACCTAGCATAATTCCCTCAAGGTTCATCCATGTTGTCACAAATGGCAGGATTTCCTTCCTTTAATGGCTAAATATATATAATATTATTTAAGCTATACATTATATATATAATATACACAAACTGTATCTTTTTATCCATTCATCCATTGATGACATAGGTTTTTTTTTTTTTTTTTTTATCTTGGCTAATGTAAATTGTTAGCTATTTTAATAATTCTATATCTTGGCAAACATAAATAATGTAAATATTCTATATCTTGGCTAATGTAAAAACAACAACAACATGAGAGTGCAGATAGCTTTTTGCTACTGTGTTTTCATTTCCTTTGAATATATACCCAGAAGTGAGATCACTGGATCATATGGTAATCTTATTTTTACTTTTTAGAGAAACATCCATAATGTTTTCCATATTGGCTGAACGTATTTATATTCTCACCAATAGTGCCTGAGGGTTTCCTTTTCTGTACATCTCTTGTCTTTTTGATGATAGCCATTCTAACAGGTATGAGGTGATATATCATTGTGGTTTTTATTTCCCTGATGATTAGTGATGTTGGGCATCTTTCCATGTACTTGTTGCCCATTTGGATTTCTTCTTTAGAAAATGTCTATTTAGTTCCTCTGCTCATTTTTAAATTAGGTTGTTTTGTTTTTTTATTATTTTTTTTTTTGATATTGAGTTGTAAGAGTTCTTTAAGCATTTTGGATTTTTTTTAATGTTTATCTATTTAAAGAGACAGAAAGAGGGCAAGTGGAGGAGAAACATTTTGGTTATTAATCCCACAACTACTATATGGTTTGCAAATATTTTCTCACATGCTATACATTGCCTTTTCATTTTGATTTTTGCTTCTTCTGCTGTGAGAAGATTTTAGTTTGATATAGTCCCACTTTTTGATATTTGCTCTTTTGGTGCCATATTAAAAAAAAAAAAACAAAAAACATTGCCAAGACCAACGTCAAAGAGCGTTTCCCTGTTTTCTTCTAAAGTTTTACAGTTTAAAGTCTTATAATTAAGTCTTTAAACCTTCTCAAGTTAATTTTTGTGAGTGATGTGAACTCGGAGTCTAGTTTCAGTTTTCTGCATGTGATTACCCCACTCTCCCAGCAATATTTATTAAAGAGACTCTTGATTCGTCATTGTATATTCTTGGTTCCTTTCATAAATGAATTGACCACATATGCATGGGTTTAATTCTGGGCTCTGTATTCTGTTCCATTGACCTATGCCTCTGCTTTTATACCAGTACCATACCATTTTACTTACTACAGCTTTGTAATGTAGTTTGAAATCAGGAAGTATGATGCTTCTAGCTTTGTTCTTTCTCAAGATTGCTTTGGCTGTTTGGGGTCTTTTGTGATTCCCTACCAATTTTAGGATGTTTTTCTATTTTTCTGAAAAATATCTTTGGATTTTTTATAGAAATTGCATTGAGTCTGTACGTTCTTTAGAAAGTATGGACATTTTAACTATTTTAATGATGTCCATGAACACAGACTATCTTTCCTTTGATTTGTGTCATCTCCAATTTCTTTCATCACTGAAGTTTTCAGTACACAGATCCTTCATGTTCTTGGTTAAATTTATCACTAGGTATTTTTTGGTTGCAATTTTATATAGGATTGTTTTTTTTTTAATTTCTCTTTTTGTTAGTTTGTTATTATTGTATAGAAAAGCAACTGATTTTGTATATTGATTTTGTATTCCACAACTCTACTGCATGTTTATTAGTTCTGAGTTTTTGGTGGCATCATTAAGGTGTTCTATATATAACACAATGTTATCTGCAGATAGAGATACGTGTGCCCCCTTTCCCTCATGGGAGTGGTCACAGCAGGCTAGTTCAGCTTTACGCTGTACTACCTTGAGAGAGAGGCAGCACTTGCACAGTCCTTCTTACCCTCTCCAGTGTGTCCAAATTCAATTTTGATTTTTTCTTGTGGAGTGCTGGAATGTCTTTGGCATCCACAAATGCTCTTTCCTGTGGGTGCCTTCTCAAATCAGCAATATCCAACTGTTCCCCAACCATGGCAGAGAGAAGCTGAGGCCAGTTCACAGGCTCTGGATGGTTCGACAGACCATCCCGAGACCAGTATACCACCTGATGCACAGGTGTGCAAAACTCCATCCAGGTGCCTTCACATATGGCACAGATTTCCACAATTTCCACATAGACACTTCTGTTCATAGATGGATACCAATTTTTAATTGTTAAAAGGGCATATGGAGCACCTAGGTGGCTCAGTAGGTTAAGTGTCTGACTTTGGCTCAGGTCATGATCCCACACTTGTGCTCTCTGTCTCAAAAATAAATAAATATTAAAAAATACAAAAAGAGAAAAATTTCTAAATAATTGGGTAGGTGAGTTTGAGACAGCTTAATAAATTATCTATAATGACTTTGGACTTTTGTTAATTATTTTGAATAAAATAGCAACTCTATTTAAATATTTAAGATCTTAACATATTCTTGTATCAATATTTGAATATAGCTTCAGGTTGATTCCTGTTTGGTTTTAACACGTACTATTATTTATCATAATGTACTGAATTTTCCTTGATGATTTTTTTGCATATCCTTGCCATATTAATAAATAACATAGAAATGGAGCATCAGCTTGAATCAACCTTTTAATGGTTTGCTATTATTATAAGAATCCATAATCACTGACAGTAGACTTAGCTACCTCCCTGAAAACATATTTTATGTGAAAAGTAATCTAAAGAATCAAAAAGAATAAACAAACAAGCAAGCAAACAAACAAAAAACGCTTGGTTGATAAATTCCAACTGAAAACCTTGTAAGGATGTATCAGTAATGAAAATGATAATGTGAACTTAATGCAGCTAAAATTTACTTAGCCTTAAGTCCTCATCCTATACATCTAGATAGCTCTATAAATAGAGGAGGTGACAGGTTATAGGGATAGTGAAAAACATACAAATTAAGTAGAATAATACTCCTCTCAATTGATTCTAATATGCCCCAGTGTTTGTGTGTGTGTGTGTATGTGTACGTACAAGTATATGCATATATTTATATAGTGTTTCTGCATATTTTGTATGGTATATGGAAGTTCACTACAATTCCTTAGGTTTAGCACTTGAGAATATTCTTATTAATATTAAGAGTCAACTCAGGACTAAGCTTTGACTTTTTGACATTTTGAAATTCTTGTAAATGAACCAGGTAGAAATACCAATATTTGAATTAAAAAAAAACAAAAACATATTGCCTCACAGGGCCATTGGACATTTACCTGGGAGGCCTGCAGTTATTCATTGTCAAATACATAAAACTTAGCCATCTTCAATTCACTCTTTCAACCTAGTGTTCTTATAAGATTAAAAATAATTCTAGTGGCTTTCCTTGTGAATAAATAAATGAATGAATGAATGGGAAAATCAATGTTCCATTCCTATTTCCTTTGCCTATTTGATGGCATCACAATAAGAATTGAAAAGTCACAGGATGCCTAGATGGCTCAGTAGGTTAAGTGTCCAACTTTGGCTCAGGTCACGATCTCATGGTTTGTGAGTTTGAACCTTGTGTAAGCTCTGTGCTGACAGTGCTGGAACCTGCTTTGGATTCTCTGTCCCCCTCTCTCACTGCCCTTCCCCCACTCGTTCTTAATCCCTCTCTCAAAAACAACCTTAAATAAACATTTTCAAAGAGGATTACTTAGTCACTACTTGTTTATCTGATATTTACTTCTATAAAAAGCATCTTCTACTTAAAATAATAATTACTTTAATTCTTCATTGAGTAGAAGAATTCAGCATGATGGCATGATGTAGTGGATACAGCACAGGGATGAGAAACAGGGAAATTTAGGATTAATCTTCTATCCGATTCTAAAAATATTGTTTAGTCCTTCTCATGTAATGCACTCAATTTCCTAGACTCAGTATCCCCCGATTAGAAAATAAAGACTTTTTATAACACGACTAGAGTACTATTATGTACTATTTCTATCATCTCTAAAAATTTTATGCAAAACTGCATCCCAAATTTTATGTATGTATGTACGTACGTATGTTTCAATTTTTTCTTTAAATTCTGGTTAACATATAGTGTAATATTGGCTGCAGGAGTAGCATTTAGTGATAAGTCACTTACACATAATACCCAATGCTCATCACAAGTGCCCTCCTTAGAAAAGAATATAAGAGTTGTCAAGAATCTAGAATATAATGTTCAGAGATGTTACATTGCCATGGAAATTCATGGTACTGAGAAAAGGCACTGAACTACACTCTATGTAAGATGTTCCCAAAAGGCTCTTTATCCATCTCCAATCACCATCACAGGAAGGAGCTATAGGAGTTAAAAAATGATTCATTTCTAACATTAAAACTAGATCTGAGTGGCAAAAATGGTAATTCTTCCAGTGGAAAGGCTCTGTCCCATGGTTTCTTCTAACACTTCATAATTTCTGTTAGATTACTATGTCATGAGCAGCTTTACAATTCTAAATTAAATTAGTTTACACCTATTTTATAATTAAAAAATTTAAAAGAGCATATATAACACAAAAATAAAAGGTAATAAAAACCCACCATATGATTTTCTAAATATACTAAAGTCGGTAACATCAGTTAAGCTTTAGAACTGAATGAAAATGTGAGTACCGCATATTGTTTTCCCTGGAATTTAATAATTTATCAATTTCTGGTTTGGAGTTCACAGGAAAAAATTGCTGCATTTTATTTATGTTGCTGTTCTTGGTTTGTTTTGTATGTATATTTTTGGTGATTAGATTTCAATATTCCTCCAGTAACAGGAATTAATTGCTCATGAGAATAAAGAAAAATCTATATTTCTTTCACTGCAGTTTCCTCAACTTAAAAGTTAGTTAAATACTTAAGTGAGCTTGCCTTATTTAAAGTAACATTTTTCAGGGCATCTAGTGGCTCAGTCAGTTCAGCGTCCAACTCTTGATTTCGGCTCAGGTCATGATCTTGCAGTTCTAGAGTTCAAACCCCATGTCAGGCTCCATGCTGTCTCACCCTCTGCTCCTCCCCCCATGCCCCCCCCCAAATAAATAAACTTTAAGAAAAAATAAAGTAACATTTTTCATTTTGATAGGATAGATTTTAAAAAATCAGAAGATTCAGGTACAGTGCCAAATAAATTGTATATTCTCTGAAACTGTAAGACTATAGTTGCATAGTAATAAATATTTTAATAAAAGTTAGGAAGAGTCAGCTAATTATTATTTAGATAGCATTCATTTTTAAATACTTGGAAACTAAAGACTTACTATTCTTATTATGGTATTTCTCCCAGGATTTTATTTTCACGCATCCAAAGAGGACTTTGTTTTTTAATCTTTGCTGTTATTGAGAAAAAAGATTCCATTCTAGACAGGAAATACAGTAGTTCCCCTTGTGTAAGGGGGTGGGGGCGTGTTCCAAGATGCCTAGCAGATACCTGATACTACAAATAGTACCAAAACCTATATATGCATTATGTTTTTTCTTATACATATAATACCTATGATAAAGTTTAATTTATAAATTAAGTAAAGTAAGAGTTTGATAATAATAAATAATAAAGTAGAGCAGTTATAACAATATTCTGTAATAAAAGTATACGAATGTGACCTCTCTCTCTCAAAATATCTTACTGTACTGCACTCACCCTTCTTACATCGATGTGAAATGATAAAATGCCTACGTGATGAGATGAAGTGAGGTGAATGACACAGGCATTCTGATGTAGCGTTGGGCTACTATACTTTCTTTCTGACTATTTGTCAAAGGATGATCATCTCCCACCATGGTTGACTGCAGGTAACTGAAACCACGAAAAGCAAAACAACAGGTAAGGGAGGACTACTGTAAGCGGCCAAGCCATCCTTTCTCCATGGCTCACGCCCAAGGCATAATGTTTCCTTTCCAACAATTTAAAAATATTACACATACATACACATACAAACACCGAATTAGGTAAGAATCAAGGGACGGGGTTACTCCACCTAATCTTTATACAGTTATTTTACTATTTATTTGTACAGTTTCCTTTCACTAAATAGAGACCTACTGATATGTGAAGGATGAGGCTTTAAGACTGAGAAAATCTTAATTGTATTAAGTTGATATTTAATATCATGTTTTAGTGTGTCCCAAATTTCCAGTCATAAAGAGTACAGAAGAGGAACTACAAATATTAAAAAAAAAATAACAATAAACTTTGCCACCTTCACATTGAGGCACAATTATGACTGATTCTCTCCCTGACCCTAAAAAAAAACACAAAACACTGTTATATTTTCTTTAACTCCTATTATTTTATTCTTCCATTATAATCCTTGGAAATTAAACAGGAGTAAAACACTCATAACTTAGCGTGTTGACAGTATAAACTTACATATACTACTATGTTGGGTTTTTTTCTCAAATAGGTTAACATTTCACCCTTAAATGTCTTGATTATTGATAGACTCATGATAATTATAAATGCTATCGGTTAATAACTAAAAACCAAAGTATTTATCTAGTTGGTAATTTGCAATTTGTAAAACCTTTTCACAGATAATACTTTTAGGCTTTGATTTTGATCTTGGAAAAATACATCTGAGTTTTTCTTTCTAGGATATGGTGGTCAAATAGAATCTCCAGAAACAACTGAAACAGGTTAATGATATCATATGAACAAGATCATTCATAAATTTAGAATGTCAATCAGAGAGCTAAAAGAGTTCTCAATACTTATAAATTCTTCAGAAGCTTTTTTTCTGTAACAGATATCTACATGATGTTCTGCATAATATTCTGAACATACTGCTGTGAGTAACTTAGTACACAGTGGAAGGATTTGTTTTTGCAAAACAGACTACACAAAAAATGAAATTTATGTCTCCCTTTATTGTCAGTTACCAAAATGTGGAAGATTATTCTTATGTTTTTGAAATGTTTCTTTACATATCACTCATAATTAAAGCACTAGTCAATTTGTTTCTTTATCAAACTGAGTCCCATTGCAAGAATTTCTAGAGATTTAACATCAAGGAAAATACAGCAGCCAAGAGGCCAGGCTTCTCACTATGAATCCTTTAGAAAGTCAGTTCCTTGACCTGTATGTACTCATCTGTTTCCCTGATGAGTTTATGTGTGAATTTCTGGAACTCTCAGTGATACACAAAAAGGCTTTCAATATTTAAGTTATTCCTAAGCTATTAAACATAGTTATAGTTAGAATGTAGTTGTTTTTAGTACATTGACAAAATGATTTAAATGCTTGTGCATAAGACATTTGAGACACATTATTATTTATTATTTTATTAGATTATGTTTCTGTCTGAAAATGTTTAAAAATGTATACTACTTTCAGATAATTGAAAATAAAATGGATTCAACCTATACAGACCTGATAATATGTGCTATTTTGGTCTGTTTTATGTCAGAAAATATTAACATATGAGTTTTTTGCCTGAATTAGACATTGGGATATTAAAACACAAGGACTACATTAGAGTAGTAGGCACTGTGTGCTAACTGTATTCTTGCTCTGTAACAGCTTATTGTCCTTGCAAATTGCCCACCTTATCAAGTGGCCTTCTCAGTAAAAAATAGAAATATAATCACTTGGTTTTTCTCAGTGTTTTATAATTTTTGAAGTTTATTTTTAAGTTTAATCATGAGGTTTAACTGATTGCTATGTGGAAGTTTCTGTGGAAGATGATCCTGAGAATCCTGAGAGATCAGTCAAGCCCTCTGTCAGGATGGTGAGGGTGTGAGAGACAGGGCTTACTCTCTCATAACCACCCTTCTGAATTAATGTCCCATGTACCTCACGTTATGTTTTATTTTTACATTATGAGTTAAGATCATCATTCATTAACAATAAAAATGTTGCTAATTTAATATGTTCTAAGTGCATAACTAATGAAGAATCTGCCATTTTATACATAATAAATAAATGATTGTGGAGGGAAATTTATAGGCCAGCTCTTTCTTTTTTTTTTTTTTTGATTTTTTAAATGTTTATGTATTTTTGAAAGAGTGAGAGAGAGACAGAGTGTGAGTGGGAGAGGGACAGAGAGAGACACAGAATCTGAAGCAGGCTCCAGGCTCTGAGCTGTCAGCACAGAGCCCTATGTGGGGCTTGAACCCACAAAATGTGAGATCATGACCTGAGCCAAAGCCAGACGTTTAACCAGTTGAGACACCTAAGTGCCCCAGGCCAGCTCTTGTGATAGGTGCTAATACTCAGGTCCCTTAGTTCTTTTGCACCAACTGTGACTCATTCTGAACCATAATAAACTAAAGAATCCAAACAACAAAGATCATCAAATGAGTGTGTGAAAAAAACTCATTAAAAATGTTTTAAAGCCTAAGTTTTCATAAAGAGTGGAAATATTATAATATTTTATTAGGGGAAATGTATTTATACTTTTAAGGAAAGAATGGGAGACTCTGAAGTTTAAGAAATGTCTCAGATGTTCAATCAACAAGGCATACTGAACAGACTTAAGACATTTTCTGTCCATCTAGTGATATTAGAAGGGAACTCAAAGCCATACTTTGCCTCTTGGCTTTTATTATCTCTTTGAGCACAGTGACTTTATACAGCAGGCACGTGATAAATGTTTGTGGATAAATAAATTAATGGAGACCCTGTTTCCCCATTGGTAAAACAGGGGTAGGGTGGGACCTCGCGTTTTTTTCTGCTCTATACCCCTATACTCTATTATACAATTTCCATGTATGATTATAAATATTTTAAGATTTAACATAAAGTTGTAAGAAAGAATGTAATTAATTAAATCCTACTGAAGTTTTTATTCTTTTGGCTTAGGTCCCCTACAAATGTTAAGGAAAACCTATCAACCTTCAAGTAAGGAAGATTTTAATCCTCATTCCATCCTTTGAATCTTAATGCCTGGTCATATTCCAGCATTAATTGCTTTATCTCCAAACTAATGAGCTAATTTGCATTTTTTACACAGAGTACTTGCTGTCAAAACATGTATATGAAACTGAAATTTAGTCAATCATCCATATATGTATCCTCATGCCTCCAAACATCTGGCTATTTAGAAACTGCAGGATGTTTGAAATAGCATTTTAGTATTCATCTGGAGTATTGTTCATAAACTTTTGGGGTCAAAGGACTGTTTGGCAATAGATGATAGCTATCAGCCTAATCCTCAGGGGGAATTGCTTATTCACACACTCATAAGATTTTGCATGCAATTTCAGAGACTTGAATCATTTGAAGCCTGTCCACAATCTCAAGGCTAATTATCCCTGATCTTGAAGTTTACTGTTTTATAGTCAATATTTTAGGATAGATTATGTTAGTGTTGAGAAAATTTCAAGCCTATATTGTTTTGTACTCAAATATTTGCACATGTCTATAAACTATTGTATATTTAAAGCATCTTTGCCTATCCTTTGCTTAATATCTACCTCCTTTGTTAGTATACTCCCTGAGGTCAGTTATTCTTAATTTTGATTTCCCATTTACCATCAGCATCTAAGATATTTCTTATTCCAACAGAGGCTGGTCATTGAACTAACCAAATAGTTTATGAGCGGTTCAATTACTCATGCTTGAGAATAGTAGACATTTTTCACTGCAGGAACAATTTTTCTTTCTCTCTCTGTCTCTGTCCCTCTTCCTTTTTAAGCCCATAGTTTCAAACTAAGCCTTGTAGATATCTATCACAGAAGAAAAGCAGCAATAATTCAAAAGCTCTGTTTAGACTGTGAAGAATCAACAAAACTATAGTTTTAGAGAATATTAATTTTCCCAAAGAGGCTGAGATTTAGAAATTCATATGCATCAGTGCATCTTCCCCATATATAAGGTGACAGGAAGACATCTTAATCCAAATCCTGCTTACTGTAAATGTTTATTAGCATTTGAAACAACATATTATTCCTTTTTGATATATTTCCTTCACCGGGGTGTTTGGACCTCACATCCTCCTCTCTTACTGTACCTCCTTTGCTGCTTCCTCCTATTATTCATGAAAGTTAATGTTGAAGTGCATCAGAACTCAGTTCTTATTTTCTCTCTTCTATAGAGTAAGTATCTGTACTTACTATTTTGGTAATCTCTTTCTGCCCAAAAACTTTTAAAACTTACTGTATGCAAAAAAAAAAAAAAAATGAATAAATCCAAGATATATATCTCCACTCTTCTCTTTCCCAAACTCCAAACTCAAACTGAATAAGTCATTAAATGTGATATGTTCAGCATTAAATTCCTGATTTTCTCTTAGTCTCTTGCCAACCTCACCCTTTCCTCTCCCTGTTAATACCTTCATTAGGCCAAAAATAGTGGATTCCTATATGACTCTTGCTTTCATATATACCTGACACCTTAAACCCCATACTCAACCCATTGTGGGAAGATAATATTGGTTCTACCTTTATACTATATGCAGTACCTGAGCATTTTTCATTGCCTCTGCTGACAACACCATGGTCCATACTCCATAATCTCGAACTGGGATGGCTGGAACAAGATCCTGCTTTAATAACTAAAGTTTGTTCTTCATACTGAGGATGGAGTCATTCTTTTAAATAGAAACAACATGATGACATTCCATTTCTGTAATCTTGCATAACTTAGTGTAAATGTCAAAAATCTAAATGATGGCTAAATCCTCACATGAGCTGGCTTCACACCCCCTGTCTGGATGTTTCTCTTTTTACTTTTCCTTGGTTTGCTCCACTGCAGTCAGTATGGTCTTGCTGTTTCTTAAAGAATCTAGGCATACTTTTGACTTCAGGTTTTTATTTCATCTACTTGTAATCTACATCTACCTCTCAGCCATCTCTGAAAGTTTTTGCTCAAATCGTACCTTCTCAGCCACTGCCCTATTTAAAAATCCCAAATATTTGCCTAAATACTCAGCCAAATTAGTCCTTATCCTCTTTATCCTAATTTTTCTTTCTTTTTCCCCATAACACCATCATTTTCTAGCATATTAATTTCCTCACTTATAACATATAGTTCAGCACATAAACATCTTCGCATGAGTAGACTCTGAGAATACGTTTTCTTTTCTTATTTGTTTGTTTATTTATTTATTTATTTATTTATTTATTTATTTATTTATTTATTTATTTTTATCTCTGATAGACTACTTCAAAGAAATTTTGTCACCTGGGATGGCACCCAAGAAAGTGATTAAATCAGTGTATGCATAGTTGTGTAGACATAAACCAGAATTAAACGATGTTTTGTTTTTACTGGAAAATAATGCAATGAATCAGTTATAAGGATAATGACAAAAATGTTTCTAGATTGGGTGTACAAATATAAAATTGTAAGGAAACACAGAGTGATTCTTTTTAATCTCTGCTAAGTAGACAGGAAAGAAGACTAACAGGATATTAACGTTTTAATTATGTTAACTTTATCAAGCTAAATCGAGTACTGCAAAAATGCTTGTCATTGTGCATTTAAGTATGGTTATTCCCAAGATACGCGTATGCTTGAGAAAATAAATTTTCCCCCTCTAAATGATTGAGTCCATTTGTTATACTGAAAAAGGAACTGTAGGAGTGAGATATGACACGAAGTAAAATGAAGAGTTTCAAAATGAACTATTAATCTAAGGACAGAATTGCCTTTATTTTTCCTTGAAATGTGCCAAGATAAAGTTGCCTAATGGAGTAAATGGTTGGATAGTCAGCTATTTGGGAACCACCATTATCCTGTTTACCAACAATTTATCCTTTAGCATATAAAACTTCTAATATTTCCAACAAAAGCCCTGTTTTCCTCTAAAAACTGAGTTGTAGAAGAGAGAATAACACAGACACACACACACACACACACACACACACACACACACACGATTTTACCATCATGATATTGAGTTATTTTTATTTAAAAACATAAAAAGGGAAATTATTGCCATGCAGGTAGTTTTAAAAAATGAATTTAAAAACAATACTCTAGTTTATGGAGAACACTTGAAAGTCTAACAAAGAAAACAAAAATTGTTTTAAAGATTAAATGTTTTATTTAAAGAATTCACATAAATATCTCTTTGGTCTAATAAATAGAAACAGAACACCTTCCATCGTTACATAAAATTTCCTTTAGAATTTTGTAACAGCTTTATCAAATCTGAATCTTAGGGGGATGATGAAGGGAGAATCTTTTTAGCTATATTATGAGCCTTCACAAATTGGTTGTGGGTATAAGGATAGAACAATATATAATAGAACAATGCATTTAAAATCTCAACATTTCATGTAAATAAATATTATATCAGTGGAAAAATAGAGAATGATAAAAATATATATATAGTTGGTGGATACTACATATTGACTGATAGTATACCACTAGTTACTACTAATAAACCGAATATGTCCCAAACATCAATAATCCACAATACAGCAACTTTCTAAATACTGGAGGAGTAAATATGAGGGACAGAAACTTGGTAATTTGTGGCTTTTTTAGTTGCCAATATATTTTCAATGACAATGCATAACAATCTCATAACTATATTTGAATAAAATTATTTATGAAAGAATGTACTAATAGAGGACTACATAAGAGGTAAGTGATCTGCCATGGGGATCTTACCGACTGCTCCTGTTGTCACTATTTCCCCAGAAGTCAACCTACTTTACAGACTTCTCACCAAATCCTGTTTGATTGACGAGTATGTAGATATGTAGACAATATTAAACTCATTCTGCTGTGCCTAGAACCTACTGTGTTAAGATAATATGGATGTCCCCAGTTCTTCCTCATTTGCAGCCTAGTTCATGCTTTTATTTCTGCTTATCCTTGGTTTTCCCTCCTGTGTAACCCTCAAACATTTTATTTGCTGGGATTCCTGCACATGAATCACCACACACCTTTTCCTGATGTAAAAGCTGATCCCTTCATACCCTATCTAAGTTCTATGATGTAAAAGTAGTGTGTTTTCATTTTCAGTAAAGTCCAGTTAGGGTATTGACCAAACTTCAACACCTTACACAAAAGATGTACACTGAATGTTCACTCAACATGGACACCATAAAAATTGTACAATATATATGGTTTAGTGCTTATTAAAAACTTGACTAAAAATTCCCTAGTTTTCAATTTTTCAAAGGCTTTTTCCAATGAAATTGCATCAACAATGTCTGGATGATACACCAAAATTAGATTTCTCCTGAACCAAGCAGAGATATTCTATATTTCAGGTAGACGTAGGAGCTAAGGAAATACTTTTTAACTAGAGAAAAACAAACAAAATCATAACCCGTAAGGATAATAAAGAGATGTCTTCTGGGTAACATATGTGCGATCTATCTATTGATGAAGTAGCTGATAGTATGTGTTAGATTAATTTTGTATTTCTAGTATTTTCTGGTTTTCTTATCATTATTTGTTCTTTCTTTCATTATATAATAAAAATGTAGACTCCCCTCTGCAATGATTATACACCATAAAGAATATAAAATTTAAAGAAACTGAGCAATGAAAATAGTGCCCCATTTGAAAACAGCTATATTTTTAAAAGACAGTTTTAAATGTGATTAATAAGTTCTTTCTCACATAAGCTAAAGTTTGTACATGGTGTATTATAACTTTCATTAAATCATTTTTAATCAGCATGGTTTTAATCAGAACATTTGTTGATGAATCTGTGAGTGGGTGTAGCAGAGGAAACAAGTAAAAAGGATATGATGAGAAAAAAAGTAAAAGGTTAAAACACATGTAATCTAAATTTCATGATTTATTTTCTTTGGTTTATTTTTCTTTCTTAACATTACATTCTAAAGGATATTTTAGCCTAGAACAAGTGTAGTAATTTCATCATTTATATTGTGATTAAAATCAATAAAATTGCTTTACTTATATACCTTACAAAATTACTAATTGTTTTGAAGTAGGATATAGTACATGAAACACATTGGAAAAAAATTAAAAAGCATACAAAACAGAGATTTATCTCAATAACCCTACTTGTAGGTAAGGATTAATGATCTTTCATGCATATGTATATATGTATTCTATCTATCTATCTATCTATCTATCTATCTATCTATCTATCTATCTATGTATCATCTATCTATCTACTATCCATCATCTGCCTATCATCATCTATCTATCAATCATCTAGCTATGCATGCTCCTGTCCTTCTGTCTACCTAAATATCTACTTATACATTTACTAACTCTAAATAATTATATTTTATGGATATAGTGTTCTTGTCCATTTAATATTCTGTGGACTCTTCCAAGCCAATATGGAAATAGACATCCAGTGCATGCATGATCATTAACAGTTTTAAAGATACCATTTTTACCATAAAAAAATAAAAAAATTCATGATTGTATAATGATATATAGTAGGTTTACAGATTTTTCCTGAACTCCTAGTATGGGCTCCACGAAGATACACTCGTCCAGAGTTATAACTGTTCAGTTATTCGCTACACAAAGGCATCACATCCAACAGGCATCATTCACGTTAGAGACATCAATGATTATTTTATTTATAAAGATAAATTTCCAAATTATGAGAATAAAGTATCTTGAGGAATTGTTGTCACTGTTGTTTTAGTTCTTTTCTTTTAAAAATACATTTGTTTTTAATTTTCACAAGATTTTCCGTGGGCTAACAATGACCTTCAGACATTTTGTTTGCTTAGACTCCTACATAAAAATCATCACGTAATACTTCTGATTTAAGAGTAGCTAATACTTTAAAAAATTCTTTTTAGTGTTTTTATTTATTTTTGAGACAGAGAAAGACAGCATGAGGAGGGAAGGGGCAGAGAGAGGGGGAGACACAGAATCTGAAGGGGGCTCCGGGCTCTGAGCTATCAGCACAGGGCCTGATGCAAGGCTCAGACTTGCAGAGTGTGAGATCATGACCTGAGCTGAAGTCAGACGCTTAACCGACTGAGCCACCCACGTGCCCCAAGAGTAGCTAATCCTTTTAAGCTACTTCTCTAAGTCCTTTGGTGGAAAAGTAGTGTATCATTATCTTTTGAATCCTTTCTACACTTACTTAGGGAAATTATGTAAGCTGTAAACTATGACTACTTCTTCATTAATGCCATAGGAGTGGTATGGTAAGGAAAATAGGAAATAACTATATTTACATGATGCTGTACAAGGGTTACATGATGTGAGAACAAAAGCCTATCAAAGTTTTGTAGACAAACATAAAATTAGTAGTAAAATCTCTTTGGTATTATCTCAGGTATGATTGCTTATTTTGGTCTAAATTATTTTAAGTGATCAAAATGTTAAAACATAAAAATAATGATTAGAGTGAGTATAAATTTTATATTTTTGTTTCTCTTAGAAAGTAATATAGTGTAATCTGTGGCCTATATTTTAATGAATATAACACTTGTTAAATGTAGAAGTTAAGTAATTTTAATAATTGTAAAACATTTGTCCTGGTTTTATCTTTCCTAATTAAACAGCTAAATCTTCTTTAAAAATAGTAATACAGATAAATGCTAGAGTTACTAGAGTTAATAATTAGTAACAGTTTGTAGACAATAACTCTTAAACATCAAGCTTAAAGAACAGGGATGTAATTGGATATTGCAAACAATTTTACATACTGAGCAAACAAATCCCATTAATGCATCACCACAATCCCAATACATTTTACACTTTAGGGAGAAAGTCAATCGAGTTAAAACTAAAAAGTCCTTCTGTATGTGACACCTGTCATCCAGGGCAACAATCAAATGTGCTCTATTCTGAGTTGACATTTTTGTTCTTTTGGATCTAGCTAATTTGTAGTAATGCAGAGTACCTAGTGTTAAATATTCAATATTTATATACAATTTTTTCTGCTTCATAATATATTGAAAAACGAGTAATTCGCCTAGTAGCACACTAAAAGTGTACATACACACACACAGACACACACACATGCACACACACACACACATATTTACATATTTATATTTATATGCACACACATATACACGTATTTTTTTCACTCAAGCTCCATGACTAAATTTGCACTCTTCTCAACCTTCCCACACAGAGTCCTGAATAAATTTTGAGAGCATGAGAAAATGAAAACAACCTCTGCTTCATATATTCAAAGATTGTTAAATTTCTTAAGTGAGATAACAAAGCTCTTGAGTCCTTTTAAAGGATATGCTGAAAGGAGGCTTGTCAAACGTGATAAGTTAAATGAAAGGGCAACAAATTTAGCAACCATGGACAAAGTGAAAACATATGCACAGTGCATTTTGCACTGATGATCACTGACTGAATGATACACACATTATATTTTTCAAAATCTATCACTCGCAAACACACACACACACACACACACACACACACACACACTACTTTTTTTTTTCCTGTAAGGAAAATAGCCAACATTTACTGAAAACCTCAACTTTATGAAGTCGGTATTCTTTTCTTCCCATAAGGTATAGAGATTAAGTAAATTGGCCAACTTAAATTAGACTTCAGAGTGCATCTGTATGACAAACATTTTATACTGTCACGTGCTGTTTTATATGACTTTTCAATACAGCAAATCATGCCAAAAGTCTCAAAATCAATGTTATAAAGACACTGAGAGAAAATTGAACACTGCCTGCGTGGCTCAGTCAGTTAAGTGTCTGTCTTTGGCTCAGGTCATGATCTCACAGTTTGTGAGTTCAATCTCTGCATTGGGTTCTGTGCTGACAGACAGCCCAGAACCTATAGCCTGCTTCGGATTCTGTGTCTTCCTTTCTCGCTGCCCCTTCCCCACTTGTACTCTTTCTCTTTCTCAAAAATAAATAAACATTAAAAAAAATAGAACATATACATGGGATCCTTATGTGTTATCTTAGCATTTGCATTAATGCTTTTGATGTTTTCTTACCATATTGTTAGAATGAATAACTAAATGTTAATTATTTGCTAAAATAAATTAAACCTTAGTCTTATGATATGATTAAACAGTAGGATCTAGGAAATATACCAATAGGGCTTCTGAACCAAGAATTAGTCAAACCAATCTGTAATTGAATCCTGGTTTGTCAAGGAAAAATATGTTAAAAGTACATTTCGAATTATTTTTTACTTTATCTTAATAAATTCACATTAAAAACTTGAAAATTTTGAATTAAGGCAAAATATTTTTTTTTTAATTTTTTTTTTCAACGTTTATTTATTTTTGGGACAGAGAGAGACAGAGCATGAACGGGGGAGGGGCAGAGAGAGAGGGAGACACAGAATCGGAAACAGGCTCCAGGCTCTGAGCCATCAGCCCAGACAGAGCCTGACGCGGGGCTCGAACTCCCGGACCGCGAGATCGTGACCTGGCTGAAGTCGGACGCTTAACCGACTGCGCCACCCAGGCGCCCCTTAAGGCAAAATATTAACATATGTTTAAAGTTTTGTGTGTTTTATCAACAACTTCTATTAGAAAAATTATGTTAGATTCATTTGTATTTGTAGACCTAAAGACAAGGGAAATAAAAGCTAAAGTAAGCAAATGGAACTATTTCAAATTAAAAAGCTTTTGTAGAGCAAACAAAATGATCATTAAAGTGAAAAAACCATATATTTAATGGGAGAAGATATTTGCAAGCCATAATTTGATTAAAGAGTTAATATCCATAATATATAAAGAACTCATACAACTAATCAATGCCAAAACAAAGCAAATCAAAAGCCCTCAGTTAAAATGTGGTTGGAGGATCTGAATAGACATTTTTCTAAAGAAGACGTACAGATGGCCAGTAGGCAAATG
This sequence comes from Puma concolor, assembly GCF_028749965.1. Lineage (NCBI taxonomy): Eukaryota > Metazoa > Chordata > Mammalia > Carnivora > Felidae > Puma > Puma concolor. The sequence continues at coordinate 23,456,105 of NC_141683.1, forward strand.
AAAAGATATTCAGCATCACAGGCCCAACCCTCAGTGGAAGGGCAAAGTCCCAGAGGGCCTAACATTTCTGAAACAACCCTCTAAACAGAATATTCTGAACCTAGGAGGCTCTCCAGTCTTCTTAAAACTTTCTCAAATGAAGATTTATTTTTAAAACAAAGTTCTGCATTCATTTCTTGTTTATTGTCACCATAAAGCACATTAGCACAATGAGATTCTCTGTTAGCCTTGATCAGGAATCGAATGAATGGTAGCTGTATTTGGTAAATCAGAAGAAGAAAAGTATAAGTGAGGATATACTTCAACAAAGTTAAAAGAACTTCTTTCAAAAGAGCAAGCCTCAGTGAGCAATTAAGGAAGATTAACAAGGCAAGGGTGCCTTTTAGAATAAGTGAGATTATGGCGGGTCATAAAGCATAGATATTTTTAACAGAACTTTAATGGAAATTATATTGTGTAATTTAGTAATGAAACTTGATATTTAGCTGAGATGTCTTTTAGAATGTGATGCTATAAACTTCAAATGACATTAGTTCAAACCTGGGCCTCCGTCTTGAACTTTCTTCTTCCTCCTGACAAATAAGGAAGCTATTTGAGTTTGAGGATCACACAAACTCACTTTTCAGAACAGTTTAGAGTTAAAAATATCCTTCCCGCATTTTCATATACATGCTTAAAGGAAGCTTTGAAAACTCTTAAATGTGGAGCACCTTTGTGGCTCAGTTGGTTAAGTGACCAACTCTTAATTTCAGCTCAGGTCATGATCTCATGGTTCATGATATTGAGCCCTGTGTTGACTCTGTGCTGACAGCCCGGAGCCTGCCTGGAATTCTCTCTCTCCCTCTCTCTCTCTGCCCCTCTCCTTCTCATGCATGCACTCTTGCTCCCTCCCCACCCCACCTCCATAAATAAATAAATAAACAAACAAACAAACAAACAAATAAATGCATCAGTGATTAATGGAAGATGGAAATTAAGTCCGGAATAGCATTCTTTTTTTTTTTTTTTTTTCAATTTCATTTTGAGTTCATTGGTATAGTTGTCTGTTTACAAAGTGCAGAGAGGATTATGAACTTGACTTCTATTCTCAAAGTGTCTTAACCCACAGTTTTATGAAGTTATATAAGCAATGGTGAAGACCAATAGTGGAATAGATTAGTTTGGGCAAAAATGAAAAAGAGGTTTTTATATTGTGATAGAGAATACATTTCCACTATCCTAAGTCGATATGTATGTATCAGTGAAGATCTTTTTGCTGAATCTTTTTGCCGAAAAGTTTGATCTTTTACCGAATATATGTATCATTCTAAAAGGCACCATAGCTTAATCACTGAAAGTCCATGGTCTTGGAGTCTGACAGCCTGCTATCAAACTTCAGCTCTATCAATTGGAGATTTGTGTTCTTAGTCAATTGCTATAAATTTTTGAGAACACTCTACTCATTTGTAAAGTGGGGATCTTGATACCTCCTGGACAGAATATTAATGCAGTATCATATTAACATGATATAGATAGTGCACTGTAGATGCTCAGTGGCTGAGAGGAACTAATATTATTAACTATTGCTTTAGGTTCATGTGAAAGTCAGTGAGTGCCGTTTAAAGGAAAATGTATCTGATGACATTCAAAACTGTTTTTGTTTATTTTCACTCATGTAAATGTAAAATGTGTCATCTTTAAGATAATATTCATCACTTTCTTTATATTTTCCTCGAGTTGTTTTTTATGTTGTTTGGCTCAGCAACAGAATTGGCTTGGATTTGGACAGGAACCCCGTGTGAAGTTACACCTGTCTCTAAGTCACCAGGTGTGTCACCCCACTTGGGTAGGGGCTCGATCACCAGCAGGATAAGCCCCCACTGGGAGGTGCAGGCTAGAATTTGTCTGGATGCTGTGTGATTGACTAGGACACATTACTATTTTCCTCCTTCATCCCCAGTGAAGTGTATCTCTTTTTGACAGTGTCACCCATGCAGGGACTTTGGGAATCATGGTGGATAACAGAAGCCTCATTTTTTAAAGAACAAAAAAATTCTTGACTCTTTCTATTGAGAATTTCTCTAGAATATACAGTCCCACTTGGCAAAATAGATAATAATGAACATGAACTCAGTGTACTCGGGGGAAAGATCAAGTATACTGTCTTCAACAGATATTCCTGTATAGACACTATACTAAATATGAAGACTTAACTTCACATGCTAAATAAAGATATGCAGGCTTCTTTGTCAAGAAGTCTATGGAGTCCAGTGTTCCACATTTCTGCAAGGTTCACATTTCTCACCTAAATCAATGTAATATGGTTTCCTAAAAATACATAGTATTCTAGATAATTATCCTTATTTTAAAAGTGTGCAGACAGGGGTGCCTGGGTGGCTCAGTCAGTTAAGGGTCCAACTTGATTTTGGCTCAGATCATGATCCTGCAGTTCATGAGTTTGAGCACTGCATTGGGCTCTGTGTTGACACCATGGAGCCTGCTTGGAATTCTCCGTCTTCCTCTCTCTCTCAGTCCCTCCCCTGCTCACACAGGTGTGCGCGCGCGCTCTCTCTCTCTCTCCTCTCTCACAAAAATCAATAAATAAACTTTAAAGGTGTGCAGATAATTCAAGTTCATCAAGCTAGTAAATTACTAGCATTTTCTATAAGGCACTCTATTAAGTACTGGAAGTATATAAATACATAAACTAACAGTCATGCCCTCTAAGATAAAGTAGTATCATCTGAGAGATTCAAATACAGAAAGAAACAAATCACTAGGAGTACAAAGAAGAGATCCATCCAGATTACATGAATTGGGGCCCAGAATTTGAGCATTTAAGGAAAGATTTTTTTTTTTAATTTTTTTTTCAACGTTTATTTATTTTTGGGACAGAGAGAGACAGAGCATGAACGGGGGAGGCGCAGAGAGAGAGGGAGACACAGAATCGGAAACAGGCTCCAGGCTCTGAGCCATCAGCCCAGAGCCTGACGCGGGGCTCGAACTCACGGACCGCGAGATCGTGACCTGGCTGAAGTCGGACGCTTAACGGATTGCGCCACCCAGGCGCCCCAAGGAAAGATTTTTAAAGATTAACAAAATCATATTTGATTTGGAATGGCAGCAAAAAAAGGGAAGTGTTAATTTAGCGCATGTAATTAGTATGTGTTTCTGTGTTTATGTACCAGCGTTTAGTTCCATGAATCACCTGTGAAACTCATGAACATTCATTTCTACCTCATGTTACATAAATATGTCACTTTGTCTGCAGGCTTTTTTTTAAACTTCTCCCAATAAACAAGAGCCTTTGTAAACCAAGAGCTATCAAAATGACTAGAGGGTCAGAGAACATAACACTATAACAGGTTATGTGGTGTCACTATGATTGTCCTTTACAGGTGGCATTTAAATATCATATTCCAATGATAAGAACCTCTTTGGACAGCAAAGGGAAATGACATAAGAGAAAGCTATTTCTGTGACAGTGATTTTGGATAATATGCGAAATAGTACCTTCCTTCAATACTAGCTTACAATAAAATATGGTTTTACTTGTGATAATAAGGCAAACTGCACAGAAATAGTTTTTAAGGTATTGGAAACACAGTTCATAGACTCATACCCAGCAGGTAATAATGTTTTTTATACAACTAGTTGTAATAAACTGCTGGATTCAAAGAGGGTTAAGTGTAAATAAGCTGATACATAGTAATATAAGTGCAATATTTCAAATGGTCATTTAATTACTAGGTAGCTAAAACTAATTAAAATTATATGTTGGGACGTCTGGGTGGCTCAGTCTGTTAAGTGTCTGACTCTTGATTTAAGCTCACATCATGACAGAGCCCCACGTTGGGCTCTGCACTGACAGCATGGAGCCTGCTTGGATTCTCTGTCTCTTCATTCTTCTCTCTCTTCCCCTGCCCCTCCTCAAAATAAATAAACTTAAAAATATATATATATGTTAATGTTAGAATGATCTCAGAAGTTTGCTAAGTAGTACATTTACATATATGCATTTATACATGTCTACTGACTTAATTCATTAACAGTTTTTAAGCTTTTTTTGCCAAGTATTATTTATTAATATAAAAACTTTGGAACAGTAGTAATGAAGATATATTTTGTAATTGAGAAAAAGAAAAGCAAACAGAAGAGAGTAGCAATTATCATAGCCTTTCAAAAAAAAAAGAAGTGGAGATAATTTTGTCCTTCTGACAATAAGCAAATAACTAATCGGTACACTTAATGAAAATAGTCCAGAGAGGTGGTTACATATGGCAACTGAAAGTCATTTTTATTTGTGTCTGCTGATAGCTGTGTAAAGAAAGTACTGTGTTTATCACCATTACTAAAGAATTTATGAGGCTATATCTTTAAAAGCCCCAAACTCTCTTTCAGTCTTTTAAATATTATTATTTCTGGGGTGCCTGGGTAGCTCAGTCAGTTACGCATCTGACTCTTGATTTGGGCTCAGGTCATTATCTCACAGTTGGTGAGTTCGAGCCCTGCATCAGGCTTGACGCTGACAGTATGGAGCCTGCTTGGGATTCTGTCTCTCTCCCTCTCTCTGCTCCTCCCCTGCTTGCTCTCTATCTCTCTCTCTCAAAAATAAATAAATAAACATTAAAATAAATAAATAAATAAATAAGCATTATTATGTCTTTGATGTTTGTTATTTGCCTTACTTTTTAAAATGGTGTGTGTGTGTGTGTGTGTGTGTGTGTGTGTGTGTAAGAGAGAGAGAGAGAGAGAGATTAATTGCAGTAGTTAGTATTGGTAGTATTGTCCTACTTTACCTCTTGTTTCCATTATTATACCACATGATGTGATCTGTGTTCTGTCCACTAGGAACTAGATTTACTTCCCACCTCTTGATTTGAGACCACTCATGTAACTTGCTTTATCTCCTGGGATATTAGCAAACATGACACAAACAAGTTTGTTAGATGAGCTTTCTCCTTTGTGTTTCTGCTCTTGGCATGAGAATAAAGTCTGGGTACGCCACTTCTTCAAGAAGATGCACTATCATAAGGAACAGACTTGAAACAGAACCTAGCCTAAAGTTTATCACCCACACACAAGCCAAACAAGAGATATATGAGCAAGATGGATAATTTTTTTTTAATCTCGGGCTATAGAGTTTTGTTATGAAGTATCCTCATGCCAATAGTTAACATACATAAATAAATACAATGCATATATACACACAAAAATCATCAAAAATTCAAATTATTTTATATGTTTTACTTTTCAAATAGCTCTATTGAGATTTAACTCATAAAACACGTTATTCATCCAAGCAATCCAAGTATACAATCCAATGGTCTTTAGCATCTTCATAGAGTTGTACACCCACCTATCATCACAACCAACATGTGAGCATTTTTATCACCTCAAAATGAATCCTGGCAGTCATTCCCCATTTCTCTAATCCCAGAAGCCTCAGCCTTAAGAAACCACTTATCTACCCATTGCAAGAGCAACTCTGAAATACCTTTTAAGTGTTGCTTTTCAGATAACTTTTGTGTTTATCAAGTTACTCTTTTCCTTTTTTAAACATTCTATTGATATATATACATTTTGAAAATAATCTCACCCATCCTCTGAGTTGCTTTTCACCTTCTTTTTTGAAAAAGAAAGCTTCTAATTTGGGTGAGGTCCAGCATATGTGTTTTTGTCTTTTGCTGTTTGTACGTTTGATGTGACATATAAAAAGCTTTTTCCTATCCAGGTTCACTATGAGATGCTTTTATATATTCTTATTCTTTTTTTGTTTATTTATTTATGTTAGAGAGAGAGAGAGAGCAGGGGAGGGGAAGAGAGAGAGGAGAGAGAGAATCCCAAGCAGGCTCTGCCCTGTCAGCACAGAGCCCAATGTGGGGCTTGATCCCATGAACCCTGAGATCAAAGTCCCATGACCTGAGCCAAAGTCAAGAGTTGGATGCTTAACTGACTGAGCTGCCACCCAGGAACTCTCCTTATATATTCTTCTAAGTCTTGTAGTTTTGGCTTTTACATGTTTTCATGCTTTTATATTTTTGTCCTTCTGGCAATATGACAATGTGCTCATTAAAAAAACTATAAATAAGTCCTAACATATGGAGTTATAATTATACATTCTTTGTTAGATTCTTGCACATCATTTTAAATATTTACTCACACATAATGTGTAATCTTTATACTATTATACATGACATTTGTACTTTTAAGATATTTTCTAATTGTTTGATACTAAAATATATTTTATATTGTACATGTAGCCACAAACTTACTAAATTCACTTACTCTAATAATTTTTCTATAGTTTCCTTTTTATTTTCTGCATACAAAACCATTTCAACTGAAAATAATGACATTTATTTCTTCCTTTCTAGTCATTACTTATTTTATCTCTTTTTCTAGACTAATTTTGTGAGCTAGATCCTCCAGTATGATGATGAATAGAAATGGTGATAGTGACCTTTCTTGTTTCCAATTTCAATATTTCCCAATTCTGTAGAGATTGGCAGAAAATCTTAAGTAATTAAATTCCATTCTCTTCTAAATGAGCATTGAGCTTTTCAAATACTTATTATATTGATAAGATCACATAATTTTTCTGTTTCAATCCCTTAATGTGGTGAATTGTAATTCATGGTTATAAAATGCTAAAATAAATTTCTTAGCATAAACATCATTTGGTTATAAGGTATCCTCCTTCCTGCATAATGCTTGATTTAATTCGTTAACTGTTTCAGGGTATTTGCATCTAAGTGTATGAGAGAGAACAGCCAGTTATCATCTTTTCTTATGGTATGCTTGCTGGACCCACTTGAAGGCCATAATTGCCATTTCTTATAATAGGGAAGAAAATGAGAGGAGAACGTATGTAAAATATATTTTATGGTAGGAGCAGATGAGAAGTTTGTTTATAAGTTTATTAAATCAAAGTTCTTATTACTTGTCCAAGAGAAGATGACAAGTAGAAAATCGGATGTATAAGTCTGAGGCTCACTTCAGTGTTTGAAATTAGAACTCTGGAAGTTGTAGGCATTTATGGTATTTAACGTCAAGAGACTGTTCATTCACAACCTAGGTAAAGAAAAGAAGTCTAAGGACACATCCCTAATAAGATAACACTTAAAATTCAATAAAAGGAGGTGGGAACGTAAAAGGAATTGCCATGTGGTAGGGGAAAAAAAAACAAGAGACAGAGGAGACCTGAAAGCCCAGGGAAAAAAGTGGTTTGTGCACCAGAGAGGCCATGTGGATAAGGTCTGTGAAATGACCTAGGAGCTGGAAGCATCCGGGTCAGCGGTAACTCTGAAGAAAAATGTTGAAGTGTAGTCATAGAGCACGGAAAAGCAAATCTTACTAGATTTTAGTCCAAGAGATGGTAGAAATAATGAAACAAGGAGTTTCGTACAAAACAAATGCTTTTTGAGGAGTTTGGCTGTAATGGTAAGGAAAGAAATGGTGAGTTATCTGAAGGGGGATCTGGAGAGAACAGAAAGCTTTGTTTTGACTTGCTTTATTCCACAACTGCAGTGAATATAACCCATCTGTATTTGTAGGCCAATGATGCAATAAAGAGGGGAAATTGCAAAATTGGTGACAAAAGGGTGATCATTGTTGCTGTGATGTCCCTGTGTGCTCAAGAGTAGATGAGATCCCATGAAGGAGATGATTTAAGTCACTTTTGAATAGTATTCAACTCATCCTTTAATTCTGCCTTAATTTGTTCATTGTTACACACATAGTCCTTGATTTATGACTTCACAATGGTGCAAAATATGCATTCAGTAGAAACTGTATTTCAGATTTTGAATTTCTGTCTTTTCCCGGGCTGGCGAGATTCGGTGTAATCCTCTCCCCTGACGCTGGGCAGAGGCAGCCCACCGTAGCTTCCGGTCATCCCTGCGACCACGAAGCTAAACCACCACTATGCTTACAATCGTTCTGTACCCAGGCAACCATTCTGTTTCTCATCTTCAGTGGAGTATTCAGTAATTACTTGTGATATCATGACGTTATTATAAAATGGGCTTTGTGTTAGACGTCTTTTGCCCAGCTATAGGCTAATGTTAAGTACTTTGTAAGGTAAGCTTTGAAGAATGAATATGTGAAAAAATAAATAAATAAGGGAAAATGAGTGTAAATCACAAAGGGAATGTCGTCATATTTCCTCAAACCAAGTATTTTATAATTAAAGTCATTTAATCAAATCATTCATGTTATAAATAGAGGCATAAAAGAACCCAAAATTTATTGTGTGATATTGTGAACATATCTTAAATATATATATAACTTCAGTTTAGTCACTGGAAAGTGTGTAGAGATTGCAAGCAAAAGGTTGAGGGATTAAATAGCTACTAAAAGAATGTAGGCAGTGCATAGAAAGAGGACAGTGGTTTGGCAAATATTTATAAATATACAAAAAACAACAATTGTAAAATATAGCACCGGTAACTTAAAAACCCCATAGTTGTTTATGTAGCTATTTATAAAGTATATTGAATTATCATGTTTAGCCATATAATCATAAGTAATTGATAGTAATTATTTTTCCTTGAAAAAAAAATCCACATAGTCTTTCTCAGAGATTTCTAAAACTTATTTTGCATTAGCAACTATTTTCTTTAAATAAATGTAAACATTTTATTTATTTTAATTTTTTTAATGTTTATTTAATTTTGAGAGAGAGAGACAGAGGGCGAGCAGGGGGAGGGGCAGAGAGAGAGGGAGTCACAGACTCCAAAGCAGGCTCCAGGCTCTGAGCCCGACAGGGGGCTTGAACTCACAGATCATGAGATTATGACCTGAGCCGAAGTCGGATGCTCAACCCAATGAGCCACCCAGGCGCCCTGTAAACATAAACATTTTAAAATGTGTACAGCCTCATACAAAACTCCTTTTATAATTTTTAATATAATTTTATTATAATTATTTAGTAAGTACCTGATAATGCTGGCCCAGGTAAAATGCTAGATATGCAAAGTATGTGGAAATTAATAAGGCAATTGCTAGTAAGCACATTTAAAAAACCATAGAGTGTGTGTGTGTGCGTATGTGTGAGAGAGAGAGAGAGAGAGACAGAGAGAGAGAGACAGAGAGAGAGAGAGAGAATGTCTGGAGAACTCACAGACATTTACTATATTCATTAATTCTAAGCAAGGCTATGAATAAGTTCTTCCATGATAAATACCTACCATCACTTTAGGTATTCATAGAATTAAAGTTACAACGAGTTGTAGAGAACTTCAGAAGAGACTTCATAAGAGAAAAATAATTTGAGATTGATTTTATTGATTTGATCTTGACAACCAATGACTGGTGTAGGCAGTAGAGGAAAGGGCATTCTGGTGTCTGGATCATGTGATTAAGTCATGGAGGTTGGGCAGGTGTCTTTAGTAAGTAGACAGTCCAGTTTTCCCAGTAATTAAATCATGTGGATTGTCAAGTGTGTGATCCCTTTCCCAAATATATTGTACTTCTATTCACTCATTAATTCACAAGCATTTATCTATCTTCAATTACATTCCAGAAAGGGTAGTACAATCTGAGAGTACAAAGGTGGAGAAAACGTAAATTACCACAAAAAAAGAGAAGAATTTAGTAGGCAAAGATGATTCATTAACAATTTATTGATGTATTGTGTGGTAACTACCATTACAATAACATTATTGCAAGTTAGAATAGCAGCATAACAAGAGGAATAGGGAGGGTGGTATTGGAAAACACATCCTGATTTATGGTTCTGAAATTGAGTAACATCTTGTACTATTATAAATATAGAAGAACCAGCTCTCTGTTAACTGTAGGAGTGTACTGGAAAGCACACTGAACTGGGATTCACAACTCTACAATTCAAGTCGTAGCTTGTTTATTAGGTAAATGAACTCAGCCAAGTGAACTGACTGAGAGGTTGAGAGGTCCAAGAAGCATTTTTGTTTTATTAAATCAGCAATTGGAATCTTAAGACTGTGTGGTTAATAAAGCCATACTTTATGCAAAAGGGACATATTTAACCCCTTCACACATTCCCTGAGGGCATAGTAAATATCATCCAGAAATGTATGCTATCTTTAATTGGATCACATAGGACATTTATGGTTTCAAAGATTTTACAGAGCCTTATTTTTTATCTCTGTAGTTTTAAATTGTGTAAGAAAATCAATAGAGCTCTTTTCATGGCAGTTCAAATTGTTACCTCTGGACATTAAATTTTAGGGTTGTTCTATGAATTTTAATACTAATTAATACTAATATAAGCACATTTAGCTTTATATCCAATACCATAATATTGTGCCAGGATTTTTATTTGTTATCTAAGAGCTCAAATATTAATGCAAATAGAATTTTTAAAGCTTGTATCTATTAAGATTCTGTACAATAATTGGATTCTAATATTCTTCACTTAATTTTATATTTCAAATTTATGTCTTACAAATACTGAGTCATTTTGCATTAAAATTTCTTCTACCTTTAGATCTATTTTGAGCCTATGAAATCTGTATTTTATTCAAAATCAAATGATTACATTGAAAAGTTGTCTTTTCTTCTCTAAAGAAGACATCCGGATGGCCAACAGGCACATGAAAAGATGTTCAGCATCGCTCCTTATCAGGGAAATACAAATCAAAACCACACTCAGGTATCACCTCACGCCAGTCAGAGTGGCCAAAATGAACAAATCAGGAGACTATAGATGCTGGAGAGGATGTGGAGAAACGGGAACCCTCTTGCACTGTTGGTGGGAATGCAAATTGGTGCAGCCACTCTGGAAAGCAGTGTGGAGGTTCCTCAGAAAATTAAAAATAGACCTACCCTATGACCCAGCAATAGCACTGCTAGGAATTTATCCAAGGGATACAGGAGTACTGATGCATAGGGGCACTTGTACCCCAATGTTCATAGCAGCACTCTCAACAATAGCCAAATTATGGAAAGAGCCTAAATGTCCATCAACTGATGAATGGATAAAGAAATTGTGGTTTATATACACAATGGAGTACTACGTGGCAATGAGAAAAAATGAAATATGGCCTTTTGTAGCAACGTGGATGGAACTGGAGAGTGTGATGCTAAGTGAAATAAGCCATACAGAGAAAGACAGATACCATATGGTTTCACTCTTATGTGGATCCTGAGAAACTTAACAGAAACCCATGGGGGAGGGGAAGGAAAAAAAAAAAAAGAGGTTAGAGTGGGAGAGAGCCAAAGCATAAGAGACTGTTAAAAACTGAGAACAAACTGAGGGTTGATGGGGGGTGGGAGGGAGGAGAGGGTGGGTGATGGGTATTGAGGAGGGCACCTTTTGGGATGAGCACTGGGTGTTGTATGGAAACCAATTTGACAATAAATTTCATATATTAAAAAAAAATTGTCTTTTATATTTGAAAACCTATAGAATATAAATGTCATCTCTAAGTTATCACTTCTATTATGTATATTTTAATCCTCATCATTTAAATTTATGCAAATTATTTCCCCATTACACTTTAGAACAAGTCATTAACATTGGCAATAAAATAAATAGGCAGAGGCACAAAGTCACCTTATATAGTTTCAAAATATGTACATACCCAAAAAGCATAATTAGCACTGTATCTAAATCACCAACTCTTGAAAAATAATATATTTTTATCAATTTTTAATTTTCCTTTAGTAACATAAGTATTAATTATAAAAACTGATATCAAAATTAATTTCTCTTCTAGTTACTACTTTTGTGTTAAAACATTAATTCTTTTTAGCTCTTCATAAATGAGTGGATTATTTTACTGTTTTCAGTACCTTTCTGAAGAGGTTAAATTCTAACTGACTTCCACTGACTTTCAAAGTTTTCTACCTGCTAAGAAAAAAAAGAAAATTTACATCTCTGTTTCTATACATATGTCCCTAGAGGTCCCCTGCAGCATTTGATGAGCTCAGTCCCTAACCAAGAGGTGACATGAAATACATTTTTGTTGTTACTTCACTTTTTCACCTACGTGGCGTGGAAAGAGCAATCCAAATTCCATTCCTAACTTTGTTCAATTGTGAGAATCAAATGAAATAATATTTGAAAGTGCTTGAAAACTATAAAGCATTGTGAAAATATAACGCATTGGTATTGGTATTAAGGGAAGGACATTTTTCAGCCTTTATTATTTTTTCCCTTCATCCTGAAAAGTCATTACTTCTAATTGTTTTCTCACTACCTCTGATTTCTATTCATCATGGAAAATGTGCATTGAATTGAGAGCAAATTTTGGAAAAACAATCAATAGGCTGCTTTATTTTCAGTTTTCACATGTGGTGTTTATAGAACTTTTGCATATTGCAGTAGCAAATATTGAATAAAAATTTAATGTATTTTACTCGGCCTGACCCATTTGAAAAGCAGCCTCCTCAGAATGTGTGTGTTGGTGTGGCCTGGGTGTTTGCTGTAATACAGAATACAGGGCCCCTAGTAGATCCACTGAATCAAATCCTCAGGAGTCTATGTTTCTTAAGGTACCCATGTGATTTTTTTAATGCTAAGTTTGAGAAATTTTGTATTGGCAAAGTTAGTACTGAATATTATGAAATTGTAAACATTTAGTACAAGTATTTTAAATAACCTGTAGCTATATTCTGATCAAACACATTTTTAATGGCAAACAATATGGTCACAAAGTTAAGGAGTTAAAAATATTTCTACTGAAAATAAATTTCAACAAATTAAACTAATTAGAAGCATTACAAAAATTCCCTTGATTATATTGATTATTTCTTGTTTGAAATATAGTCATTGGTATGCCAAATTATATTTGAAGGTTGTATTTTAAGGATTGCTTAAATAATAAGAGATCTAGAATGGTTAAATAGTAAAACCTGGGATGCTACAGCTAGAGGGATGCTTGATATCATTCTAACAGTCATATCTTAATATCCATGACTACAGAATGATATAGACTGATCCTGGAAAACATTTACTCCCATAAAAACTAGAGCAGAATCAATCTGTATGTTTCCTAGCCTTTTCCACCCACTGCAAAGACACAGAACTATAGAATTCAGAGTTGAGATGCTATAGAAAACTGATGAGAGTTTGAAATTGAGGATATTGGCGTTTGATCAGAGAATCACAGCCACTTAGAGCAATAGAGGTTAAGGAATGCATTGCACATACTATCCCTTTTATAATTGTGGATTTGATTCAGTAGTGTATGTAAGAACGTTCCTTCTGTATCTTGTGTTTGGCTTGAACCAAGCAGAGTCAGAAGATGAAAAGGGAATATGGACGTAAAAAGTGAAAGAGTAAGGACACGCTGGAACTCACAATGACAATCTGGAAACAAAAGAACAGATTGGAATATGCATGTCTCTCACTATCATCAATTCCAGTGGTACAAGTGGCTCATAAGCTAAACTGATACCCTTCCCACTGAGTTGCCATGTGCTTGGCCCACAATTTTGGAGAAGCCAAATCTGGTGGGAGCTATGGATCTGTGAACATGGCTGTTACCAAAAGTTTAGCCAGCAGATGAGTGGCACAACATAGGAAATACAGTAGGATCTGGCCTTCATCAATCTTCAGAATGTAAAAAGGCTGCTACTTTTTTACCACATTCCAAACCTCATAAAAACTTCTAATGGGCCAATTCTAACATAGGGCAGTGTGAGGAAGGGCATTCTGGGAAATGCTGTTACAGCTTAGCAAACTCAACAATGTTCAAAGCCAACATCAAAGCCAGTGCTTGTCAATGTGGCACCAATACCCAACACTTTTAACCATAACTTAATGTTCATATAAGGAAATAGAAAAATTATACTTCTGCTTAACTTGGCACAGCTTGGCTACACATAGACAAAAATGTATAATCCACTCCTCAAGAAGAATACAAATGTTTGTTCTTCTCTCCAGGTGATATTCAAATGTTCATCCCTCTGCTGAATTATACTCTCTCTTTTAATAGTCTCTTAAATATTTGATATAAAATTACTCTCTTAAATACTAGATATAAAATTACCTAAAATGTACAGTTTTAAATGCATTGGTAAAAGGAGAGAAAATAAAAAGAGGGTATAGAATATATGTATACATATATAATATATACATATATTCTAAGCAGATATGGAAGAAATATAACAATTACCTTCTTCATTCCTGTAACTGGGCACATGGTCACAGCTGATATTTATGACATTCTTTTTGACTACTCTATATATTTCTTCGTCTTCAGCAAGTAACTCTGTGGTCATAAATATTTGCTTGGTGGGCTGACCCAAAGCTTCCTTCCTAAAGAGTGTGGGCCATTATGTGTACTCCTGGTAGTGAGTTTTTGTAGTTTCCATTTTCTCTGACCACAGGACTTAATATTATTTGGAAACACCCTATGGATCATCTGAATTCCAGACTTATTTCTCATCTTCAGTGTGTAGTAACAACCCAACTTCTTTTCAGTTAGGATAAGTCACTCTTTCTAGTACAGTAGTCAACATTTTGCCTATTGGAAAGTGAATGTCTCCAGAATGTGTCTTCTCTTCAAGTTTAATGGAACTCTTGCTGGATCTCCTGATGGAATCATTTGGGAAACTAAGATCTTTAGACCAACAGACTTGAGATGAAAAGATCCATAAAAACAGTGGTGAAAAGATGCACTCTAATTTCTACTTCTTGACTCATGGTCATATGAATCCTGGTTATAAAAAATATATATCACATATATTAATGATGATTTTCTACAACATCCCAGAGGGTCTTACCTCAGGCCAATCAGGCTTTGCCACCCACCTGGTATGTATGAAAAAAGTTGTTCCATTAATTTATCAGAACAGCTACTTTATGGTAATGGAAATATAATAAGACCAGTAAACTCCATAGTTATCAACCCCATCGCCATGCTTCACTTCCTGGGAGATTATTTCCTTGATCGGAAGTTATAATGTGTGTAACACTAAGACAGTGAATAGGGTGTTTTGTAAGTCCATAGATTTTGGTTTCAACAGAAGGATTAAGTAAGAGAATACGAATCTATAACCAAAGTAACTGCCTATTTCAGGGAGAACAATGTTTTGACCTTTCCACAAAAAAAACACTGTTATCAACCTGCTACTGGGAAGCTCTTTGATTCTACTAGGGAATAGTAGAGTATGGAAACTCAGTATTGTTTTCTGATATTGGCAGGTTGAGCACAGAGCAGTGGTTGTAGCTGGGTAGCTCTTGGTGATTAAAGGTCATTTTTCTTACTCCTTATATAATATCCATCTCTGCCTCACTGCCCATTTTATTTCTAAGTCTATTAGGCAAGAAAAAAGGATAGCTGGAGAAAATCTGACTGTCATCCACAGGGTGATTTATCTTGTTTAATTGTTAATCCTTCTTGAACGTTTACGTGGAACACAAATATCTTTATATTCTCTGCCCCTTCTGAATGGCCTATGTACATACCTCTTTGCCAGACCTCTTTGTTACCAAGTTTCTGCCAATTCCCTGCCAAACCATTAGATCCATACCTCTGGCCATCTCTCCTTCCAGGCAAAGTGAACAACCAGATGCAATGTCCAAACTCTTGTCCACTGGGAAGGATAAGCTGTTGCCCTTCATTATGAAGCTTCACACATGCTTGGTTTAGGATTAGAGGAGTTAATGGAAAAGATCTGGCCATTCTGGTGAAGCTGCAGGCCAGCTGCTGCCCCACACCAACAAGAAGAGCTAGAAGGTCAGTAATACTGTGTAAGTCAAACACTTGGCATAACACTGGCATTCAGAGCATAAAAATAGATGTTTTCCATTTCTACTTTCCAAATCTCACAGACATTTCTCTTATGGGCACTCAGTGAAGGGAATTTTGGGAAACATAGTTTAGCTAATTGACAAGCTGAAAGCTGTCACCTAGGGCAATGATACTATGGATGAAGAGAACCATCTGAAAAATGTAAATTGAAAGTGGTGGTAAGGAAGGTAGCTGTCAATTGTGATGTTAGTTCACATGATTGAGTGAATGGTTGTATCACCAACTGAAAGAGATAATAAAGAGGATAGAGATGCCTATCTTATTTCTGACAATTAAGTTTCCATTACAACTTAAAAATCCCATTCTTACCACTAAAATTAGGGAATAATTCCCTTGTAACATCACCATTATCTTCTCTACTATAGATGGATAGCCCCCGTAGAGCTTTTGAAGTATACCAGTATTCCTATGACTAATTAATTTTTGATGATGGTCAAAGGAATGTCCTAGGGGGCCACCCATTATGGTAAAAGGGTGGTTCAACTATTTGCTAAAAATAGATTTATTCCAAAAATTTCATCTCTCTGAGCATTCAGACTCTCTCTTCTATACATGATGTCAAGAATATTAGAAACACACACTCAGGTGGAAAATTTGAAGAATGTTTAAGAAAGATAATTTACATAGCTGTGAGGGAGGCGTAAGGAAACCAAATACATTTTGGAACACCAGTGTTAATATCAGAGAAGAACCATGACCAGTCTGTGATGGTTAATTTTATGTGTCAATTTGACTAGGCTAAAGGATGTCAAGATAGTTGGTAAAACATTATTTCTGAGTGTGTCTGCGATGGTATTTGTGAAAGAGATTAGCATTTGTGTACAGATTATACTGACCAATGCAGGTGGCAATCATCTAATTTGCCCAGGGACTGAGTAGAACAAAAATGTAGAGGAAGGGCAGATTTGCTCCCTGCTTGAGATGAGACATCCATCTCCTCTGCTCTCAGACATCAGTCCTTGTGGTTCTTGAGCCTTTGGACTTGTATCATCAATTCTCCTAATTCTTAGGTCTATGTACTTGAACTGAGTTATACCACTGGCTTCTCTGGCTCTCCAGCTTGCAAATGGCAGATAGCAGGACTCCTTGGCCTCCTAATTGTGTGAGCCAATTCTTATAATAAATATATATTATATAAATCCGTTTATTTATGTATAGCTACTTACATCTATAGTCTACATATAGCTACTTGCATCTATATTCTCTCTCTTCTCTCTCTCACTCTCTCTCTCTCTCTGTATATATATAGCTATATATATATATATATATATATATATATATATATAGCTATATATATATATATAGCTATATATATATATATATGTATATATGTATATCTTCCTATATATCTATAATCTATCCCCATTAGTTCTGTTTCTCTCAAGAACCATAATACAGAGTCGGAGGCCTAAAACAGTGGCTCTCAAAAGGGGAATATTTTGCCACCGAGGGACATGTGGCATCTGGAGATACTTCTGATCATACAGCTGGGGGGTTTCTCTTGGTATGTAATGTGTAGAGGGCCAGGTATGCTGCTGAACATGCTAAATGCACAGAGCAGCCTCTTTCCAGAGCAAAGAATTACATATTCCCAAATGTCAATAATGCCAAGTTTGAGATACCATGGCCTCAAAAGTTTTAAAAGGTAAGGGAGACTAATTTAAGTAAGTTGGAGAGGGTAACTCTGGAGAGGAATGCCTGAAAAGATCAATCATTCCCAAGTAACCTAGCACTTCCAGAGCCCAGAAAATAAAAACCTGATATAACTTCTTTCCTGCTTTCCTATACCCTGCCTATGCTTCCAATGGGGTGAATCCACCTGTGTATCTGATGACAAGAAGGCTGAAAGATACTGACTGTAAAATATAGCTTCTTAGCACAGAGAAAAGAGAAGCCAGGTAAAGAGTGGACTGGAGTGGCGAATGGAAAGTACCTACTTGATGTATATGACTTGAGTATATACATGACTATCTAGGAAAGGACTGTGAATCGAAAAAAAAGTTGTAGGATAAGACATTGAAGGACAACATGTAAGTGATGTGGAGAGGAAATGAACTTTACAAAATATCAAATAATAAAGCAAAAATATTGGAGGAAATACAAATGGCTTTCTTTAATGCTGGCACCACAAATCCATATGGATAGTCCAAATGGGGGCCGATGTATTTCACTTCTCTTTTACTTTCTTTTCTTAACGTTTGGCTGTATATAGCATCCAGTAAGCATCAGATATTTTGCCTTGTTCAGATAATTGGTTTCTTATCAATCAGTAGCTTTACAAGTGTTTTCACTAGATATAAAAGCACTCAAATCATACTTTCTCCCCAAACAAATCAGAACATAATCAAACAAGCTCCACTTTATTTAATTTGTAAGATTTCTATGGGAAGAAATGTCTAAAGGCTACATTTTTAAAAACAAAACATCCACTTTATTTTCTTTGTTTTTCACTCTTTGGCTAAAATTTTAAAACCATAAAGGGACATTATCTGAATGATGTATATGTAGAACACTTGTGGCTTTTGGATTTGATATCCTTGGAAGCACTGAATATGCCATAGATATATAAAGAAAGAAAAGAGCTGTTTGTAAAACAAATTTGTTTCTGCATGCACAACTTGAGAGTAATAAGGCAACGTTCAAAAGTAAAAATTTAAGAACCTTTAGATCACTTTTTAAAATGTGACAACAAAAACATATTTTCAATATCCTGATAAATTAAAGGCACTATTCAAAATCAACTTTATTAACTTTTTAGTAGTATTGATTTTGTGTTGTATACACATATTTGCATTTGCTTATGACTTTGAGCAATTTTAGTGAAATTATCTCATTTATATGCATGTCCACCATTTACTTGCAAATGTGAACTGATGAATCTCATAAACATCTGAACTCTGTATTCAGGGGAAAATAACATCTGTTTTAAGGAAAAAAGGTTTCACAACTGTTTCAAGGGTTTTAAGGTTATATTATCTTGTATTTGCAGATTCAACAGTTAAAATATATGTGTGTGAATATGATATGTGTGCGATATTTTGTAGATATTCTTAATATCAAAGGGGGAGACAGAGGGAGAGACAGAGAGAGAGGAAGAGTACTTGCATAAAAAAGGAAAACCCTTATTTTTATTTACAGGTTCTGTTTTGTTATTAATATGGTATAATGATTGGGAAGCAGTAAGACAAAAAAGGAGTACTGAGACTTCTAGAATTAACTAATCGCTATAAATTATTTAGCCAGGATCTCAGATGTGTGTAGAAATATTTAATAATATTAATATTATTATGGAAGCTGCCTCTGGAACATGACCCTAGTATTTTTTTCCAAGAAATTCTTGTCCAGGAGGATTAGACTATAAACCAATAAATAACTTCATTGCTCACTTTAGGAACTTCCTAAAAATCAATTTATCTGACAGTTCAAGTAGCAACATTCTTAGGGCAAAAGGTTGATGGCGTGGACAAATAACATACTTTTCAGAACAATAGATCACCTAAGTGGGCAAACCATTGACTTATCAAAAACAATTTACTTTAACAAGAGTCATGTCTCTGTGTCCGTTAGCCCTAAATTTCATTCAATCACGACCAAATCCACGCATTAAAATACCCAGCTAAAGCTACCATCATACAGAATGTAAAACCCTTTAACCTATACTGCTGATGTTTCTCTTCTGAGCCATTGTAACACTCTATCAAGTTGATGATCTTCCTTATGGCAGGAGATACACTCAATTTTTCTTGATCAGCAAGATTCTTGTCAACTCTTAGGGAGTCAGCAGTTAAAAAAGTCAAGGGGTTGGTTATAGGGTACAGCAGTATAGTATTTAAACATATTTATATCTATGGTCATCTATTATTTTTTGCTGTGGGTAATCAATGCTTTAGAAATATGCCATAAAGTTATTAGCTACACATCATTGAATTATTTGTTTCTAATGTAAAAATTGGTAATGAATTCCCCCTACTCGGTAGATTTCCAAATTACGATTATTCATGCAGCTGTGTTATACTCAGGAAAATCAAACCAACGTTATAAATTTAAGCATAATTAGGGCTATAAAACTGTTACCAAAAAAGTCAAATGAAAGTCTTGTGGATTATGCTCCATTTTAGGTTTTGCAGGAAACTCTTGCCTTCCAGTATGTGAGAAAACTCTACCTCATACATAGTTTCTGGGAAACAATGTAAAGGTTCAGGAATCATGAAGTGAACAGTAATGAAGGTATGAAAGCATAGAAGTTGAAGACACTTTTATAAAAATGCATTTTAGAGAAGCAGTTCACTTTGTGTAAATCATCTTATATAATGCCTGAATTTATCAGTTTGAACTTAAAATGTGTTAACAAAGTCTGAATATAGAATGCTCTACTGCATCTGACCAGGACAGCCTTAAAGTTCCCCTCAGGCTCCTGATTTCCTTTTCCTTAGAGCACTTACTTTAGAAAACTTTCAACTATAAATTCTTTGTCCCTTTGAGATATAAATCTCCTCCCAGACCCTTGTCAGTTTTAAAACCCTTGTCTTGCTCAGTAGTCTGGGAGTTATCCCTTTGAAATGTAATCATCAAGGAGGATCTAGTTTCTGTGGGAGCAGCCTAACTTCTACAACCAACAATTTGCAAATTTGGTTGGCCTTTATCACAGAGAAAACATTTGCAAACTCAGGAATAATGACAAGATTAACTGCCAGTCAGTGTTTTGACTTTGTTTATGTGATAAAATTCTACAAGAGGAAAATTTCTAAAAGAGTTGAAAATTAAGACTCATCTAGGCATGATGAACATTCAAAGAAACCCAAACCAAAATCCACAATATTCTAGAAAAAAAATAAGGTTACTCATTCATCAATATATCCCAAGGTGACAGTAGGGTGGATTGTATCATCCTTTATTTATTTTTCTTTAAATTCTTTAATGTTTACTTATTTTTGAGAGAGAGGAAGAGAGAGACCAAGTCCAAGCAGGGGAGGGGCAGAGAGAGAGGGAGACACAGAATCCGAAGCAGGCTCCAGGCTCTGAGCTGTCAGCACAGAGCCCAACACGGGGCTTGGACCCATGAACCGTGAGATCATGACCTGAGCTGAAATCAGACGCTCAACCAACCGAGCCACCGAGGTGCCCTGTATCACCCTTTATAAAAGTCCACTATAAATATATTTCCTGGGGCGCCTGGGTGGCTCTGTCGGTTAAGCGTTAAGACTCTTAATTTTGGCTCATGTCATGATATCACAGTTTGTGGGATCAAGCCCTGGCTGGGCTTATGCTGACAGAGTTGAACCTGCTTGGATTCTCTCCCCTGTCTCTCTGCCCCTTCCCTGGTCTCACTTTCTCTCTTTCAAAATAAATAAACATTAACTAACTAACTAACTAACTAAATAAATAAATAAAATTATTTATGTATATATATACATTGCCCTCTATCCAAATTTCCCCTGGAAGTTCCATATTCTTTACACTGTTTTTGTTTTGTTTTAATTTATTTTGAAAGATAGAAAGATAGATCACTCCTGCATGTGAGCAGGGGAGGGGCATAGAATCCCAAACAGGCTCCAAACTGTCAGGAGGCACAGAGCCTACCCCACACCTCTCAACTGACTGTGCCACCCATATGCCCCTAAAAGCCACATTTAACAGAATATTTAACAAAAGGAAACATGCTACTACTATGATTTCAGGAATTTTAAAAAGATAACAATAATGTATATAGTTTGATGACATTTTGCATTGGAAGAAATGTCTGTAAAAATACACAAAAGTAAATAGCAGTTACCTATGTTTACTGATAGTTTGAATGGTATTTATTTTACTTTTATTCTTAAATGTGCTTTCAAATTTGTACAGTAATCATGTCTCTTATGACAAGAAACTTCCTTTTTTAGGCAATAAAAATCTCAATACACATTAATAAAATGAAGGAACAGAAAACCAACCGATGACCTATACCAAGTCATACACAAATTTGGTAACAATGGAAAAACAAATATTAAAGCATCAATATTTATTAAGTCTGGTTATATTTTTCTTGTATTCATACAGAATGTATACTTCTAAACTGCTTTTAAAACTCACACATGGCTTCAGATATAAATGGCGCCATGTCAAAAATAGTTGCCATGTGTATGTTTTATGGAATTGAGAAAAAAACCCAGAAGCTATTTATTCAGAGTTTGCTATATAGTAAGGTAGTTCAGCTGCAACCACTATCACTGGCATTTGCCAGAGACTTGAAGGCAGGCAGCAAAGTGGAATCGTTTTATAGTAAAACATCAAAAAAGGAAATGCTCCAGATATGTTCTGATTAGATGTCGTTGGCACGGTGTAGCCAAAGATGGGCTAACTGGAAATGGAGTATCTTATGTAATTAGTTTTGTGAGGTTTTTTATTAGTTTTGTATGACTGTCTCTGGTTCGTCCTGAGTTGGAAGCTATCTTCAAATACAGTCACATTGGGAGTTCAAGTTTCAAAACATGAATTTGGGAGGTCGGATACATCTCAGTTTATAATACTGTATTTATGTTTACTCTCTAGTGTTTAGATAGTTAATAATCTCCCATAACTGCTATACATTAGTCCATCTAGGCTGGCTTTACCTCAGGTGGAGGACTATATTCTAAATGAAAACTTAAATGAGCATATTCTGCTTGATAGTCTCCAGTTTCGGTTTTGAGGCAGGGTCCGTCAATAAATCTAGATCAAGGTTCTCAGTGAAAATCTGTGAAAAAAACCTGAATTTGGTATAGAAAGTTTCCTGAGGTGAGACAATCACATATTCCCCCATCTTCTGATTCAGAGGTGAGATAATGTCAGGTCAGGGTGTTGTGATGGTGAATAGAAATGAGAGAGAGAAAGAGTAAAGATCTCCCAAGAGGTTAATTGGTTTGTTAAAAATGTGTTGCGGATTCTCAGTCAGTAGTAATGTCTGTACTGAATGAGGAACCATGAGATCAAGCAGGGAGCCTAGAACTAATTCAGCAGAAGTATCAACAAGTTTTATAGTGGCAATTATTGGCCAAAGACAAGGGAGATAAGCCTTTGCAACCAGGTCAATGGTGAGGCTACAGTAAATGATAGGCATTTGATGGTTTAAAGTTGCACTAAAACTCCAAGGGCTTTCCCAGATTTCTAAAATACAAATAGACAAAGGAGCTTTTTGTTGTTTAGAATGGCTAGAGAAAGAGGCCAAGTAAGAGTTTATTTGGGTTACAAAAGTCCTGATCATGTTTTGGTTATCAGAGGAGAGCCTTCTTACTGAAGACTAGTCAATTCATAAGGGGATGTTGCCATCTTGGAAAAATTTGGCACTCATTGTTTGCAATGTTCAGTTAAACCCAGAAATCTTATTAATTGGTGTTTTGTGAGGATCTAGAATAAGTCTGAATAGTCTTTAGTCTACTTAGAGAATGTTTTCCCCTTCTTAGATATGTGACACACTAAATAATAAGTATATTTTGGCTAAATTGTAATTTGTTTTTAGAAGTTTTATGTCTCTATTCTACTAAGGCTGAAAGCAAGTAAATGGAATGCTTTTTCAGATACCTTGTTTTCTGAACAAACTAGAAGGTCATCTACATATTATATCAGAATTGAATCACAAGCAAATTTAGTTGTTTTGGTTTTTGAGAAGAGATCCAGGTAAAATAAGAGGATATTTCAGTGAACCCCTTAGCCATGTCTGTCCATGTGTATTGCTGTCCTCCCCAAGTAGAGGCAAAAAGGTATTGATTATCTTTTTCTAGAGGCACACTGTAAAAGGCTGAGCAAAAATTCACTAGTGAAGCAAGTGGCTTCAGGAATGATTGTTGTCAGGATGGTATTTGGTTTAGGTATTGCAAGTGAGCAGGAGAGAATGAATCTGTTGATGGCCCTGAGGTCTTGAAAAAAAAAATAGTATCTTCCTCTATTGGTTTCTTTCCTGGCAAGATGGAAGTACAACCAGGGATAATGCAACATACGAAAAGATATTTGGATATAAGGCTCACAACTATGGGTCTGAGCCCTTCCTTTGCTTCTCTTTTCAAGGGAGATTAGGAAAGTTTTGGTAATGGTTTGGTAAGATGTATCTGACCTTTAATAGATCCTACTTAAATTATTGTTTCTATGTCATTAATGCCTAAGACAAATTTTTTTAAAAACAATTTTTAAAACACTTTTAGGTTTACAATAAAATTAAGAGGAAGGTACAGATTTCCCCATATACCCCTACATGTGCATAGTCTCCCCCATTATCAACATCACTCACCATTATCAGCATCATATATATATATATATATATATATATATATATATATATATACATATACACACATGTATATATATATATGTATATATGTATATATATATGTATATGTATATGTATATATATATATATATATACATGTGTGTATATGTATATATATATATATATATATATATATATATATAACCAAAAATGAACTTACATTGTCATATCATAAGTACCCCCAAGTCCATAGTTTATCTCAGAGTTTGCTCTTGGTGTTTTATATTCTGTGGGTTTGGACAAATATGTAATGATATATATCCATTATTATAATTCATACAGCATATTTTCAGTGTTCTAAACTCTTGTGTGCTCTGCCTATCCACCCCCCAAACCCAAACCCATGGGAACCACTGATCTTTTTATTGTTTCCATAGTTTTACCTTTTCCAGAATGTCATGTAGTTGGAATCATACAGTCCGTACCTTTTCAGATTATATTCTTTTACTTAGGCCTTTGCATTTTCTCCATGTCTTTTCATGGCTCCATAACTCATTTTCTTTTAGCACTGAATAATATCCCATTGTCTGAATGTACCACAGAATATTTACCATTCACCGCCGAGGGTGTCTTGGTTCTTTCCAAGTTTTGGCAATTATAAATAAAGCCGCTATAAATATCATTAAAGAGGTTTGTATGTGAACATAGGTCTCCCTCTCCTTTAGGTAAAAGGAGCACGATTGATGGATCATGTATATCATAAGAGTCTCGTGTTTCAGTTTCTGTTTTCCTGATGACATATGATATGCAACATGTTTTTATACCCCTATTTGCCATCTGTGTGTTTTCTTTTGTGAGGTGTCTGCTAAGGACTTTGGCCTGTTATTTAATCAGGTATTTTGTTTTATTATTGCTGAGTTTTAAGAGTTCTGTGAATATTTTTTGGGGCGCCTGGGTGGCGCAGTCGGTTAAGCGTCCGACTTCAGCCAGGTCACGATCTCGCGGTCCGGGAGTTCGAGCCCCGCGTCGGGCTCTGGGCTGATGGCTCGGAGCCTGGAGCCTGTTTCCGATTCTGTGTCTCCCTCTCTCTCTGCCCCTCCCCCGTTCATGCGCTGTCTCTCTCTGTCCCAAAAATAAATAAAAACGTTGAAAAAAAAAATTTAAAAAAGAGTTCTGTGAATATTTTGGATAATAGTCCTTTCTCAGCTGTGTCTTTTGCAAATATTTTCTCCACAACTGTGGCTTGTCTTCTAATTCTTTTGACATTGTTTTTTGCATAGTAGAAGTTTTTAATTTTAATGAGGTCCATATTAGCCAATTATTTTGTGCATGGATCAAGCTTTTGGTATTGTATCTAAAAAGGTGTCATCATATCCAAGATTGTCTAGATTTTCTCCAATGTTATCTTCTAAGAGTTTTATAGGTTTGGATTTTATTTTCTTTCTTTCTTTTCTTCCTTATGCCTTTTGAGGGAGAACAAGCAGGGAAAGGGCAGAGAGAGAGAGAGAGAGAGAGAGAGAGAGAGAGAGAGGATCCCAAGCAGGCTCTGCACTTATAGCATGGGGCTTAAACTCACGAGCCATGAGATCATGACCTGAGCTGAAATCAAGAGTTGGACACTTGACCGACTCAGCCACCCAGGCGCCCCTATAGGTTTGCATTTTATATTTAGGTCTGTGATCCATTTTGAGTTAATTTTTTGTGAAACGTGTCAGATTTGGGTCTGGTTTCATTTTTCTGAACATGGGTGTCCATCTGTCAAAGAGATTTCCTTTGAAATCAGAATAAAATATACACTTTTACCTTTGCCACCAAATTCCTGCATAATTTAGCCTTCTTACATTCCAAATTTCACATCTTACTTTTCCCTCCTTGATCACTATTACTCAATCACACTAATCTTATTTCTCTTTCTAGATCAAACCAAATTCATTCCTACTTTATGACCTTTGCACTGTCCCACGACTTTTCAGGAGCTTGCTGTTCCTCTAGTCAAGTCTTACCTCAAGTGCCACTGCCATAGAGAACGTACTTCTGACCCACCCAGCAATTATTTTCTCTCACATTAAACTGTTTATTTCATCCATGGCCTTTATCAAAATTTGAAATTATCTCTTTACTTTTGTATTTTCATTTTTACTGTCTGTGTTCCTCAAGAACACATTGATAAATTTATGAGGGTACTTGCATTATTTTTTATATCACTGTTCTCAGTATAACCATGCAGTAGAACCTCAATAAGTTTTTATTTAATAAAGGAATGATCATTGTTGTCAACAGTATGAAAAACAAATCTCACAACCTCCAAAATAACCAAGTTATATAATAATGACTTATGTTTAACAGAGAGTAAAAATTGCTATCTCTTGAATTTTCATTTTCAGTAGAAATTCCAGCAAGTCACGCTGTAATAAAGTTTTACTTGTGAGAAACAATTGAATAGATATTAGCGGAGACAAGTGAGATAAAAATTAGCACCCCTGAAATCTATACACAACATTGATTTTTAAATGGTGCCTAAACTACATGTAATTCTCCTTCACAGGATAATTATTCAGACTGAATGGTTGTTCACTGAATCAAAGTCTATTCATATGTTCCAAATGCATTGACTTTAGAAATGATTTTGAACATAGTTACTGAGAGTCAAAAAAAGGGAAAAAGAAGGCAAGATTTCAAAATGTTCAAAGCCTTTTTAGCTCTCCCCCTGCTTACCCTTCCCCACACTGCCCTCCCCACTCAGGCTGGATTGAAAAAGAAAAGAAAAAGGATTCACAGCGTTAGAAATACACATTTTCATCACTCCATGGCAACCAAGTGAAACATTTAAAAATCAATTGTGGTTGATTTTTTTCTGCACAGAAGTTGATAAATTTTATAGATTGCTTTTCGTATTGCCTTTGAATAATTCACAGTGGCAATATGTGGTAGAGCCCCCATATATTCAGGGTTCACTCTGGGCCACTAACTTTTCTCATTTAATCCTGACAATTATTTAATGACATTGATTAGAATAATCAGTCTTACAAATGAGACCTTGAAGTATAGGAAAGTTAGACAACTCATTCAAGGTTACACAAATCTGAGTAATGGTGATAGAACATATTCTCATCTGACTATGTAAAGCCTGTGTTTTACCCATAAACAATTATCTCATATTTTCTCACCTACAGACACATGGGTAGCAGATCTTTTAATACTTATTTATGAACTCTTTCTAATATTTAGCATCAGTATTATGTATTACTATTTTAAAAGATACTTTTATTGTTAAGTTTCATAAACACTTATTTTGGAATAAAAAAAATGTTAGAGTTGAAAATGGACCTTCACGATGTTCTCATTATAATCTGCTCTTGGAAGTATACACTGGTAAGATCTAAGTGGAAAATAATACATTTTAAAAGCTTTAACTGTCACAGTATATCTACCTCAAGAAATACAGTCTTAAAGAAAATCCTTAGGGGTAAATTGAATATAATTTTATTATATGACTATATGTAAAGGAGGAATCATGAAAACCTAAGAATAATTAACTAATTCATAGAGGATTGATTAAATAAATGATGGAATGTTATGCTCCCATGGAAATTGTGTTTTTGAAGAATATTTAGTACACAAAATATTTGATTACATAGGAATGCAAATTTGAATAAAGGATAAAATCCCAATTTCAGTACAATATGTGGAACTGTGTTTTAGAATGGAAGGAAATAGGGGCGCCTGGGTGGCGCAGTCGGTTAAGCGTCCGACTTCAGCCAGGTCACGATCTCACAGTCCGTGAGTTCGAGCCCCGCGTCAGGCTCTGGGCTGATGGCTCAGAGCCTGGAGCCTGTTTCCGATTCTGTGTCTCCCTCTCTCTCTGCCCCTCCCCCATTCATGCTCTGTCTCTCTCTGTCCCAAAAAATAAATAAACGTTGAAAAAAAAAATTTAAAAAAAAATAAAAATAAAAAATAAAAAAAAAAAAGAATGGAAGGAAATAAATACATATGTGTGTTAAAGATAAATTTTCTAGGGGCGCCTGGGTGGCGCAGTCGGTTGGGCGTCCGACTTCAGCCAGGTCACGATCTCGCGGTCCGTGAGTTCGAGCCCCGCGTCGGGCTCTGGGCTGATGGCTCAGAGCCTGGAGCCTGTTTCCGATTCTGTGTCTCCCTCTCTCTCTGCCCCTCCCCCGTTCATGCTCTGTCTCTCTCTGTCCCAAAAATAAATAAACGTTGAAAAAAAATTAAAAAAAAAAAAAAAAAAAAAGATAAATTTTCTAGTCCAAAAGAAGAGTTTTAAATCAGTGAGTATTTTTTGTGTTTCTTTTTTTTTCTTAGATGAATGAAACTACACAGAATCACAGAAGAACAGAGTTTTTAAAAAACATTAAGTAAGCACTAATGTTGCCTAAAGTATGCTGACACAAAGTGCGAAAGACCTAGGTGGATCCTTAGCCAAAGGGAAGAATTGAATTACTACTTCTGTACTAAGCAGATTCTAGTGCCTTCCTATAGCTGAGAAGAGGATTGAGAATTTGGTGTTATTTAAGTTATATGGGTATCTTTAAAATGATAAATTCTGTCTCTGGCTAAATCAAGGGCAGGCAACTCCATCAGGACATTTTAGCAGTCAGAACAGCAAAGATAAAAGAGAAAGGCACTGTGTTCTCGACCTATTCTCTTACCTCCCACCCAAACACAAAGTGACCTAAATGGACGCGCTGGGTATCTTTGACCCTTTTCATAACACCAAAGCATTTAGGGACAAACACCTTTATCTTTCAAAACAATGAGCATTTTTAAAGAAGATACATATATCTATATAAACACTTTGGGGATATATCTATATATCTATATCTATATATCTATATATCTATCTATATCTATATATATCTATATCTATATTATATATATAGTAGATACAGTAGGCTGGAATTATAGGAGGTGGCTTATGTGTGACAAGCTGGCTTCCTCTGAATTGGGTGTCTTGAGTATTTGCACAGGCATAAGAAAGAAATGCCTGTCCCTTGATGTTTGACATCTGAGATTTATGACAGTTGGGTGTGTGTGTTGTAACCAAGGAGTGAGAGTCTAACTCAAAACTGGGTCAAGACAGCACTTGTGATATATGATAGTACAGTCTCTCCAGGAAAGTACATTTTCTAAAACACAGTCAATAATGTACCAAACATAGCTTTGATTCCTAAATTGAAACTGTTTTACTGTAAGTTGAATCTGTAGGTCTGTATATGCATGTGAGCGTGTGTAAGTATAATCCTTCAACCTTTAGCTGCTTTAGAGGCAATTATCAAAAGGAAGCAAGTTATTTTTCAAAGAAGTTATTGGGAAGAAGTAGACTAGGCCCCAGAAATTGATTTTTTTCAAAGTCCTTTTATAATGACATTCACTGATATTGTAATGTCAAACTTAAAAATCTAATGGCCGGTTATTTTAGTAGCAAAATGAATTGGTTCCTGAATAGCAGAGGAACTGCAGTTTGGAACAAGCAAACTATGGTGAACCATAACAAAGTCCTAAAAGACCAAGGGAAGGTCAATTTTGATTAGGTTTTAGGTAGAAATTGGAGAGGGTTGGTTTGAACAACAGTTCATTGGAAAAGACCAAGAATTCGAGATTATGATGGTTTCTCATTTGCTACAATGAGTGGTTAGTGCTGTGCTGCTTGGGCAAGGAGAGATCTTCCTTCTCTCGCTAAAAAGCAGGAGATAATATTTCTATGTGAAGAATGTCCTCCCTTGTCAAATAATTCTAATATTTTCCTGCTGGTTAGGTAGGCTGCAACACTTGGTATGTGTGGGAGAGCACCCCCTTCAGGGTTTTCTGATTCTGTTTTTAATGAGGCTTCTTTTACTCATTTCACAGTAAAAAATATTACCATTGACTATCTTACATACTTTTTATTTTATTATTTTATTTTATGTTTATTTTATTTTTGAGAGAGACAGACACACACACACACACACACACACAGAGAGAGAGAGAGAGAGAGAGAGAGAGAGGCAGAAAGACTCATAGAATCCAAAGCAGGCTCCAGGCTCCGAGCTGTCAGCACAGAGCCCAACATGGGGCTCAAACTCACAAGCCTTAGATCCATGAGATCATGACCTGAGCTGAAGCAGGACACTCAACCAACTAAGCCACCCAAGTGCCCTTTATTTTATTTTTATACATACTCATTTTTATGACGTTTTCTGCAATGTACATGTTGATCTTTTATAAATGCCGAAATAATCATTATAGAAAATATCAGCCACTTTAAAAGATTATTATATTCAGATGTACTCTGGATAAAGAATCTACTAAATATTAGCTTTCTGATATCACATTAAAAAGTTAACGTTTTGGGGATGCCTGGGTGGCTCAGTCAGTTGAGCATTTAACTCTTGATTTTGGCTCAGGTCATGATCCCAGGGTTCATAAGATTGAGCCTTGTGTCGGCTCTGCACTGAGTGTGGAGCCTGCTTGGCATTCTTTCTCTCTCTCCTTCTGCCCCTCTCCCACCACACACAATCTCTCTCTCTCTCTAAAAAAAAAATATATATATATATATATGTACAATATATATTTTATATATACATTTTTTTAAATGTTAACGTTTTCTAAAGGACTATGCTTATTTTAAAATGAGATTCTTTGACATTTCCATCATCTTTATTATTGTACTGTTTATTAAACATTTCCCATTGGCATACACCCTGTTCATATGGACATAAAATAAAAATACTTCTTGGGGAGCTTACTTTCCAAGAGGTTTGGCTTTTTTTTTTAATGAAAGTTTTATTATTTGGACTTCTCGTGTTATTTCTCAGTTGATCTGATTGTGTGATGACCTTTACAATTTTCTTGCTTACATATCCTACTCATCACCATCTCATAAGTTGTTTCTCACAGGAGAAGCACAAATATAAGTAAGGCAATAAGATATAGGGAGAGTAGTGAGTTTTTGTTGTTCCTTCATGAAATAAGGAAAAAGATCTAATATATGTAGGTGATTGTCAAAATGAGGCAAATTTAGTTGTAGCATTAAAAAGATTGAGGTCACTGGATAATTTGAAACAGAGTGGATTGATTGACTTGCAACTTTTAAGTTCTTCCACATACAAAATGGAGTGGATATTGGATGATTATCCTTGGGTATATTTCATAAGGAATTCTTATATTGAGAGAGAATAATTACGACTTTTAAGATCAATTCCAATTGTGCTATTTTGCATTTTTTAAAGTTTAGATACTCTAGAACCAAAGTAAAATAAAATCACTTAAAACGGGGACAAAATGGAGATAGTCAATGCCATGCATAAAGAAGAATGAAACTTAGCCTCAGCTAACAGGAATATGCAGTGGTTGTCAGAGATTGCAGAGAACCATCAGCCCATTTTCAAATGCCAAGTCTATTCACGCCATCTCTGGGCTTTGTTATTCACCTAATTCAGCTACCCTAGTGGAAGACCACTAGGTAGCCAATCAACTGAAAAAGCCAAATAACTTCCATATTTATTCCATAAAAATCTATTGGTCTATGAGCAGCTTGCTCACAACTCTTTGATCCCATAGTCTTGTGTTTCCCAGCTTGCAGGTTGAAACTTTTGTGATAAACTCATCTTTCTGCTTTGTTTTATTCAAGTATGCAGTTTGGTTTTTGATAAGAGGCAAAAATGCTTATCCTTTGAAAACAGTGACTCTTTCATTAAGACATAAGCAATGATTGGGGCTCCTGGGTGGCTCAGTCGGTTAGGTGTCCTACTTCAGCTGAAGTCATGATCTCACAGTCCATGAGTTCGAGCCCCGCGTCAGGCTCTGTGCTGACAGCTCAGAGCCTAGAGTCTGCTTCAGATTCTGTGTCTCCCTCTCTCTCTGCCCCTCCCCTGCCCATGTTCTGTCTCTGTCTGTGTCAAAAATAAATAATAATTTAAAAAATCATTTAAAAATATATATTAAAAAAAAGACATAAACAATGATTTAGCTAATTGGGTTGTTTGTTTTTAAATGTTTCTACCCTAATTATAATGGCAATGATTAGATCTGCATAGAGATCCAGAGCAGTAATAATAACACATCAAGTGCACTGATATAAGCTCATATTTATATCATCTAAGATAGCCCTCAGGAAACCAAAGGTGAATTCTGCATTGATCCTGCAACCAGGTTTATTTTTAGTTTTGTGTTTTTTTTTTTTTTTTTTTTTTTGCTTTTGCTGTTGTTAATTTGATAGTTTTCTTATATATTCACATGACATATTCATATACTAATGTTAAACACAGTGGTCTTACAATATAATCTAAATATTGTATAAACCACTGATTTGCAGACCTGTGTACAACATTCATTATGATTTCACTGATATTGAATTACTGTCCACTTACCATGTATTTTCAATGGAGAAATCATGTTGTACAATTATATCTTCAAGTATCCATCTCATTGACTTCTAACTTTTTCTTATCTGATTGGAGTTGGAACAAAAACCAAACAAGATTCAAAATATATCATATCTAACTGCCAGATGAAGATTTTGCAGGTATGTGTGCTGGGTTGGTTTTTCTCTCTAAAAGAAAATCTGATTCAATGGCAACTTAAACTGTGTGAACTATCCTTTGCATTTCTTCATGATAGTAGTATAAGTTTCCACATCATGACAGTTCCATGGCAGATATTAAGATTTTTCATGAGGAATCCCAGATACACTGAAGAAGCACTTACCAATTTCTATTCTCCCACCATGGCCAGTGTCAATCTGCCATGGTGATGTCATTGATCATGGAGTTGGCAGGAAACACAGCTCAAGACAGCTAAGACATCTCCAGCACACATACAGCAGGATTTGAATTACCTTCTATATTAATCTTCTATATTAATTCTTGCTTATATGTTTTTACTGTTCTGTTGTGTGGGGAATGAAGAGGTATATATTTGTCTTCTTCTTCTTGCTCTATTCTGGTTATTACTCACCAGTAATAGTAATTTGTAAATTACATGTGTGTGTGTGTGTGTGTGTGTGTGTGTGTGTGTGTGTGTGTTTTTAATCTCAGTCTGAGTTTTATGGTATTGTGACTCACTGCTGTTTTTTTAAATTAATTTTTATTAATATGTTTTTGCCATGTTTAAGAAAGGGCTTTCCTCCCCCAAATCATAAAGATATCCTCCTATATATTCTAAAAAAAATTAAAGGAACTTTTTTTTTTTGCATTTAGGTTTTTAATCCAAAGAGAATTGATTTCTGTGTTTGAAGAAAAGGAAATTTATTTTGCTTTACTTTCCATGTGGATAGCCAGTTGTCTCATTTATTGTATTGTTTATCCATATCTACTTATCTACAATGACATATCTGTAATATATCAAGTTTCCATAAAAGCATGTGTTAGTTTCTGGGTTCCTCATTTTGTTCTTTTAGGTCATTTATTACATCTTTTTCAATACTAGACTGTCTTATTATTCATAATGTTTATAATAAGTGTTGAAATCTGATAGGACAGTCAGCTCACTTTTTCTTTTTCAAAATTTTCTTGTATATATATTTTTCTAAGGAAAAAAGAGTAAGTTCTTTTCCACATGAAGTTTAGACTCATTTTGTCAAGTTCTACAAAAAAGCCTATTAAGAATCTTTCCAGAATTATAATGAAGTTCCCTATTGATTTAGAAAGAGTGAACATTTTTATGTGCCATATCTATAGACATTATGAAGTTCTCATTTCGAGGAGTCTTCTTTAATGTCTTTTAATAAAATACTATATTTTTCTCCATAAAGATAATATAGATACATTTCTCAGCAAATTATAGGTTTGCTATTATTTCAAACAATATGTTTTAACATATTCCATTTTTACAACTGTCTTGTGCTTGTATAAATCAAGCAACTCTGCTGAACTTACTACTACTATTATATATTTACAGAGTTTCTTGGGGCTTGAGGAAAAAAAATCCTATTGCAAATAATGACAAAATGGTCCCATTTAAGTCTTAATTAGGTCTAATGATTTTTCTTGACCCACTGCATTATATAGGAACTCAAGTAAAGTTTTGGGAAAAAGCAGTAATTCCTTTCCTTGCTCCTGGCTTTAAAAGAACTGTTCCTTGGGGCGCCTGGGTGGCGCAGTCGGTTAAGCGTCCGACTTCAGCCAGGTCACGATCTCGCGGTCCGTGAGTTCGAGCCCCGCGTCAGGCTCTGGGCTGATGGCTCAGAGCCTGGAGCCTGTTTCCGATTCTGTGTCTCCCTCTCTCTCTGCCCCTCCCCCGTTCATGCGCTGTCTCTCTCTGTCCCAAAAATAAATAAAAACGTTGAAAAAAAAATTAAAAAAAAATAAAATAAAATAAAATAAAAAAAGAACTGTTCCTTAAGTTTACTATGAATGATGTCTACTGTAGTATTGCCTATTTATTTTGTTACAATTTGCATTACTTTTTAATTGCCGTATAACAAATTTCAACACATATTCATCATCTTACAGTTTCTGTGGCTGAGATGTGTAGCATATATTAATTGGGTCCTCTGCTGAGGGTCTCACAAGGCTAAGATCAAAGTATGACTGGTCACATCCTCACCTGTAGACTCTGCTGGAGAAAGGTCTTCCATGGTCATTCAGGTCATCAGAATTCAGCTCTTAATAGTTGTAGACCTGACGACCCCATTTTCTTGCTGGTTTTCTGCTGAGCAGGCCTCCTGGGGTGGGTCTCAGTTCCTTGCTACACACTCTGCTAATTTTAATCTCTTCCTATAGGAAAGGCAAAGTCTCCTTTTTGAAAGCTCACCTGAAACCTTCAGGCTCCCTAGGATAATATCTTTTTCTCTTACTTTGACTCAAAGTAATGGATTTGGAACCTGAATTAAATCTACCTTCTTTGTCATACTAGTGAACTAATCCCAGGAGTAGACTTTTTTCTATCCACATTCAAGAAGAGGGGATTATACAGGGTGTGTGTACAAGGGGGCAGGATTCTTGAAGGCCAACTTAGATTTCTGTTACCACATTATTCCTTACCAATTAATATCATCCTTTTCAATTCTTGGTTTACTGTGATATTGCATTTTTAAATGTAATTATCCTTATACCTATTCCAGAAGAATCAAACCTAGCCTTAAAGTAAATCTTTAAATCAGGTAGTATATACTTCAATTTTTTTTGTCAAATTTATTTTGAATATGCTAAATCCAATGTATGTTAATATAGATACAATTGACTTTTTTTTTTTTTTTTACATAGAGACCTGATATACTCTGACCTTATGTATAATTTCTACCACCTTTATAGTGGAATTATTAGAATTTTCTATACACACAATCAAATGGAAATAAAGATGGGTTTTGTTCTTTCTTTCCAATTTGTATACCTTTTATTCATTTTCACACCTAATACATTGTTTATATTTTCCAATGTTTACTAGAAAAGGTGAAAACAGAAAACTGTGTCTTGGTCACAATCTTAGAGAAAAAAAAATCTGTCTTTTACCATTGAAGAAGTTACCTGTAGGTTTTTCATAGATTGTCTTGATCAGATTGAGGAATTTCCCTTCTATTTCTAGTTTCTGAAAATTTTTAACATGAGTGGTGTTGAATTTTATCATATATGCATTCTGTATCTATTGAGATGATTATATGTTTTTTTTTTCTTATTTTCTTATTTCTTCTGGAGATATGGTAAATTACATTGTTTTATTTCTCAGTGTTAAACCAATCCTCAATTCTGTTATAAACTTCATTTTTTCCATGGTGTTATTTGTTTGTTTGTTTTTTTTTAGTTTGTTTATTTAGAGTACCCAAGCAGGGGACTTGGGCAGAGGTAGATAGAGAATCTTAAGCACAAAGCCCCACATGAGGCTCAATCCCATGACCTGATGTGGAAATGCGGACCATGATCATGACCTGAGCAGAAATCAGGAGTAAGACACTCAACCAACTGAGCCACCCAGGCACCCCCAAGGTGTTAATTTAAAAAAAAAAAAAAAATTTAACGTTTATTTATTTTTGAGACAGAGAGAGACAGAGCATGAACGGGGGAGGGTCAGAGAAAGAGGGAGACACAGAATCCGAAACAGGCTCCAGGCTCTGAGCGGTCAGCACAGAGCCCTATGCGGGGCTCGAACTCACGGACCGCGAGATCGTGACCTGAGCTGAAGTTGGACGCTTAGCGAGACTGAGCCACCCAGGCGCCCCCTTAAGGTGTTAATTTTTTTTAATATACTGCTGAATTTGATTTGCCACATTTGTTAGGAATTATTGCATTAATGCATTTGTGTTTGGGAGGAACATTTGGCTGTATTGTTCTTTATAATTTCTTGTCTGGTCAAGTTACAGAATGTTACTAAATGACTAAATAACAAATGTTACTAAATGACTGGGGGTGGGGAGTGGTTATTCATTCCCCTTGTATTTTCTGAAAAAGTTTGCACTGAAGTAAAGTTTGCATTGGGTATTATTTATTTTGTAAATCTTTGATAAAATTTACCAGTGAAATCATCTAGGATCAGTGGTTTGTTTAAAGGAAGTTGACACTAAACCTGGAAATTGGAGAAGAATTTGGTTCAATTTTGCTGTGGATGTTGATATGTTTGATGCAAGTCAGTAATTATTTACTGAGGAGTCTAATATAGCTGAAGTATTTGGCAGAGTGCCAGGCAAATAAAAGAGGCGGTCCTTGTTCTTTAGGTTTGCTAGAGGCATAAGAAAGATAACATTTAGAAGAATAGTGATAATAAGGGTGATTTGTACAGGTAAAGGAATAACTAAAGTATTAGAAGTAAGAAATTTGGAGAGGGGCACCTGGGTGGCGCAGTTACTTAAGTGTCCACGTCTTGATTTCCGCTCAGGTTATGATCTCACGGTTTGTGAGTTAGAGCCCGGTGCTGGGCTCTGTGCCTACAGTGTGGAGACTACTTAAGATTCTATTTCTCTTCCTCTCTCTCTCTGCCCCTCCCTGCTCTCACACACACACTATCTCTCTCAAAATGAATAAAAAACTTAAAAAAGAGAAAGCATGGAGAATATATAGAGGAAAGAAAGTAAGTTTTTAGGATACGTAGTTCTTAAAAGACAGTAGTTACCACATATAGTCGAATATTTCAGTATCATGTTAGGTGGCCATATATTTTTTTCTTTAATGTTTATTTATTTCTGAGACAGAGAGAGACAGAGCATGAGTGGGGGAGGGGCAGGTAGAGAGGGAGACACAGAATCGGAAGCAGGCTCCAGGCTCTGAGCCGTCAGCCCAGAGCCCGCTGCGGGGCTTGAACTCATGAACCCTGAGATCATTACCTGAGCTGAAGTCAGTAGCTCAAACGACCGAGCCACCCAGGCACCCCTTAGGTGGCCATATTTTTATACCACCTGTATCGGAATCTACTTCAGAGTTTTCCTTAATTCATCAATTTTTACTTATTGACTTACATATATATGAAATTTCTTTATATATGTACACACACATATATCTATATGTATATATGTGTGTATGAAAATGTTTATCTGAACATCACCTACAAATAATGTATGCACCATCAGTGACACAGCCAATAGCATCTTTATGACACACTGTGAAATGCTGAGGATAATTATTCATGAGAAGCAAATATGAAGTACATCGTAATTATAACGCAGGCAACCTTCAGTCCCATACTAAAGAACTTGTTATTGTTTCAGCCATCTGTGTAGACCCAAGAGCCTTTCTCAACTGGAGATTGCCATGATCAGAAGTTTGCTTTAGAATGATTTTGAAAGGATCTATAGAAGAATAACTGGATAATGAGGATACTAACAGGCATGTAGCTTTGCTGTTATAATGGACCATCTGATTTTAAATCTCCATTAACCTCTGTCCCTTTATGATACAGATTTAAGTAAATTTGTTGATTATATGCTCAGAAAAAACTGTTGGTTTGGATTTGGTTTTATTTACTTCAGGGCAGAAAGTTTAATAGTGGATTATTATATTGTTTGTACAACACTCATTGTAGACTTAACATGACTTAAGGAAGGAAATAAATAGCTAAAGTAGGTATTGCAAACCCTCATTTTAGGAAGACAATTTTCCTGAGAATTTTCTTTAAGGGAAGGGTAAGTGTGCCTATCCTTTTAGTCAAAGAATCATTTCCCAAAGCATAGTTAAATGTCATTTCTAAATTTTTGAAGTTATATAATGAAAAATTTTTTGATTGGAATGACATGTCCTTAAACTAAAAGAGTAGCAATGTAGGGGCGCCTGGGTGGCTCAGTCAGTTAGGCGTCCGACTTTGGCTCAGGTCGTGATCTCGTGGTGTGTGATTTCAAGCCTGTGTTGGGCTCTGTGCTGACAGCTCAGAGCCTGGAGCCTACTTCAGATTCTGTGTCTCCCTCTCCCTCTGCCCCTCCCCTGCTCACACTCTGACTCTCTCTGTCTTTCAATAATAAATAAACGTTAAAAGAAAAATTTTTTAATAAAAAAAGAGTAAGCAATGTATAGTAAAATGTGCTTTTGGGGGCACCTGGGTGGCTCAGTCAGTTAAGCGTCTGACTTTGGCTCAGATCATGATCTCATTGTTCATGAGTTTGAGCCTTGCATCAGGCTCTGCTGACAGTGCAGACCCTGCCTGGGATTCTCTCTTTGCAGCTCTCTCTGTCTCTTCTCCTCTTGTGCTCTCTCTCTCTCAAAATAAATAAATTTTTTAAAAACTAATTTACAAAATAGTTAGGAATGATTTTTAAGATGTGTGCAATATCTATATAGAACAAGTAGGCAAGTTTGCAGAAGATCTTAAAGAGACTTGAATAACCATATTTCTCACTTAAAAGTGCACCTATGCTAAAGATATCACTTACCTTAATTAAGATATAATTTTATGAAATTTCAATAACAATGCTAAATTGAAACTTCTTAACAAGCATAATAATTCATGGGAATATTTTATATGAATACTTTAAATCATTTTAAATCTGACATAATTAAATGCATGTGTTACTGGCAATATGACAAAAATATAAGTTTCAGTAATGAAACAAAAAATTACATATAATAACTTATGTGATCATAAATTGACATGCAAAACTAGTAAAACTAAATAGAATTTTAAGTACACAGTATTGATATAAGAGGCTAAGCTTTGGGTAAAATATTATATTCATATTATCAATCAACAAATCAAAATAAGTCTCAGTACATGACATATTATATGGAAAAAAAGAGACCATAAGAACATTAGAATTCTCTTGTAATGAAAGGTGAATTCTCTTGTAATATAAAAGTACAGGGCTTTATAAAGACAAAAATCATATAAAAAAATAATGATGTAGGTGGATCTGACCAACATAAAACTTCCAACATAAATAAATGAACAACAGACAAAAACCCAAGAAAAATATATGTGGCATATATGGTAGGTTAATCAGGAAGAAGATTGCTGTATTTAGAGGCCAATGTATACAAATGGAGTGATTAAGAAGATACAGTCTTCTGTCACACAGCACTAGGTCATATCCCAACAACAAAGCTTAGATTTCAGGTAATTTACTTAATTTCTCTTTGATTCATTTTACTTATCTAAAAATTAGGGATTATAATATTTACTTTACAATGTATTTTTAAACATTAGATGCATTTAAAGATAACATCACCAAGTCCGGCATATAATAAGCCCTCAAAATTGAACATTGCTAA
This sequence comes from Puma concolor, assembly GCF_028749965.1. Taxonomy (NCBI): domain Eukaryota; kingdom Metazoa; phylum Chordata; class Mammalia; order Carnivora; family Felidae; genus Puma; species Puma concolor. The sequence goes on from NC_141683.1 coordinate 23,495,671, forward strand.
TACTGACTATCCTTTAAATCAGCTTGTTTGGATTTTTTGTCACTTATTTTTAAAAGAATTATAAAATATTTAGAACGTAATACTTGAAGTTTGGGTGGAATAATTACAGACTAAAAGATAGAAACAATGGAGGGAGAGAAGGAAGACCACTCTATGTTGGGGTGAGAAGTTAGTGAGCCTTGTAATGCAGGCCTACAAAGTCTAAACCATAACCTATTTTAATTTGTGACCTAGGTGATGTTTTACTTGGTTTGTATCAAAGGTAAACATGGTAGCACAAACACGTTTTATCACTGTCAAAGACAGCGCGAAATTGAGACATGTGCCCAGGTTGAAACTGGTTCCCTGGAAGCAGAGAATAAGGAAGATTTAGCAGATACAAACTTTGTTGTCTTTTTGCTTTCAATCCATAAACTGAAGCCTTGTGGAGATTGAAAGAACTGGATTATCACTGTATCACAATTGAAAATGATCTGAACCAAAGCAAAATACAAGGAAAGCGTAAGTGGTAAAGTGGGGATCTGGGGAAACCCTGATCTCCCAGGCCTGTCCTAAATGCTCATTATCATCCACTTCAGGATGAGAAATGTGACAAAACTCTACATCACAAAGCTGCTGCTGATTCTTTATCGCAAAGCCTATTACAGGGGGTCTGCCCATCTGGATAGTGTTTCAATTGTGCTGAGGCAGAGGACAATTTGGGGGCCATGAAGATGAAATTTAGAGAGTAGACAGAACATAAAGGCTTATTTCTAAGACAGAAATTCCCAAGCCAGATTCCCAACAAAAGGGGAAAAAAAAACCTGTGAATCAATACGCTCTCTTGTTTTAGCCATTAGACATGGAAGTAGCCTGAAGTAAATTTTTTAAAAAGCCAGTCACATATTTGGGGAATTGTTTCCAAAGTAATGTGAGCTCTGGAGTAGAGTTTCTTCAAAGCCCGTCTCATAAATAGCCTTAAGCCTGCACAGGAAATGTGATGTGCAGGATCTGGTGTTTTGACTTCTCACAAACACCGTACCACAGAGTGTTTGTCACTGTTTCTTGAAAGTTTCCTTCCTGACCCCAAAGTTTTAACCTGGCTGGCCATGCAGGAATAATGGGAAAGGGACATGATCAGGTAAGGGATGAACAGGAGCAGGATAAGAGAGGACTCGTGAGCCCATCGTGTGCCTGGAAGAAACATCCTACTTTCTGCTCAGGTAAGTAAAGCAAGAATTGCTTTTGTGTCAAGTTAGCAACCCTAACGCATCCCCCCATATGTGTTCAGGCAGATTCTGTTTCCAAGCTAACTGTATCCTCTTCCCCACCACTTTTTGGGTTGTATACTCATGCTGAGAATTGCCTGGCATTCCTGCATAGAAGATTGGAGGCTTTCAGACCCCCTCCTTGGGCTGAGGAGTGGAAAGTGGGGGGAGGGACGGTATTTAAATTGATCTTTTTTATCAAATCAGCTTTTATAGTTAACTACGTAATTTATTTGTATGGCCAGCCTAGAATACACTTAAATGATGTAAAACCAGAAAAAAATACAAAATGAAATATTCTTAAATCCTTCAGTTTTAATTATTATCCATCTCTTTTTTTTTTTTTAATGAATCTCATTTGTTTGTTTTGTTATAACATTTTTATTTTTCCATTCCTAAAATGGTTTACTTGGAATTGTAATGTGTCAAATCTGAGCATACATTAGATTTTGGAAATTGTCCCAGTTCTGCCACTGAATGGCTTGGTGATCTAGATTTCGACTAATATCGCCCAGGCTCTTAGACATCAGTTACATCATCGGTAGAGTAAAGGAATTGTACCAGGATATATATTAAGGTAAAACGGACCCTCATAATCAGAGGCTAAGGAGAAGATGCTACTAAATGGGACAGAAAAGAAAGGTTATGTATCTCACTCTTCTAAACATTTGCAAACCAATCAGTAAAACAAAAAAGAACAAAACTGATTATACAAACAACTGAGCATAATACTCATTCTGCTAGTGTATTATTTTATACTAAATTATCACAAGTGATCATGAAAACATTATGTGGCATATTTCACTTGGGTTTTTATGGACTAATTTCTATAAAAAATCACAATTTGATAATTCATAAGTAAAAGAATTCAACTGTTTATTCAAAATGTAAAACTGAAATTGTAAATGATGTCCCAAGATGTACCTTATTTTCATCAAGATACTTTCTTCTTATCACCATCATATAGCAAGAACCCTTAAATTGAGCTCTGTTGACACAAAATATTTCATTAAAATGGGAGTTATGAAGATAAAAGAAAATGTCTGTAATATGTTTAACTTATAATATTAACTTATACAGTAAAATATATTTGTGAGATGCATTTGAACTATTTATTATATGTATACTTTACTATATCTTTCAGGATTATTTACTGAAGGATCCTAAAACAGAATTGGAGCACTTATGACTCTATTATTTAGATAATATTTCAAAGTCTCATTATGTATTTTCAATAGCCATTAAATTTTAATAGAAAGCAGATTGCCTGGGTGGCTCAGTCGGTTAAGTGTCTGACTTTGGCTTAGGTCATGATCTTGTTGTTTGTGAGTTCAAGCCCCACGAAGGTGTTTGTGCTGACAGCACAGAGCCTGGAGCCTGCTTTGGATTCTGTGTTTCTCTTTCTCTAGCCCTCCCCACTCAACAGTCTGTTTTTCTGTCTCTCTCTCTCTCAAAAATAAACATTAAAAAAAAAACATTAATAGAATGGTAGTTTTTCAAATGTGATATGTTTTAATTAGATATTCAAAATTATATGTAGCTCAACAGTTGATATTTCCTTTCACTGGATATTTTGCTTATGTATATTGCAACATCAGTGAGAATGTTATAAGAGCAACCAAAATGCAATTCACTACTGAAAACATCTGACTTTAAAGAATCAAACACAAATGAACTGTTAAATGGTGCATCCTATAATTGACCTTGCCTTTTAAAAATGTATATAGTAGCAATATAAATAATAGAGGTATGGAAAACATGGATATCAGTCGAAGTGGATTTAGATGTAATTTTAGGTTTTCCTTCTATATCAGGACTTAATATGAATATTCCTTTTCAAATGGAAAGTTTTCTTTTTTTTTTTTATTAAATTGTTTTTTCAACGTTTATTTATTTTTGGGACAGAGAGAGACAGAGCATGACCGGGGGAGGGGCAGAGAGAGAGGGAGACACAGAATCGGAAACAGGCTCCAGGCTCTGAGCCATCAGCCCAGAGCCTGACGCGGGGCTCGAACTCACGGACCGCAAGATCGTGACCTGGCTGAAGTCGGACGCTTAACCGACTGCGCCACCCAGGCGCCCCAAAATGGAAAGTTTTCTATTGTGGAGTATATTACTATTTAATCACTTGTCGTCCTGAGGGTCGAATAGAGGCTTATTGAAATATACTGAAAATCAAACTTAAAATAATGATTTTTCATTTTTTTCTTTTTCTTGAAAGACATTTTCTAACCACATGAGCCTTCCTCGCAATGTATTCAGAACTTTGAACATAAACAAAGAAAGCTATTGTCTGGCTATCATTTAGAAAGGGCTTAAAAAGTGTGTTCACAGTCTCAAACACATTAATCAGAAATATCCTGCTGTATTCTAGAAATGAAGTAGAAGGAAACTGGGTAAAATACTTTGTTTCTCTAAATGATTATCATAGAGCAATCCATTTAACAATGTCACTTTCAAAATGTGTAATTTTGAATTTTTACATGATTAGTGTACACAATTTTGAAGTAGAAAATTGGATGCCTATTGATAATTTGCTTAGTAACAGAATGAAACCCTGAAACCAAGGTATACCTTCAAAGAGCTTCTAAAAAATATAGAAAATATGTTCGTTTTCATTTGGGAAGTGAAGAGTGATCTTAAATTTTCAAATTAATGCTAGCAAAGTGAAGCACAAAAATTTAAACAGAAACTCAAAGAAATGACATAGAGAATATCATATGTACTAAAGAGAGGGAAGTTTAGATATTTTCATTTAGCATAAAAAATAAGGGGGGTTTATTTTAAAGACATTGCTTCCTTTCCTCATAAGCATCATTCCTTCTAAATTTGAAATTTAGAAGAGGGAAACATACAGCTTTTAAATAATTCTCACATCATTAATTTTAAGTGCTTAGAAGTACATTTAAATACTGCATAAAACTGATTAAAATAATAAATTCTATACTACTAATGCAGTATTTTAAACTTCCTTCTTGATAATTGATATTTAAAATCACCTCAATTCATCTGAGCTAACTCATTGTATAACAATTTAAACAATATTTAATGTAGCATTGTAATATCTATGGGGAAAGAAAAGAAAATTCATCATGATATTTATTCAACTGCTGCTCTATTGGAGGAGAAATGTATAGACAAATAGTTCTAAAAGCCTACCTATCAGTTGCAGGTGCATCATCTGTCTCAAACAATATCTTCTGGAAGAAGAGCTTCTTGAGAAAGTCTTCTAGTCATGCATTTAAATTGCTTTTTAAATTCCATAAGACACCTTTTTAGTAGAGTAAGTTTATCCATATTTTAAGTGTTAGATAGTACTATGTGGATTTCTATTTTTTGTTCCATACGCCACACTATGTGAGGAAAAAAAAGATGTTAAGGTGGACAGTGTATTGATCTGTTTCAACTCTTGTGGATTTGCACTCTTTAAAGCATTTGCATTGTATAGATGTTTTTCAGGGTCCCTTGGTAGAACCCTTGTGAAGACCATGATTAGCTAAAACAATGAAACATTTTTTGTATCTATTTTTATTTCATAGGGGCAGATTAAAAATCTAGTAAGTTTAATTCATAATTCGATCAAATTTAAGAAAATTTATTTTTCAGGCAAAACTAGCAGGGTAAATATTCTAGTTTTCATATGCTTTATTTTGCAATTGACCTACGTGGGTCTATTATAGTTCGGGTTGATAGTTTTAGTCACTTAATTTTTAGATATGTCCATAGCTGGGTAATAGATTAGCAGTCCCAAATCAGTGTTAATAAACAAACACCTTTGGTTTGTTTACTCTGACACTGATTTGTTATTTATTATTTCCTCCAGAGTGACTTAGTTCTCATTCTTGCCAACCAGTGTGAATAGTAAATTTGAGAGAAAATGTGTGCAACTGTTAAGTTTTCTTAATGAGCTTGTCATTAATCAGTCCTGTGGAGAAATAATCTGCTCTGAAAGAGATCTGGCATAGCCAAAGCAGAATCATTTCAATCACTTTACTTTGTGTCATTAATAGAGACACATTTTCCTGATTTCTATAATGGGAGTTGGGGAGAAATATGAAAATTAAAAAAAAATAAATGCCAATATTCTTTTTTTCTCTTTATGATCAACTTTGGGATACAGTAAAAATCCTATTTCATTCACGTTTCAACCACGACCAAATATATGAAGTCCCACTATATTCATTCAATGTTGATGGATATGTCAAGAGTAGATTATGAGAGATTGTATAGTCTTGTCTTCTTTGCCACCTAAATGACTGGGGAGATCCAAATAAATTATATTTAGGCTTGCATGGAAAATTTAGATTTGTGTTAGGATGGACTTCTAAAATGAAGAATAACTTGAATATCATAAGTGCACTTAAAATTATTTTCTTTGATTACCTTCATTTGCTTGGGCTCCATTGCTGTGCAAGTGTATCCCATGTTGAAATCTTCAAGTCACATTTGACCTTCTCCTTTCCTTCAAGCTATCTAATTGATCATGAGTCCTGTTGAGTTTAGCTGTGAACTATACTTTGAATCTCTTTCTTTCAACCTACCATCATTAAAATAGCTAAATTTTGGTTTTATCCATCTTAAGATAGTTTTTGTAATTGCTAACCCATCCATGTTCTGTTTTTGTATTCCCTCAGTGTATATTCCACACATTAAAAAAAATGTTTGCTATGTAGCAAATCACTTCTAAAACTTAGTACCTGACAACAAGCATTTATTAAGTTGTGATTCTGTAGATCAGTGGAGTAGTTTTTCCTGGTCTGGATCCATTTGACTGAGAAACTTTGGATTCTTTCCTTCATCTGTTGTCAGGTCAGTTGGGTAGCCATAAGATTTAGGATGGCCTGACTCACGTATCTGGCATTGAGCAGATCATCCTGGGTTTTATCTCATGGCATCAGTCACAAGATTCCAAAAGCAACAGTGAAAGCTATCCTTAATGGTGCAAGCAGTTTTCACGTCTCTGCTTTGGCCAAATTAAGTCACATGGCCAACCTAGATACAAAGGATGGGGAACGAAAAAAAAATGATGAAAGAGAAGGAATTTGAGATGGTTGTTACAGTCCACCACTACTTCCCTTTTTAATAGCACTCAGTGACTCCTCATTGCAGAAAGCTCTAAAATCTTTAGCATGGTGTATGAGGACCTTGTGTCTCCAGGCCCTACACTCATCCACGTCAATCTGTTCATCAGCATTATTACACCCCTCTCCATGTGCTTTATCTATCAAAGAGGATTTAAATTTTCATGCAGTCGTGACTCTGCCATGAACACCCTACCCCTACCTACTTGATTTTCTAAATAACCATTCTGTACTAATTGCATGTGGAATCTGAAATACAAAACAGATGAGCAAGTAAAGCAAAACAAAACAGAAACAGACTCATAGATACAGAAAACTATCTGGTGGTTGCCAAAGGGAAGGAGAGGGAGGACAATCAAAATAGGAGAAGAGATTAAAAGGTACAAACTTCCAGTTACAAAACAGATAAGACACAGGGTACAATGTCGAGTATATGAAATAGAGTCAATTATATGTAATAACTTCGTGTAGTGACAGATGGTAGACAGGCCTCTCATGGTAATCACAAATATCGATGCTAAATCTCTATGTGGTACACCTGAAACTCATACAATATTGTGTGTCAAGTATATGTAAATTTGAAAAATAAAATCATCAGTCACTTCAAATAATCTCTGAAGTTCCAAAGAAATTTCCAGTAAAAATGGTTAACTTCACTTTTACAGATCTTTATATTTAAAACACCATATAGTATTGGGGCACCTGGGTGGCTCAGTCGGGTAAGCATCCAACTTCGGCTCAGGTCATGATCTCATGGTTCAGTTTGTGAGTTCAAGCCCCGCATCAGGCTCTGTGCTGACAGCTCAGATCCTGGAGCCTGCTTCAGATTCTGTGTCCCCTTGTCTCTGCTCTCCCTGTCCCGTGCTCTGTCTCTCTCTCTCAAAAATAATTAGACATTAAACAAAAGGTTTTTAAACACCATATTGTATTAAAGTTATTTATTTGCTTTAACAATTTTCTTTACTGCCACAACACCAAATCCAGAATACCAACTACTTCAGACAGGCATGCTAATGTTGCCTCTTTGTCCTCAAATCCTAGGATGGTTTTTGTCTCTGATGTTATGTGATGAGTGTTGTGAAACTAGATGTACTGAGATATTATTAATCCTTTGTATGTTATATTCATACATGATTATATGCTACCTAAGTTTTATTTTAACTAATGGAGATATATATATATATATATATATATATATATATATATATATATATATCTTGTATACACATTTTATTTGTATTTTTTTCTTTTATAAAAGGGTAAACACCTTCAAGGGGAAACGAACATTTTTATTTTTGTGTGTGGCTTAATGTAGGTCTAGAAACAAAGCAAGTGTTCCAATAATAGGTTTTGAATTGAGAGTAAAAATTTCCACTTGCACATTAAAATTATACCTTAAATATCAATTTTAATTCTTGTGTCTGATGACTAATCAATTTTATTGGGTTTTTAAAACTGTAAAAGAAATTTTCTTTTTTCACTGTTATAAATATTTGACCTTAATTCTATCCAGTTTATACAACTCTGTGTAGTTCAAACCACTTATAAAAAACTTTATGGATTTTTTGCTTTCAAATACAGAAATAAATATGTGGTGGAAAACATATACAAAGCTATTTTTTTAGAATTATTAATGCCTCATAGTTCAATTCCATGAATGATGAAATCTCAGCTCAGTTTATTTAAAGAAACATCTGTAATCCTAACATTTTGAATTAATGCTAATTTTTGTAAAACAGTTTTAATTAGGTCCTTGAACCCATTTATTTAGCTAAAGCTTGTGAAGAATTTGGTTGCTCAGACAAATAACTTGTGAGTGAAAGACACCCAGCAATGTGTTTTGGTTGAGTGAACTTTGGGCTGCAAGCTAACACAAGGCTTGACAACATATCTCTGTTTAGCCACATTTTCTGTTTTCTCAACCTCAGTTTTTTCTTTTTACTTTTTTTTTGTCCTTGTACTACTTGACTTTTTAGTCCTTCTCTTATGGTGTATTATGTAATTTATTTTGTATCAGTAAATTATAAATTATAGGTCAGCATAAGCAGATATGCATGTCTCTACCTGTCTCCTACTAAATTTTCTACAGTGATAAAGATAGTGATGATTATCAATATATTATTCAAATATATATACCTCAGTGCTTTTTTAGTTCTCACCCCTGGTGAAAAGGTCAGCCCCTAAAACATGCAAGTAGTATGTATTCTTGCCATTGAAAATAGTATAACTGAAAGAGTCATATCCATGAAGAACAGTATTGTTTTCATTTTCTGGAGCTGGTTACATTGAGATGCTTATATGAAGATTGTAAATCAATTACAAATCAAAACTTGCAAGTTCAAGAATCTATATAAACAATTTAACATCAGACTCATATTTAAAATCATGATTTTTTTTCTCCATAATTTCTTAGTACATGTGACATGAACTTTTCATCTGGAGATCAAACAATCCTCTCATACCTGTGGTGCTGCACTGAATTTGTTAAGACAATGATTCTCTAGGGGCGCCTGGGTGGCACAGTCGGTTAAGCGTCCGACTTCAGCCAGGTCACGATCTTGCGGTCCGTGAGTTCGAGCCCCGCGTCAGGCTCTGGGCTGATGACTCAGAGCCTGGAGCCTGTTTCCAATTCTGTGTCTCCCTCTCTCTCTGCCCCTCCGCCGTTCATGCTCTGTCTCTCTCTGTCCCCCAAAAAATAAATAAAACGTTGAAAAAAAAAATAAAAAAAATAAAAAAATAAAATAAAAAAAAAAAGACAATGATTCTCTATTTTTTGTCTCCAAGGTGTCCAAAAGAAAATTTTGCAAGTCACCTAACTATCCTAATCTGTATTTAAATCACAGTAATACATATATTCACAAAATATTTTGTTAAAATCTTCCTGCACTCCCAGCCTTTCTTACGGAAGATTCTAGATTTTTGAGATGCTTCTTCAAATGAAAGAATGAATATATACCATTTATGTGATATACCCTACTGGAAGTCACTTCAACTCAAACATATCCTTCTAACTAGATGAAAATGTGTCCTGTTTCCCCTACCCTGAAGAATAACTTTTCATTTCTGAGTGATATTTTCCAGGACACCTGAAGTGAATTTTGTAATTATCACATGATCTGTATTTTAAGAAAAAATATTCCTAAAACTCAGTCTTCAAAATGGTTCTAAATGTATCTAGCTATTTGCATGTATTGTGGACATTTACTTTTATTGTGTAACCATAAGTTTTATTTTAGATTATTGTTTAAATTGAGAATTTAAGTATAAAATGAAGCAGAAAATCCTCAAATTATCTGAGAAGATGAGGTTACATTATAAGAACACACAGGATTTCCTCCTTTCTTGAGGCTAAATAATATTTCACTTACATACCGCATTTTCTAGATTCAGTCATCTGTTGATGGACATTTGGGTTGTTTGAATACATTGGCTGTTGTGAATAATATTGCCATGAAAAAGGGAGTGATGGTATTTCTTTGAGATACTAATTATCCTGACATTTGAGACAATATTGATAAACCTGGAGGGCATCATGCTAAGTGGAATAATCCAGTCACTACTGGATAAATATTGTGTTATTCCACTTACGTGAGATATCTAACCTAGTCACACTCAAAGAAGCAGACAGTGGAACAACGTTACTAGAGGAAGGGGTGGGGTGGGAAGCAATGGAGAGCTGTTAAATTGGTATAAAGTTGCAGTTATGTAAGATGCATCTATGTTATCTAATTTATTAGTATATAGTTCTTCATAAAATTTACTATTAATCCTTTTTTATTTCTGTAAGTTCACTAGTAATGTTCCCACTGTCATTTCTGATTGTGATGATTTGTGTCTTCTCTTTTACCTTTTTCAGTCCAACTAAAGGTTTGTTAGTTTTGTTGATTTTTTTCAAAGGACCAAATTTTGATGTTGTTGACTCTCTTGTTTTTCTGTTATTGCATTTATCTCAATTCTAATTTTTATTATTTCCTTTCTTCGGCTAGCTTTGAGTTGGTTGCTTTCTTTTTCTACTTCCTCAAGCTTATGGTTTTGATATTGTTTTCTTATTTGATGTAGATATGTAGCTATAAATTTACTTTACTGCTTGTCACAGTTATGATACACTGTATTTAATTTTCATTCGTCTCTAAATATTTTTTATTTTCCTTGCAATTACTTCTTTGGCTCATTGGTTGTTTGAATTTGTTGCCTAATTTCCACATATTAGAGCATTTTTCAGTTTTCTTTCAATTGTTGATTTCTAGTGTTATTCCATTGTTGTTAGAAAGATACTTAATATGATCTCAATCTTTTCAAATTTATTGAGGCTTATTTTCTGATTTAATGTACGATGTAACCTGGAGCATCTTCCAAGTGTATTTGAGAAAAATGTATATTCTGCTGTTTTGGTGTTGAGTGTTCTATATTTGTCTATTATATCTACTTAGTTTATGAAGTTGTCTTCTGTTTCCTTATAGATTTTTCTGTATATGCTATCCATTATTCAAAGTAGTGTCTCGAAGTGCCCAACTATCACTGTAAAATTGTATATTTCTCTTTTCAATTCTGTCAGTGTTTTCTTCATATATTTTGGGCTCTGTGGCTTTGCATGTATGTTTATAAATGTTACATCTTCTTGATGATTTAATTCTATTAATCCTACATATTTAAGAAATGTATAATGCCACTTTGTTTCTTGTAACAGTTTTTGACTTAGAATCTATTTTGTCTGATATTAATATAGCCATTACTTTTCTCGTTTGGTTACTATTAGCATAGAATATATTTTTCTTCCACTTAATTTTATCTTTGGATGAGAAGCGTATCTTTTGTAGATAGTGTTTAGTTGGATCACTTAAAAATATCCATTTTGCCAACCTATGTCTTTTGCTTGGAGAATTTTTTCCATTTACACTACTGTAATCACTAATAAGGTAGGACTTCTGCCATTTTGCTGGGGTTTTGTTTTTTTGGTATATCTTATACTCTTTTGATTCTGGTTTCCTTCATTGTTGTCTTCTCTCATATTTAATTGAATTGTTTGTAGAACTGTTTGAACTCCCATTACATATCCTTTTTTTAGTATATTTTTGAGGTTATTTTCTTTATTATTACCATAGAGGTTTTTATTTAACACCCTAAATTTATAAAATCTAGTTTGAACTGATACTAACTTAACTTCAGTGACATAAAACAATTTTACATCTAGATAACTCCACATTCTCCCCATGTGGAGCTATGCACATTGAACTTAAGCAGGGTATCCTGTTACTCAACTGAAGAGAGCTGGATCATCTCCAGACCACAGCAGAGGCATGTCCATGATGAGTTATACATAAATCCAGTTGTCTAGGTAGAAGTTAGCCTTGTAACTTAGTAGAGGATTAAGCCTATTCACAAGTTTCACTGCCTCCAATTGTTATTATTTTAGAAAAGAAATCTTAGTTTTCTTTATGTTACACTTTTACACTTCATGTTCTGTTTGTTTTAATTTTGTTCTGATGAAACAACACTATTAAGGCTATAATATATTAATCCATGGATCTTAAAATGTCACAAAATCATTAACTAATTTTCCCTGCTAGAGTGACCATCTAACCAAATATCTCAGGTAAAACAATACATTTTGATTAAGTACTGTGAATATTTCCAAGTCTTTACAATGTAGCAAAGAAATGATGTGTATAGTACTTCTGGTTGCTTTAAGAAATATTTTCTAAAATCAAAAAGGGGAATATATCAGAAATGAAACCTATCTTTTTAGTCTGTGCATATAAACTAAACATTACTATGCAGTAGAATTTAAAGTCAGGATAAATATTCAGCATCAACTGTATTCAACTCCTGTTAGAGCTGTTTAGCATTACCACTATCCATCATCGCTAGAGTTGTTGGCCAGCATTTAAACACGTATGGCCAAAATCAGTTGGCAAGAGCATGACATTGTCAGTTAAATGCATGTTAGTGACTTTTCTGTTATGATTCGAGTCAAACATGTCTTTTGTTACTTCCTTTTAAAGTTTCATGAATTTGTACAGTCCAAAAATATTGCATTTCTAGAAAGAACTTTCATTTCCTTTATAACATTTGATTTTATGTATCTCACACACACACACACACACTCCATCACTAGCACACTGCCACCAAAACCAGAAATCCAAATAATTTTTCTTTATGTTTAAGTTTCTATAATTCAAACTTTTTAAATATTAATTATTTATTAGTTACCAATTAAACATTTCAAATAAATGTTATTATTGTTCATTTTCAAGGATTTTATTAAATCTAATTTTGAATGAAATTATTGAATCAAATCTTTTGAATACTATAATTATAAAGCAATAGCATGTCCTTTTTTTTAGTATAGCTGTTATCCAAACATATTCCTCTAAAATAGGATCCAGGAGGGTAGGTGATGGGCATTGAAGAGGGCATCTTTTGGGATGAGCACTGGGTGTTGTATGGAAACCAATTTGACAATAAATTTCATATATTAAAAAAAAATTAAAAAAAAATAGGATCCATAAGTATATGTAAATATAATGTCTATTTGATAAATAACTATACTGAGGAAATTAAATATAAGTTTTAATAATAACCTATTTTATATGCCAAGATGTAACTGAATCTAACAGTTCCCAACACAATGGTATTATAACAGACCATCTCAAAAATACTATGTGATGCCATACCAGATCATTTGAGATATAGTATCAGAAAGTGGTTAAAAGTTACAAAAATACTTTAAAAGTTAAAGGTGGGGTGTCATGGTTCAGTGGGTTGAGCTCAGTGGGTTGAGTGCCCGACTTTGACTCAGGTCATGATCTCATGGTTCGTGGATTTGAGCCCCGCATCGGGTTCTGTGTTGACAGCTCAGAGCCTGGAGCCTGCTTCAATTCTGTCTCCATCTCTCTCTGCCCCTCCCCTGCTCAAACTTTGTCTCTGTCTCTCAAAAATAAACAAACATTAAAAGAAAATTTAAAAATATGAAAAGTAAAACCCTACAAGTTTTTTTTAAAACAAAACTGATGAAAAGCTGAGACTTTGATTTGTTTAAAAAAGATTTAGATACGGGGCGCCTGGGTGGCGCAGTCGGTTAAGCGTCCGACTTCAGCCAGGTCACGATCTCAGGTCCGTGAGTTCGAGCCCCGCGTCAGGCCCTGGGCTGATGGCTCAGAGCCTGGAGCCTGTTTCCGATTCTGTGTCTCCCTCTCTCTCTGCCCCTCCCCCGGTCATGCTCTGTCTCTCTCTGTCCCAAAAATAAATAAAAACATTGAAAAAAAAATTAAAAAAAAAATAAAAAAGACTTAGATACTTCCATACAATTATATTACTACATAATTGCAAAATAATTTGCTTATTTTATATACTTTAAATGTCTTAGCACCTAAAATTAATAAGTAGGTGAACTTCTGTGTTTTATATTGTAGATTCTATAATTTCAATATAATAAGGTTGTATTATGAAGTTATGTAAGAGTTGTATTTCTAATGCAGATTTAAAGTTCATTGTGGTTAGTACCCTTCAAATGCCAATAACAGAAACCAACAAAAATTGAGCTTAAAAATAAAACAGTACAAAGTTTTTATACAAACTCTAAATGCAAACATCCAGTTGTACCTTAAAAAAGGCACTAGAACCAGAACAGGAAAAAGGCTATTTTTCAGTCTTGTGCCTGTTTTCCATCTTCAAATGACTTACTCTTTCCTATTAGCACACTTTTTTCTGTGTAGTTCGGAAAGTGTGGTATGGCTTTCCCTGTCTCTTGTATCGGCCTAGATTCCTATTTGCACAAAGAAAAGAAATATACTGAAAAGAGATTGGGTTCTTGGCGGAAACTTTGGGAACTGTTTTGAGAGACTTCAAAAAGGAGTAGGAACAAACTGGGACACCTGAGTAACTCAGTCAGTTGAGCATCCAACTTCCACTCAGGTCATGATCTCAACACTTTGTGAGTTCTGGCCCCGCCTGGGGCTCCCTGCTGTCAGCCTGTCAGCACTGAGCCAGCTCTGATGCTCTGTCCCCTCTCTCTGATCCTCCTCTGCTTGCACTCTCTCAAAGGTAAATAAACATAAAAAGAAAAAAAATAGCTTAGAAGCAGGAACAAACACAAATACATGAAGTTAATGGTGGAGCTGAGTTGATCAATGAAGCTGATTTGGTGAAGCCATCACTGCTACTGCCATTTAATATTGGATTCTGCTGACTCTGGGTATTGCCAAGTACTTTTCCTGTTTTGCTCCTGGTAATGGAGGTGACAATTTCCTCGTTATAATAATCCTTAGTTACGAGTTCAAAAATCGTCATGTAGGTATTTCTTCCTAATTGAGCATCACATATGTAATAGGTATATCTGAGCTTCTCAGAAAGCTACCAAGAATACACATACTTTGCCACTCTTAACAATTCAAACTGAGCTCTTTCTCCATGGTGACTTACAGTTTTGGAAATATCTAATCAAGAAATAGGGCATAGAAATCCTTACAGACTAAGTGGTGACATATTTATGTCTGTTACTGTGTTCACATGATAAACATCTAAGTTAATGGAAAAATTGTGAGATAGTTACCTGGTTCCTATGCCATATCTTTAGGGGAGCAGGTACAGTGTCTCACTGGGAGAAATGTGATCATGTAGTCACTCCTGTCACATCTAGTTGACTGAAGCTATTGGACAGGGACAGGCAACATAAATTTGGGCAGGCCTTCCTCTGTATTAGGTGGTTGTGGCTGCTGTAATAAATTATCACAAATTTGGTGGCTGAAAACAATAGAAATTTATTTTCTCATGGTTCTGGAGGCCAGAAGTTCAATATTAGCTTTAGCGTGCTGAAATCATGGTGGAGGCAGGGCCATACACCTTCTTGAAGCTCTAGAAAAGTAGTCCTTGCTTCTTCCAGCTTCTGGTGGCTGTGGAGTTTCTTGACGTATGGCCGTACCGCTCCAATCTCTGCCTCTTATGATCACATCACCATCTTTTTTTGTATCAGTGCCTGTCAAATCTTTTATTTGCTACTTCTCAAAAAGGATACGTGTGATTGCACTTAGGACCCACAAAGATAACCCAGGATAAGATTATCTCGAGTTAATTTAATCACATCTATAAATTCATTTTTCCCCCTTCTTCCCATATAAAATAATATGCACAAACAGCTCTGAGGAATTAGATCACAGATATAATTTGCAGGGGGCAGCATTCATTAAACAACTATAGTCTACCCTCAACCTTTAAAAGTCTATTTTATTTTATGTCTAACCCATATGCAAAATACATTAAACCCAAAGTGTCCAAGAGTTTCAACCCATCAGAGCATGAATTCAGAGTCCAAAATCTAGTCCAACTATTGGCACAGACATTCCAAATGTCCACCTAAATCAAGTACGGTTAAATCTCTGAGTATGATCTATCCTGGGGCAAATTTGTCTCCAGTTGTGGTCCCAAGAAGCTAGAAAACAAGTTATCAACTTCTACATTACAAGAGTGAAACAAGCATAGAATAACAGTTATAGAGATTCTCATCCCCAAAAGAAGAAAATATTTTCCAAGGAAGGGAAAAAAGAGTGCTTCATCTCAAGTTATTTCTAACTCCAGCAGGGAAAATTTCATTAGGTTTGAAGGAATAGAAAAAATCCTCTCTGGCTTCATGTTCTGCCCTCTGGGCTCACAGGGGTAGAAGGACCAGTGTTGCACAGAGAGAACAGATCCCAGAAATTTTTTTATGATTTGGAGGATATATCAAAACATATAAAATCACAAAAGAAAATGCTGGTAAACTTAAAAAATGTCCTTGAAAACATATTGGGTACTCTCAAATTGTCTTATCAGGGATAGGATACTCTTAAGTTGTCTTATCAGGGTAAGTGTTAATAAAGCATACAAGTCTTTCAAATCCCCATCTATTCAGTAACTCATTATATGAGAAATTCAGAAAATAGCTCTATGTTGCAACTTTTTTTTAACTTATATGCTTTTGTAAATTAACTGTGGATTTGTAAAAGTATATTTAATATATATAATATATTTTATCTATAATATATAATAATAAATTAAATTAATATAATATATTTAGTATATAATAATAAATTTAATAAATACATATAATACATATTTAATATAATATATAATATATATATAAAATTCTAAGTAAAGCATTTTTTTTCTTGACTACTTCAGTCGAGAATTTTTTAATAAGCCTCCTCAAAGCAGAAAGAAAAGTAAGGTTTACTATAAAAGGTAAACATTTCTTAAAATCATGACTTTCTTGAAAATTTATCATAGCTTTTGTTTGAGCCTTTTTATAATAAAAAATATTCTTGCCTCTCTATTCAAAATCCATTGATGTAGATGTGCTATTCAAAGTGACAAATAGAGTCTTTCACAATGAAAAGAAGTTAAGCAACCAAACAATGTGTCAAACTACTTTTCTTGTAACTTTGCATTTGCAAGATTGCCTGGTTAATGATTTGAAAAAAAATGTTCCACAGCCCCATTTGACCGGTGAAATGAAGCAACATTGTTATACTTGACTGCATTTAGGCCTAACAACATGTCACATTTTTTTTTTGAGATAAACTGCAAACCACTTACTGATTCCACCCCCCCCCCCCAAACCTTAATTTTGGAAACAATTGCCTGTTATCTCCTACCCTTCTCATAGAAGGAAGAGACAACTTTTACAAACAAAGTAATTCTAGAGCATAGATATGAAACTGCCAATTTCTAACATATTACATGTTTATTTTGTTCATTTTGTGTTTGGGGTTTTTTACCTTTTTAGTGTCTAATAATATGAAGGGCTACCATTTATTTAGCACTGCTGTGCATCAGGGCATATGCTAGATATTTCATTTTCACAGTGAAAGAAAGAAAGAAAGAAGAAGGAAAGAAAAGAAAGAGAAAGAAAGAAAGAAAGAAAGAAAGAAAGAAAGAAAGAAAGAAAGAAAAAGAAAAAGAAAAAGAAAAAGAAAGAAAGGAGGGAGGGAGGAAGGAAAGAAGGAATTTCTTTATTTCTTTTTCAGATAATGAAATTGAAGTTGAACAAATTAATTTTCAAAAAGCCATACTGTTATTAATGGCAGGCTAAACAAAATGTTATGTTTCTCTGGCTTAAAAACTACAATCATTCTATTATAACTCATGGCCTCTTTACCAAAGTATAAACACGAAGAGATTTTTATCTATTCACATTTTTATATCCATTTCTTACCTATGAGAAATATAGAATTAATTTAAGAATAAACTTATTTGAGAATAAACTTCCAAAATGGAAGAGTCTTTTTGGATCTTTTTGCACAACTGGAAACCTAAGGCTTTTGCCTTTGAGCACAGTAAGGTTATTAAAGGCAGACATAAAAACATAATCAACAGTAGTCCTGTGGCCTTCAGTCATTGTCCACTAGCCAAATCACACCCTGTTCTGTGAACATGAAACTAATCCAATTCTCTGACCAAGCCTAGAGGGAAGCTGAATGAAAAAATCTCTTTAAGGACTGTAAGACCTCAATGTCGACTGACCTGGAACATTTTGTTCCTCAGTGGAGACTGACCTGGAACAGATAACACCTTCACTGATTAACTTCACTGTTTCTAAATGTCATGAGCTTCTAGCTACCATTTGCAACTCCTATATTTCTGTAGTCCTCTTTATGTATATTTTAGGACCAGGGATAGTGCTCCTTTGTTCTTTCCTCTTGGACATTATACATCTTACAAAGAAGCAACTGGCACACTGCTTTATGCGTATGGGAGTCTCTTCAATCAGTTGGCTGAGGCATTTTTACTAATGCAAAATGGTTAAGGAGAATAACTGCCCACATTGATTCCCAAATTAAACCAAGAGTTGTAGCCTTTTTGGTCTCTTTACCTCGCTGAGGGTAGTTTCTATCCCCACGTTCCAACATTTTTTTCTACCCCTTGGTAGATTTCCCTTAAGTTGACTTTTAAAAATTAGTCCATTCCCACTATTTTGGGGATTGTTCCATGCATGAAACAAATGTTAGTTTCACATAAAAGAGAGACATAGAAAAAGGAAAACATTATACTGGAAATCCAGATTGTTGACTGGTGAAATTTTATAGAGAAATATTCAGTATAATGCACAATTTGAAAATAAAGGGTCTTGCTTTTTTTTTTTTTTTTTTACTGCATGCAAGAATAATATTTATCTCACAAAATTATTTGCAGTTTAAATGATACAACTTTTTAAAATCCTCATCTAAAATAAGGCATAAAAATAGACATCATTACATTCATGATTATGTTAACAATCATGTCAATAACATGGAAGATAAAACCACATACAGATATTATCATGGCAAGAAACAACAGGCATTACATAATTATCATTACATCATGATAGCCTTCCAAAAAACCCATTAATCTTTTAAATAACTTTTACTTTGGTCTACATAAATCAATACCAGCATCAGTAAGCTTTCCAGTAAGTAGCGTATTTTCCAAGATAGTTCATTCTTGAAGTTCTTGTCTTCTTTAAGTTCCACTGTATAAGTCTGTTGGTAGCAAATCCAATTGGACACCTGCCAATTGGATTATTATCATTTGTTCTCTGGAAATATTTTCTATTTTCCATCTGATCACTTAGCCACTGCTGAACACAGCAGTTACACCATCTTCAGTCGGGGAGATAGTTTCTTTTATTCTGGTGATCAAGCATAGATGTTTCATTCAGATGTGCTATTATTGAAATGGATGTAAAAAAAAAAAGAAACTATCAAAAATTTCCTGATTTTAAAAGTAACACATTGCCTGCCTGAAATTTGAGAAAATTTCATGTGTATGAAATAAATTAGAAGTATCTGTTACCATAATAATTAGTGTAAAGATTTTTATTTATTTCTACTTGGGTATATTTTAATACATATTTAAATAAAAATTACTCTAAACAAACTCCAACTATAAGAAAGTTCAAAATGATGTTTTAAATATAAGCCTAATTTTGTAAAAAATAAGTTATAGTTTTTGTTTTTGTTTTCACTTTTGTTAAGTTTTTTGTTTTAATTCCAGTCTAGTTAATCTATAGTGTTATATTAGTTTCAGGTGTTCGAGATTCAGGTGAATAAAGTGGTTCACCAGTTCTATACATAACTCTCATAGGCTATAGATAGACAAAACTCTTATCCTCCTCCTATGTAACAGACGATCTCATAGGCTATAGACAGACAAAAAAATGTAAAATACGACAAATTGGGAGCATTTTTTACACTCAATTTTGAGTCCTCAAGGTGTTAAATTTTAAGAAGAAACTTTATCTGAATAATATAGTAGTAAAAATACCTATAAATGGAGAAACGCGCCAATATAAATAAATGGTAAAGTATAAGGAAATGAAAGCATTTAAAACAGAAAAAGTATGACCTCTTAGAGATGAGCTGCAAATTTCAGTACCACTTCTGATTCGCTGAATTATCATGGCCAAGTTGTTTGGCTTCTCTGACTCTCAGTTTCCCCTTTGTAAAGGGAGGGTAATATTAATAATACCTTACTCAATGGAGTTTTGTAAATTTAATGAGATATTTATGTACTCAATAAATGTTAACTGTTACTATTCAAAATAAATAAATCAGGCAGTTTTCTGTAGCCTAAAATTTCAAATTACCTGGAATTTTTATTTTTTTGATTTATTTTTTAATGTTTTTATTTATTTTTGAGAGAGACAGAGCACAAGTGGAGGGGGTGGGGGGACAGAGAGAGGGAGACACAGAATCTGAAACAGGCTCCAGGCTCTGAGCTGTCAGCACAGAGCCCAACGCGGACTTAAACTCGTGAACCACAAGATGATAACCTGAGCCAAAGTTGGATACCTAACTGACTGAGCTACCCAGGTGCCCCTACGTGGAATTTTTAAAGTGAGAAAAACTGAACCATAAAAGTCCAGAGCAAAGAAACAAAAAACCTTCCATTGAAGGTTCATGAAGGCCATGAAAAACGAAGGATTTATCCTTAGATAATTCTCGTTCAGAATTTTTATATTTTGGGCAGGGGGCTGTGATATTTCTATATAATATGGCATTCTACATTGTATTTTATGTCAAATTAGCAAATTAAATGTGTTGAGTATTATGTGCCCAGAAATTATTGGTATGTTTTAAAATGTACTTTTGTGGGGTGCGTGGGTGGCTTAGTCGGTTGAGCATCTGACTCTTGATGTCAGCTCAGGTCATGATCCCAGGGTCTTGGATCAAGCCCCACATCAGGCTCTGCACTGAGCATGGAACCTGCTTAGTATTCTCTCTCTCTCTCCCTCTGCCCTTCTCCCTTGCTGGAGTGCATGCTCTCTGTCTCTCTCTCTTTAAGATAAAAATAAATAAATAAAATAAACATCAAATTACTGTTAAAAAAACAACTAAACTGTACTTTTGTTATCACACAATAATAAACAACTAAATTTATAAGTTTATAAACCATAAACAACTAGGTTCATAAATTTAGGTATATTAAGATTTTAATAAATTTTCTTTCATGCAGAGCACAGTATTTTTTATAAAGACTGAAACTAGTTTGGCACAATATTCTTGCTTCTTTTATTTCATTTTCAATGTTTAAAACATCAGCAGTAGCCTTGTCAATTTCCTTTCTGTAAATAAATGTCATCATTGTACTTATTTTCTCTGTTGTCTCAATTTTAATGATATCCACCTTAAAACTGTTTTGAAGTAAAAATGAATAACAGTTTCCTGTTAGCTCTTTATAGGATTGCTTTGACTACTATGTTGCTACAAATATAATAACATTTATTTTGGCTCTGCTGAACAATTCAATTCAATGGATTCATGAATATAAATCAGTTATTTAGTGCTTGCTTAGCAGGTAGTAAATTCATATATATCTGTTTATATATTGGTTTGCAAACCTCAAGTCCATATCTTATTACATTTTTCAGATAATCCCATCTCTATTTACTTACATAACACAGTTCCAGTTTCAAAATTCAGACATTTATTTTTGTCGTACATGATCTAATCACATGCTTATGAAGGAAGGCTATTCAACTACTTCGCATTTGTTGTTTCTCTTTGCATGATACAAAATGCAATATCAGATTGATTATCATGGTCAGAGTAATAGCTGTAGCCAGTGTCCTAGGCCTGTCCAGTCTACACTTGTTTTTATAACTCAGCAAAACGTGATGACATTCAAATTACTATTATTAATAGGTGTGCAGATCTCTTTAGTAGGTATGGTGTATTTTCAACAGAATCTGTTAATTGGTTCATTTATTTCTCTTAGTTTGCAACTTGTTTTCTCCTTTACCTGTTTCCTACTTTTGCTTACATTTTAGTTTACTATTTTGTCTCTGGCCATTACATTCTTAAAAGCTTATCATTTATTTTCTAGTAGAAATATGGGATAAATGGGCTTCTCTGTATTTCAAAAGAAACAAAATACAAGATACAGGCCTGATTAATTAGCAATGTTTCCCTTTTTTATCGTTTATCAAAAGGATCTCTTTTCCTAATATCCAGAGTCTTTCGGGCTCGTTAGTAAAAAAATAAATAAAAAATAAAAGACATGCTTTACTTTTAGAATGTACACCATCATAGAAGAATAAAAAATTATGTTTTTCCTTAATTTCAAAGTCAAAATAAAATTAATAACCTGATTGAAAACAAATTAAGAAATTGAGACAAACCATAGTTTGTTTTTAGGGCACATTTTTATTTGGCTACACTATCTGTTACTGAAAATTATTGTGACTTACTTGTATTATTTTTATAAGTTAAATAATAAACTAAATTGAGGTTTCAAACTTTAAGGAGCAAGTAGTCTATAGGAGACCAAATATAAAACAGCTTTATGCAGCGTACCCTCACTCACAAAACAAAATTCAGTATCCTAAACACAGTAGATATTCAGCAACTATCTTTAAATTTAATAGATTATGACTCCATTTTAACTCTAAACTATCAAATTAAAAATATGTGTCCCTTAAAGATTGTGGTTGAAAGGAACATATTTACACTGACATTTCAGGAAGTGAATTATGTTGCTCTTATGTTTTAATTCTCACCCCTAAATCATGCTAAAGAGATAGTTCAAAGCCTTTTGTGTTCTCTTGTTCTTTTATAAATCTTTACTAATTTTAAGAATTACATAATAAAGTCATCACATTAGTGCTCTAATTTCAATATTATTCTGACAAATTTGAAAAAAAATCTAAAAAAATAGCATGTACAGGTTTTTTATGGTCAAGTGTCAGAGCATATACTCTTAGGGAGAAGAAAAAAACGCCCATCTTCTTACCCAATAAGTAATATATGGGATTAGAGAGCAAATAACATTGGCCTGGGAGTCAAAGGGTCTGGGTTTAAGGAACCTGTGATAATTTAGGCATGCATTTAAGAGTTCTAGATGGTTGATATTCTCAGCTGTGAAATGAAAAGATTAGATTATGATTACCTAAACTAATTCAAAGTGTCAATGTCTACAGAATATAAGATGGATAAGCTTGTTTTTGCAAATGCTTAAGTTCATGAGAAGAGGGATAATAATTGAAGTGTTTACTTTTGTATTTAGCAGAGTGCCTGACCTATGCTGGGTACTCAATAAATATACTATGACTAAATAAGTGAGCTGCATATGAGTTAGTAGTACCATGCCACTGCAAAAGAAAGCTTAATAGCACTAAAATGATATCACACTACATCTTAAGACATGATTCTTCTACTCTGTGTTCTCCACTTTCTATAATATGTTTATTTGGTCTAATGTGCATTAAAAGGATCTAGTGAAAATAGCAGTCAACAGGGACAATCCAGAAAAATCCTCATTTGTTTTCAAACCACACTTTTAATTTTTTATATTTTATGTTATTGGAAATCAAAGTGATGATAGAATGTATGTTCATTTATTATGTAAAGATATAATTTAGAATTGCATACACTTGAGGGTTTAAACATACCAGTTGTGACACAATGGCCCAACCAAAGTCAACCTTTTCAACATGGTAGCCATGGCCCCATTGTTTATGCTTAGTAAGTAAATGTCCTATCTCTAAAATAGAAATACAATGCTTATTTCATAGATATATTTTAAAGGAGTTCTTCAATAAATTTGCATTTCTTCTAAAGTCATACCTTAATTATTTTCTCAGAACACATGAGACTTTTGATACAGAGGATAATTAACAAACATAAATTAGTATATTTGATTCTGGAAATTCATCTCAGAATATGAAGCATCAGATGTTTAGTTAATGTTAATGTGTATATTTCAATTATCTTCATTTTTTATGTTTTAAATTATATGTATCAATATTGTGATTTAGGGATAAGATTCAAACACATCTTCTGTCTCATCCCACAATGCAGTCTATTCAACTAAACTGGATTTCTTATAGATTCCAAAGTTCTCTGTCATTTCTCACTTCTCTCTCATGCTCATTTTCTTTGTCCTGACAAGATTGCATCATACTTGTCAGACTTTAAGTTTATATTTATTATTTCAAACCAAATTCTGAAGTCATTTTATTAAAGCCTTTCTTGACTTCAGCAAGAGAGTTTGTAATTCTAAATAAATATTTCTATTACAAATTTTGTAATCTTTTTTAGCAGTTAGTGCTTTGTAGTTATTTTCATGTTTATTTCTCTTACTAAGTTGACAGCTTATTGAGGAAAGAGCTTAGTGTTGTTTTACTTGCTATAACAATGGACCTATCAGCAAGGCTGACCCCGAGAGCCAAAAATGCTTACTGAAGAGATGAAAAAAACAAATGAGTGAGAATTTATTACCATTTGGTTTTGCTTTCTTTTATAGATAACTACGTAAAGCAAACTTGGTATTCATCACCAAATTGCAGAGTCAAAATACGTTGATGTGACAGTTCTTACAATAACAAAAAAGGTTAGAGTGACACTATATACTAGGGTCCCTAGTCCGTAATTGTTTTTAAGGGTTTGGTTTATTCATTGAGATGTCCTAATGTTTGCTTATTAACTTGTATGAGTAACTACAGAGATTTAGTTAACACAAAAGCCATTACTACTGCATACTAAGAAACATTTTATAGGTGAGACAATGTACACATGGAGAACCATGAATCTTGCCTAAGGTGATAGATAAAACTGATCATTGATGTAGCACGGGAGTTCACAAGGTAATAGTTTATGATCAAGGTGTTACCACTCATTATTTACTGCATAGACTAGATACAATCAAACCTGTACCCGTAAACATTTATAAAAATAGAATGTGTATGACTTAAGCAGAGCAAATATATAATATATAATGAAATACTTTTTTTATTTTTTTAATTTTATTTTTTTAATTTACATCCAAATTAGTTGGCCTACAGTACAACAATGATTTCAGGAGTAGATTCCTTAATGCCCCTTACCCATTTAGCCCATCCCCCCTTCCACAACCCCTCCAGTAACCCTCTGTTCTCCATATTTATGGTTTTATGTTTTGTCCCCCTCCCTGTGTTTATATTATTTTTGTTTCCCTTCCCTTATGTTCATCTGTTTTGTCTCTTAAAGTCCTCATATGAGTGAAGTCATGTATTTGTCTTTCTCTGACTAATTTTGCTTAGCATAATACCCTCCAGTTCCATCCACGTAGTTGCAAATGGCAAGATTTCATTCTTTTTGATTGCCGAGTAATACTCCATTGTATATATATACCACATCTTTATCCATTCATCCCTCGATGGACATTTGGGCACTTTCATACTTTGGCTATTGTTGATAGTGCTGCTGTAAACATTGGGGTGCATATGTCCCTTCAAAACAGCACACCTGTATCCTGTGGATAAATGCCTAGTAGTGCAATTGCTGGGTCATAGGGTAGTTCTATTTTTAATTTTTTGAGGAACCTCCATACTGTTATCCAGAGTGGTTGCACCAGCTTGTAATCCCACCAACAATGCAAAAGAGATCCTCTTTCTCCACATACTCACCAACATCTGTTATTGCCTGAGTTCTTAACGTTAGCCATTCTGACAGGTGTAAGCTGGTGTCTCATTGTGGTTTTGATTTGTATTTCCCTGATGATGAGTGATGTTGAGCATATTTTCATGTGTTGTTTGGCCATCTGGAGGTCTTCTTTGGAGAAGTGTCTATTCATGTCTTTTGCCCGTTTATTCACTGGATTATTTGTTTTTTGGGTGTTGAGTTTGACAAGTACCTTATAGATTTTGGATACTAACCCTTTATCTGATATATAATTCGCAAATATCTTCTCCCATTCTGTCGGTTGCCTTTTAGTTTTGCTGATTGTTTCCTCTTGCTGTGCAGCTTTTTATTTTGATGAAGTCCCAGTAGTTCATTTTTGCTTTTGTTTCCCTTGCCTTTGGAGACAGGTTGAGTAAGAAGTTGCTGCAGCCAAGATCAAAGAGGTTTTTGCCATCTTTCTCCTTGAGGATTTTGATGGCTTCCTGTCTTACATTTAAGTCTTTCATCCATTTTGAGTATATTTTTGTGTCTGGTGTAGGAAAGTGCTCCATGTTCATTCTTCTACATGTCGCTGTCCAGTTTTCCCAGCACTACTTGCTGAAGAGACTGTCTTTATTCCATTGGATATTCTTTCCCACTTTGTCAAAGATTAGTTGGCCATACATTTGTGGGTCCCTTTCTGGGTTCTCTATTCTGTTCCATTGATCTGAGTATCTGTTCTTGTGCCAGTACCATACTGACTTGATCATTACAGCTTTGTAGTATAGCTTGAAGTCTGGGATTGTGATGCCTCCTGCTTTGGTTTTCTTTTTCAAGATTGCTTTGGCTATTTGGGGTATTTTCTGGTTCCATACAAATTTTAGGATTATTTGTTCTATGTCTGTGAAGAATACTGATGTTATTTTGGTAGGGATTCCATTGAATATGTAAATTGCTTTGGGTAGTATCAACATTTTATTTTATTTTAATTTTTTTTTTCAACGTTTTTTATTTATTTTTTTTTGGGACAGAGAGAGACAGAGCATGAATGGGGGAGGGGCAGAGAGAGAGGGAGACACAGAATCGGAAACAGGCTCCAGGCTCTGAGCCATCAACCCAGAGCCTGAAACGGGGCTCGAACTCACGGACCGCGAGATCGTGACCTGGCTGAAGTCGGACGCTTAACCGACTGCGCCACCCAGGCGCCCCGGGTAGTATCAACATTTTAACAACATTTGTTCTTCCTATCGAAGAGCATGGAATTTTTTTTCCATTTTTTGTGTCTCCTTCAATTTCTTTCATAAGCTTTCTATAGTTTTCAGTGTATAGATTTTTCACCTCTTTGGCTAGATTTATTGCTAGGTATTTTATGGTTTTTGGTGCAACTGTAAATGGGATCGATTCCTTGATTTCCCTTTCTGTCGCTTCATTGTTGGTATATAAGAATGCAACCGATTTCTGTTCATTGATTTCATATCCTGCAACTTTGCTGAATTCATGAATCAGGTCTAGCAGTTTTTTGGTGGAATCTTTTGGGTTTTCCATATACAGTATCATCTCATCTGCAAAGAGTGAAAGTTTGACCTCCTCCTGGATGATTTGAATGCCTTTTATTTCTTTGTGTTGTCTGCAGAGGCTAAGGCTTCTAATACTATGTTGAATAACATTGGCGAGAGTGAACATCCCTGTCTGTTCCTGACCTTAGGGGGAAAGCTCTCAGTTTTTCCCCCCTGAGGATGATATTAGCATTGAGTCATTCATATATGGCTTTTATGATCTCGAGGTAAGATCCTTCTATCCCTGCTTTCTTGAGGGTTTTTATCAAGAAAGGATGCTGTCTTTTGTCAAATGCTTTCTCTGCATCTATTGAGAGGATCATATGGTTCTTGTCCTTTCCTTTATTGATGTGATGAATTACATTAATTGTTTTGTGGATATTGAACCAGCCCTGCATCCCAGGTATAAATCCCAGTTGGTTGTGGTGAATAATTTTTTTTAATGTATTAAAAAACATTAATCCGGCTGGCTAATATCTTGTTGAGGATTTCTGCATCCATGTTCATCAGGGAAATTGGTCTATACTTCTTTTTAGTGGAGTCTCTGTCTGGTTTTAGAATCAAGGTAATGCTGACCTCATGGAGGGAGTTTGGAAGTTTTCCTTCCGTTTGTATTTTTTGGAACAGCTTCAAGAGAAACAGTGTTAACTCTTCTATAAATGTTTGGTAGAATTCCCCTGGGAGCCATCTGGCCCTTGTTTTTTGAGAGATTTTTTATTACTAATTTGATTTCTTTACTGGTTATGGGTCTGTCCAAATTTTCTATTTCTTCCTGTTTCAGTTTTGGTAGTGTATATGTTTCTAGGAATTTGTCCATTTCTTCCAGATTGCCCATTTTATTGGCATATAATTGCTCATAATATTCTCTTATTATTGTTTTTATTTCTGCTGTGTTGGTTGTGATCTCTCCTCTTTCTTTATCTTCTCTCTCTTCTCATTCTTGATCTTATTTATTTGGTTCCTTTCATTTTTCTTTTTGATCAAACTGGCTAGTGGTTTATCAACTTTGTTTATTCTTTCAAAGAACCAGCTTCTGGTTTCATTGATCTGTTCTACTGTTTTTTGTTTGTTTTTTTGTTTGTTTTTTTGGTTTTGATAGCATTAATTTCTGTTCTAATCTTAATTATTTCCTGCCTTCTGCTGGTTTGGGGTTTTATTTGGTGTTCTTTTTCCAGCTCTTTAAGGCATAAGTTTAGGTTGTGTATCTGAGATCTTTCTTCCTTCTTTAGGAAGGCCTGGATTACTATATACTTTCCTCTTATGACTGGCTTTTCTATGTCCCAGAGGTTTTGGGTCGTGGTGTTATCATTTTCAGTGGCTTTTATATACTTTTTAATTTCCTCTTTAACTTCTTGTTTGGCCCATTCATTCTTTAGTAGGATGTTCTTTAGTCTCCAAATATTTGTTACCTTTCCAAATTTTTTCTTGTGGTTGATTTCGAATTTCATAGTGTTGTGGTCTGAAGTTATGCATGGTATGATCTTGATTTTTTTGTACTTACTTGGGGCTGATTTGTGTTCCAGTATATGGTCTATTCTGGAGAACGTTCCATGTGCACTGGAGAAGAATGTATATTCCACTGCTTTTGGATGAAATGTTCTGAATATATCTGTTAAGTCCATCTGGTCCAGTGTGTCATTCATTGTTTCCTTGTTGATTTTTTGATTAGATGATCTGTCCACTGCTGTGAGTAGGGTGTTCAAGTCTCCTACTATTATGGCATTACTACCAATGAGTTTCTTTATGTTTGTGATTAATTGATTTATATATTTAGGTACTTTCACATTTGGTGCATAAATGTTTACAACTGTTAGGTCTTCTTGGTGGATAGACCCCTTAATTATGATACAATGCTCTTCTTCATCTATTGATACAGTCTTTATTTTAAAGTCTAGATTGTCTGATATATGTATGGCTACTCCAGCTTTCTTTTATTGGCCATTAGCATGACAGATGGTTCTCCATCCCCTTACTTTCAATCTGAAGGTGTCTTTAGGTCTAAAGTGGGTCTCTTGTAAACAGCATATAGATGGATCTTGTTTTCTTATCCATTCTGTTACCCTATGTCTTTTGATTGGAGAATTTAGTCCATTGCCTTTTAGAGTGTGTACTGAAAGACATGAATTTATTGCCATGATGTTGTTTGCAGAGTTCGGAGTTTCTGGTGGTGTTCTCTGGTCCTTTATAAACTTTGTTGCTTTTGGTATGTATGTATGTATGTATTTTTCCTTTCATCTTTTCTCCCCTCAGAGAGTCCCCCTTAACATTTCTTGCAGGGCTGGTTTAGTGGTCACAAACTCCTTTAATTTTTATTTGTCTGGGAAACTTTTTATCTCTCCTTCTATTTTGAATGACAGCCTTGCTGGATAAAGAATTCTTGGCTGCCTATTTTTCTGATTAAGCACATTGAATATATCCCGCCACTCCATTCTGGCCTGCAAGTTTCTGTGGATAGGTCTGCTGCAAACCTGATCTGTCTTCCCTTGTAGGTTAAGGACTTTTTTTCCCTTGCTACTTTTCTGATTCTCTCCTTGCCTGAGTATTTTGTGAATTTGACTCTGATATGCCATGTTGATGGTCGGTTTTTGTTGAATCTAATGGGAGTCCTCTGTGCTTCCTGGATTTCGATGTCTGTGTCTTTCCCCAGGTTACGATAGCTTTACCCTATGATTTGCTTACATAACCCTTCTACCCCAATTTCTTTCTTTTCCTCTTCTGGGACCCCTAAGATTCTGATGTTGTTCCTTTTTAATAAGTCATGGATTTCTCTAATTCTTAAATCATGCTCTTTTACCTTAATCTACCTCTTTTTTTCTGCTTCATTATTCTCCATAAGTTTGTCCTCTATGTCACTGTTTCTCTGTTCTGCCTCATCCATCCTTGCTGCCACAGCATCCATTTGAGATTGCAGCTCAGTTATAGCATTTTTTATTTCATCCTGACTAGCTTTTACTTCTTTTATCTCCACAGAAAGGGATTCTAATCTATTTTCAACTCCAGATAGTATTCTTATTATCGTGATTCTAAATTCTGGTTCAGACACCTTGCTTGTATCTGTGTTGGCCGAGTCCCTGGCTGTTGTTTCTTCCTGTTGTTTCTTTTGGAGTGAATTCCTTTGTTTTGTCATTTTGAAGGGAGAAAAGGAATAATGAGGTCGAAAAAATTAAAATTAAAAAAAATTAAAATTAAGAACATATTAAAACTTAAAAATTAAACACACACACACACACACACACACACACACATCGAATAAATGATGCTAGATCCTAGGTGTGTTTTGGTCTGGGTGTTGAAAGTGGCTTGAAAGAGTAGAAAAAAAAAGGAATCGTTTGAAAATTTGAAAAAATGAGTACACTGAAGTAGACTAAATTGAAATGATGGAAGTAAAATAGAATTTGAAAAAATTTACACAAAAGTAAAAAATATAGTAGAAAAAAATTAAAAATATTTTTAAAAATTTTTTAACATTTATTTATTTTTGAGACAGAGAGAGACAGAGCATGAACAGGGGAGGGGCAGAGAGAGAGGGAGACACAGAATCCGAAACAGGCTCCAGGCTCTGAGCTGTCAGCACAGAGCCCGACGCGGGGCTCGAACCCACGGACCGTGAGATCATGACCTGAGCCGAAGTCGGACGCTTATCCGACCAAGCCACCCAGGCGCCCCGAAAAATTAAAAATATTTTTAATAAAAATTGAAAATAAAAACGAATTTTTTCCTCTATATTCAAGACAAAGAAAAGAAACAAAAATGAAAGAAAGAAAGAAAGAAAGAAAGAAAGAAAGAAAGAAAGAAAGAAAGAGAAAATTGAATAGATGGACCAGCTAACAAACTGAAATACATCTGAAATTACTTCGTTTTCCCCTAGAAGTCAAACTATGAAGTGCTTTATAGTCCATAAACTATGCAGGCGGTAGGACTTGTATTCTTGAAGAGCCGCGTTAGCCCAGTTGGGTGGGGCTTAGTGTAAAGGTTCCTTTCTCCACTAGATGGCACTGCTAGCCTACTGGGGTGGATTGTTGTGGTGATCGTAGGTGCATATGCGCAAGCAGGGGTGGTGGTGAAAATGCCCTCACGCACCTACCCAGTCTCTAGTATCGGGACTCTGTTCTCCCTGATCAGCAATCGTGCTCCTGTCCTTCATCTTCAGCTTCTGTCTACTCCCACTTCCACACTGTTCCTGACCAAGCCCAAGGCAGCACCTCCCTCCCGAGTTTTGTCTAAGATGCGGCTGCCTTCTCTGGCCCCTCCACTTCTGAGGGACTGTGGCCTTGACCCACTCCATCCTTCTGCAGAGGGTCTCACTGAGCAATGGCTGGGTGTCAGCTGCACCTAGGAGTGCTCATGGGACCGTGCTGCTGCCAATGCCCAGAGCCTGCAGCCAGGTGCCAGCCCACCCCAGAAAAAGTTCTCGAGATAGTGTAGCAGGAGCGTTTCAGGGATTATGGAAAATCACAACACGCATCTGGCACCAGGCTTCACTCCCAATGACCTTGTTCCAGCACCAGCGAATGTGGCCATTCTCTGGGGTCTGATAGGGAACAGTTGGCCTCACAGCCTCTACCAAAGATACTTCCAGCAGTGGAACTGCTTCCCCCCGTGTGGCCCGAGAACCTCTCGGACCCCACTCTGCTCCTGGGGATTCGCCCTTCCCACCAGAGCACCACCAGGTATCGAGCTGCAGAGTTGCAGACTCTCCACTCCCCTTGTTTACAGTCTTAATGGAATTTAAACCCTCTCCTTTCTCCTTTCTCCCTTTTTAGTTCAGTCCCTGCAGCTATTTCCAATTTTCTACTTTCTCTCCAGCTGCTTTTGGGGAGGGGTGCTTTTTCTGTATTCTCCCCACCCCCCAGTCTCCGTCCTCTCTCTGCCTGCAAAAGTGGCTCCCTGCCCTCAGCGGCTTCTCTCTCCACAAGTTCATCTCTCTGCGCTGCGTGCCTGCTGAATTCTGTGGTTCAGGTTGTGCACACTGTTGTGTTAATCCTCCAATCAGTTTTCTAGGCGTGCAGGATGGTTTAGTGTTGGTCTGGCTGTATTTCATGGATGCAAGACAGACAAAAAACTTCTGTGCTGTTCTGCCATTTTGACTCTTCCTCTATAATGAAATACTTTTTAATAATATATTTTTAGATTAAGATTAGCTTCATAAAATTTGATTTTCTTAGTTCACAAAAATTTATGGTTGAAGAAATCCTAATTTAAACAGTATGCTTTAGAATATTAGGGTATGGCACTCTGAAGATAAAATATTAATAACAGTTTTTTTTAAAGAAAAGCAATCTATTTGTTTTATAATGCTATATATTCGGAGAGGGAGAGAAAAAGTGAGAAGAGAGAAAGAATTTCATTCTGTTTTTGTTCTATAATAATACCTTGTCTTGAAGCAGCTTGGCCTTTATAACTCTAGTTTATGGCCTATATCTTAAAAAGACAGTTTGGTATTTAATTTACTTCAGACAATATTATAAACATAATTGAAAAGTTAAAAAATATCATGAAAGTAATGCAGAATCTTGTTCAGAAAGTAGCTTGTGCTTTCTCAATATTGCTTTAGATCTTTTATTTTTGAATATTTCAGCTAACAATGGGAGCACACATCTTCAGCATCCTTTTGATTAAATTATGATACAGCATACTTGAAATGCTTATATTGATAAGATTAGCTTTGGAGGGATGAATACTGTATATCTTAGGATAGTACTGCTTGTATGTTTTATTAGTTAATAACAAGAAAATAAATCCAGATAAAGTTTGACAAGTTAAAATATTTTGCATTTATTTTAATAACATAAAAAGCAGCATGGTAGAGTCACAGTATAATAGAATTAAAAAAATATATATTTCGAGGGACACCTGGGTGGCTAGGTCGGTTAAGCATCCAGTTTCAGCTCAGGTGGTGATCTTGCAGTCTATGTGTTCCAGTCCCGCGTTGGGCTCTGTGCTGACAGCTTAGAGCCTGGATCCTGCTTCAGATTCTGTCTCCCTTTCTCTCTGCCCCTTCCCTGCTCCTGCTTTATCTCTGTCTCTCAAAAATTGATAAACGTTAAAAAAAAAGTTAAAAGTAAAAAAGAGGCAGATACTTGAAAAAAAAATACTTCCACATTTTAACATAAATCTCCCTCAGAGCATGATCTTAGCACTGGGAGGACTTTCAAGCAGTGGAAGAGATATCTTCATTTCTGGGGAGGCTTCCAAGAAAAGCCCATGCTCTTTGAAGACCTTCCTTGTTAATTTTACTAGAACTAATTTCCCCTATATTTGTTGCAATGCTTAGAGATAGAAATCTGAGAAATTAATAAAAATAAATAGCCTTAGTGAGAATGTTATTGAATCAGGATACTTGTTAAGTGGGAGAAAAAAAAAGAAGAATAAAGTGCAAAATTGCTGTTGAAATTCTTTTAGGGACACCTGGGTGGCTCAGTGGGTTAAGCATCTGACTTCAGCTCAGGTCATGATCTTATGTTCGTGACTTCGAGCCCCACATCGGTGTCTGTGCTGACTGACAGCTCAGAGCCTGGAGTCTGCTTCAGATTCTGTCTCCCTCTCTCTCTGCCCCTCCCCCGCTCACACTCTGTCTCTTAGAAATAAATAAACGTTAAAAAAAAAAACTAAAAAAATAAAAGAAAATTCTTTTAAAAATGTCTCAGTAATAAAGAACTCTATAAACCATGATGTTTTGAATAAAACTTCAGGTTGTAAATGGTCTTGATATTCTGAGACAATGTATCCTTGTCCAGGACCAAACTGAAGGATTATTTTGCTGGAGGACTGAAAAGTACTACAGAGATATTTAATAGCACAGCATTTCTGGAAGAGGGAAATGAATCATTTTTTTTTTTTTTTTAGATTTAGGATTTAAACTTTTGTTTTTCCCTCGTACAAGGACTTTATAAAATATGCATAGTATTTTAGGGGAATATTTTATATACAATGTAGGAAATTTCTTCTGTACTTCAATGCATTTAGACCGAAAAATATACAATAAAATGCATAAAGCATGAAATTATTTTCTATTTTTAGAATGTTGGGAGCCTTCCATTGTTCGATACAATAAAAGCCTTTTCTTTCCAAAAAAGAGAATATTAATGCAATAATCAGTTGACATTCAAGAATGAACTGACTGATGCTGTTAATATGAAGAATATTAGAAAATCAATACACTTAGCATTTAGCTTATTCACAGCTACTTTTATCATGACCCATATAATTCCTCCTTGTTGTCCTCATTCTCTACCTCCTTTTCCTCCTTTTCTTCCTCAACAATTTAATCTAAATAACATTTGTATAGCAAATTTGCAAAATTTAATATATGATAATACAATTTAATATATTTTACAAAATGAATATACCCGTGTAAGCAAAAAACACACAAAAATCTCGACATAAAATATTGCTAGCGTCCCCCAAATTTCCCTCATGTCTTTTTTATGCCATAACCACAAACTTGGTATTAATAGATTATATTTGTTTATTTGAGAACTTCATAGGGATAAAGTTATATAGTGTGTATAATATTTTTAATTTCTTTCATTTAGCATAATGATTTTGAGATTTTGCCATAGTGTGGTGTGTTTTATATATATATATATATATATATATATATATATATATATATTTACATATATATTTATATGTTTTATATTACTGAGTAATATTTCATTATAGAGATATACCCCAGTTTGTATTTCTATCCAATTGTTGAGGAACATTTGGATTGTTCCAGTTTTTGCATTTTTGCTGGAAAAGCTCCTAAGAATTTGTGAGTGCATAGAAGACTGCCAAGCTGTCTTATTTAGTGGTGCATCATATTATATTTTCTTTTTTTTGTTGTTTTAAATATGAAATACATTGTCAAATTGGTCTCCATACAACACCCAGTGCTCATCCCAAAAGGTGCCTCCTCAATACCCATCACCCACCCTCCTCTCCCTCCCACCCCTCATCAACCCTCAGTTTGTTCTCAGTTTTTAAGAGTCTCTTATGCTTTGGCTCTCTCCCGCTCTAACCTCTTTTTTTTTTTTTTCTTCCCCTCCCCCATGGACTTCTGTTAAGTTTCTCAGGATCCACATAAGAGTGAAAACATATGGTATCTGTCTTTCGCTGTATGACTTATTTCACTTAGCATAACACTCTCCAGTTCCATCCACGTTGCTACAAAAGACCATATTTCATTCTTTCTCATTGCCACGTAGTATTCCATTGTGTATATAAACCATAATTTCTTTATCAATTCACCAGTTGATGGACATTTAGGCTCTTTCCATAATTTGGCTATTATTATTATATTTTCTATAGCAGTAGAGAAGTTTTCTGATTGCTCCTCAGCCTCATAAACACTTGGTGTTATTCCTCTGTAAACTTTAACCATTCTAGTGCTGCATAATAATAGTGTCATATTGTGGTTTAAATTTACTTACTGTGATAGTTAATATTTTCTTTTCATGTGTCTATTGGCCATTTATATGTCTTGTCCATACTATATATCTCATACAGCTTCACTTTTGAAGTGTCTATTTCACTTTTGGAATAGTCTATTTTGACTATTTTTAAATGTATTTTTATTTTTATTTTTTGAGGGGAGGGGAGGTTCAGAGAGAAAGGGAGAGAGAAAATCTTAAACAGCCTCCACACCCAGCATGGAGTCTGACGCGGGCCTCAATATCACAACTGTGAGATCATGACCTGAGCCGAAATCAAGAATCAGGTGCTCAATCAACTGAGCTAACCAGTTGCCCCTATTTCGACTATTTTTAATTGGATTGTTCATTTGCCTTATTTTTACTTAGTTATATATCACACGTTTATAAGGAATGTTGAACTTGCAA
This sequence comes from Puma concolor, assembly GCF_028749965.1. Classification (NCBI taxonomy): domain Eukaryota; kingdom Metazoa; phylum Chordata; class Mammalia; order Carnivora; family Felidae; genus Puma; species Puma concolor. The sequence goes on from NC_141683.1 coordinate 23,531,249, forward strand.
TTATGATAGTTCATTTGTCACTTATCATTTCAGTTCTATTAGAATTTGTTTCAAAATGACTTGAAGCTCTGTTATAAGGTGAAGATATGAGAATTTCTACCTCTTTTTGAGAATTTGACCCTTAATCATGAAATACTCCTTGTTCTGGGTTGAATGGAGTGCTTCCAAGAAGATATTTAAGTCCTAACCCCCATAACCTAAAATGTGACACATTTTGGACATGTTTAGTCTTTGCAGAGGTCATCACTTTAAAAGAGGGTAATTAGGAACCTCCATACAGTTTTCCAGAATGGCTGCTCCAGTTTGCATGCCCATCAACAGTGCAAAGGGTTCCTCTTTCGCCACATCCTCACCAACATCTGTTGTTTCCTGAGTTATTGAACCAGCAATTGCACTATTAGGAATTTATCCAAAGGATATAAAAATGCTGATTTGAAGGAGCACATGTACCCCAGTGTTTACAGCAATGCTATCAACAATAGCCAAATTATGGAAAGAGCCCAAATGCCCATCAACTGATGAATGGATAAAGAAGATGTGGTACATATATACAATGGAATACTATTTGGGGATGAACAATAATGAAATCTTGCTGTTTGCAACAATGCAGATGGAACTGGAAGATATTATGCTAAGTGAAATAAATCAGAGAAAGGAAATATATGATTTCACTCATATGTGGAAGTTGAGAAACTTAACAGATGAACATAGGGGAAGGGAAGGAAAAGTAAAATAAAAACAGAGAGGGGCGCCAGATGGAACTGGAAGATATTATGCTAAGTGAAATAAATCAGAGAAAGGAAATATATCATATGATTTCACTCATATGTGGAATTTGAGAAACTCAACAGATAGACATAGGGGAAGGGAAGGAAAAGTAAAATAAAAACAGAGAGGGGCGCCTGGGTGGCTCAGTTGGTTAAGCATCTGACTTTGGCTCAGGACATGATCTCACAGCTTGTGAGTTCGAGCTCCACGATGGGCTTGTGCTGACAGCTTGGAACCTGGACTTGCTTTGGATTCTGTGTCTCCCTCTCTCTCTGCCCCTCCCCCACTCATGCTCTGTCTCTCTGTCTCTCTCTCTGTGTCTCTCTCTCTGTGTCTCTCTCTCAAGAAAAAATAAACATTATTTTTTTTTAAATAAAAACAGAGAGGGAGGCAAACCATGAGGGACTCTTAAACACAGAGAACAAACTGAGGGTTACTGGAAGGGGAGGATGGTGGGGGGGTGGGTTGAATGGATGATGGACATTAGGAGGATACTTTTTGGGATGAACACTGGGTGTCATATGTAAGAGATGAATCACCGGGTTCTACTCTTGAAGCTGAGACTACACTGTATGTTAATGAACTTGAGTATAAATTGAAAAAAAAAAGGGGGGGTAATTAGGACAGTCTCTGATCCAGTATGACTACAGTTCCTTGCAAGAAAAAATCTGAACATAGAGACACATACAGAAAGAAGATGATATGGAGACACAGGGTAAATGCCATTTGAAGATGGGAGTTATGCTGTCACAAGTCAGAGGATGCCAAATTTGCAAGAGAACTATGAGAAATTAGGAGAGAGTCATGCAACAGATTCTTCCTCCCAGCCCTCCAAACACCAGTCCTGCTGACACCTTGATTTCAGACTTCTAGACTGTAGCTGTGAAACAATATATTTCTGTTGCTTAAGCATCTACTTTGTTAGGCAGCCAGGAAGCTCATGCACCCCCTGAATCTCTTGTCAACTTTTTTTTTTTTTTTTTTTTTTGCCCTGGCCTCTATCATATTTTATTAATGTAGTCATTCTGGTTTATTTAAGACTATTTTGCACAGTCTATCTTATCCTATATTTTAACTTTTAATCGGTCTTCTTCTCTATATTTGTTTTTCTTGTGGATAAGATATGAATGTTTTTTCACTTATTTAAGCTAATTATCTGCTTTGAGTGTTGATCTTATTTACATTTAATCAAATTTTAATCCAATTCAGTTAATCCTTCCATCTTGCTTTTTGTTTTCTACTTGCCCTATCTCTTCTTTTCTGCCCTTTTCTTCTTTTCTGCCCTTTTCTTCTTTTTCTAATTTATTTTTGATAGTTTTATTTTATACTTATTTTACATTATTTTGATTATTCAATTTTAAACACTCAGTTTTACTAAGGTTAAGTATATACACTTTTTTTTTTTTTAATCACGCTCCATCTTCAAATAATCTTCTAACACTCTATGTATAATGATGTGATAGGTGCTTACTTGGGTGCTTGACTCCTTTCCTTTTCTGTCCTTTAAACATGCTGACCCTGTTTGGTTCCTTGCATATGCCAAGCTACCTTTCACACAAATGTATTTGTATATGTTGTGCCCTCTGCCAGCATACCTCTCCCCTGCACACATATATAGTTCATTCATGGATAGAACATGTGTTTACTGATACTATTACACAGAATAGTTCAGTTAGAGATGGTGATATGTATATTTGTTGTTTTTATTGTTGTTTTCATTTCCTGGAATTAACACATCAAAAGAAAAGAGCACAAACACAAATGTTTTATTGAAGGAGATAACCTAAACTCTTCTTCCTCCTACCATATAGAGATATGTTTTCAACGATGATGGTGGTATCTCTAATCCACCAAAAGTTTAAGAGCAATTCTGTTAAATTAGATTCCCTGGAAATTATCTTCCAACTCTGTTCCAAGAATTCGTATGTGTGCTTGTGTGTGTGTGTGTGTGTGTGTATGTGTGTGTATGAGGTAGCCTCTAAGTTACATTTATTTCCAATAGGTAATCACATTCTGGAGTGTTTTTGTCTTCTTCCTTTCATTTCCATAAAGATTATATAAGGAGTATTTTTTAAGATTTATTTTATTTTGAGAGGGAGTGAGAGAGAGCACAAGCTGGGTTGAGAGTGACAGAAGGAGACAAAGAATCTTAAGCAGGCTCCATGTTGAGTGCAGAGCCCAAAGCACAAGCTCAATCCCACCACCCAGGGATCATGACCTGCAGCAAAATCAAGAGTCAGATGCTCAATGAGCCACCCAGGTGCCCAGGAAGTAGTTTCTTCCTCTTAACCCATTGTTTCTTATTGTTACGTATAGCTTGAGGGAAAAGAAAAAGTTTATTTATTTATTTTGAGAGAGAGAGTACAAGCAGGGGAGAGGCAGAGAGGGTGAGAGAGAGAGAGAATCTCAAGCAGCCTCCATGCTCAGCACAGAGCCCAATATGGGGCTCGATCTCATGGCCATGAGATCATAGCCTGAACCAAAACCAAGAGTCGGATGCTTAACCCACTGAGTTACCCAGGCACCCCTTGTTGTTAGGTATAGCTTTAATGGGAGATGACAAAAAAAGAAACTCTGTTTTCCAAAATGTACTATTTTCCTTTAATTTTCATAAATACTGAACTTTCAGAATCAATATATCCTAAGAAAATATTAGTATTAAACTATTAGAAATTTGTGATATGTAATCATTGTCCTTAATTGTTTACTTTAGTTAAATGTGTTATGTATTCTCACATATGCCAAAATTTTTTCCATATATAAAATATTTAAAATGTTATATATAAAAATTTTTTAAATGAGTTTAACAGAGATTCCTACTTATCTTCCCTCCCCTTCCTCATTTATAATACAACCCCTGTCAAAGTTTACTAGGTTAAGTGCAAACAAAAATTGAGACTGTATTTCACCAGCAGCTAAATGAGCCAAATGACTAATTCATGGCCAGTGAGATATGAAAAGCTTTCAAATATGTAATTTCTCAATCATGCCCATGAAAACAATTAGAAGCCTGTTTCTTTTACTTTCTTTTTGTTTCCCAAGGGCTAGAACATAGCAACAGAGTGTCAAAACTCACTATGCAGAGAAAAGCTATAACTTAGTGGCAGACTTATAACTTATAGAGCTAAGTTGCCTATCCTCCCCAAACTGATGATCTGCATCTAGTTCATTACATAAGATTCACCATGTAATTTTGGTTACTTTTATTACCTTAGCTTGGCCTGTTCTCCATTACAAGTACCTAGCCTGTACTTGAGTTTTCATTTGTAAAAAGCTGGAAGTAAAGTAGCAACTACTATATATTTCAAACACAGAATGAACAAATCACTTATTTTCATTCCTGAGTTTGCTGTTTTAGTATATACTAGTATATATTTTGGCAAATCCTTCCTGCTAAAACTTCTAAGGACAACAGACAGTATATTAGTATACTTTAAAATACATTTTTATAGAAAAACAACCATTTTAATGATTGCAATAAAATACTTTACCCCTTTGAAAAAAAAACTTTCATTAAGAAGTAGATAAGGCATACTTTGTGCTGTTTTGTCATTGTTTTTTATACTTCTGACTAAAAATTATAAACCAACACTGTCAGGATGAATTATGAACTGGATTTGATTGCCCTGAAAGCTGATTTAGAAAAGCCAAGTTATAGAATTTTAAAAAGACAAGTTATAAAATTTTACTTTATTTGTAGCAGAGAATTTATAGTTTACACATTTAAGAATCACCACCCATATGTTTTAATATGTTTAGAAGTATATTTCATTATAAATATAGATTTATATTTTGTTTTGTCAAGAGATAAAATTATATATAATCATATAAATACATATCTAATTTTTTCTTCCATATGTAGAACAATGTGAGTATTTTTTTAATTGCAAAAGATAATGAATTTTTAATGCAAGCATATTACTCTTCACAATATGTCACATATTTGAAGGAATCCGAGATCTGTAAGAAGTCCCATTGTATTGTCTTCCATTAGTTTGTGAATTAGTAAAAGCTTTTATTGTAAAATTGTAGTACCATGCTGTACATTTAATTGTGAAATAAGGTAATTATTTTATTACCTCTTTTCACTTTTCTCTTTACAATGATCATATAGTGTGCCTCTGAAGACCGCTGCATTCACTGAAAGCTGTTCAACTAATTTAATGTTGGTTTTATCAGCCCCTACCTAATATATTTTCTCTTGAGGATTAATAAAGACATGCTCATTCCTCAAAGGGTGATAAAGTCTGGGTCTCTTATAATTATTTATATGTAATGGAGGACACAAACACAGCATTAGATAAATATAGCAAGCAATGTGGGAGTAGTTTCTAATAAGAGAATAAGTATAAATGTCAGTGTTCGTCTGCCTACTTTTTTTACACACAGTTGGTTTCTTTCACCTGTGTTCTTTCTTAGCCAATTTATTTCCATGTATCTTGATTAGAATTCTTAACCCTTAGAATCCTTAATTCCTAGTGAAAACTAATAAGTAAACAATTGTGAACTGGCAAATTTACAAACTAACTACAGGTTGTCTCTGTAAGATTTTTGCCATTTTTTTTGGTAGGTATTTACAGCTTCTGAGGCCATTGTTCTTCGATACAAAATAAGCAGGGGTGGGGCACTTGAGTGGCTCAGTTGGTTAAATTTCCGACTTCGGCTCAGGTCCTGATCGCCAGGGTTTGTGAGTTTGAGCCAGGCAACGGGCTCTGTGCTGACAGCTCAGAGCCTGGAACCTGCTTTGGTTTCTGTGTCTCCCTCTCTCTGCCCCTCCCCTGCTCACACTCTGTCTCTTGCTCAAAATTGAATAAACGTTTAAAATTTTTTTTAAAAAATAAGCAGTTTTGCTGGAAGGTGACATACTCAATTCTTTAAGACTTGAGGATCCCATTTCTTCAGCTAAAACTTGGGTCTCTTTGAGCCAAATTAATACCGAGGAGGGATGTGCCACTGGGTTAAGGACTGTGTGGTGTTTTGCAAGGTACCATCTATTTGCAAGGAAAATTTCTTGATGCTGGCAGGTGATCTGGGGTTAATGTAACCCATACTGTGACCAATTTATCCTAACGTGGGAGTCAGAGATAAGTGGTAAGCACTTTAATAGCTTTTAAGTGATCGACTCATGCCCATTGTATAATTTTGTGCCCTTTTGATTCCAGTAGGCAGTGTGGAAAAACAAATTTACTGAGATCAAAAGATCCTAAACTGTCTTTTGTTAGATTGTGCCATCTAGACAAAAATAGAGATGAATAAGAGTTCTGGAGAGAATCAGAGCCTCTTTAGTTTGGCCAGACCTCATGATGGTAGAATGCACCAGGCAGAAACAAACTTGCAGTCAAACTCAGAGGGCTGTCAACGCAGGGAAGCACAGCCCAGAATCCAAGAGACCTTACCTCCAGCAACTCCAGATGCACTGTGGAGACTGTGAGCCTAAAGGGCTTAGTGGGTACCAGTTCCTATGTCTGACGTCTGAGGGAAGTAACTATAGATGCTGCTTTAGATGCCATTTCCAAAGCCAAAAAATGTCAAAAGCCAAACTCTGCATACTGAATAAAACACAACAGAAAGATGAGTTTATTGCAAGACCTTGGACCTGCAAGCCAGGAAACTCAAGGCTATGGGAGCAATGAGTTTCAAGTTGTTCACAGACTGAGGGACTTTTATGAAGTAAACACGGAAGTGAGTAGGCTTTTTTGTTGTGGTTGTTGATTGTTTCCTAGTCTTCTTTCTTTGGATCATAGTAGCTGAGCGGAGAGCAAGGAAGTCAAGATGAAGTGAATATACTTAGTGCTTGGGGATTGGCTGGTGTCCTCTGCTGATTTCTGAGAAGAACTGTAAATTCCTGTACAATTAGGTTAAATTTCCTTTATGCACCTGCATGAACCACCTCCATTTTGTCCTTTAAATAAGTGACTCCATTTTAGTTTGGAGGTCTAACATAAGTTAATATTTGCTTTAGCAAAATCAAATGTAAATCCCATAGATTACATAAACTGTGAGTAATTAAAAATATCTCAGAGCAAAACACATGTTATTTACATTATATATTAGTAAAAGGAAAATAGTCATAGCTTTTTTAATATAATTTTGTATTTGACAATATCTTGAAAACATATTTTTCACCAGAATGCAAATGATGAATAGCATAAATGTAAGTTTTTCTATGGAATAAATATTTTGGGCCTCCATAATTCTTTTATATTATGATGTAATTATGTGATACCTTATATTTGTTCCCCATTTTATAAGGATGTCTAAGAGGGTAGTTAGGAGAGTATTTTGCATGAGAAATTGATGCAGTCTAAAAATAGAAAACTTTAGGCATTTTTATGCATAAAAATGTCACCTTCCTTCTTTCAAGAGTAGTTATATGCCCCCTCACCTCCAATAAAATGTCAGAATTAATTAAATATTGGCTTTTCCTGAATAAACATTTATAATAGAAAACTTGTGCAGGAGATTCTGCCTTTCATTTCTCTTGTACCAAACTTCAAATTCTGGCATCATTTTTAATTCCTTGCATTATGAATCCCAGAATTTCCACTTCATAACAAAAAGTTTTCTTCATCTGAACCAATCACTGAACATTTCCATATTTTCATGCCTTAATAAAAATGAGGTGATAATATCTTCTCCAGTTGTCTTAGATGTAAAGTGCTTATTCTTACTGAACCTCTGTTTGTTATTAGTTTTTATTTATTTATTTTTGAGAGAGAGAGAGAGAGAGAGAGAGAGAGAGAGCATGAGCAAATGGGGGAGGGGCAGAGAGAACAGGAGAGAGGGAATCCCAAGCAGGCTCCTCCCTGTCAGCTCAAAGCCCACATGGGTCTCAAATTCATCAACACTGAGATCACGACCTGAGCATTAATCAAGAGTCAGTCACTTAACCAACTGAGCCACAGGTGCCCCTGAACCTCTGTTTTTTTAGGGAGGTAAACTTGGTTTCTTTTTACTCATCAATTCTACCACCAGACAATAATTATCTCACTATTTTAAAGATTACTCTTCCTATTGTACTCTCTATCCCTCTTCATTGCTAGATTCTGTAAGTTGACCAAACACCTTTTCAATCATTGATATTTGTCTGTTGATTCACAAGTCTCTCCCTCTCTCTCTCTCTCTCTCTCTCTCTCTCTCTCTGATTTTTGCCTTCATCCTTCATGAATTCAACATCTATGCTGATAAATCATATAACAACCTGCCCTGTCTGATCTTTAGTCACAGATCCTGGGATTAGATTAAAATATTCAAAGGTCCTCTTTGCCACTCTTTATCAGTTAGCATTCCCATGGTCACACCCTAGAATCTATCATTGATAAGTACTCTTTAAGCTCTGATTATCTGTATGTCAAGATGTCTCACTGTCTGAGGAGAATCTTATGTCCATACTGTTTCCATGTTCAACTACTCCCATGACAACTCTACTTTGCAAGTTAGTCAATTTTTCCTGTCCCTTAGACCTCTGTGATCTCATTTAGCTAAGAATTCATGGTTTACCTGAATGTATCCTTTGATATTTACTAAATTTCCTTTGCCCTTTTTCCTTTTATTATACCTAGAAGGCAAAAACTTCAAGCTTATATCAATATAGCTGGTTTTTTCAGGGCACCTGGGTGGCTCAGTTGGTTGAGCGTCAAACTTTGGCTCAGGTCATGATCTTGCAGTCGGTGGGTTTGAGCCCTGCATTGGGATCTGAGCTGACAGTTCAGAACCTCAAGCCTGCTTCAGATTCTGTGTCTCCCTCTCTCTCTCTGCCCTTCCCCTGCTTGTGCTGTCTTACTTACTCTCTCTCTTCCTCTCAAAAATAAATAAAAACACTAAAAAATTAAATATATATCTAAATATCTCTATCTATCTACCTACCTATCTATCTATCTATATCTGGCTTTTCCTATCCTATTTTGAATTTTCTCTATTCTTAACCAGATATCTGACATTCTTATTCTTTCTCCAGTCTCAGCTAATGATCTCCTTATCTAGTTATAATTAAATAAAATAAAGTCAAAGACCACCAGGTAAACAAGCTACAAATAAATCACATTGATCTCTTCTTACTTCTGTCTTCAGTGAATTCCACTGGGTACAATGACAACATTTCATGAATTTCCTCATCATCTTTGGCTAATGCCCTTTACTTCTTTTCCACTGTCCTTCCTCTCTACCCAGCTATTATTTGTTGGAGTTCTTCAGTAATCTCTTATGTGTATATTTCTGTCACACAATTCATACATCATCTTTAGATGACTGTGTTGACTCCTGTGATCCCGGGTGTCTCTAATCTTGGTCACTTTTCTCATTCTCAGATTTACACGTCTGACTTGCCACCAGATTATCTCAACTTGGATGGCTGTTGGGCATTTCATATTTACCAGATTCATAGATGATATTAATACCCCTTTCACAAATTTGCTTATTTCTTAGTCTTCCCAATCTCAGTGTGTATTACCGCTAACCATGCTTATGACAAAAGGGAAAAAATGGCAGCTACATTTTTCAAAATCTGATCTCTTTCTAAATCTAAGTAGTCAATCAGTCTCCAAATTTGATCAGTTCTACTCCATATCTGTCTCTTTTGCTTCTCTCATTCTATCCCCACTATCACTAGAGCAATCCACATCAGAACCACCCCTACCCTGGAGTCTTGAAGTAACTTACTTTCTGGTCTCTCAACTCAATTATTAACCAATGCCAACTATTTCATACTGAAAGTAGGATAGCATTTTGAAATTCAAAATACATTATTGAATTCACTTAAATGTGTTTGCTTCATGTTTTCCTTAAGATAGTGTTCAGAAACTTTGCTATGATCCTTAATATCTGGCATGATTTTGTACGTTTGTTTATGCCCGGTATCCACTATAGCCACAGCCTTCAAGCTGTTTTTGTTCCAGCAATATGAAACTACATTTGTTTCTTGAAGACCAAATTCTGTCCTGCTTTAGAGCCTTTACAGTGCAACTTCTGCTCTCTTTCCTCTCTTTTCCATTGTATCACTTAATTCCTCTATTTCTTATAACTCAGCAAAAATGTTGCTACTCCAGGCTCATTCTATCACATAGGTGCTCCACAGCTCTCTGTATTTCTCTTATTTTGTTGATCATGCTAACATTACTAGTTTGTCTTCCAGATGGTCAATGGCTTGCTGGATAGGAGTGCATTTGTCTTATTCATTTAAGTATCTGGCATTTCTTAAAATAAAATATTGTTGAATGGTACATTTCTTGGAATGATGTCTAATTGCAATTTTGTTTACTTGGCATTTTTCTTTTCCATCATAAGTTTGTGTGTGTGTGTGTGTGTGTGTGTGTGTGTGTGTAGTATAGTGTATTATTTAATTTTCCTTTTCCCACATATTAGAGTTGTGGCAAATGATGGTCTAATTTAGCTCCCTGAGTGAGGCCAAGTATACCCTCTTGCTTCTAATCATTTCCCCAATATTTACATTCATGGGAAAAACTTTTACAATGTCCATTTGATTTTTTAATTATTTAAAATACAATTCTTAGTAAGAAATTTATACTCATCTTTCTATATTTGTGTTAACTTGAACATACCAGGTATTAAATGGATTTTTGAGTAATTCAGTACTTGAAATTATATATCCTGATTGGTTTGCTAAATTATATTTCCTCAGCATGTGTAGACCTACTTTATACTACTAAATTAGAGAAAATGTAATGTTAAGGTAAATTCCACATAGCATGGGGTGGCTCAGTTGGTTAAGCCTCCGACTTTTGATTTTTAGCTCAGATCATGGTCTCATGGTTAGTGATTTGGACTCCTGTTGAGCTCTGTTTTGATGGTGCGGAGTCTGCTTGGGATCCACTCTCTGCCTGTCTTTCTGCTTCTCTCTTGCTTACACTCTCTCTCTTTCTTTCTCACTCTCAAAATAAATAAACTTAAAAAAAATCTACATGGCTTGGTGTATATTTAATTGCATGTGATAGCAAAACTTGACAATTTTTAATTCACCCGTACATCATCCTGGTGCTATGTATGTGGCCAATATGGTGTATCTAACCTGATGTCAGGTAGAACAGTGATATTAATAAGCACCTATAAAGCAAATGGGCCACATATTTCCCACCTGTTTGGTTAGTTCATCTTTAAGTATATATAGATAAAAATATGTTTCCCCCAAGATATTATAAATTATTTTAAGGGTTATCTTTAGAACCATTTACCATAATATCTATTTTTTAATAAAAGGAATAAAAATATGCATTCTTATAGCACTGCTAATCCCTTAAACTTTAAATTGTTATTTTAGGGGCGCCTGGGTGGCGCAGTCGGTTAAGCGTCCGACTTCAGCCAGGTCACGATCTCGCGGTCCGTGAGTTCGAGCCCCACGTCAGGCTCTGGGCTGATGGCTCAGAGCCTGGAGCCTGTTTCCGATTCTGTGTCTCCCTCTTTCTCTGCCCCTCCCCCGTTCATGCTCTGTCTCTCTCTGTCCCAAAAATAAATAAACGTTGAAAATAAATAAATAAATAAATAAATAAATAAATAAATAAATAAATTGTTATTTTAATTTGATTAAATGGCAAATACATGGTATGATTTTTAGGACTATATATATATATAGAACATTGAAATAAAAGTGTTGTTTTTTTCAGTAGAATGGCTTGGAAATAGAAGAGGAATAAAGAAGGGGGAGGAGGAAGAGGGAGGAGGAAGAGGGGAAGAAGAAAGAGAGGAGGGGAGGCTTGGGGACAAGAGAGGGGAGTGCCTGTCACATAACAGGTGCTGAAAATATGTTTAGCAAGTTAACTGTCCCTGCGCATATTTAATGTTCAGTAAATATTTGTTAAAATACTAAATGAGGGTGAGAATTCTGGTAAAGTCTCTCCTAACAAACTTACATTGCCTCTGGGACTATCCAAATTAAAGAAAAGTAAGTGTGTATAGATTTAATATTTCTGGAAAATAAGGTATATTGGTTTTAAGTACAATAATTAGCTTATAAATATTTATACTACCAAAATGTAAAGTCAGTTAAAACTATTTTAAAATTTTTGCACTAAAACCAGTGTATTAAATTTAAATAATTTATTAGTACTACTCTTATCAATTACATTACTTTCAACATTTTTGTGCACTCTTAAAATTTTGATAAATATTTAAATTAGCATTCAAACCCTTATCAATATCCAGTCATTTGTTACCACTTCAAGTTATTTAATGCACTATCTATATTATGTGTTTATATACCCTAATCTCAAAAACATAATATATACAATATATAATGTAAACAATATATACATATATATGTAATATATAGGTGAATTTGTCCATACATGAGTTTGGATTATATTAAAAGAAACAATCTTTCAATGAATCTTGTAAGATTATTTAATGAACCTTCTGTCCATTTATCCTCACCTACTTCCTGTCTCTTCTTCCCAATTCATGAGAAAGTATTAACACTAAATATGTAAGAATCTCCTGAAACTTTGTACATTTCATCGGCACAAATGGATGCTCACAGAGTGTTACAATACGGTGATTTGATTTGAAAGTTCTTGTCAGCCCTTAAATCAGAATATAATCTCTAGAGATCTGGGGGACAAAGAGTTTAAATGGGCTTTTAGAAAGCTAAGGGAAAAAAAAGCAGACACACACGCACATACACACACACAGGCACTTCTTTTGACCTTAGAAAAATCTTTGGAGGTTGCATAATGAAGTCTATTGTAAAATGAACAACAGTTAAAAGGGCATTTATGATCCCAAGTGACTTCTTTTGTGAAGGGGATTCCATTGTCTATTCTATATTAATCACCCTTTGATTTTCTCTCTACATAGAAGAGTACTTTTTATTCTGTGGAATTTTTATGCTTGAAATTGAACATTTAAAAAACATCTGGGCTTCAGACATATTTGAATTAATGTAAAACTGCTTTAAAAAAGGGAAATTGATGATGTGAAGACTGTTAATGAATAAAGACTATAGCTATCTTATATTTAACCAGATACTAGATTGGTGTATTTAGATAAGTCTTTGTTTCCCAGGCTGCCACCTATTGGATTTATACTAAATAGGATCTCATTTTCTGTATTTAGTCATGGAACTGCCTACAATCTATTAATACTGCTTTCTTCTTAGGGAATGTCTTCGGGTTCCCTAGAAAACAGACCTGAAACAGAACTTAGTGTTCATGTTTTATTTATTGTGTGATATGATCCCAGGTCAGGAGAAAGGGGAAAAGGAAGTAAAGCAGAGGAATCTTGGAAGCAAATATAAAGTGATAGGTTCCTGAGCTGTTAATTAGTGAAGCAGCATTGTTCTGAGGCTTTTTTTTTTTTAATATATGAAATTTATTGTCAGATGGTTTCCATACAACACCCAATGTTCATCCCAAAAGATGCCCTCTTCAATGCCCATCACCTCCCCTCCCCTCCCTCCCACCCCCCATCAACCCTCAGTTTGTTCTCAGTTTTTAAGAGTCTCTGATGCTTTGGCTCTCTCCCACTCTAACCTCTTTTTTTTTCCTTCCCCTCCCCCATGGGTTTCTGTTAAGTTTCTCAGGATCCACATAAGAGTGAAAACATATGGTATCTGTCTTTCTCTGTATGGCTTATTTCACTTAGCATCACACTCTCCACCTATCATAGTACCTTCTTGTCTTTAAGCAGTAATTTTGCTGGTTTGAGTTTCTTGATGGTGGTGTGACCCACAACTTCAACTCTGAATGGTCTTGCCTTAGTTGGATTGTGTATACTGTGAATGGCCATTGACAGTTATTACTAAGCATGACACTAAGTAACGGCCCCAAGCAATCTACTGCATTTCAGACGTATTACCCTTGCCCTGTTTTGTGATTAAAACCCTAGACCCATATTGCAATTCAGGGTAAATACCCCAGCCAATAATGTGACTCCTTTTACCTATGATTGCTGGAGTTCCAAGTAGTTAAATGGTAGCCTAGTAGTTGCAACTCCCAGGCAGTGCAACTCTTAAGGTGTCTCTTTTCAGGAATGTTCACTTCTAGGAAACAGGACTTTTAATCCAGCACAACCTAATATTGTGGGACAAAATTGCAAATAGACATGTGAGTTTGTGGATGATGGGTTCTTCTCCCTTGATACTCTTTCCTAGATAGTATGGCACATAGCACCATACATATTCTGTATTCTAGATACTCCAGCCCCGTCTAGTGATATTCCAAAGATGATATCTTAGCTGAGTCTTTGGCAGGACTTTCCATAATTCTATCAGGGATGCTGCTTCTGAAAAAGATGAGTGAATCCTGTGTCATGAACAAACTTTCATGTTTTGCTTTATGTTATTACTCTAATTAAAAAGTTTGGGTCAGAGTAATCATAGGTAGTCTGAACTCTCCCATTTACTTTACACTAGCCTCATGTAAAGCTTTTTATCTGAAACTAATGCTCAAAATGTGTTTGCCCCATTTTGTCCTCGCTCTTCTAGTCCTTATTCCAACAAAAGAATCATCTTTCAAGGACTTCAGAACCTTCTCACAAATCTACCAAGAAAACAAAAATGGCACTGTTCTGTTTTTTCAAGAGTTTGCGGGGCGCCTGGGTGGCGCAGTCAGTTAAGCGTCCGACTTCAGCCAGGTCACGGATCTCGCGGTCCGTGAGTTCGAGCCCCACGTCGGGCTCTGGGCGGATGGCTCAGAGCCTGGAGCCTGTTTCCGATTCTGTGTCTCCCTCTCTCTCTCTGCCCCTCCCCTGTTCATGCTCTGTCTCTCTCTGTCCCCCCAAAAAATAAATAAACGTTGAAAAAAAAAAAAAAAGAGTTTGCTATACATCGGTGATATTCATAATCTTAGGAATTAATTTCAAAATTCAACAAATATATTTTCCAACCCTGGAAATAAATTTGATGTTTTGTTTTTATTTTTATTTTTTTAATTCTAAAAATGATCCATATGTTTTCTGTTTCTTATATTCATCCTAACCCACATATTGCGTCATATCTGCTTAGACCAGCTAGGAATTTAAGTTTAATACTCTGGTTAAAAGTACTTGCATCTCAATATTTTCATTTTAATCAGAATCAAAGCCTTAAATTAGAAGTCATGAAGTAAGGATAATGGAACATTTGGGGGGCCCTGAACATTTCTCTTTCCTACTACATTTAAATAAAATATCTCTTTGTTTAGGTTTCTCCTAATGCCTACAAGTAAATTCAAATCTTTAGGTTTCTATAATCTGAAACCTTATACAGACTCAATCTGAATTAAATTAACTAATATGTTTGATACCATGAATAACTAATAGATTTCTAAAATCATGAATGGATAAGGAAATAGTATGTGTCTTTAAATGCTTTTCTTTTTTTATTTTTTTTATTTTATTTTTATTTTTTTTTTCAACGTTTTTTATTTATTTTTGGGACAGAGAGAGACAGAGCATGAACGGGGGAGGGGCAGAGAGAGAGGGAGACACAGAATCGGAAACAGGCTCCAGGCTCCGAGCCATCAGCCTGGAGCCTGACGCGGGGCTCGAACTCACGGACCGCGAGATTGTGACCTGGCTGAAGTCGGACGCTTAACCGACTGCACCACCCAGGCGCCCCCTAAATGCTTTTCTTATCTATTATGCAGAGTGGCTATGAACTTAGTTTTACAAATATTAAAACTGCTGACTGCGTATTAATATTTATAGGGACTATTATGTTTGTCTTCTAAGAACTTATATTTTAAATAAGACAATCCCAGAAATCATTCAATTTTTATTTAATTACTTTGAACTTTTCTCCTGAGATTTGTGAAGCTTGAGTATTTAATCAAAAGAAGTATTTGAGGGATGCCTTGGATTCCTCAGTCAGTTAAGGTCAGACTCTTGGTTTTGACATGTTCCTGAAATCAAGCTCTGCATTGGGCTCTGTGTGTAGGCTCTGTGCTGACCTTGCAGAGCCTGTTTGGGATTCTCCCTCTCTAGCTTTCTCTGTCTCTCCTCTGCTTGCACGCAGCATGCTCTCTCTCTATCTCTCTCTCAAAATAAATAAAAAACTTTAACAAAAAGGAAATATTTGAGACACTTTTGGGGAGAATACTTTCATAAGAAATAAAGTTGGGAATCTGTTGATAATATGGGACTTAATGAATAATTTATTAATTTTAAGAAACTGCTTTGAAACAAGCAGTGCTGTTTCTAGAAATGTCATAGGGGCATTTAAGGATTATATACATTCATAGTGAAATAATATAAAAATATTTTTCTGCCTTATTTAAGCAAATGCATACGACTTTAATTAAGCTGGAATAAATCAGAAAAAGTACTTTAATTTTATGTTTTTAATGCTTGTTTATTTTGAGAGAGGGAGAGAGAGGCCATGTGTGAGCAAGTGGGGGAGACTCAGGGAGAGAGAGAATCCCAAGCAGGCTCTGTGCTGACATCACAGAGACCCACATGGGGCTCTATCTCATGAACCCATGAGATCATGACCTGAGCCAAAATCAAGAATGAGAAGCTTAGCTGACTGAGCCACCTGGGTGCCCCTATTTTATTTTCAAAAAAATTTCCCAATATTTCATACCTAACTCAGAAGTAACTTTGCATGCCTATTTTGAAAAAGGAAATATCATATTCAAGATCCCAATGAAAAATATCAAATAATTACATAAGTATATAATCTGAATACTTGTAAGGTACAGAAAGAAACAGGGTGAAAAAAAAGCTCAGAAGTGCTCATTTCTGAACCTATGCTTTATTGAAGGGTTGTTTTCATTATGAAAAAGAAGTCAGTTTACTTCTTTGTTGGGGTGGCACACTGGGGCTAAGGAGATTTTATGCAAGCCTCTCAGTGTATCTGCAGGATTAACAGAGACTTAGGCAAAATTATGTTGATGGGAACATCCTAACTCTGTGCAGCAAATTAATGGTATTGATTTCAATTGTGTCTGATTTCTGTCTCGGGATTAACAATTTAGAGATAGGGTCCACGGTAACCATTAAATATAAATTCATAGCTCATTGCTCCCTGTATCTCTCACTATTCCAACTGTACAATCGTGACTCCACTGATTCCTTAGAAAGTTATGTTAGCTCAGTTATTCCTATTGAACATAGGAAGCAAATAACTCAAGGACATCCTGGGCTTATTTAATGGAGGTTAAATGAAGTATTCAGGGTTAGAGGAAAATACTCCATAGCATATGCCTTCTCTGCATATATCTAAACTACATGAATCAGGACATATCCAACATTTAGAATCCAAATTCTTGATTGCTTTATTAAATAGATAAACTGGACCACTTACATAAAAAGAAACCCCGTACTTCAGTGTAATTCTCCAAGATGTCGATTTCCCTTTTCATTTTACTATGAGTTCTGCTTGACCTCTGATAGAAATACAGTGAAAAATTCACTTTCCAAGAAGGAACTATCTGTGGCTCCCTTACAAGACTTCTCTTTACCTGAAAGGCCTTAAATTTAACATTTAAACTCCAGTTCTGCTTAACTCATATACCCTTAATTTTAACTGACCATTTTTATACTTTCCATATTCTGAAGTATGAAATGGAAGAATCTGTTTTCCAAATTTAGCATACCTAGAATATATACTTCTTCCTACAGCAACCAATCCTGTGTTTGAAATACGCTTACTAATATTGAATGTTCGTGTCCCATGACTGTTTTTCCTCATGCAGTTCAAGTAAGAGGAAGAAAAACAGGTTTCCGTTTGTGCTTTGTTCTGAATGAATCACTAGTGATCAAATATTCAATTACAAAAGTACATCCTTGTGGTGGATTTAGTACCTGCCACCAAGTATGTCCTAGATCACTCTATAATCCTGGAGTGTCTCCTGACATTCTAAACAGCAGTTCATACTTCAGATATGGCTACTTCAAGTGCTTTAGTTGTGTTTTTATTTGATTGATATTAAAAGATTTGCTAATATGCTTAGCATAATAAATGGATATCCAGTTACAGAATTAGTAGTCTGCTAAATAATGATATGTGTTATAAAACCGAGATCTCTTTGCTGAGGTGAGTAGCGTAGGTGAATTGTTTAAAATATTTAGAAATCCTCCTTATCCCTGAATGAGCAGACCTTAAGCAACTTGCAAGCCATTTAACAGGCAACTTTAGGAATGCAACCCAAGGCTGGATAATTACCTGCTTTTGTGTTCAACATTGGACCTAAGTATTGGTGGCTTGATATTGATCCTAAGGAAAAGAATATTCTGCCTATAGAATATTTTTTCCTTTTCTTAAAATAAACCATTAAGTTTTGATATGAACACATACCATTGCAGAAATTAAGTATGTCTCTTGTTATCTCCATGAGTCATAGCAAGAGCAGAAGAGAAGAAAGTCCTCAATAAAGCAATGATCTTGATTAATTCCTATAAATAAATTAAAAATGCATATTATATATGTGTATATGCCTATATATTATTTCTTTCTGAAAACTGAAGTTGTATTTAAGAAATATTGCAAGGGATCTCCAGAGTCCTGGTGACATTACCTGACCTGGCCAATGACTGCATATTTTACCTGAAGCAAGATGTTTAGACTATGTGGGATTCAATTTCCATTTCAGTAAGATTGTAGCAGAGGAAGGCATGGGTTTATAAGGTCACCCAGGTTCTAGTATTCTTTGATTCTCCTTATCTTCAGTTTAAAACTAAAATTTTCTTTTAAAACTTCGTGCTGTCTGTAGATTATCGCCCATGACTAAAACTCTGAGAAAAATAAAGCTTGAAAAGCTGAAGTTCCTTGATAGCTTTGAAAGTGTTTGCTTCTTGGAAAGTTGTATTTCCAGAAATATACAGCAGGAAACTATTGTCCTTTAGTCCTGCCTTAAAGCAAGATAACACTTTGCCACTCAAGGAGGTACGGACATTAAGTATGATGGCATGTGATTTTTCTTATCAAATGCTGTTCGTATCCTCAATGACAAATGGAATTTTTATATGATAATACTTTAAAGTAGCTGGCTTTTTTTGTGTGTGTGTATGACCACAGACTCTGCGTGTGTCTTGTTTGTATCCATATGTACTTGCAGTTTATGAGATTATATTTACTAAACATCATCATATAGTGGATCAGTCAGGAGTAAAAAAATTAAAATTCACTAATAAAGAAAAATACCCCCACTATTGCGTATAATTACAAATTTTTCTTGACACATGTTACTTTGTACTTAACAATGTTAAAGGGAGTCATAGCAGTTTTCTTCAGAGAGCCTTAGTGTTTATGGATGGTGAGTGGAAGGAAGTAAGCACTGCCAGCGTCACTTCTTTCTTTACCTTTTGTTACTGACATAATTGCAGGATTTCCTTTACCCTTAACAGTGCACATATGTGATAGGCATGATGCAGGAAGGGCTAGAGGATTTATAACACACTATGTAGATTATGGGACACCTGGGTGGCCCAGGCAGTTGACCATGGGGCTCTTGGTGTTGACTCATGGTTCACGAGTTTGAGCCCCGCGTCAGGCTCTGTGCTGACAGCGCAGAGCATGCTTGGGATTCTCTCTCTCCTTCCCTCTCTGTCCCTCCCCTGCTCACTCACTCACTCACTCACTCTCTCTCAAAATAAATAAATAAACATTAAAAAGAGAAGAAAACACAGCACAGTATAGTACTATATGTTAAAGATGGGGTTGTTTGGCACATTGAAATTACCTTCTTGTCCGGATGCTGTATTTCTGCCTAGAGATACAATCTAAGTAGAATATAATAATTTCATAAGAAATAAAGTGAAGGTGGAAATCAAATGGACATTTAAGTGTCAAGCAACTGGGTTAAGAACACATTCATACATCTGTATACTTCATAATGAATTATGAGTTATTTAAGCATTCAGCCTTGATAAATAAATATTTAGAACATTTTTTATATTTAAAATGACAGAGTGCTTTACCCTTTGTAAATAAGTCTATGTATATAAATTTTAAAGACTTACCTCTGTCAATTTGCTGTTACATTATTCTAATATAAACTTTCCATGATTGTCACAACACAATGTTATTTTTTGTAGATATTTTAAAAGATTCTTTCTAAAGAAAGACTTGAGAGAAAACTTTATCTACTTGAAGAGATGTCATTTGCAATTATAACTTTGTTGTTAAAATTTTTAATGATTTCATTTTGTAAAGACAACCATTAACATAGTGAAACAAATTTGCATTTTATTGTTAGCAGGAAAATGTAAGCTATAAAATAGTATGAATATTATGCTTGAGTTTTTTTAAATATTTGATATTCACACACTGGCACACAAACCAAGAATATTATTGTAATTTTTCTGATTATATTTTACCAACTTTTTAATTTTTTGCTTCATAATTTTCATTTCTAATATTATATAATGCACACATTTAAAAATGAGTAATTATTCAAATTACTAGGTCAAATGTTAAAATGTCATATTTAACACCATAAAAGAAATCACTATGATTCTACTTGGTGAGTTGCTTTAAATCTTCAAATCTTTTTAAAAAAATTTTTTAAATTTAAATTCAAGTTAGTTAACATATAGTGTAGTATTGATTTCAGGAGTGGAAAGAATTTAGTGATTCATCACTTAAATAGAACACCCAGTGCTTCTCCCAACAAGTGCCCTCCTTAATGTCCATCACCTATTTAGCCCATCCCCCCACCAACCTCCCGTCTAGCAACCCTCAGTTTGTTCTCCATATTTAAGAGTCTCTTATGGTGGGTCACTGGGTGGCTTAGTCAGTTAAACATCAGGTTCTTGATTTCAGCTCAGATCATGATCTCAGGGTTCATGAGCTCGAGCCCCATGTCTGAGCTTCCTTGGGATTCTCTCTCTTGCTCTCTCTCTACCTCTCCTCCTCTCTCTCTCTCTCTCTCTCTCTCAAAATTAATAAACATTTAAAAACAAAAGTCCATTATGGTTTGCCTCTCTTTCCATTTTTATCTTATTTTATTTTTCCTTCCCTTAAATATCAGTTTATTGCTTCAGATCTTCAAATCTCCAATCAACTTCTAAGAATGAGGGAATGTTCAATTCCTAGTTCCAGCATTGTTGATGATATTCTTATTTGATAGGACAGTATTTTTTACTTTCTATTGGGCTAGCTACATATACTAGCATGAATTATACAAACTCCAAAGTTATACTATTTTATGTTAATATCATATCCTAGTGTTATATAATCATGCATCTAGCATGGTATTACCTATTTTAATCATGACTTAAAAGTTTATGGTTGCAATACAGGCATACCTCAGAGACATTGCAGATTCAGTAAGACTATAGCAAAAAGTGGATATTGCGAGAAAGCAAGTCAAATGAATTTTTTTGTTTCCCAGTGCATATAAAAGTTATGTTTATACCAAACCATAGTCTAAGAAGTGTGCAATAGAATTATATCTAAAAAATATATATACATGTCTTAATTATTGCTAAAAATGCTAACCATCATCTTACTCTTCATAAATATCAGTGCTTGATATTTTGTCATGAATCCCCTGAAAGTTTAATACTGTCCTGAAAATATTACATCTCATTCTGTTTATGATTGTCAGTAATGCATATAACACAAAGTTTTTCTAACTATACCAAAGGACAGTTTATTATTGATACAAATAATTTTTATTGCTATTGGCAATGTGATTATTGAAAATGGAAGAAAGGGACCCATGCTAAAAGTGTTACAAGTACATAGATTAGAAAACTAAACTCTTTAATTACCACAATGACTTTTTTACTATATATCATTTTTAGTATAAAACTATATCATATGTTGTGTCAAAATGAAACAAACATTTTGAATTGTACCAATTTCCATAATATCTGTTGTTGTCCAGTGGCATTTATGTTTATGCAAGATTTTGAAATAAATACAGCAAAGTAAACAGGAATTCTCTTAAAATGTGATTCTTAAATAATTCGGATCAAAATTCTCATTCATAATACTGATTGCACTTGGAACTTGGAATCTTGCCTATTGCTACTTTTTAATAAGTCTATACTTTGTTACATATATATCTTGCATTCATTGTCAGCCATGAGACATAATGTTTTGTGTCTTGAAAACTCTCCTCAATAAAGATAGGTCATGATACTTTTGAAAAATATTGTTTGGTTAAGTATAGCCCAAATCCCTAGAATTGGAGAAATAAAACTAATTTATAACCATACTGTCACACAAAGAGAAAGGGTATCCATATGTGACTTGAAATGTATCTGAACATATAAATGCATTGGCATTTTATGGAAAAAAAATTTGGTCCATATGGATAATGACAAAATCCAGATGAAGTCTGAGGTAAGTTACATTCCTCAAATATATGTCCTTCTAACTCCTAGTATTTATTGTGATATGATTCATGTGAATCAGAAGAAGAAATTAAGGGTAACATTATACCTGAGGGAAACTGACGTGTACCCATTTCCTACACCTATAAATAATGGGAGTGAAATCCACAATAAAATTAAGCTTCCTGATCATATTATGTATGTTGTAGTTCATTGTCTTCTCATGTGCCTCTGTTCCTACAAGTGGATTGTAATTCTGTGAAGGCTTAGGATCTTTCAAAATTTTTTTGATTAATTGGAGCAACAAGTAGAAAGATAAGACAAGATTATATGAAGAAGGTCAGAAACAGAGTTAAGAACTGAGCCTTAAGTCATAAAATTCACAATGGATTTGGGCTGAAAGGAGCCTGATTTTATATTCTATAGCTATCTACTTATCCTGCAGGTCCAGAGAGAGGAAGTTGTTCATTATAAAATTATGCATCCCAACTGTTGGATATTTGGAAATTACAAAAACTCAGATAAATTAAAAGCATACACAAACAATGCAGAAGACTGAATATATTTTTCATGCTCCCTGACTTAAGTTACTTTGGTAAGCATTCCCTGAATGTACCATTCACTATAGATTTTAACATATATGAATGGTATTGTAATAGTCGCTGTATGGTAGCTACAATTGTGGCAAGCATAGCATAATGTATAAACGTGTTGAATCACTGTACTGTATACCTGAAACTAATGTTACATTGTGTGTCACCTATGTTTCAGTTAAAAAATATGCTTATTTTTCATCATACGGTTGTAAGAATGCCTGCTACATGCTTAATATCTATATGGAGTTATTGGAGTTATCCTTTGTACTTCTAAAACCCTATCACTAGTTCAAATATTTAAATTGTTTCCAACTTAATCATATGCAATCATGATCATCTACATGTGAAACTATGTTTTAATTCAGACATCAATTGCTTATTAAAGAAACCTTCCACTCAATAAAAGGTTGGGATAATTTACTTTCATAATCTGAATATAATCCATGACCAAATAATCAACTGCAATTTTCAAATCCAAGAGAAATCCCTGTATGTATACTAGAAAACTTCAATGAGAAAATCCATAGCAGTATTGTTTATAAGAGCAAAAGTCAGAAACAATAAAAAATACCCTTTATCCAGTGAATGTATAATAATTCCGTAAAATGGGATATTATAAACAGGAAAAGAAAGAAACCATAGTTATATACAGAAATAAGCATACAATTCTGAGTGGAAAAAAAATGTATGGCTTAGAAGATTATTGTATCATTCATGGTAGTAACAAGACACAGAAAGCATTCTCAAGTGAAAATCATTCCAGGCAGATGTATATGGGAATCTGGGGAAGAGGGCATTTTAATGGGCAACGTGATAACTTGGCATGTAGTGGGTACCAGGTGGATACTGCTCCTGGGGACAGAGTCTCTGCCACCTGTATTCAATACCCACTAGAAGCTCCTGTCTTGAAATCTAGTGATAAGTCTCAACATTTTTGTAATTAAGTAAAGTGGTAGTTTAAACTATAGCTAGCCTAACATTTTTTGATTGATTTAAAGAAACATATTTTAGAAGGTACATTACAGGGGCACCTGGGTGGCTTAGTCAGTTAAGCATCCAACTTTGATATCTGCTCAGGTCTTGATCTCACAGTTGCACTGCTCCCCACCCCCACCCTCCCCACACACACAGTGCTGAGCATGGAGCCTGCTTGAGATTGTCTCTCCTCCCTTTGTCCCTCTACTGCTCACATGCACAAGCACACACAGTCTATCTCAAAAAAAAAAAAAAATGCATATTACAAAAATTGCAAAGACTGCTTTGGAAGGAAGTAAATATTTTCTACCTAGAATGTAGAATGTTAAGTATTTTAAAATAATTACATGATTTTTTTCTTTTTTTTCTATGAAAAAAAGAATTGTTTTACAGATGTGGAACATGAAGGCTTGAAATAAAGAACTGAGCTGTTCCTATTATATTTGACAAGCAGTGAGATTTAAATTCAGGGTTTGTTGGGGTGCTTGGGTGGCTCAGTTGGTTGAGCCTCCAACTCTTAATTTCCGCTCAGATCATGATGTCACAGTTCTTGGGATCAAGCCCTGCCTTGGGCTTTGCGCTGACAGCACGGAGCCTGCTTGGTATTCTTTCTCTATCAATCCCTCTCTCTCTCTGGTTCTCCCCGACTCTCTCTAAATAAATAAATAAACATAAAAAAATAAATTGAGGGTTTTTTTCGTTATGACAACAGTGTTCAGTCCGCAATACCACCATCAGCAAAATTTAAGAAACAATCTTAAATTCACAGTATTTAAGCCAACTTCTGGCCTTTAAAATTATTCTTAGTACATTATTTTGATAAACACACCCAGATTCAGAGGTGATCAAATTCATTTATTTTCATGCTATATCTTAGTCATTCATTTGTGCAAGTAACTCATAGTTTTTGTAAACCTAACAAAAAATAAGGAATTCAAAGGGAAGCAATGAAATCAAAACTGTGATTGTATGTGTCAATGTAACTGTGCTACATACATAGCTTATAGTCTCATAAAAAATGGTATTTTTATAATAAATATCTTTTAATTAATATAGTTCAAGAAATATTCTTTTTTTTTTTAATATATGAAATTTATTGTCAAATTGGTTTCCATACAACACCCAGTGCTCATCCCAAAAGGTGCCCTCCTCATTACCCATCACCCACCCTCTCCTCCCTCCCACCCCCCATCAACCCTCAGTTTGTTCTCAGTTTTTAACAGTCTCTTATGCTTTGGCTCTCTCCCACTCTAACCTCTTTTTTTTTTTTTTTCCCCTCCCCTCCCCCATGGGTTCCTGTTAAGTTTCTCAGGATCCACATAAGAGTGAAACCATATGGTATCTGTCTTTCTCTGTATGGCTTATTTCACTTAGCATCCCACTTTGCAGTTCCATCCACGTTGCTACAAAGGGCCATATTTCGTTCTTTCTCATTGCCACGTAGTACTCCATTGTGTATATAAACCACAATTTCTTTATCCATTCATCAGTTGATGGAAATATTCTTTTCTACTTCATCATTCTACACTTTTTAATCTTTCTTTAAAGATGAAGACATGTACTCAAATTGCAGACCACTGGTAGGAACAGCAAATGAATCAGTCATTATTTAGCAGTTAAATTAATTTCCTCAGTATGGTTGTTAATCTTTACTCATCCCCAATCCATAGTCCATAGATTTGTGCTTTCTAAATTTACATGTAACCAATGATTCAGTTATATGTGTGGTGTTACTTCTGAGGGCTGTGAACAACCAGCCTAGATTTATCTGTGCATGGGACTGTAGTTTCTGGGATAATGATTCAGATAAGAATTTTCAGTTATGGGTGCCTGGGTGGCTTAGGTCATGGTCTCACAGTTCCCAAGTTCAAGTCCCGTGTAGGGTTCTGTGCTGACAGCTCAGAACCTGAAGCCTGTTTCAGATTCTTGTGTCTCCCTCTCTGTCTCTGTCCCTTCCCTCTGCTCATGCTCTGTGTCTCTCTCTCTCAAAAATACATAAACATTTTAAAAATTTTTAAAAAATGAATTTTCAATTAGCTGATGAACTTTTAGAATGTTTTGCCACAGGAAATCTGATTCTTCTAGTTCAATAGATTCCACTTTACTTTGATCAGGTTAGTGAGGGAAGAATATCTGCTTTACCTTTTCACAAATAAGGATACTTTAGAATGGTTACTTAGTTGGCTTAAATAAATATTCTTATTTATAGTTCTGCTGAAAATTAAGTCTTTTCCCTGGTCATGACCCCCAAAGGAAAAAGCCCTAAAAATGGTCTCTACTTCAAAACCGACAGTGTAGAAATGCCTTTAAATATATTTATATAACCACTGTAAATTATACACATATGTATATGTGAATATATATCCATATATTCACACATGTATTCTTTAATGTATATATATTCTTTATTCAGTATGTTCATTTACTCCCTTCTGAGTCCTCTTAAATGCATATTCGTAACTCATGCTTCTTGATTTATATTTATTCATTATTCAGCATTTTCACAAACATATACTATGATGTAAAAATATGTTAAGCATACACCAGTGTCATGAACTGTGCTAACTATTAAAGATACTGAGGGGCGCCTGGGTGGCTCAGCTGGTTGGGCATCCAACTTTGGCTCAGGTCATGGTCTCACAGTTCGTGAGTTTGGGCCCTGCGTTGGGGTCTGTGCTGACAGCCCAGAGCCTGGAGCCTGCTTTGGATTCTGGATCTCCTTCTCTCTCTGCCTCTCCCCGTCTCACATTCTCTCTCTCTGTCTCTCTCTCTCTCTCAAAAATAAACATTAAAAAAATAAATAAAAATACTGAGGTGAGTGAAACACTTTTGTATGTAATATGGCAGGCAGATAAACAATCACAATGGTGGCTTGCAAGTTCTATGTTGGACACATAGCATAGGTAAAATGGATGCAGAAAAAAAGTCTTTTCTGATTTTTTAAAACTAAATGCTACTCCTACATTTTAGGTTTTTCTTAATTAATGACACAAAACAACAACCATTTATTATACCCAGTTTTTGCAGGACAGAAATCTGGACATGGCCTAGATGGATTCTCTGCCTGGGGCCTCATGTGCTGAAATCAAATTGTTGGCAAAACTGTACTCTCATCTGGAGATAAGTATACTCTTCCAAGATTATTCAGGTTGTTAACAAAATTAATACTTTGTGGTCGTAGTTCTGAGGTCCCATTATTTTTACTGGCTACTGGCTGGGAGTTGTTCTCAGTTCCTAGTGGCTCCACTCAGGTCCTAGCCAAAGATCATGGCCTTTTTACAAGGTCCCAGCTAACTTCAAAGACAGCGGGAGAATCCCTGCTACAAGTCAATGTTATGAAAATTACCTAATCATGAAAAGACTTCCTCATCGCCTTTGTCACATACTATATAAGTAAATGTATCCAATCATGAAAGAGACTTCCCCATCACCATGTCATATACTATAACTAAGTGAGGGAAATAACAATTCCATCATATTCATACGTTCCACAAACTCAAGAGGGGAGAATTATACATGTATTTAAATGTATCAGCATATTGCTTTCTGATTTTTAAAAATGTACTCTGCTTAGGGCCCCTGGGAGGCTCAGTTAAGTGTCTGACTTCAGCTCAGGTCATGATCTCATGTTTCCTGAGTTCAAGCCCTGAACTGGCCTCTGCACTGACA
Source organism: Puma concolor (assembly GCF_028749965.1). Lineage (NCBI taxonomy): Eukaryota > Metazoa > Chordata > Mammalia > Carnivora > Felidae > Puma > Puma concolor. Next base: position 23,558,467 of record NC_141683.1, read on the forward strand.
GTGCAAAGCCTGCTTAGGATTCTCTCTCTCTCTCTCTCTCTGCTTCTTCCCCGCTTGAGCTCTCTCATTCTCTCTCTCAAAAGTTAGTAAACTTTATTAAAAAATACAATAAAATGAAAATGTACTCCACTTCTATTGATTTTTCGTTCTGTTTATCATTTTAATATTCATTTATTTAGTATATATTTAAATAGATAAGATAAATTGGAAAAATATACCATGGCAAGTAAAAGCAATGATCATATCAGTTTTTTCTTTAAATTTATTTTTTGTTTGTTTACTTAAGAAATTCTTCTCTCCATCCACCTCTACTTAATATTATGTAACATTTTCTCATAATATGTTTTGGGTTTCGCTGTCACATTTAAATATTATTCAGTTTGTTTTGTTTATAGTGTGTGGGAAGGGTTAACATTTTACCATGTAGATAATTCGTTTTTCTTCTCTCATTTATTGAATAATCATTTTTTCTTATTTTTCTGTAATTTTAGCACTCTCCTAAAAAAGATCTGTGTGTGACCTACCTATTTTTTTTCACTCCTCTGTATCTCCACTCCTTTACTAATAACATATCTTCATTGACACAGCCTTGTAAAAAACAATATCTAATAGACGTGTCCACAACCATATCTTTATTTTTCAGAGTAATGAGCTAACTACAACAGAATTGGCATCTTAGTACCATTGCCTGCTTTTCCATAATGTTGTCCTCTCCGTTTATTAAGCCTCCTTTAATGTACTTTAATACCCAATTAATACTTCTTTATGTAAATTCTTTGTACATATTTATGATTATTTCTGCTAGATCTGGTTTGTACAATGTTCTCTGAAAATTAGTATGCAGTTTCGACAAATATATTCTACAACTGAAGCAAAGAAATCAATCCATTAAAATGCTGTGATAATAATCCTGTTAGAAATAGCGATGGACTTAAGTATTATCAATAGAGATTAAAAAAAAATAAAAGAGTGTTTTCAAACCAAACATCTTCTTTTCCAAAATTTTCTTTCACTTCTCAATATTATTAATTCTAGATTTTTCTTAACAAATCTTAACAACTCAATTTTTCAGATTTATTAACAATGAATGAAAAGGTGACATATGAAAATGTCAGCATACTTGTGTATGTTTGCATAATTGATATATCATAAAATAAGAATGTGTATAAAACTTACAAAAATTTAATTAAATGTTCCTAAGTAGTTAATAATACAAATAAATATAGAGAACATTATGCATAACACTGGAAAATTTATGGCAGGTCAGAAACTAGCAGAGATAAAACTTTTTTTCATTAAGGCATTAGGCTTTATTTTATTTGTTTATTTAAAAAAGTTTTTTTTTAAATTTACTTATTTATTTATTTGGGAAATAAATTTATTTATTTATTTATGTGGGAAAGAGCACGAGCAGGGGAGGGACAGAGAAAGAGGGAGAGAGAGAATCCCAAGCATGTTCTGCAGTGACAGTGCATAGCCGGATGCAGGGCTCGAACTCACAAACCGCAAGATCATGACCTGAGCTGAGGTCAGATGCTTAACTTACTGAGCCACCCAGGCACACCTAGACATTAAGTTTTAGAATGATAAGCCTCGTTATTTCTTTTAGTTGGTTAAGTCCCCCAAAGGAACATGATAACTTGTATTTTTATTGTGCTAGACTACAGTCAGGCAAACTTAACCTGGACAGAGGTATTGGAAGCTGCAGAGTGATCTGTGGACATTTACTCAAATATCTTAACTTCTAAAGGTTTGCTCCTACCATAGTTTATAAACCTCTATAATAGTTTATGTTATATAAAATATATTGCATGACTAACTACAAATATGTTTTTAGATAGATGATAGATAGATAGATGATAGATAGATAGATAGATAGATAGATAGATAGATAGATAGATAGATAGATGATAGTGCATTAGGCTAGGAGTAGAATAAGATCCAGAAACGTGGTAACAGTAACCACTATAATACTAATATGATGGAGGCACCTGGGTCGCTCAGTCTGCTAAGCGTCTGACTCTTGATTTTGGCTTAAGTCATGTCCAGCTCTGCTCTGGGGTAGAGTCTGCTCTAGATTCTCCCTCTCCTCCTCTACCCCTCCCCTGCTTGTGCTCTCTCTACTTCTCTCAAAGGAAATAAATAAACATTAAAAAAAAAAAAGATGATGATTGTAATAATAATAGCAATTGTGTCTATCCGATTGAGTGTGTAGCACATGTAAAATACTGTTCAAAGTGTTTTGCCTAATTGATATGTCTACAATATAAAAATGGCTGAATATAATATCTTGGTATTTTTTCCCCTCAAAATAATGTGCATCATTTTATTCACACTCTTTACACAAAGAGAACAAATAAAGTCAAAGATGCAGGGTGATTGAGTTAAGGTCTCACAGTATAATTTACTTGCTCAAATTATGTGCTTTCTGGCCAAAAGACTGTTATTTCAGTTCTAATTTTCACAAATGTATTGGAGCTAAAATAATCTATATCTTACTGAATTTTAGAATTTTTAAGGTAACATAATGATAAAATTTATAATATATAACAAAATGTAGGAAATCAACATTTATTTTATTATATTTTAACCTATAATTAAATAATATACCATCCATATGTTACTGGATTATATATAAAATATTATACTGTATATAAATAATAATGTATTGGTCCATCATAAACACAGCAGTATACTTATTAACATATAAGTATGTAAATAGGGAGGTGTATGGTATATTCATGACATAGGTCATAGTGTGTTATCTGATATTATATATTAATTACCATCAATATTAACCAGAGTTGAAATGTAATCTTTGTAACTAATAACATCTGCTATTTTTATATGACATTATAACTCCCAAGAAATATAACATGCATTTTAAACTTCCTTTTATTTACTATTTTCTATCATTAACATGAGAGAGATTAATTATATTGCCTTTGAAGATATTTTTTGCTATTAAATTTGGTGGAATTTTTTTTTATGCAGAATGTAACACATGTTTTTATTTGTCTTTACATCCAGGAGTTTTAAAGTTTTCCATTTACTTTCATTTAAATTTTGAAATAAAAATTTCTATTTAAGTAACTTTTTAAAAAATTTAATTTTTGTTATAAATAATGGCTACTACATTTGACATTTACACTATTTTCTGGAAAAATTATGTGAAAAATTGTCTTAGCTATTCATAAATCACTGTATTTTTAATATTTCTACTTTTGCTTATTTACCTTGAGGAATATGTTATGAATCTAGCATTCTATGTTGAGACTTTTGGTCATACTGTATAATTTTGAGTCAATGAAAATATAAATTTCCAATTCACTTGTGCATTATTAAGGCTGACTTTTTAACCTCTAAAATGTGGTAAGGGATTAACTTTTTGACGGAGAAATATAGTTCATGTCTCAAAGGCTTAATCTTCTATCCTGAACTTATTTTTATTCAAGGCAACTAGGCAAAATCTCAATGTTCTTTTCATGAGCTGTCTATCATTTGCATTACATGAATAGATAAATAAACATAAATCTGGAAGAATGTACAAAAATCAATTAACCAAACAAATCATGCATAGAACCCAAAAGATGTAAATTCTAAATGTTAAAAATGTTTTCAACCAAAAATTCTAGCAGTTAGCTAACATAATGATTATTTTTTGTAATTTAATATAATTTATTTTTATTATGACCTTTTAACCTGAAAGTCAATTTGAGTAACAAGGAAGATAAATATAAGCATTCCAGTTCATAATTATTCTTTAGTTTTTAAAAGCAAAAAGTCTAAGACTTTCTTAGATCAGTGTTTATACTAATACATAGCTCAACCTCCTCAAATATAATGAAAAATCACTTTAAAATAAGTATAAATTGAATAGTGTTTGCTTATTCAGTTAAAAAATAACTTTTAAAACTATAAAACACCTGTACATTTGAAACTATTTAATACAATAGAATGATTCCTAATAAAAAGGTAGAGTGTTGGCCATTCGAATCTTTATTAATAAAATAAATTATTTACCATAATTTTCTTACAGAATGATATTAAACTAGAAATTTTGATTGCTCTAGAATTTAATATCAACATACTAATTTATGTGGTAAATACACCTTTGCTTTTGTACTATGACCTTGTCTCAGACTTTTAGTTGTTAAACTTTACAAATGAATGGGTTAAGGAAAATCAACTCCAATGTCAAAATACTTAGCTGTTTCCCCATTTAGCAAACAGTAACTATAGATCAGTCTGTAGAGGAGGCAATTTTAATATTTAAGACTTTCTTGAGCCTTCTCTTCAGTACTTTCTTGGTCTGATTATCTCCAGCATGACTACAAGTTTAACTATCATATACTGTATGAATCAGGGTCTTGAATAAATATTTTTTATTTTAACTCTCCTCTAAGATACTTGCTTAGCAATTAGGAAGTGGCCTCTGCCTCCAGCTGAGTTACAGAGGTTGTTAAGTGGCCATGAATCTAGTAAGTTGCCAACAAAAATTCCCAATACGCTCTTGAGAATTTGCTCCTTCGCTGAACTGGGATTTGAGTTTCTGAATAATACAGTAAGCTCTCAGTTCAATAAATTATTAATAGGGACATCTTATTAATAATAAGAATATCTTGTATTTGAGACCTCTTTCAGCCAACATAGAAATAAATTCCCACTAAGAAAAGAAAAGAAGAAAAGAAAAGAAAAGAAAAGAAAAGAAAAGAAAAGAAAAGAAAAGAAAAAGGAAAAGAAAGTTTCCATAGACATGTCTTCCATATTACTTCATTTGACCTTTGCAACCTTTCATAGAAGACCTTTCATTTCCCTTTAACACGATGATCAAACTAACCAGTTTTAATGACTGAAACTAATTTCTTTATATTGTTGTCCTATCCCCTTCTTCGTTGCTTCCTTGGGATTAACAGATTTATTTCATTCTTTATCAAGCAATATTCATTTCTTCCAGTCATCATTATGTTCAAGGTCCACTGTTGAAGATCTTGGAACATCATCTGACAGATTAACACCATTGCAAGTTCTAAGCCAAGTCCTTAGGTGGAGGCAAAACTACCAGAGTCAAGAGAAATAGGCTCTTGAACCTGTGACTCATTTATTTGAATGTTTTCAATTTCGTTGTTTGTGTGCTGCCGATATTATTTATTCTAGATTTGTAACCATTTGTTCACACTTGCTTGTTTGTTTGTTTTTCAAATCTCTGCCATAGACACTTGCCTGTTTTAATACATTTGTGTTTTATCTACCCTTACCTTAGCCTTTATATATGCTCAGTTTTTCTTGTTGCCTATCTCAAGTCCATGTATCACTGCCTGGCTCTCTTTGATATTAATTTAGCATGATTCAAGCTGTGCAATAATTTGTCCAAGGCTTATGTCAACAACTGTTGATCTACATGATTTCAGATGCCTTTGATACCATTTTTGAATAATTTACTTAGTGATTCAGTTGTTCCAATTCCAGGAGTAATTGCTGGCCCAGACTTTACCAAATGACTATTAAGACTGCACCTCAGCTCAGGTCATGATCTCCCAGTTCATGGGGTCCAACCCTGCATTCGGCTCTGTGCTGTCTGTCTGTCTCTCTCTCAAAAGTAAATAAACGTTAAAAAAAAAAAAAAAAGACTGCATCTCATGAGTTTTATGTGTGTTTCTATTATCGGAGACCTTCTCTGATATTCTTTCCAGCCTCAGTGGAACTATTTTTCTGTTTATTAAATTGTATGTTATCATATATTGTTGTGGATGTACAGAAATGGAAATATTGTTTCCATTTCTATTTAAGTACTCATACTCAAGGGAGTGGGAATTAAGCTCTACATCCTAGTGATGGGATTATTATGTAATATATGGACTTGTGTTAAACACCTCAGAAACTAATATATCTTTTGGGAGAGATACTTTGAAGCTATGCAAATATGTTTCTTCTAAAATATTTCTTCACAAATTTATCATTCATCATTGGTCTTGCCTACAGCAACTATCATTGTGCTATTCTAATGGTGATTTTCTATTTCCCACATTCCTTCCCTGTTTATTATTTGAAATTTTTCTGTAAGAAAGATTTGATTTTTACCAGTTATTTAAATCAGATGTGTTTATGGTTATTGTATTAGTTTTCTATTAATATCTAAAAAATATTGCACAAATTTAGCAGCTTAAAACAATACTCATTTATTATATCACAGTTTCCATGTATTAGAAGTCTGGGCACAGCACAACTCAGCTGGTTCCTCTACTCTGAGACTCACAAGCTAGAAAACAAGGTGTATACAGGGCTGAATTCCTTTCTAGAGTCACTTCCAAGCCACTCAGATTGTTAGCAGGATTCAGGTACCTGTGGTTATAGAGCTAAAGTTTACTTGTTGGATGCTGTTGGGCCTTATTCTCAGCTTCTAAAAGCTGCTTGCATTCTTTGACTCATAGTCTATTTCTGAACCAGCAATGGTGGTACAGCCCTTCTCACGCTTTGAATCTCTCCTCCTCTGGTCCATCTCCTCTGTTCCATCTCCCCATGCCACCTCCTCTGGTGCATCTTTCGACAGAGCCTAGCTGGAAAGAACTTACCTCTGCTTTTAAGGGCTCATGTGACTCGATTGGGCCCATCTGGAGAGTTGAGGATAATATCCTTATTTCAGGTTTCATAGCTTTCATTATATTTTCAAAGTTATTTCTCCTATGTAACAATCTATTCCAAGCAACAAAGATCAAGAGAGGCCAAATCCTCTCTATCACATATATTATTTCCATTGATTTATAAGCAAATAATTTGGGTTTGTGTTTTGTTGCTCACATTCTTCTAGCTTTGATTGTTGGGGGCTCTTTCCGGTTGGTTCTTATATCCATGCCACTCCTCCTTGTGTTTTTAAAGCACTTTCTTACTTTATGGCACACTACTGAATGTCCCAGGCTTGTATAATATTTTCCCTGCCCCAGCTCTATGGTAAGCAGTTTCTGTAAGGACCCCTGGTTTCTTTTATTCTGAATTGCTTAACACATCCTCAACAAACAAATGCAAAATATAACAACAACACAACTAAAAAACCCAGTCAAACATGAAATAAGAGGGAATATGCAGTATCTATGGGTAACAAACAAATAGGAGACAGATAATGCCACAATTACACATTATCAACAACCAGGTAAGGAAACACTAATCTTGGAATGGACTCGGGAGTCCACATCTGATTGTTGAGTTAGGGATTGTGATTTAGATTTAAGTGCTAATGTTATTCCATTGCTACTTCATGACTTCCTTACAATCTAGGTCATTCTCTGACATTATATCTTTGAATATTGTCTATTTCCTATTCTCCTTGTTTCCTCCTGGAATTTCTGTCGGATGTCTTGAATTACCACGTCACCTACCTTCTTTTTTATATTTCCATTTTTAAGTTTTCTATAATGCGTTTCAAATCACTGATTTATTGCTACTTGAATTTTCAACTATTGCTTCATTTGCTGTTTAAGACATCCATTGGGAATTTTTTATATTTGTTGTCAGAATTTCAATTTTGTAATTTATCAAATATCAGTAAGCACATAGATAGAAATAGTAGATTATGTGCTGGAAGACATAATAAAATTAGTTTTACCCTTTATCACGATATACATACAATCATATACGTACAAATTTTGTTATTGATTTAAATATGTCTCCTCTAAGATGAAAATAGGGTTTTTAGTTCTTTTTCCCCTAAAATTACTCATGAAAAATGCAATTTATTAGCTATAATCTGTGGGATTGCCTACATCAATATCCTGTGGGATATATCCTACATCAATAATTTGACTACCAGTTTAGATCTTACCAAACCCTGAATCCTACCTAGCTGAATGTTTGGTGATTCCCAGTTTACTCACAAGAATTCTGAGACATTGAGAGGTTAACTTTCTAGATGTCTATGGGTTAAAGAATAAGTAAAGTGGTAAAATTAGTATGCAAGCCCCCTGGTAATCTGATTATGGAATCTGTGCTCCTATGCACGATTACTACCTCCATTTCAGTGACTAAATACTGAGTTTCTGCTAACTTTGTATCATGTAGGATAGCTTTTGTAGTCCAAAGGGGTACATAAGAGCAAAAAGCATATTATATCTGCCTTCACAGAATTTAGATCCTATTTAGAATATTGCTGGCAAAGTCTAATTAACTTATTGAATAAAATACTATTATAGAAGACCAAATATAAAACTCATACCATACTCTATGAACAATACAAAGATGAAGTCAATGTTCATTACTATCAAAGAGTTTATAGTGGGCAGATTGCAGATTATATGTAAAAAATATATATATATATAATAATATATATATATATAAAATGCAGAATGGAATAGTTAAAAAGAGAGAGATAGAGTGCTCCTATACTTTTTCCAGGTATCAATTTAATATGCTTCTAAACCGTTTTTCCCCGAAACATTCTTTGGCATTTGCAGGAATGTAAAACTCAATTTCTAATTTTATAGCACCTATCAACTTCTCAGACTACTTATCAAATTTACTTTAATTGTGGAGACGTGCGAAGAACGTCTATTCTCCCAATTACACATAAGCTCCATGACAGCAGGAGCCACGTTTACTGTAATATTATTTTTTGTATCTTTTCTCATGACATTTAGAAGCCAATAAAATGATTATTTCAAAAAATAAATTTAAAAACTCTTTTCCCTAAAATACAATTTAGTCAATGTCTCATGAGAAAAACTGAATATACTGTAGTTTTTAAATCATGATTTCCCCCACTTTTCCACATGAGATTCTGTTTTATATAATTTGTCATACTTCTCAGATTCATTCAGCAAATAATAGGAATCTCTTATTAACCCAGAATATTAATTTCAAAAGAAGGATTCCCTAATTTAGAATGGCCATCCTTTGTCTTTCTTATCTGAAAATTTATTTTTTAGTATTAAAGGATATATTCCACTTCTATTACCATAAATGAAATGGAAGAATATTGGAATGCATGAAGCTGTTCTTATATTTAGGATTATTTTCTTGGGCTAGATTCCCAGCATTGTAATTGCAAGAACTGAGAGGGAACATTGGCATATTGAAATAGGATGATTTTCAGATTATGTAAAATGTTTCCTGAAGGCACCTCACATGTAATATTAATAAGGCAGATAAGGTTTATAATTATAGTATTTTGCCATAGGAAACATGGAAATGCTGTATGAGAGAAATTACATTTTTTTAAATTATATTTTTATTGCTATACTTTCTTGTATCTGGATGTAGCATACATGAATTTTCGACTGATTTATTAGCAAAAGCAGTTCATTCAAAGGAAAACCATTCATTCTTCTATGGAGAACCGTATATGCAAACATGAAGTGAATAGCCACTCAGGTTTCTGGCACTGTGTCTCTTGTTTATTTCTTATGGGATATCAAAGAATAGATTGGAAGAAAATTGCTAAATTTGGGGGTCCAACAGTTGCACACTTAAAATTTATAGTTTTTTTTTCTGTATTTCTGTTATATGAGCTCTTCCCTTGTGTAACAGTATAAACAAGTGGCAGAAAACAGAAACATTCTAGGTATAAAAAGCAGGAATGTGGTTAATAAAGGAAGTCTATGCCTTGCAAATCAACAGATGGCCTGTAGGAATGAGAATCAACATCTATCATTGAAATTAATGAATTCAGGAACAAATAGTCACAAAAGTATGAAAACAATAAGAAGATTAGTAGCTGCCAGCAGTTCGAGTGGGGGAGATGAATAAGCAAAGCCCAGAGGATGCACACACACACACTCACACGCATTAGACATTTCCACAAGAGATATCTGAATAATCTTTTAGTTACCTTATCCATCTGTGGGTGATTACTATTATTGTAATTCCAACATCATGAAACAACATCTAGCATGTGAACTCTTTAAATTCTGTGTATAGTGGGTGGCAGGGGTGGGGGGGGGCGGTACAGAGAACAATTGCTACAGTCCTCATTTATACACCTGGTCATATTTTGAACTTCTTTCTTCCACTATACTTACTATGTGTCATTAGTTTTTCAAATGGCCAGAGTTGTTTATTTGGGGGTAGGAGAGAGGAGAATCTCTATTCCTGGAGTCTAGCTGTCTTGATAACATGCCTATATTAGGGTTTGTAATTCATTTTCTTTTATCATCGGGCATAGCAGTTAAAAAGAAATGCCTTAGAATAGTGGTCACCAAGCATTGTCGTCCAGGTACACTAAAGAAGAAATTTGAAATGAAGTGTCTTTCCAAATTTTGCAGTAACATGTGTATCATTTTAAATTTACATCTGAAGATTTTTCATAATTGAAACAGTATGTACTTTTTGAGGTCCTGTAATTATTGACATTTAAGTACAAAACTTCTTCTTTTGCTTAGGTATAATCACCAAACAAGTCTCTTACACCCTGTTGTTACATGGAGATAAAATCTGAAAGCTTAGTGGGCAAAGAATCTAATTAACTACAAACGAAAAAGTGGGGAGTCTATTTTGGGGAAGGAGGGACCCACAGCAGTTTCCATTCTCGGCAGAGCAGCCGGAAGCAAAAGGAACTGCCTGATAAAAGTAAGAACGCTGATGAAACTGATCAAATTTATAAAACCTGAGGGTGGTCTGGCATGATAGTGTAGAGTCCCTGGGAGGCCCAGATGCAACAGGAATCTCTGCAATTTCCACTTTCCAACACAGACTCCAGACAGCTCTTATGATGATTGGCAGTGTAGCGGGAGGTGGAAAGAGACCTCCTCCGAGGAAAGAGTGCTGAAGTGTGAGGGTGGAACAGAAGAACCCGGAGACAGTCCCCAGCCACTTGCAGCTTCACACTGAGTAGGAGGCAACAGCTGTCCCCGGTTTGGAGGGCTTGTGGAGGAAACCTGGGAGAGTCCTCCACGGATGAGTGCTAAAGAATCCTGCAAAAATCTGATTTCAGGCAAGTGTGAGAAAGTGATCATTCTAAGCCATCTGCTGATGAAAGCTGGTCAAGGAAGTTGAAAAAATCTACCCACGAAAGATGAAGCACAGAATATCACTAAGGTCTAAAGGTAGAGAAGAGCCAAGAGGCCCCATGGGCATTCTGGGCCTTACACTGAGTACCAGGCAATGGCACACTCTTCACTGGGGTGTGTAGATGGCCTGAAGGAGACTCCAGAGGTGCAGGTACAGAAGCCCACTGGTGGCTGAGCCTAGGGCAGGACAGCTGCAATTTCAATCACTCACGGGAAGCTTTTGCTCCCAAACTGCAAAGCCCAGACCCAGCTCAGCTCCAGACGGAATTGACTTTACCACACGTGCTAATGGCCTGACAGATAGCCATGACCTGTTCTGGGGATAATATTATTATTATTATAAATAATATATTAGTATCATTTACTTCAGTCTCCATTGTTCCTTTACTACAACACCTTACATTCAATCCAAATGTTAGAAAATGTATTAAAAAAAAATGATGACAATGTGACACAGTATCAAGAGAGGAAAGAGCCACTGAAACCTAATTCAGAGATGAAACAGAGTTTGGAATTATCAGACAGAGATATTAAAACAAAACCAAACAGTATATTTAATGATACAGTGTGAAAGGGGAACAATAAATACGCACAGATAAAAAAAAGTCTGTGAGATAGAACCAAATTCGCCGATTAAAATGCTGATATTGAAAAAATATGTTATATGTAGCAGAGATGAAGAATATTTTAATGGGCTTATCAGTGAACTGAACAAAATAGAATTAATAATCAGTACAAACAATCAATAGAAATTATTCCAACTGAAACACAAAAAGAAAATGAGTAGAAAAATAAATGTAAAAGAATAGTCATGGTATTGAGACAATGTAAAATACTCTAATGTATGTGTAGATGGAGTACCTGAAGAAAAAAGAAAATGAAACAAAAAAAAATATTGAAGGGATAATGTACAACAATTTCCTCAAATTAAAAGCATAAATGGGGGCACCTGGGTGGTTCAGTTGGTTGAATGCCTGACTTTGGCTCAGGTCATGATCTCACAGTTCATGAGTTCGAGCCCCGTGTCAGGCTCTGTGCTGCTAGCTCAGACCTGGATCCTGCTTGAGCTTCTGTGTCTCCCTCTCGCTCTGCCCCTCCCCTGCTTGTACTTGGTCTCTCAATAATGAAAAAAAACATTGAAAAAACTTAAAACAAAAAGCATTAATACATTGATCCAAGTGGTTTAGAAAACCACAAGAATAATAATTATCACACACACACACACACACACACACACACACACACACACACCTCTAAGTACATCCTTATCAAACTGCTGAAAATCGGTATAAAGGAAAAAAAATCTTAAACCAACCAGTAAAAAAAAAAAAAAAAAAGATGAATTACATACAAAAAGGCAATAAAAATGGTGTCTGAGTTCTTGCCAAAATTAATGGAAATCAGAAGGCAATGGAAAACGTGTTTAAAGTATTTAGAATAAAGTAAGAACTATCAGTCTAGAATTCTAAAACCAGTGAAAATATACTTTGAAAAAAGACCTAAGTAAAAATACTACAGATAGACAAATGTTGAAATTTCATTTCTAGCTACAAGAAATACTAATAGTTCTTTATACCAAAGATAAATGTTACTAGATGTAAATGTTATGGCAAAATGAAATGAAGATTTTCAGAAAAAATAACGTTTCTTTCTCTCTCTCTCTCTCTCTCTCTCTCTCGCACACACACACACACACACACACACACACACAGTTCTTATAATTACTCCATATATATTCAGTACATATAATCAAATTGCTTTAATGGCTATGCTGATTGCTTGATATAAAAATAAATAGCTATGTGTTTATTCATGGTTTAGCATCTCTCTACGTATTTCCTAGTTCTGTTCATTGAGAAGAAAACATCACTAACGAGGAATGCACCTTATGCCTAGATATTCATTTTTAATTAACATTCTCCAATGAAAGGAATCAGGGATACATGAAGAAATAGCAAATTCTAGGGCTGGAACACGGGAAATAGAAGATAAGTCTGGACCATCTTATATTGATAGAACATAGGAAATTTTGTGAAATAGAAAAATGGATGGAACACGTCGAAAGACAAGGGAAGTCAATGTGGAAATTTCCCAATGGTGAAAGAATAATTTGAACAAGGATTATAATGGGATTATAATATTGGATTATAGCCCTAAGAAGGACACATTTGCACATTTAAAATATTGCTTTTACATTCATGGAGAATATCTGAGAGTGTTCTAATTTTTTCTTTAGCCATCAAACATACTTGAAAAATTCAAGAGGAGAAAGGATATAGAATGCATACTTATCATGTTTTAATCTTTTTGACCCGTCAGTTATGTAAACATATATATATTATTTAGTTTTCACTTACTTGTGAATTTCCCAAATTCCACCATTATTTATTTCTTTAAACATTTTCCAGATTTATTGAGATATAATTGACATGCACCATTTTATAAGTTTAAGATACACAGTGTGTTGATTTGATACATTTATTTCAAAATGATTACCTCCATAGCATTAGCAAATACCTCCATCTTGTCACAAAATTACCATTTCTTTTCATGGAGAAAACATTTACAATCTCCTCCCTTACAAACTTTCAAGTATAGAAAAGAGTATTACTAGCTATAATCACCATGCTCCTGTCTTCTTGATGGCAGCCATTTTAACATGTGTGAGGTGATATCTCACCATGGTTTTGATTTGCAGTTCCCGATAAGTGGTGATGTCAAACATCTTTTTACGTACCTGTTATCCATGTGTATGTCTTCTTTGGAAAACTATTTTTTGTTTCACTGTGTTTCTAAAGCTTCCTAAATAGATTCTGGAGGTCTCTCAGAACTGTTTTTGTTCATGGATAGCTTGTCCATCATTGATCTTTATGGAGAGATGGGAAAGCTGGGTGCTAGTAGCCATTTTTCCCCCATTCCTCCATTATTTATTTCAAATTTAATTTTATTATATTTGGAGAATACATTTTATTTGATATCACTTCTTCTATATATATTGAGACTTATCTTGTGGTCTTGCATATGATATCTTGGAGTGTATTCCATGTGTGCATAAGAAAGAACATGAGTTTGTGATGGTTGTATGGAATGCTCTATAGATATATGTTAGGTCTGATTGGTTTATAGTGTTTTCCAGTTTTCTGTACCTTGTTAAGATGCCTGCTAATACTATTTGTTATGCAATATGGGGTATTTAAGTCTCCAAATCTTAATGTTGAATTGCCTATTTCTCTTTTCCATTCTATCAGTTTTGCTTCATGAGTTTTGGGGTGCTATTATTAGGTGAGTATATGTTTGTAGTTGTTATTCACCCTGATAGGTTGACAGTTTTATTATTTTAAATATCTCTATTCAAGTAATCTTTTATATCTATCTTGCTTAATGTTAGTGCAACCATTTCAGTTCTTATGGTTTCTCTGTGCATGATTCAATCCTTTTACTTCAGTCTATTTGTAACTTTGAAGCTAAAAGATGTCTCACTTTACACAGTATATAGTTTTCCTCTTGGCTATGCTACCTGGAATAGTTTCTGCAACATAGAGCTGGGGGTGTGATAAAAGATGCAGGTGGCCTAGCCCTCCTAGAGCAAACATGTAACCTTAGACCGCAATCTAGTGCGGTGGGGGAAGCTCTGTGTTCTTAGATGAATCTTCCTGGAGTACAGCTCCATCATGCTGAGCTGGGGGTGGGAGCATAAGGAAGGAGAATTTGTGGGTCTCACTGCTGTTGTTGAGATTTAGTCAACTTTTGTGAATATGTTCCCCTATTTGTTGTATGCTCCCAGGACAGTTTTCAGAGACGTCAGTTTTATATGTGTGTATTTTTTACCCATTAAATGTTCCTTTTACTGGGGAGAGGGTCTGTTGAGCACCTCCCACTGCCATTGTGAAGATCTCTGCTCCAATCCTTCCCATCCTATCGAAAAGCAGAGACATTGCTTATCTTTTCAGTTTCTAACCTTTCACATTTTGCTTTCTTTATTAGAGTATTGATCAGCAAAGATGAAAATATGACAAAAGCTTAGGGACAAAGTAAAAACACCATAGCAGGCTCACCTTTCAGAGGCTCCATGTTCTGAGGCATCTTGACGCCTGAAGTCCAGGGCACCTTCATGTCCTTAATCTCCACTATTTGTGCAGCTACATGAGACTAGTTATGGCTCTGGATAGATCTTCTTTTTCTTGACCTCCAAGCTGAATACCAATTAAGAACCAGCAAGTATCTGAAGGAAAAAGCAGCAGCAAATATTGGGCTCATCTCGCTACATTTCCTTTGTGCTACATTGACTCTTAAATGCCAGCTGTTTGGATGCTTTCTAAGGCTTTCAAATGTCAGCACATTTGTATTTCACTTAGCTTTTATAGTTGTTCTCATCGTGGTGTTTGTATGCTACTTGGTCATAGCCAGGGTTCACTTATTTGTCTAAAACTTCTTGAGTTAAAAAGTGTATCTTGAAGCATGCTTAGGGAGAATAATTTAAAATACTGGTGTCCACTCTGTTAATGTACCTATTATCCTTGGACCAGAGATGTTTTTATTTTTTTTCTTTGAGTGTGTCATTTTATAATTAAATTGATGCTTGATGTTTTGTGGGAAGTTGTTTCAACGGTTGCTTTCTATTTCTGGTAATATTTTCAGATGTTGGTGTTATGATTACCTTATGTGTTTGGAGAATATTGGGATTTGGGAAAGAGATATCTGTAGCAGATACAGAAACAGATAATGTGTACTTTAGTTTTATTTAATATTTGAAAAAAAAATGTAGCTCATGTGTGAATGTGTCCATGGTTCTTCACATTGTCCTCATTCCAATTGAACTATATGCATGGTTGTCAATCAAAATGTTACATTGAATTGCCATTTAAGTCTTCAACAAGGTTGGCCTATTTTAGCAATATCATAGAAAACTATTGTATAAAAAGTCAGGAAAACGGAGCAGAGAAGGATAATTTGATAGAATAGAAGCAAACATTCATTTAAAAAAATTTTTTTAACATTTATTTATTTTTGACACAGAGAGAGACAGAGCATGAACGGGGGAGGATCAGAGAGAGGGAGACACAGAATCTGAAACAGGCTCCGGGCTCTGAGCTGTCAGCACAGAGCCTGATGTGGGGCTCGAACTCACGAACTGCCAAATCATGACTTCAGCCGAAGTCAGACGCTCAACCAACTGAGCCACCCAGGTGCCCCGCAAACATTCAGTTTTTAGAAAAATGACTAGAATCTGCCCACACACACACTTTTTTTTTTTTTTTGAAAAGCAACAACTAGCAGCTCTGTAGTGACTGAGAAAGAACACTCAGAGGTAGATGAAGCTGGTTTATGTTTTGTGACTGAGGTAAATGCATTGCCTATCACGTGTTAAGCAATGCAAATCAAGCAGGATGAATTAGAAAGCCCACAGTATAAATATTTAAAAATTCATAACAATGAGGGGCACCTGTGTGGCTCAGTGGTTAAGTGTCCAAATCTTGGTTTTGGCTCAGGTCATGATCTCACAGTTTGCAAGTTTGAGCCCATGTCCACGTCTGGGCTCTGCACTGGCAGTGAGGAGCCTGCTTGGGATTCTCTCTCTCTCTTTCTCTCTGCTCCTCCCCCACTCGTGCTGTCTCTGTTTCTCTCAAAATAAATAAATTAAAAATGTTTTTTTCATAACAATGAGAAATAGTCACTATTCACTAGTTGGGCAGAGTTCTTTGCATTGTATATTTGCAGTGTATATTTTAACTGAAGGATTTTTCTAGGTACTATAAAAAATAATGGTGCATCTTAACAATTGATAACACTCTCAATATACGAAATGTGGTAGGTATTGATCTCTATTTTCTTCAGTGAGCTTGTTCATAATGTGTTGCATATACTACATCTCGAATAAACATTTGTGTATGTTTAAATTTTGAGGTTTCTTGTTTATATATTAAAGTAATTACTTTATGCTTAATGTTTTGAAATAATTTATATTACAACTATGTCTTTATTTTTTTTAATTTTTTTTAGTGTTTATTTATTTTTGAGACAGAGACAGACAGAGCATGAACAGGGGAGGAGCAGAGAGAGAGGGAGACACAGAATCTGAAACAGGCTTCAGGCTCTGAGCTGTCAGCACAGAGCCCGACGTGGGGCTCGAACTCACAGACTGTGAGATCATGACCTGAGCCGAAGTCGGATGCTTAACCAACCAAGCCACCCATGCGCCCCACAACTATGTCTTTAAATTTTTTTTTAATGTGTATTTATTTTTGAGACAGAATGAGAGGGCAGGGAGAGGCAGAAAGAGGGAGACACAGGATCCAAAGCAGACTCCACTCAGTGAGTGCAGGCCCAATGCGGGGCTTGAACACAGGAACCCTGAGATTATGACCTGAGTCGAAATCAAGAGTCGACCACTTAAATGACTGAGCCACCCAGGTGCCCCTATTGCAATTATGTCTTAATTTGAAAATTTTAAGTGATTGATTTTTTTTAACTTGTTAAGTTTTTACACATGAAATTTTACATAAAATTTACATTCTCTGTTTTATAAATGAGTGATATTTTGAGGTCTAGTAGGGTTTAGATTCATTCAATAATATATCATCTTTGAAGGATGCCTGGGTGGCTCAGTTGGTTGAGCATCTGACTTCGGTTCAGGTTATGATCTCTTGGTTCATGAGTTCGAGCCCCCATGTGCAGAGTCTGCTTCGGATCCCCTGTCTCTCTCTCTCTTTCTCTCTCTCTCTCTCTCTCTCTCTTTCTGTCTCTCTGCCCCTCCCCTGCTTGTTCACTCTCTCTCTCTTTCTCAAAAATAAATAAACACTTAGAAAACATCTTCCAGAAAAAATATTTTTGATTATTTATTGACAACAAAATTGGTTGCTTTTAGCTGTTTTCACAGAAGAAACATATCACTAGAATTTTCTTTAAGTTTCAGTTGATAAATGTTGAAAAGCTAACTATCGATCAACTGGAAACTGGTTGGAGAGTCAACATAGTAGAAAACAATGAATTTTCCCATTGTGTTTAGGTACAATATTTTTCTATGATATTTCTTCATATCTTAGTTGGAGAACTTCAGCAGTTGTGATGGAATTTTTCTCAGGTTATGGTTTGAACAACATGACTCTATGAGATAGGTTCTAGCTTTAGCTTACCTATTCATCAATGAGGTGATTGTAGACAAAAGCAGCCTCTTTAAGATTTTGCGTGCTCATGGAAAAACTAAGTTAGCTGATAACTGAGTTGTCAACAAATTTATTATATTTGCTGTTCTTTTATTATAACCAGAATACGGTGATTAAATTCTCATTTTGCATGTCAGGAAATACATTGATTTTTTTTCTAGTAATTAGATTTTGGGGCAAAGGTGCTGCAAATGAAAAGTGATTGTTTTTAGAAGTCTGTTGAGAGAGATATCCATTACTATGTGAATGTGGTAACAGCAAATAATTTTCAAAACAAAGATATGTTCATTGTAAAATTAGATGATATTTCTGCTTTAGAAAATAGAATAATATTTAAAAACTCAAAGGATAATTTCACTAAAATTATACTGTGCAGGGGCCCTTGTTATATTTCTCAGTGTAAATTTAGGTACAACGTTTGGTAAAAATTGGCAAAAAAAAGTCCATTTTAATATATTTCATTCCCTTTGACTACCTTAAATGAAACTGTTGTTAAATCACAGTCTGTGTCCCACAATGTATATTGGTCTTATTACTAGTCAGAATCTGCTTTTGATATAGGATAAAAAGGCACAGTGATCCTGACATGATTTCATATCAATCATTAGGAGCCCTGCATTGGACCAAAATGGGCTGTTCAGGAAAAATACTTAGCTTGCATGCAATCCCTAATACAAAAGTTTGTCTACCCATAACAAATAAATCAAATAATCTGAAGAATCATTTAATGACAAATAGCCAAATCCTTTGTGTATTGTATTCTTATTTCACTTTTGTAGATGTAGTGAGGCCTACAACCCCCACTCCTTCCATTTTCATCTGTGTCTAATAAACTTTGAATCCAGAAGACCTAATTTGAATAATTTGTCCCTCTTCCAGACTAAACCAAATCACTGCTTGATAAAACATGAACATAACTCCTTAATCAATATTGCATACAGTTGAACATGGCACAATGATTTTGAAATGTCTGATTATGTTGCACCTGCCATGATTCAGTTGATTGAAATAAAATGTATGCATTTTTTTAATGCTTTGGGAATTAGAAATTTGCTACCCTGTGTTTTCTTTCTTTTCTTTCTTCTTTTTTAAAATAATGTGGTAGGTTTAGCTTAATGGAATTTATTTGAGTAAATGGTAAATTGAATTCATTCATTGCTATCAAGTGTTTTATTCATTTAATCAAAGCATGTTTCTTAATGGCTTTGGTTTTGTAGTCCCTGTGATAATATAAAAACTAATAAAGAATAAATGATTAGGGGCGCCTGGGTAGCTCAGTCGTTTAAGCGTCCGACTTCAGCTCAGGTCATGATCTCGCGGTCCGTGAGTTCGAGCCCCGTGTCAGGCTCTGGGCTGATGGCTCGGAGCCTGGAGCCTGTTTCCGATTCTGTGTCTCCCTCTCTCTCTGCCCCTCCCCCGTTCATGCTCTGTCTCTCTCTGTCCCAAAAATAAATAAAAAACGTTGAAAAAAAAATTAAAAAAAAAAAAAAACAGGTGAAAGATTTGAACAGACATTTCATCAGAGAAGATATATGCATGGCAAATAAACAAATGGAAAAATGC
Source organism: Puma concolor (assembly GCF_028749965.1). Taxonomy (NCBI): domain Eukaryota; kingdom Metazoa; phylum Chordata; class Mammalia; order Carnivora; family Felidae; genus Puma; species Puma concolor. The sequence continues at coordinate 23,578,187 of NC_141683.1, forward strand.
TCAGAGTCATTAGGGAAATGAAAATTACTATCTCAATATGAGAGCACAAAACACCCACTAGATAGCTAAAAGTAAGAAGATAGTCCATATTTTGAATATTTTATATACATTTCATGTGATTATTAGATTATCACTAATGTGATAAAGGTTTTCTGGGATCAATAGAATGATTTTCTTTGTTTTTATGTTCAGGAAACAAGGAACTAAGGTTAATATAGCAATGATAAGCCAAAGTTTGATATCCTAAGAATAAATGGGTTTACTTACTTCTTTCTAAAGGTGTTTGTGGATAAAGACTATTACCAGAAAGGAACTTCAATAGTAATCACATTTATGACTTTGTAATGCTACCCTTCATCTAATATATGATCATAAGAATGGCATGATCAATCAGTTCATTTATACCTTACAGATTTCTTTTTGGACAAATTAAGAACTCATTATAATAAAAAAAATATTCACAGACCAGGAAAGGAGCAAATTAACATTATTTTCATTCTTACCTCTATTAATGCACATTGGACTCATATAATTTTAAAGTTTCAAAGCCAAAGCTTTTCAATAGTACATTACCTGCCAGCATTGATTTAGAAAATTAGTAGGCAAGAAAAAAAATCACCAGCCAGAAATTCCAATACCAATACAGGCTGTTAAAATCAAGTATCATCTCAGTGGTGGCAATGCAGTCTAGTTAGACCTTAGCAGCAGCTATATAATATACAGTATCCCAAATTACATGCCATCCCTTTTTCCACACTTTTGCCAAAGAATAACTCTTCTGCAAAGAAAGAAAATGTGATTAGAATTAAAAATATCTTGAATAGAGTAGAATCTTCATAATTTGATAGGAAAGAATAAGATGTCAGTGATCCGAGGCATTATCACTATATGTTGAGGTTACAAGTGCTTTATACGTTAAGAAGAAGAAAGCCAATAATGTTCCTTTTTTTGTTTAGATGCTAGCATCAGAAATCCATTTATTATTGAGTTTTTGTCTCATGATCTTTAGGGATTAAACTTCAGGGATGCTGAGAACAATCACTGTAGAGATGTGTAACATCTCTTATTGCTTGACTGAGCACAAAAGCCTTAGGAATAACCCTAGGGGGATATTCACTCTCTCACTGTGTACTTAAAAATCATTTATGCTCCCTGGATTCAGCACTCAAGCAGGCCATGCTAACAGAGCAATGCAATTACCCTTTCCTATAAATTAAATGTGCAAGTGTTCTACGTAGTACTTGCTTAGAATAATTTTCCGTCATTTGCAGGATGTGTTGGAAAAATAATGTTTTTGCCAATGGATAGGCAGTCTGAAGATTAATTACAGATTTACTTTTTATTTTTTAACAAGTTATCTATTTTTTGGGGAAAGAAAATGGCAACGTGTGTGTGTGTGTGTGTGTGTGTGTGTGTGTGTGTGTTACTGTTTCTCTTCTTTATCACATTTCAAAAAACATGCATGTCGTCTCAAGAAAATGAGATTTAAATATCTATTTATGTTTTAGAATATACTTACATTTTAATGATGTTTGTATTAATGATATTTTTATTAATATTATTTTTCAAAGTAGTTTGTCTTTTTTAATTCAATACATATTTACTGAGCACCTTCTTTTATATTGTATCACTGTGGTAAGAACACAAAATTAGATTTTTCCCCCTTTAACAAAAGTTTAAATAAAGTATTGAGTCCCTAGAACTCATTTATCTTTCATAAGTGAAACTTCATTTGGTTGGTTGGTAATTCTTAACTATATTAGTATGTGCATATATGCAAAAGGAACATGACATACCCACAGAGGTAAACACTATTTTTGTTGCTTAGCTATTTGTCCACACTCAACCTTTAATCTATAAAATATACTTCTTTTTCAATAATTGATGTAATAGTGCATAAAAACAAGACTCTACTAAAATATATTAATCCATAACTTGGTAGGCTAAGATAAAAAAGCTAGATAATACTAACCCTTCAGTGATAAAGAAAGGCCTATATATAACTGTTCTTCACATTTGCTCTTCTAAATGAACTAGCAGGAATGAAAATTAACATAGGTAGATGGAGTGAGATTACCAAGTTTATTTTAGTTGATAAAAAGGGCTGTTGTGAAGGAGATCTAAATCAAAACATCTTTTCTAAAAATTAAAAAAAAAAAAGTTTTTTAATGTTTATTTATTTTTGAGAGAGACAGACAGAGCGTGAGTGGGTGAGGGTCGGAGAGAGAGGGAGACACAGAATCTGAAACAGGCTCCAGGCTCCGAACTGTCAACACAGAGCCTGACGTGGGAATCGAACTCATGAACCATGAGATCATGACCTGAGCCGAAGTGGGACGCCCAACCGACTGAGCCACCCTGAGGTGCCCCAAAACATCTTATCAATATAGCACTGTGAAAATAAATCCACTGAATGTCATCATCATGAATCCAAAAGGAAAAAGCACATGAAGGTAAAGAAAATATTATAAATTTAATCATAACAGTAACTTTTGTATGAAATTTTTTCTTATATGTCAATAATGAAAATAAAGGAAAACTGCTTAGGGAAATTCAGAGTATTTACTGACACTGCATCTGGAAGTACTAAAGTTTATCACTGGATAACATGGCATTGTAAATCATGAGATGCTGTGGAACATTAATTAATTGTTGCTAATTGTGCAAGAAAAATTATTGCATTTGACAATGTGAATCTTCAAAGGACTGAATTTTTATTTTATTGCTGTGAGAAATATACACAGTGGAATAAGAAATTATTTATTAATTAATGTATTCACTAATTAACATAGAAAAAACTAGCTCATTTCTATTATTAGTAATACTTCTCTAACCATGTTAAAATCAAGCAAGCTCAAAAATATAAAAAAAATTGAATCAGAAGAGTATATGCTATACAAATATAGTATTCTGGCTTTCATATGAAAATTTACTGTTTATTTAAGATGTTTAGTGAAACATGCATTCACATAACTGAAGGATAATGCAAGGATATTTTCAAATTAATATTTATTTCATCACAGCTATTAAAAATACATTTATTCCATTTCACCTCATTCATTATTTATATAGTTCTTTCTAGTACTACATTTTGTCCACTTTCTAAAACTGAATACATCCACTTCTAAGACAACGAGTTGATATCAGTAGATATGTGGCCTACAATGATGATTTGTCTAAATAATATAATGCATAACAGAATAGGAGTCAGATACCTCATTTTAACACAGTCAAGTTAATTTTCTATCTGGTTAAAATACATATCCAGGATGATCGCTGGGGCAAATCAGAAATGGAAATGCCATGATGGTATTGCTATATTTTCCTCTAGTTTCACCTTACAGTTCTGTTTTCACATTATATATATGGAAATTTTTTTATTTTTCTTAGATTTGCTGGGTTTTTATTCTTCTGCTTACTTTGTCTTGTCATCCACTCTTCCTTTCCCTTCCAAAATGCCTTTTCTGTCTTCCTTGGGGTTTTCTAATCAACAGTTTGTGGGTTTGTTTTTTTTTTTTCATTTTATGGCATATTCCTGGGATACTGCCTACCCCCTGTAGCCAAGTAGTATGGTTTGATACTTATATATAATATATGAAGTATTTACATTTTTTCATGGTATTGTATACAAATAAATATTTACCATTACCTAGAAATAAGTAAATTCTTCAGATTAAGAACGAATACTAGTCTACTTGACATAAACACATCATAAGATATGGATCATGTTTCTCTAGTAATTTGGAAGAATGTCAAAATAAAGTCAATAAAAAAGCATCTCAGAGGGGGACAACAAATATATTCTACATTAAATGATCATTTTATTCTCACTGATAAAAAATAAAGTTGCAACTTGGAGAAAATTAACTTTTAGCTAAAATTTATATTGATAAGGAATAAAATTATTAATTCACCAATCAAATGAATAATCGTTTTTTACTGGATCTTCATGTTCTATAAATATACCTGTATTTTACATTATAAATGAGCCTCCAAGTATTTGATCTTCACAGGCAAAATAAGGTTCAACAATAATTATTAGAACAATTCATCTCAGCAACTTTTCTTTGTCTATCTAGGTCATAAGAAAAAATAACTTTTGTTTTATTTATTTATTTATTTATTTATTTTTAATTTATTTTTGGGACAGAGAGAGACAGAGCATGAACGGGGGAGGGGCAGAGAGAGAGGGAGACACAGAATCGGAAACAGGCTCCAGGCTCTGAACCACCAGCCCAGAGCCCGACGCGGGGCTCGAACTCACGGACCGCGAGATTGTGACCTGGCTGAAGTCGGACGCTTAACCGACTGCGCCACCCAGGCGCCCCTAACTTTTGTTTTAATTAGCTAGATAATTTCCTTAATTCTAAAATTATTTATTGGATGTACTGGTGTGAAAACAGTGTGAACTCAACTCCATAGGAACAAAGATTGGGAGAGTTTTAAGGTGGGTTGGATTATTAGCCATCTATGTTTGCTAATGGACCTTGTAGGAAAAGAAAACTTTCTCAAATCTTCACAACAGGAAGTATTTTTTCAAGTTGGAGAAAGGCACCCAATTGCAGCAAAATACCAAGAGTTGTTCTTGAGGACCAACTGTAAGGAATAATTTTCTGAATTGGTCCTGGGATTTCTGGAATTGGCAATTTAATCTGATTAGATTTTAAAGAAGCTGATGATTTTATTTCTAGTAGTAAAGAGAATCTGAAGGTCCTTGACAATAACTGTTTATAGACATACACAAAATATCTACTTTGAGTATTCTTTATCAATCACGTAAAAGGAGAAAGGAGATAAGTGACTCTATATGATACTTTGCACATTATTGGAAAACTAAGGAATATAATGGCATTGGTTGGTTGCTCCCAATGCTCCTGGACAAAGTGGTGAAAGAAAAAGATGAGCTCAGGAATGTGAATTCCCCACTAAGAGCTCCATAAATGACCTGAGAATGTCTAGGTATGCCCCAAAGGAGCACTTTATTTCCTGTAGTGTCAGAGATGAAATTGCTAAAAACCAAAGTCAATCTCATTCTACAACTGGCTGAATGACAATGCAAATTGGATCTCCAGACTTTCAGTGTGCCTACTGCTGAAGTGTGGCCACTGATTGGGAAAGAATCAGGTCCTGTAAATCGGGATGCGACGGTGTAGAATTACCCTGATAAAGCTGGCAATATTGAGCCCCTAAATTCTGATGAATCCTCTTTGCCAGTAGAAGAGGACTTCCTGCACCAAGAAATTGGGCTCCCCACACAGAGTGGTATCTGTTTCTCTAACCTCAGTCATATCTGCACCCACCATAGTGTTGGCTTTTCCACCTCTATCTGAGGAGATTAACTCTGCATAACCTGAGGAAATGGTAATGGCCTCCCTAGTTGAAATTGCAAGACAATGTTGATTCTCCACAGGAACCACCCTTATTGTCCCTCTTTGTTCCAATTTATAAATTGTCTCAAGTCCTAGCAGGCCCTTAACAGTGAGGTACAATATAACTCATGAGGAGGTATGCTATGCTTCAAAAGAACTATTTGAGTTTTCTAATTTATACAAACATAATCTGGGGAACATGTGTGGGAATGGATACTATGGATACTAAGGATATGGGATAATAGTGAAAGGTATATAAAGTTGGATCAGGTCAAATTTATTGATGTGGGCCCACTAAACAGAATTTTCATTTAGTATTGTAGCTCAGGGAGATAGAAAGGGCTCTAACAGTTTGATTGGTTGGTTTTTCCCAATGCTCCTGTTTGATTGGCTGATATATGGACCAAAAATTGGCTCACCATGAGAGAACTGAAAATGCCCAACCTTCCTTGGTTAATGGAGAGAAAGGCATTCAAGGCATAGGGATGTAGGTATATTAGAGTGACTTTGTCATTTAAAACCTACTCATCCACACTGGGAGGATCCAGAAGACATACTTTTCCACAACATTTTGAGAAATAAGTTCATTAGATGAGCCTCAGCATCCTGAGAGATCTATGGTTGCTCTTGTCTGTGGGCTAGACCTTAGAGTGCAACCTGCAGTCACTCAATTGGAAAATCTAAATGCAATGGGACTAATTAGTTCTTGGGGTGGCAGAGACCAAATGGTGGCACTCAACCACCAAAGACACAAGATAATTGTATTATATTAGGTAGAATTATGACCTCACTATTGCCTTTATTAGGAAATTGGCTTAAGGAAATGCATATGGGTGCTAAATTGACATAATGTGAACTTTTGATAGTTACTTTTATGTCAACTTAACTAGGTTAAGGGATATCCAGAAAGCTGGTAAATATTATTTCTAGGTATCCATGAGGATATCTCAGGAAGAGACTAGCATTTGAATCAGTAGACTGAGGTAAGAAGATTGGGCTCACTAATGTAGCTAGACATCATGCCATCCATTTAGGGCCTACATAGAACAAACAGGTGGAAGAAGAATGAATTCATTTTCACCATGTGAGCTGGGTCACCCATTATCTCTTGACCATCCCCACGCCCCCACCTCACAACATTGGTATTACTGGTTCTCAAGCTTTCATACGAGACCAGGACTTATACCACCAGACAGCATTGTCAGACCTTAGGACTTTGACTGAATTATTCCAAAGGTTTCCTGGTTTCTCAGCCTGCAGACAGAAGATCATGGGACTTCTTGGCCTCCAAAACGACATGAGTCAATTCCTATAATAAATCTCCTCTTATGTCTATCTATTTTCTATCTATCCATTATCTATCTATCTATCTATCTATCTATCATCTATCAACCATCTATTATCTATCTATTTATTACCTATCTATCTATCTATCTATCTATCATCTATTATCTATGTATCTATCTATCCAACTATCTCTATCATCTATATTCTATTGGTTCTGTTTCTCTGGAGAATCCTGACTAATATGTCTTTCCTAGAGATGGGAAAAAAGGGCACTATCTTCTTTCATGATTATATTTCAAAGGGATAGCATCTAGGTCCTTAAGAAAGACAGTCTTGGGTGTTAAAATAGGCAAGATGCTTTTAAAAACTTTGCATCTGTGGTGCCTCGGTGGCTCAGTTGGGTAAGTGTCCAACTCTTGGTTTTTGGCTCAGGTCATGATCTCATGGTTTGTGAGGTCAAGCCCTGCATCCAGCTCTGTTCTGACAGCATGGAGACTGCTTAGGATTCTTTCTCTCCCTATCTCTCTACCCCTCCCCCACTCTCTCTCTCTCTCCCTCTCAAAAGAAATAAATGAATTTTTAAAAATAAAATAAAAGCTTTGCATCTAAAAAGTGCAAAGAAAGAAATAACAATTACAAGTTTTCTAAAGTAAATGCTCTAAATAAAGGAGAGGGATCAGGCGCCTAGAGGCAGGAAGAAGTCCTAAAAGTTTGGTCAAGCTGAGGGAAACATTGACATTGTTTTGGTCACTAGAGATGGCAATACAATCATACATACTAGCTCTTCCATTAATAATAAAAAAATAATTATTTCTATAAAATGTTTACATAATAACCTTTACATATTAGCCTAGGTCAGCTATTTTTTTTAACCAAGCTGTTTAATTATGTCCCTATAAGTACATTCATATTTATGATAGCTATCTATTTTAAAATACTGTAATTTGATACTTCACTATTACTGTCAATAAAAGCTTCAATTATCTGTGAAAATATCTTTGCAATATATTCTTATTTTATTTTGGCCCAATAAATTTTCCACTTAGCATTTAATAATGTTGCCAGGTAAAACCAAAATTTTGTTTTTATTTTCTTTTTTTTTTTTTTTTTTTTTTTTTTTAAATTTTTTTTTTTCAACGTTTATTTATTTTTGGGACAGAGAGAGACAGAGCATGAACGGGGGAGGGGCAGAGAGAGAGGGAGACACAGAATCGGAAACAGGCTCCAGGCTCTGAGCCATCAGCCCAGAGCCTGACGCGGGGCTCGAACTCACGGACCGCGAGATCGTGACCTGGCTGAAGTCGGACGCTTAACCGACTGCGCCACCCAGGCGCCCCTGTTTTTATTTTCTCTATAGATTTTTCATGAAGCATGTCACATCCACCAATAAAAATATGCTAATTTTTCTGCATGTTTGATTTACTTTCCCTACTCTTGAGTAAACTTCAGAATGTATATAAATTTTTAATTTATTGTGTTTTGTTCTTAGCTTGTTTGTTCTTAACACCTGTTGGTTTATCAACTGAAAGTAATGTGCTCCAATTTATTGTGTGGGTAAAATTGTATTAGGTTTTTTTCACTTATGTATCTCTTTCTTGATGCAATTGAATGATTCTACTATGCCTACAACATTAATATACAGAGAAAATCAGAAATTTACTCATGTCCTTAATAGCTAAGCTTAAATAGATAAATATTCATGACATATGTAAAATGTTTATTGTATTAAATTGAATATGCCATTTAAAAACGATAATGAAATTCCAAGTTTCTAAAAGAACAATATAATCAAATGCATTGCACTCTGTGACTCACTTGAGTTATTCAACAATGTCTTTTGAAACTTCATGGTTGTAAAAGTTATCTAGTCTAAAATTGCATTTGATTTTATTCAAGATCCATAAGTTTATTTTTAAATCTTTATATAAAAAGGGAAGAATATGTCTAATATTGTCATCCTCTATTATCAGCTTCATATCATACTCTAGAGTTAGAATATTTGTGTTATGAATGTAACATTTCACTGATGTAGATCATTAAAAAAAGATAACTGGTTTCCTTCTATATTTAGGTAGTGAAAAATTCCCTAGAATAGCCCCAATTTTGTGAAGTCCTCTATATTAAATCGCCTGAATTGATTAAAGTTAACTTCTAAATAACTAAGATTAATCATCAGGGGCTTCTTGTTGAAAATAATTTTGGCATTTCTGACAAGTCAAGAAAAAAATTGACTTTGGGACTGTGATTTTCTTGTGTTTACAAACTTCAGTTATTCAATGAAAAAAATAGCTTGAGCTCATGGTATAACAACTATATTCATAGTTCAGCTTTGACATTTAGCTTCTGAAATCTGGACTCTTTCATCCTGGTTTTTTTTTTTTTTAATTTTTTTTTTAACTTTTATCTATTTTTGAGATAGAGAGAGACAGAGCATGAATGGGGGAGGGTCAGAGAGAGGGAGACACAGAATCCGAAATAGGCTCCAGGCTCTGAGCCGTCAGCACAGAGCCCGACGCAGGGCTTGAACTCACTGACCCCAAGATCATGACCTGAGCCGAAGTCAGCCGCCCAACCGACTGAGCCACCCAGGGGCCCCTCTTTCATCCTGTTTTTAATATGTATTAGCTTTTAATCATCAAGGTTAAGTTTTCCGTGTTGATCATGGCTCCTTGCTTTCCTAGTTTCTTTAATTTTGTTACACTTGTAAATGTTTTATTGAGCTGAGCTACCCATTCTGACTAGTCTTACACACATGGCAAAAGTGATTTTTAATATAAAGCCATCTGTCCATTAGTACACATTCATCCATTTAACAAGTACTCCCATCATTGGGTAAGGTGTCTGGCCCAAAAAGGAAGGGTGGAGATAAGAAACTGATGAAATTTACCTGCTTAAAAGACCATTTATTCAAAATTGAATAAGACTATAAAAATATCAGAAAACAATTATTTCATGGGCACCTGGATGGGACGGTAGATTGGATATCCATCCAACTTAGGTTCAGGTCCTAATCTCACAGTTCATGAGTTCAAGCCCCGCTTCGGGATCACTGCTGTCAGCATGCAACCCACTTCAGATCCTCTCTCTCTGCCCCTCTTCACTAGCTCTCTCTCTCTCTCAAAAATAAAACCTTAAGAAAAAAAAGAAAACAATTACCTCATAATTACTTTAACATCTAAAAAATAGTTATATTCAATTATCAAAAACATTAATATGTGCTCCATGCTATGTTAAGTAATTTACAGGCATGGTTTAATCTGTTTCTCATAAGTAATATTTAATAAATATATGAATTCATTTCTTACGTATGAATTCACATATACTTGATATAATACGAATTTGAATTTAATTCATACTATATGCATTATATTTTTATTTTGTTTTGTGATTCGTTTGACAAGTTACTTAAATTATCCCAGCCTCATTTTACTCATTAGAAAAATAGAGATAATAATACAAATCTTGTTGGGTTGCTGTAAGGTTTGGAGATAATGTAAATAAGTTAGTAGACTAGCTCTGTGCCTGGTACATGAGTAGGGCTTAGAAATTAGGTTCTGGGAATAGGATTTCTGAGCTAATGAAGTGAGTAGTTCAACAAATCTCTCCCCAAGAAACAATAATAAAGTTGGACTAAATATTTTATACCTCTGGAAATCAACCAAGGGATACATATAACTGAAAAGCGAATATATATTAAAAACTATTTACTTTGAATATGAACAGTGGAATTCGTTAGTGTTTTTGTGTGGGGCTGCTCCCACTCCCCAAGCCCACCTGGTCAGCATAGCTGTGATATCAGGGTAAAGACACGAAAACCAGTGGCTTCACTGCCACTGGCTGCCTTCATTTGGAGCGAATCATGCAAAACTCTATGCCCAGAAGCATCAATAACACTAGAGACCTATGTGGCAAATGAACGGGGCAGCTAGCAACTTAATTGGCCTAAAGCTCCTGTCTTGTTGGGGGCAAGAAATTGAGTGAAAGCCTAACCAGAAATTTCCTTTATCAGGAATATATGAGAAATAAACCATAAAGGCCTTAGGCAAGCTCTCCATATATCTGTTTTACCATGATTTAAACAATGCCTGAACTTTGAATATACCCCCTAACACCATACAGTTCCATTGGCAAGTGTTGGAAGTCTTACCGGCTCAAAGTGTTGAGCACAACTGCTGATCAGTCATTGCTTGATGACAAGTAAGCTATGCTGGCTTCTAGGAAGTTAGACAAAAAAAAAAAAAAAAAAAAAAAAAAGAAAAGTATGTAACCAATTATACACGAAAGAATAATGAGACTTAGAAAGGTTAAGACAGTTGTTATCAACAGACTCCGTTATGTAAAACTATAAATCCAAGTGGTAAAGGCAGAGATTACCTGATGATAAATTCTGAGTATATTTGTAGAGACTCAGATTGATTTGTTATGCTTGTTTTTTTATTGCTTTACTTATACTGGATCTAAAGGAAATTGAAATCATCCATGGAAATAAGTAAAAGGCTTGGTTTCATAGAAAAGCTAGAAAACATCATATTTGCTCTTTAGTAATGCATGATAGATACCATACGATTTTGTGTGTTTTGTGTGTTGGTTGTTTAGTTCTTTGTTTTCCTCTCAGACTTATTTCAAATGAAAGGCTAGGTGTGACTCAGACACAGGCCAAGAGTTTGTGTCTGAAATGGAGAAGAAACAAAAGATAGTAAAAAATGTTGAGAGAGAGAGATAGGAAAGAAAATGAAATGCCTGGGCCAACGGAAAATATACTTTATTTCTTTATACTGAATTATCTTTGGAAATATTTAGATTACAGGAAAGTCAGCAACCCAAATACAGTCTTCTCTTGTTTATTAAATAAAATGTATCAGAATACCAGCACACCCATTCCTTTTTTATAGTGTTTCTGGCTGCTTTTTACTACAAATGGTAGAGGAGTAGTTACTAAAGAGACCATGTGGCTCACGAAACTTAAAATACTCATTTGTTATTACCTTTATAGAAGTTTGACAACCCTTAATTCAGATTAAAGACAAAATTTATGTTGGATTTAGAATTATATAAAAAGGCATATCATTGTTTTACAGTATATTAGAATTAACTATATATTTCCCTTACTTTACAGATGGACAGATAACACTCACTGAGGCTAATTAATAAGCCTAGTGTTCAAAATTAATAGTAAAAAACTTCAGTATCTGAAAGATTATATGAACACATCATTTTCTAAACACAGTCTCAAAAATGAAATAGAATATCAAATATCATGAGGAGAAAAAAGAAAATAAGAAAATCTAACTTGCAGTTATACATAGTGTTTTAAGCACTATATGTTTTAGAATATAAATAATTTGTGATGAATTTCAAAAACTAGCTTTGAAACTTCTTTAAATCATATGGAGCTACAGGAGCTATAGGCCTTCAATCCAAACAGTTTAAAGTAGATAATGTTTAAAGAGAGTTTGGAGGGCCTGGGTGGCTCAGTTGGTTAAGTGTCTGGCTTCTGCTTAAGTTATGATCTCACAGTTCATGGGTTTGAGCCCCACATCGGGCTCTCTGCTCTCAGCACAGAGCCTGCTTCAGATCCTCTGTCTCTCTGCCCCTCTCCCACTTGCTCTCTCTCTCTCTCTCTCAAAAATAAAGAAATATTAAAAAATATATTAAACAGAGTTCATTATGAATATACAATTTTTGATTTCATTTTCTTTAGCCCCTCTAAATCTTTTCAGAAAATTAGTAACCAAATGTTCACCCTCAGTTTTTTAATTCATTTTTTCCATGGTAAAAGAATATAGAGGGGTGCCTGGTTGACTCAGTCAATCACCCCACTCTTGATTACAGCTCAGGTCATGAGCTCAAGGTTCATGAGTCTGAGCCCCGCGTGGGACTCTGCACTGACAGCATGTGCCTAGCCTGCTTAGGATTCTCTGTCTCCCTCTGTCTCTCTGCTCCTCCCCAGTTCACTCTGTATCTCTCTCAAAATGAACAAATGAACACTTAAAAAAGAATATATAAATTCAAGCACAAAAATACATTTTGTGACAATGTACAAATTTTGAAAATAAATCTAATCTATATCAGTATAAAACAAATTTGCATCTTACAGAAAGAGGGAATTGATATAAAATCCTTTATATCACAAAACAAGATCAAGATTAAAAATAAAAAATAGAGTAAAAATGCAAGATTAATATATGTCAGATACATATACATATTGTGTATATTATACACACATTATATTCTTAAGATATATATATGTATATATATATATCTTGAGAATAGATCGTGACCTTCATATTCCTCTGGGAATAATATTGTGGTTCCCTTGTAGGGTTGCAAGATAAAGTATAGGCTGTCTAGTTAAATTTCATTTTCGTAAACAGCAAATATATTCTTTTAGTACAAATATGTCCCCAAAGCATTTACATGGTATAATTACACTAAACGAAAAAAAAAAAAAAGTTGCTCATCTGAAATTCAAGCTTCACTGGGGATTCTGTGTATTTATTCCCTGTAATCTGGCAACTCTATAGTCCTTGTCCAATGCTGCTGGTGTATTTATACTTTATCAGCTCAGTTACTGAATTGTTCCCCTGCTCTTCTGCAGAGCAACAGGTGTTCTGGAACTCTCTGAGTCAGCCCTACCATATGTAAATCTCATTCTACTTGCACCCCCTTTACTAAAGTTCTATGCTAATTGGTTTCATTTTCCTCTTCACTATGCTTATCTAACAATGGTTGACTGGTTCTTTCCAAGGCAACGAGGGAAGGTCTCTCCATAAACTTTATATCTGGACTTCACTGTTTTCTTAAAATTTGTGTAATCTGCATTAATTGTCTTAAAATTTCAATGCCATAAATTTTTCTTCAGTTCTAAAAATCAGTGTAGGTTCCACTTTTTTAAAGTTTTTATTAACTTACCTCATTGAATTGGACCATGGACACATTTGAATTTGGAAAGAGTGAACAGGAGAACTATCGTGAATATACAGTTTCATTTCAGATAATTTGAAGTATATTCATGTATTAAATGCTAGTAAGTGCCAGAAACTAAGTGAAATGTTTTACATACACAATCTTACTATATTATGATTCACTTTTATGAAATAGATGGTATGTCTGTTTAAAATATGAGCATTTGAGATGTTAGATACATTGCCCAAATCACATATGTAGTAATAGGTTTGACACTTAAACAAAGTCAGCTACCTGTATAGTTCATGCTTTATTTTTTTACACCATGCTACATACATTGTAATCTTCACATTTTTAAGGACAAAACATCTGGGAAATGAGAATGTTCACTATAACAAATAAGGTATTTCAATGTTGAAAATTATAATTCAGACAATCTACTCTGAACTTACTTTCAGAAAAAAAAAATTTAGATTACTCATTAAGTTCCCTAACTAGCGTAATAACAGAAGCTGTGTGGCCAAAACTACATAGGAATTCCTATAATTGAAAGGTATATCACAATAGGAAAAAGTACAAAAATGGGTCAATGGTAGCAAAGTTACAGAAATCTTGTGAGAATGTTTTGCGGTATTGAAGGTATCTTCTTATTAGAGAATAATTTTCAGATGCATCACCACTGTAGTACTTAATACTCAGGAAAAATAAAAATCAAATATTTTGGTGTTATAAGCTCTCTTCTGTGAACTAAAGAATGGTATCTCTCTGTGGCATCACATAATATCAAGTGGTTGTTGAATTTGGGATGTAAAGGATTTGGGGACATAAAAGAGGAAGCAATCAATTATAAAACCAAATTTAAAAGTATGGTTAGAGATCATCAAATTAAAACCCTGTCTAGTTTTTCGATTCCCTTTACTGGGCTATCTTTTGAGTTTTTAATATTCACCTTAAGTTAACAAAGATGAATATTAAAAACCCAACAGATATATAAGAAGATTACAACATTTCTGCCAAGCAGTTGTCCCACTCTTGCTTGAAGATATCCAGCGATAGTCACTCAGCTATTTTGCAAAAGCAGTTCAGGTTTTCGCCTAAAAATGACTAATCTGTTCTCTCTACTCTTATAATAATAATGCTGAACACTATACTTAGTTACAAATCATCTTAACTATTATTTGGGATAAACTAACACAATTTCTTCATGTTAAAGAAAGTTGAGAATCAGAGTTTAGAGCTCGAAGTTTACAAAAATCGTGTGAGAAGAGATTGAAATAAAACAAAAGTCCCCTTAAAGTAAATAATCTGTCAAATAAATATATCAAATGCCTACACGAAATGGTTTTGACAGGGATAAATATTTATAAATGAACATGTAAATATAAACATACATAGGATGATAAATATGGTGATATTTCCACTATCTTTTATGACATATCGCTGCCCCTATATTTACATTTAACTATTATACTGTCGTAGTATTTTTGTACTTTGAATTGTTTCTAATATTATTATTTAATTTCTATCTATCTTGTCATTTAAAACAATTATAATTTCTGTACAGTTGGGGCACCTGGGTGGCTCATTCAGTTAAGCACCTGACTCTTGATTTTGGCTCAAGTCATGATCTCACAGTTTGTGAGATCGAATCCTGCATCAGGCTCTGCGCTGACAGCAAGGAGCCTGCATGGGATTCTCTCTCTCTCTCTCTGTCTGGCCTCTCTCTCTCTCTCTCTCAAAATAAATAAATGAACATTAAAAAAAATTATTTGGAATAAAGTCATGTATCATGTGACTTTTGATTGCTCCTAATTCATAACATTGTGCAAGACAATCTCTGAAATTAAAAGGTGACTGACCTTGGAAAATCTTTTTTTTTTTCTTTAAAATTTTACCTGTACTTATTTATTTTTTTAATATGAAATTTATTGTCAAATTGGTTTCCATACAACACCCAGTGCTCATCCCAACAGGTGCCCTCCTCAATGCCCATAACCCACTTTCCCCTCTCTCCTACCCCCATCAACCCTCAGTTTATCCTCAGTTTTTAAGAGTCTCTTATGGTTTGCCTCCCTCCCTCTCTAATGTATTTTCCCCCTCCCCCTCCCCCATGGTCTTCTGCTAAGTTTCTCAGGATCCACATAAGAGTGAAAACATATGGTATCTGTCTTTCTCTGTATGACTTATTTCACTTAGCATACCACTCTCCAGTTCCATCCATGTTGCTACAAAAGGCCATATTTAATTCTTTCTCATTGCCAAGTAGTATTCCATTGTATATATAAACCACTACTTCTTCATCCATTCATCAGTTGATGGACATTTAGGCTTTTAGATAATTTGCCTATTGTTGAAAGTACTGCTGTAAACATTGGGGTAAAGTGCCCCTATGCATCAGCACTCCTATATCCTTTGGGTAAACTCCTAGCAGTGCTATTGCTGGGTCATAGGGTAGGTCTATTTTTAATTTTTTGAAGAACCTCCACACTATTTTCCAGAGCGGCTGCACCAATTTGCATTCCCACCCACAGTGCAAGAGGGTTCCCATTTCTCCACATCCTCGCCAGCATCTATAGTCTCCTGATTTGTTCATTTTGGCCACTCTGACTGGCGTGAGGTGATATCTGAGTGTGGTTTTGATTTGTATTTTCCTGATGAGAAGCGACGTTGAGCATCTTTTCATGTGCCTCTTGGCCATCTGGATGTCTTCTTTAGAGAAGTGTCTATTCATATTTTCTGCCCATTTCTTCACTGGATTATTTGTTTTTCAGGTGTGGCGTTTGGTGGGTTCTTTATAGATTTTGGATACTAGCCCTTTGTCTGATATGTCATTTGCAAATGTCTTTTCCCATTCTGTCGGTTGCCTTTTAGTTTTGTTGATTGTTTCCTTTGCAGTGCAGAAGCTTTTTATCTTCATGAGGTCCCAATAGTTCATTTTTGCTTTTAATTCCCTTGCCTTTGTAGATGTGTCAAGTAAGAAATTGCTGTGGCTGAAGTCAGAGAGGTTTTTTCCTACTTTCTCCTCTAGGGTTTTGATAGTTTCCTATCTCACATTCATGCCCTTTATCCATTTTGAGTTTATTTTTGTGAATGGTGTAAGAAAGTGGTCTAGTTTCATTCTTCTGCATGTTGCTGTCCAGTTCTCCCAGCACAATTTGTTAAACAGACTGTCTTTTTTCCATTGGATATTCTTCCCTGCTTTGTCAAAGATTAGTTGGCCATACTTTTGTGGGTCCAATTCTGGAGTCTCTATTCTAGTCCATTGGTCTATGTGTCTGTCTTGATGATGACAGCTTTGTAGTAGAGGCTAACGTCTGGGATTGTGATGCCTCCTACTTTGGTCTTCTTCTTCAATATTACTTTGGCTATTCGGGGTCTTTTGTGGTTCCATACAAATTTTAGGATTGCTTGTTCTAGCTTCGAGAAGAATGCTGGTGCAATTTTGATTGGGATTACATTGAATGTGTAGATTGCTTTGGGTAGTATTGACATTTTAACAATGTTTATTCTTCCAATCCATGAGCATGGAATGTTTTTCCATTTCTTTGTATCTTCTTCAATTTCCTTCATAAACTTTCTATAGTTTTCAGTATACAGATCTTTTACCTCTGGTTAGGTTTATTCCTAGGTATTTTATGATTCTTGGTGCAGTTGTGAATAGGATCAGTTTCTTGATTTGTCTTTCTGTTGCTTCACTATTAGTGTATAAGAATGCAACTGATTTCTGTACATTAATTTTGTATCCTGCGACTTTGCTTAATGTATCAGTTCTGGCAGACTTTTGGCGGAGTCTGTCGGGTTTTCCATGTATAATATCATGTCATGTGCAAAAAGTGAAAGCTTGACTTCATCTTTGCCAATTTTGATGCCTTTGATTTCCTTTTGTTGTCTGATTGCTGATGCTAGAACTTCCAACACTCTGTTAAACAACAGCGGTGAGAGTGGACACCCTATCATGTTCCTGATCACAGAGGGAAAGCTCTCAGTTTTTTCCCATTGAGGTTGATATTAGCTGTGGGCTTTTCAAAAATGGCTTTTATGATGTTTAAGTATGTTCCTTCTATCCTGACTTTCTCGAGGGTTTTTATTAAGAAAGGATCCTGAATTTTGTCAAATGCTTTTTCTGCATTGATTGACAGGATCATATGGTTCTTATCTTTTTTTTTTTTTTTTTTTTTTTTTTATTAATGTGATGTATTACACTGATTGATTTGTGAATGTTGAACCAGCCCTGCAGCCCAGGAATGAATCCCACTTGATCATGGTGAATAATTCTTTTTATATGCTGTTGAATTCGATTTACTAGTATCTTGTTGAGAATTTTTGCATCCATATTCATTAGGGATATTGGCCTGTAGTTCTCTTTTTTTGCTGGATCTCTGTCTGGTTTGGGAATCAAAGTAATGCTGGCTTCATAGAATGAGTCTGGAAGTTTTCCTTCCCTTTCTATTTTTTGGAAGAGCTTGAGAAGGATAGGTATTATCTCTGCTTTAAATGTCCAGTAGAATTCCCCAGGGAAGCCATCTGCTCCTGGACTCTTATTTGTTGGGAGATTTTTTATAACTGATTCAATTTCTTTGCTGGTTATGGGTCTGTTCAAATTTTCTATTTATTCCTGTTTGAGTTTTGGAAGTGTGTGCATGCTTAGGAATTTGTCCATTTCTTCCAGGTTGTCTAGTTTGTTGGCATATAATTTTTCATAGTATTCCCTGATAATTGCTTGTATCTGAGGGATTGGTTATAATAATTCCATTTTCATACATGATTTTATCTATTTGGGTCATCTCCCTTTTCTTTTTGAGAAGCCTGGCTAGAGGTTTATCAATTTTGTTTATTTTTTCAAAAAACCAACTCTTGATTTCATTGATCTGCTCTACAGATTTTTTTTTTTTTAGATTCAATATTGTTTATTTCTGCTCTGATCTTTCTTATTTGTCTTCTTCTACTGGGTTTGGGGTGTCTTTGCTGTTCTGCTTCTATTTCCTTTAGGTGTGTTGTTAGATTTTGTAGTTGGAATTTTTCTTGTTTCTTGAGATAGGCCTGGATGGCAATATACTTTCCTCTCAGGACTGCCTTCACTGCATCCCAAAGCGTTTGGATTGTTGTATTTTCATTTTCATTTGTTTTCATATATTTCTAAACTTCTTCTCTAATTGCCTGGTTGACCCATTCATTCTTTAGTAGGGTGTTCTTTAACTTCCATGCTTTTGGAGGCTTTCCAGACTTTTTCCTGTGGTTGATTTCAAGCTTCATAGCATTGTGGTCTGAAAGTGTGCATGGTATGATCTTAATTATTTTATACTTATTAAGGGCTGTTTTGTGACCCAGTATGTGATCTATCTTGGAGAATGTTCCATGTGCACTTGAGAAGAAAGTATAATCTGTTGCTTTGGGATGCAGAGTTCTAAATATATCTGTCAAGTCCATCTGATCCAATGTATCATTCAGGGCCCTTGTTTCTTTATTGATCCTGTGTCTACATGATCTATCCATTGTTGTAAGTGGGGTATTAAAGTCCCCTGCAATTACCACATTCTTTTCAATAAGGTTGCTTATGTTTGTGATTAATTGTTTTATATATTTGGGGGCTCCTGTATTCAGTGCATAGACTATTCTAATTGTTAGCTCTTCCTGATGGATAGACCCTGTAATTATTATATAATGCCCTTCTTCATTTCTTGTTACAACCTATAATTTAAAGTCTAGTTTGTCTGATACAAGTATGACTACTCCAGCTTTCTTTTGACTTCCAGTAGCATGATAGTTCTCCATCCCCTCGCTTTCAATCTGAAGGTGTCCTCAGGTCTAAAATGAGTCTCTTGTAGATAGCAAATAGGTAGGTCTTGTTTTTTTATCTGTTCTGATACCCTATGTCTTTTGGTTGGCACATTTAGTCCATTTACATTCAGTGTTATTATAGAAAGATATGGGTTTAGAGTCATTGTGATGTCTGTAGGTTTCATGATTGTAGTGATGTCTCTGGTACTTTGTGGTCCTTTCAACACTTCACACATGGAGTTCCCCTTAGGATCTCTTGTAGGGCTGATTTAGTGGTGATGAATTCCTTCAGTTTTTGTTTGTTTGGGAAGAACTTTATCGCTCCTTCTATTCTGAATGACAGACTTGCTGGATAAGGGATTCTTGGCTGCATATTTTTTCTGTTCATCACATTGAAGATTTCCTGCCATTCCTTTCTGGCCTGCCAAGTTTCGGTAGATAGGTCTGCTACTAACATTATGTGTCTAAATTTGTAAGTTAAGGCCTGTTTATCCCTAGCTACTTCCAGAATTCTCTCTTTATCCTTGTATTTTGCCAGTTTCATTATGATATGTTGTGCAGAAGATCGATTCAAGTTATGTCTGAAGGGAGTTTCTGTGCCTCTTGGATTTCAATGACTGTTTCCTTCCCCAGATCAGGGAACTTTTCACCTATGATTTGTTCAAATACACCTTCAGCCCCTTTCTCTCTCTTCTCCTTCTTCTGGAATTCCTATGATACAGATATTGTTCTGTTTGATTGCATCACTTAGTTCTCTAATTCTTCTCTCATACTCCTGGATGTTTTTATCTCTCTTTTTCTCAGCTTCCTCTTTTTCCATAATTTTATCTTCTAATTCACCTATTCTCTCCTCTGCCTCTTCAATCTGTGCTATGGCCATCTCCATTTTATTTTGCACCTCATTAATAGCATTTTTTTAATTCCTCATGACTATTTTTTAGCCCCTTGATCTCTGTAGCAATAGATTCTCTGCTATCCTCTATGCTTTTTTCAAGCCCAGTGATTAATTTTATGACTATTATTCTAAATTCTTTTTCTGTTATATTGCTTAAATCATTTTTGATCAATTTGTTAGCTATCTCTACTTCCTGGAGTTTCTTTTGAGGAGAATTCTTCCGTTTCATAATTTTGGGTAGTCCCTGTGGTAGCTTCAAACTGCAGGGCATTTCCCCTGTGCTTTTAGGAGTAAGTTGTGTTGGTGGGCAGGGCCACAGTCAGACCCGATGTCTGCCCCCAGCCCACCGCTGGGGCCACAGTCAGACTGGTGTGTACCTTATCTTCCTCTCTCCCAGGGACAGGACTCACTATGCAGTGGTGTGGCCCCTGTCTGGGCTGCTTGCACGCCAGGCTTGTGATGCTGCTTCAATGGGATCTGGCCAAGGGCCATATTAGCCAGGGTGGATCTGCAAGGTGCACAGGGGCAGGAGGGGCAGTCTTAGCTTGCTTTGTCATTGGTGGTCCCCTGTGGGAGGGGCCCTGCAGCACCAGGAGAGTGGCAGGCCCATAGGAGGGATGGATCCACAGAAGCACAGTTTGGGGCATTTGCATGGTGCAAGCAAGTTCAGTGACAGGAACTTGTTCCCTTTAGAATTTCAGCTGGGGGATGGGAGAGGGAAATGGCACTTGCCAGCACCTTTGTTCCCTTCCAGGCTCTGTCTTCCAGGGCTCAACAGCTCTCCCTCCTGGCGTCCTCTCGTCCTCCCTGCTCTCTGAGACAGAGCTGTTGACTTTTAACATTCCAGATGTTAAGTCCCACTGGCTGTCAGAATACACGGAGTCCGGCCCCTCTGCTTTTGCAAGCCAGACTTCAGAGGCTCTGCCTTGCCAAGCGGGCTGCCCCTACACCGCCCCAGCTCCCTCCTGCCAGTCCGTGTAGTGCCCACTGCCTCTCTGCCCTTCCTACCCTCCTCCGTGGGCCTCTTCTCTACACTTGGCTCTGGAGAGTCTGTTCTGCTAGTCTTCCGGTGGTTTTCTGGGTTATTTAGGCAGATGTGGGTGGAATCTAAGTGATCAGCAGGACTAGGTGAGCCCCGCATCCTCCTATGCATCCATCTTCCTTGTCTCAATGACCTTGGAAACTCTTAAGGGATTGAATGACCAATGATGGTAGGAAAGATACTGTAGAGAAATAAAGTTTCCTGGATTTTGAATGTTCCTGTTGAAATCCCTAGCTTTCTGGGACATGGAAACACATGTGCTATATAAAGACAGAGACTGGTTTCACTTCCCTTAGAAGTACCTGTACACACCTTGGGAATTAGATCTGTAGCCATTATCTAGTTAATGGCTCTGATCCAAAAGGATCAGATAAGAATTTACCTCTTCCTAAAAGGGCCAAATTCTTACAGCCTGGCTGGACAAAAGTTCTGGAGCACTAGGATACTATTTAAGTATTTATATGTCAAAATGGATAAAGTCCAGAATATAGAGACAGAACTTGGTTGTAAAAGCTAGAGAAGCCTGGGACTACCTGGCTCCTGGAGATAATGTTCATATCCCAGAGGCATGGAAATAGAATTCAGGCCCATTAATTTCAAGGGAGATTTGGTTAGAAAGAGAAGGAAACTGGAGGCTTCTTGCTTTATAAACAGAGAAGAATCATTTTTCTTTATCCCTTGCCTAGAGAGTGTCCAGCTGTGGGTGTGGGACAACTGACCTGGCTCTTATCATGTCACCCTACACAGAAGGACAAGGGCTAAGGGAAGCTGACACATGTAGTATTTAACTGTGAAGTGTTTAATACAAAATTCACCGTTGATACAGAACACCATCAGATGAATACATTTAGGGTAACATTAATAAAGGTGAATATTAAAAACCAACAGACAAATCAGAAAAACTACAAGAAGAGCATCACGCAAGATGTTTAAACTTAAAACATGGAAGCTTGTTTTTTCAAAAAGTGATTAAAACTACAAATACAGACATTTTATATGGGTAAATACCTCATATTTAATTCATCATTGTTCAAAATGTATATATTTCTGTATTTTTTTATATTTGTTGATGTCTTTTTATAATTTCATTAGGTCACTTCATTAGGCTGACATGGAAGAGTATAGAGACATGAGATAATACAATGATTAAATGATGTCCTCACTCTCATACTTCAGAACACTGAAATAAGTTCTGAAATATACAGGAGAAAATTGAAATCGATAACATTAAGGAAAAAGTTGTAAATAAAAATTAAATATATATTAGCGAAGAATTGTTACATCTAAATTAAAGCTGTAACACCTTAGAGGCGTCTGAGTGGCTCAGTCAGTTAAGCCTCTGACTTCGGCTCAGGTCACGGTCTCACGGTCCGGGAGTTCGAGCCCCGCATCACCGCATCATGTTCTATGCTTACAGCTCGGAGCCTGGAGCCCACTTCAGATTCTGTGTCTCCCTCTCTGTCTGTCCCTCCCCTGCTCACCCTCTCTCTCTCTCTCTCAAAACTAAATAAAAATTAAAAAAAAAAAAAAAGCTATAACACCCTGTACTGTTATTTGCCCACAATTTAGTTCTGTGCTCCCAAATAATATCAGTAATAAAAAACACTTTCAACTGTAAGATTTACTTTATTGGTAATCTAAAAACTATACTGGATCCTCAAGAGAGACACATATTTTCTTTAGAGCGAGGGTTGTACTAAGGAAGGAGACTATATAGTAAAGATCATACAGCATTTCTCTCTTCTCCGTGTTTAAAATTTATGAGTGCTTTCTTAATAACCATGGAAGACATAGAATGAAAAATTGAAAATGCACAGAAAACAAACACACAAATCAATGACTAAGAAGAGTTTAGATGTTAATAAGTTGTTTGAAGTACATAAAACTGAGTAATGGGATAGAGAATGTCTATGGAGCTGTCTACTGGCAAGCAAACTGGAGCTGCCTCTTATTTAGACAGAAAATTTGTATAGATGTTGGGAACTGAAAGAATTCTTGAGAAAGCATACCCAGAATATGAGACTGTTTGTGCTGGTCTCAGCCTATCAAGAGTAATGCTTTCAGCTAGAAATATCTGGGGGCACTCACCTGGGCCCCGAAAATCTTCCTCCAGACATCTCCCCTTTTCCAAACCAGTGTTACTGCTGAACAGACCTTTGTGTTTCTTACGATGGTAAGATGCTTTTCAGCAACAACCATCAGAAAACTTTGAAAAGATGAAGTTTAATATTTACAAGCCCTGGAAACTACACAGCTCACCTGGGGCCACCATAGGGTATGGCAGAAGAAGAGAGAGATCACACAGGCCAGGAGTTCTTGTTTTATTTGGGTCAAGGGTAGAGCCTAGGGTTTTGAGGACTCACTCTTTATTGCTGAAAGTAAAACACAAGAGCAGGAGCTTAAAGCACAGAGGAGAAAAAAGACAAGTGGCCGACAAGATCAGTTACTGAAATCAACCAAGATCTCTAAAACAAAGGAGCCTCAGGAATCAAAGCTGACTGCCAGGCTTATACTCTAATGACTTAGGAACTGTGAGTGAAGCTGGTGGTAAACAAGGAAGAAGCCAAGAAGAGAACTAGTTTTTGGAGAGAAGTAACAGACAGTGATGGCAAAGGTTTTTAGAGGCTGAAAAGATCAGGGCATTGGCTATCCAGTGGGTTTTGAAAATACAATGTATTTGATTATTTTGTGATAATGTTAAGGAAGATATGTGAGTTAAAATATTCTATTCAGATGAGTTGAACAGGAAAAATGTAGGTTTGGCAGGAAATTCTTTGTTCATCTACATCGTCCAGTGATACAGAAGCTTAGTTAATTGAAAAATACTTGGCGTTGTTAATTGTACCTTATTGATGCTTCCATGGCATAATCAGAGGTACACTGATGCTTTCATTCTGAGACAATCTTGGGGGTAGCTGTAACAGGGGCAGAACAAATTTACATGCAAACTTATTTTATCATGTGGAAAAAATAAATTCAGAGCATGTGGTTTAGCCTGGTTTTCACACTCAGTAAGTGGCTGATCTAGAATTCTAGCCTAACTGCTATCTTTCTAGGTCTAATGTTTTTTATACAATACAATGCCTATTGTTATTAACAAACATATCATTTTAGGACATTATCTTAATATAGTGCAATGTTTTCAAGAGGTCAATAAAGTGGCCTGATTAAGAGCTTGCAATCTGCCATGTATGATTTCCAGATGAGCTGTTAAATTAGCTATTTGACCTTGGAAACACTTGACCTCTGTTAAGGATTGGTTGCCTCACCTGTGAAAGTAGATGAGCAATATTTACCATATGGTATGACTTTAAGGTTGAAATGAGATGCCAGTATGCCACGCAAGACCATTCAAATCAAAATTTAAAAAAATAATGAAATAATAGTTATTTAATTAATAGTTATTTAAATAATAGCTATTTAATTCTAAATAGTTTATAACATCTTCTTTTTAAAAAATACTTAACAAAGTAATAGAATTTTAGAAGATCATTTCCAAATTCAAAACTTGGTCCCTAAGTATTGGTTATTTCAGCACTGACATTAAGAATATTATTGCAATCACAAGTTCTTCAGAAATGCATATTTTTAAAGAACAAATTCCAAGGCTGTTTTAATGAAATGTTTTTATAGACTGTTATTGAATAAATGTGGAATAATTATAATTCTTAAGATGTTTCCTTACTTATGAACCCAGAAACATTTGTTTTATGCCATAATTAAGCAATAAAAGCTGAACTGTAACGATTTAAGTTCAAAGGTTATGCTCTGTATGGTAATTAAATTGCATTGGTTCAACATTCTGAACATGAATTGTAGCAACTAATGAAATTATTTCTCTGCTCTGTATATTAGGTGATTATATAATAGATATCATTTATAACAAATTATTTAGGGAATTCCTGTAATTTTATTTCCAGTCAGGATATTTGAGATAATTAAAAGTTTACCTGCATTCCAGAATAAAAGTAAGTGATGGCAGATGGGAATTAAGAGACTGCTTTTCTCTGAAAATGCAACCATTATCTCAATGAGAAGATGCTATGTCAATTGATGCTTTGATTGATATAAAATTATAGCACATTTCCCAAACACCATAATAAACACTGAGTCAAGAAAATCAATTGTTTTTGAAATGCTGTTTGGAACAAATGCTCCAAGGTCATCTAAACAGGTAAATATGACTAGTGTGGGACACATAGATCGTGAATTCTCAGTTTCTTAAGGTTACTCTATATACTCCAAGAAAGAAGTCCAGAAGAGTGATAATAAATCATCTCTTGGGATTATGTATTTCATATCTGTACAGAACACAATCAAACTGGTATAACAATATGAAGTAAAGCACATCACAATCTCTTGCATGCACACATGCAAAGATTTTCTCATAAGATCCACGATGTAACTGCCAAACCCCTCTATGTGTTCATCCATGTGACCTGATATCACATTGTTGCCACCACCCATCACTATTCCTTAATCATGAGATTGCTATTCAATCTTTGTTTTCCAGTGCTGTTACCATTTACCCTGCTCATGTAGTAAAATTGCTTTCCACTCTCAAAGGAAATGCAAATCATATCCTTGCATGTTTTTCAATACTTTGACCAGACATATGTCACGATCTTCTCCAAATTATTAACATTCTCCACTATGTTAATTCTATCTGTGCTTTAGTTGATTCAATAGCAGAAAAAAATAAGAATATTTGAAAACAGCCTAATGAAGGCCAAGAAAATCCCAGAATAATGTAGTAGAAAAAAAATGGTTCTCAGCATCAAATATACTCATCCTTTTGCAAGTTGTTTAGTCTTACAAACATCAGTAGTTATGTCTATAGACTATAACAGTGATGATTTTTTAATAAAAGCTATTGTATGAAATCCACTAGTTCAGATCTACTCCACAATAAATATGTGATAAATGGTGATTCTCTGGCTTCTTTCCTCTTTTCCTCCACCCCCATGTTTTCCATGAGCTGAATGTAAGAGGAAGACCATTAGAAAACTAGAAGACTTTGGGAAAATTTAAGCAAAGAAGGAGTTTTGTTTGCTTTTGTTTGTTTGTAAAGACCTTAGATGCTTGAAAATTACATGAAGAGTTCAAGATGTGAATCAACAAATTATTAGTAACATCTGAGAGTATTTATATTCTTTCCTGTCCAATATATAAAAAAATGTTAAAATTAGTGGAGGGAAGAGATTAATTTTACTCATTAAAAAATATAATGCTTATTTTGAGATTTTATATATTTTGTTTTGTATCTATAAAATGATATTCTTTGAGAAAATTAAATAACTATGACCTATTACTCATATACACAAATAAATGAGGGGACTGTCTTCAAGAATGAATGATTTTCTAAAGAAGTTTCTTAAATAAAATTAGAGAAAGTTCTGTAGATCCCCATGTTATAATAATGACACTAGAGATGTAAGGTCAAAGGATAGGCACAATTTAGCTTAGCATTTAGTGACATTTGACTTCTGCTAACATGAGTTATCTCTTTCAATGTGGAATTGGAGTTCGACACAAAATAATTCACTTCACCATGTATAGTAACACTCTTTACTTAAAGAAATACAACTCAGTATCTAAAATTATATAGCGTTTTTACAACTATATCTTATGCTAACCTTTACTTAGTTATGAAAAAGTAATGTTTACATCATAAAACTCATGATTACTATCAGATGCTTACATTTTATGACTTACCTTATAAAATTATTTTGCAGAACCCCAGCTATTGTAAATCACAAATAGCTCATGTATACTTATGAATATATTTATTTCGAAATTCAAAATAGCTTAATCTGATAAGCATAATACTAAAAGTGAAAGTAAAGTAAACCTTCAGTTACTTTATCACTTTCAGGAAATTATACGGTATTTGGTAAACAAATACAACAATTTATTTCACAAAGGGTACGAATTTCTAGTTACAAGATGAGTAAGTCCTGGGGATTTGATGTGCAGGATGGTGACAATAATTAACAATACATGTATTGTACAATCGAAAGTTGCTAAGAGAGTATTTCTTATAAGTTTTCACTATGAAAAAAAAAGATAAATACATGAGGTGATGGGTGTGTTAACTAATCTTATTGTGGTAATCATTTCACAATATATACATGTCAAATCACCCGCTGTACACCTTAAACTTACACAACTTTATATGCCAATTAGATTTCAATAAAGACGGGGGAGGAGAGAACTGTATATATGGGACAAGGTCTGTAGAAAAATTCTTCTCATAAACTCTGAAAATATTCTAAAAGTGGACAATAAAATTGAAGAATGCTCTGATTCCATTTACCATTTGATAACAACTAGCAGACTGTGTGTGAAAGAAATTGCAGTGGTCAGAAGATAGAAAGAGCATTTGATTAAAAGTGGAAAACAAAGAGTTTGTTCCTTTTGCCAAAAGGAGGGTTAAGAACCCATTGCACTCTATCCACAAAACAATTGACTTTCTGCTTTTATCCATCAGACATATGCACTTGGTCAATGCAAAAAAAAAAAACAAACAAAAAAACCAAAACAACAAAAAAACAAAAAACCTTTTGCAAGACACACAGTGCACATTGATTAATATATAAAGTATGTGAAGAAATTCCACACATCAATGAAAATATAAATAAATCAATAATGGGCAAAACTCAGGAACATTTTACTAAAACATGACTAATATCTTCATAAAGGGATACAATCAAAGAAATGCAAACTAAGACTACAATTAAAATAATATCTCTCAACCACTAAACTTGGCAAACATTAATATATCTGATAATATTAAAAATTTAAAAATATATTTGACTTGTGATATTTCCCCTAAGTTCTTGAAGCAAATTGTGTATGTCAAATGACAAAAACAATGCAATTTAGTAACAGATTTGGTGTCCTTTATTCAAGGGAAAATAACCCATGGATTGGGGGAGTATGGTGCCTCACAAGGCATGGGGCACTCTTCCTGAGGAATTTTGGCAGGAGTGTGTTGTATAGAGCATTGGAAGAGGCAACATGAGAACAGGGCATGGAGGGCACATGAATGGCTAGGAAGTCGAGGATATCCTTATGAAAGCTATAGCCTGTCCGGTATTCTAAGGTGAGATAAACCAGCAAAGCTTACTTGGAGATTATGATTGATGTTAGGTTTCCTTGACAGGGAGATGTTTTGTAAGTGACTTGGGGTTCAGCTTTGTGACATGGGCCAGGCCCCTGGGGTGGCCTTCATTTTGTGGGTCTTGATACATGAATTAACTTTATCAAATGCGTTCTTGTTAAAATTAGGGGTGAGTGGAGGATTTGGGGGCAGGATCTCAGGTGCAATTATAATCATTCTGAAATTTTCATGCTAATTCCTAATTTTAATATTGTATAATAGAAAACTTTGAAAAGATTTATTAAGATGTTAACATATTATATCTTTCAATATCTTTTTATATGAACGTATAATCTCAGTGACATTGTTCAAACTATTTAGGCATGATTTAGCCTTGCAGAAATCACATCATTGAGACTCTCAATGTGTGTAATGTGAAAGACTAAGTTTTGCTATAATGCTCAAAAATATATAATGTGGATACGATATAACAAAAATATCTGTTGAAATATATGCCTGGAGTTTGCAAAAGATGAGGAAATTCCCATATTTCAAAAGAAAATTAAGAGCTGAAAACCTTAGCTGTGACTCATGAGCTAATGATTTTCCAACTACCCCAGGGAGTTACTGCATCTAACTTAGTGGCTTGGGTTTTACTGCCCACATGGTATTGGAGCAAAGATTTTGAGACTCAATCTAGAATTGTATATACACAGTCCTAAAATATCATTCTAGGGTAAGGGAAAAATAAAGACCTGTGATACTTAATAACCACAGCTGGCATTTGAAGGAAACATTTAAGGATATTTTTTCTGGAAAAAAATGCAGGAGTGGAATGCAATTAGGGATAGTGAGAAACAAGGGGGAGAACAAATTATGTTGACAAAAATCAATAGTGATAATGATTACTTAGAATCTGTAATGCGATGATTACTTGGGGGTTAAAAACAGATGTAAATAAGCAGCAGTAAAACACAGGATTGGAGAGAGTGAGTAGAGGGACAGGCTTTTAAGAGCTGTGCATTATTCAAGAGATGCTCTAATGGAACTTAAATCTCCCAGCTATACCTTGTGTCATACTCTATCAATGTCCCAAACCCAGCTGTTCTTTCCTTTAAGTTCTTTTAAAATACCTTTTTCTCTTCCATCCCTTTATGGTCTTTACACATAATATTCACACTGCTTGAAATATATTAGCCCATTCTCTTACTAAATACTTTCTCTTCATCTTTCAAATCTACTATTTTTCAAAGAAACATTCACTTATGCCATCAATCAAATTTGATGCAGTATCGGGTCATTGTTAAGGACTCAACCTCTGGCCTCAAATGCCTGGAATTTGTTTCCAGTTAAGCAGCTTACTAGCTATGTGGCCTTGGGTAAATGCATTAACATTTCTGTATTTCAGTTTCCCTCATAATATTGATGTTCTGAGATTAAAAAAGCTAGTGCATCTAAAATGCTTTGAGTGGTGTTTGAAACACAGTCAAAACTAAATCTTAGTTAATGTTATTATTACATACCAAGTATCTTTATACTGAGACCACAATTATGTTCCTCTTGTAACACCTAGAAAAGTTATACAGTAAAACCTTGGATTGCAAGTAACTTGTTTCATGAGTGTTCATAAGATGAGCAAACTTTTCTAATAAATTTTAACTTGATAAACAAGTGATGTCTTGTAATATGAGTAGTACAGGATGCTGAAAGTCACATGATCACAACTGAGCCAATGGTTCTTGAAATTAGCTCTGATACACAAGTGCCTTGGATTCCAAACATGATTCCAGAACAGATTATGCTCATGAACCAAGGTTTTACTGTAATTGTAATTCTTTTGTTAGGTAATTTGATTTCTCTCTACCTTGCACCAGCAGTAAAACCTCCATGAAGGCAGGTACTCTGGATGCTCTTGGTCACCATTTTATCACTGCCCATAGCATTGAACAAGATCCAGCTAAAGAATTAAGTTAATTAATGCATAATTTAGTTATTTGTCTTTCTCATAATCTTTTCCATCATCATTTAGACATTTAGAAACTGGGGAGGTGACTGGGAATAAAAATTATAGTTTATTGTAAAGCAATTAAATGCTAACCTGGGCTACCTCTGCATATACCACAGATGCAGACCATGGAGCACTGCACATAGAAATGACATACAGAGATTTCTGAACCTCATACTTACCCCATTAGACACAGTGGATGGGATGCTAATGCTCTAGATGCCCAATGTCTTCTGGGAGAGGTCAGATGACAAAACCTAGAAATATAGGGAAGTTAAGGACCATGAGAGTGGATTTTTCTCAATTGGATATTATATTAGTTCTTTTATTGCTAAGTAACAAATTACCACAAACTTAGTAGCTTAAATCAAGAAAAACTTATTTTTCAGTTTTAATTTGTTAGGAGTCTGGCCAGTTTAGTTGAGTCCTCTGTTCAGACTCTAACTCTAACAAGGTGGTAATCAAGGTGTTCTATGGTTTGTACTATCATCCGGAGGTTTTTCTGGGAAAGAATCTGCTTGCAAGATCATTCAGTGAGGGTCTTCACTTCTTACTGGCTCTTAGCTAAAAACCACCCTCAGGTTCTGGGGGGCTATCCTCATTTTTCTACAATGGGGCCCTTTTCCTAAGTAGTTAACAGATTGCTGTTTGTTTGTTTCTTATTTTATTTTTTTAATTTTCTCTTCTTTTACTGTTTATTCTTTTTTTTTTTTTTTTTTTTTTGAGAGAGAGAGACAGAGCAGAGTGGGGGGAGTGGGGAGGGGCACAGAAGTGGGAGACACAGAATCCGAAGCAGGCTCCAGGCTCTGAGCTGTCAGCACAGAGTCCAACGCAGGGCTTGAACTCAAGAGCCATGGGATCCTGACCTGAGCCAACATTGGATGCTTAACCAACTGGGTCCCCCAGGTGCTCCATATTGCTGTTTGCTTCTTCTTAAGGCCATCAAATTAATATTTTTCTATAGTCTACTAAGATGGAGTCTTTTTTTTTTTTTTTAATTTTTTTTTTTCAACGTTTATTTATTTTTGGGACAGAGAGAGACAGAGCATGAACGGGGGAGGGGCAGAGAGAGAGGGAGACACAGAATCGGAAACAGGCTCCAGGCTCTGAGCCATCAGCCCAGAGCCTGACGCGGGGCTCGAACTCCCGGACCGCGAGATCGTGACCTGGCTGAAGTCGGACGCTCAACCGACTGCGCCACCCAGGCGCCCCAAGATGGAGTCTTATATAAGTAAATATAATTATAAGTGTGGCATCCCATCACCTTTGCCATATAACATAATCTACTCAAGAAAATGACAATCCCATCATTTAGTTAGAAGCAAGTAACAGATTCCACTTGCATTCCAAGAGACTTATATAATGAGGTGTCCACCTTAGGGTGTGTCCACCGCAAAAACAATAGATGATAAGGAACTAGCAGATAAAATCTTCCCCTTTCCTATGGGTCTGTTCTAACACAAAGAAAGCTATCCTATGCCTATACAAAGAAGTCTCTTGAAAGGGAGTAATCAGCCACACTTGTTAAAAAGGTATGGCCAGTTCAGGATGGCACTTTCTTATTTTTTTTTAAATATATATTTTTTAATGTTTATTTGTTGAGGGAGAGAGAGAGAGAGACACCGAGCATGAGCGGCAGAAGGGCAGAGAGAGAGGGAGACAGAATCCAGCAGGCTACAGGCTCTGAGCTGTCAGCATAGAGCCTGATGTAGGGCTCGAATTCATAAGACTGTGAGATCATGATCTGAGCCGAAGTCAGATGCTTAACCAACTGAACCACCCAGGCACCCCTGCACTTTCTTATTTTTAATCTCTCTCCTTCGCTGTCTCTAGTCCCCTTCCTTCTTAATTCTTTCTCTTTGTTTTTAGGATCATGTCTTTTTACCATATTAAAACACTGTGAAAATGAAAAAGACAAGCCAAAGACACAGTTGGTTGCCCAGTTACAGAGTGTTCTGGATGCCAGAGAACTTCAATGACAGTATTAAAGGAGATGCTCATCTCCTGCAGCTGTGGGGCTGACTTTGCCAAAAATCATGTTTAGAAACTAATAATGAGGGTGACAGAACTGCAAATGAGAGAAAATTTTCCGTCAAAATATTCTCCTATGTCTCAGAGCCTTCATATGGGACCTGCAGGTTGCTGAAACACAGCATGGCAATGATCAAAAGCATTCAAATCCTCAAATTCACCTGAATGCTCTTAGATGGTAGAAATGGTCCCCTTTGCCTTGTAGAAGAAAACAGACACCTTAACACCTTATGCCAAGAAAAATATAAAGCCAAGCTATTTCAAGGTGTTTACTCCCTCCCCCAACCCTCAACCCCCACCAATACTACTTTCTATATGTTCACAGCTAGGACAGTTTAAATGAAACCCAAGCAGAGAAATGCAATCCCTCCTTCAAAAAGACTACCTTACACCTAAAGGATTTATAGGACCTAGCCAATAGCCTGAAGAACTGAGAATGTATTTTGATGGTGTTTGACTGGAGGAGTGAGGGGCTATGTATAGATATGGGAAGAATTTGTTGATGTGGATTATTCCACTGTGATTCAAAATTCAATGTTGTAGCAAAAACACCTTGAATGGTCCAAATTGTGGGGGAGAAAAAAAGCAATAAAAGTTGTAACCTGACATTCATAAATTTATTTAATAAACTAATGACCACATACTATATGCCAGGCATTGCTTAAGACACAGGGCAACATTATTAAATGGATAAAATTTGCCCTAGTTGAGCTTACATTGTATAAAGGGAGAGTAGAAAATAAGATGTGCAATAAATGAGTGCATTATATTTTTATAAGGCTATTAGTATTATAATATTAAGGCAGAGTCAGGTCCACTAGCAGCGCTAAGGAAGGGCTTGGGATTTCAAATCAGGTTGTCAAGACAGTAATTTGACATGAACATTTGAGGAAAATCTCAAATGCAATGAAGGAGTTAAGCAATGAATGTCTGGGAAAAAAAATTTCCATGAAGAAGTAAAAATGAGTAAAAAGACACTAAGTTTAGAGTGTACCTAGCTTGGTAAAGGAACAGCAGGAAGGCCAGAGTGCCTGAAGCAAAGTTAGCAAAAGAGAGAAAAAAGAAAGATAGGGTCAGAGAGTTAATGGGGCCAGGCCAGGTGGGGCCAGATCTTTGTCATAATTTTGCTTTGACTCAGCATAAAAAGGACAGCTCCATGGAGGGTTCTAAGCATGGGAGTGACTTATCTTATACTTTAAAGGAATCAATTCAGCTACTATGTAATAATAGATAATGTATGTACGGGAGAAAAAGTGGGCAGGGAGAGTGAAAGTGAGACCAGTTAGAATTTTATCACTGGAAACCAGGTGAGATGATAATAGCTTGAGTCTACAGGTAAAAAAAAAAAAAGATGGCTAGAATGGTAAAAGGCAGACAAATAATTTTTCTTCATTATATATTTTCTCAAGAGAAAGAATATATAAAAGTAATGGAACAAAAGCTTCAAAATATTTGAATATATAACATCATTCTAGAATTCTATACCATGTGAAATTATCTATCAAAAATTAGGTCAAATTAAACACATTATAATCCAAACAAGAGCTGAGAAATTTATTAGCAGTAGACATTCACTAAAGAAGCTTCTAAACATGAACTTCATATAGAAAAAAATAACCATCCATAAAGGTCTCTACTGCAAGAATTAATGTTGAAAAAATGTAACCATGTTGGTAAATCAAAACTGTTTTCGTGTGTATGAAACAATAACATTATGTCTAACACTTGGATTTATAAATTAGTGTAGAACTAAAGTGAAGAAAATAGGTCAGGAGGGAATATTTGAAATAACAACTCACATTTTAACATGATATTAGCGACGGTAAAATAAAAAATGGAGTATGTAACATCCAAAATAGTAGAAGAAAATAGAATTAGAGTAATATATAAGTGAAATCAATCCAAAATATGACAAAACACACCACACATACATACACACCCAAACACACAACATGCTAAGCAACAAAAGAAATGCCAAAAATCAAATGAATAGAAAACTAAAACAGACAATTAATAAAATGAAGAGAGTGGGGGAATGGATTCTAATATATTTGAAATCAACTGTGTAAAATGAATAAATTATCTGGGTAAAACATTATTGTTTAACTTAATTAAATTAAAAGATAAACAGTTTTTGCAAGGGGTAAGTTTAGGTCCTAAAACTTACCATAAAAACATTTAGAATTTGAAAGTTAAAAAAATGTACAAATAAAACAAAATTTAAAATTTTGATGGTACATTTTTGTTCATGTCAAGCAAATCATACTTTAAGGAGTACTGTTAAGAATTAAGGTCATCAGTATGATTACCTATAAACACGGATGCACTTAATAATAGCATCACAGATATCTAACACTGTAGAAATGTCAGGAATAAAGGATAAATCTGAGTCAAGAGTATTAACAACCTGTTAAAAATTAATAAAGATATAGAAGATTTAAATTAAACAAAATCTTGTTATAATCAATATTGATGGAACACAGCACTGAGCAAATGTAGAAAGTATATTATTTTCAAACAAAATATTCACAAAAATTGATCAGCTGCAAAGCAATAAAGCAAGCCTAGTTATATTCTCAAGAATCAGTATTCTAAAGAATACTAAAGAGCACTTTCTTAATCAAATGTAATGAGGTTGGTAATCAATATAAAGAGATTATGAGAGAACAACCATGTCATGAAGTTAGAGAAAAATAAAGCCATTCTTGTAGGAAACCCTTAGAAGAAATGATAATCCAATTTAATGGTAATAAAAATACTGCACAGTGGAACTTCTCTATTGAAGCTAAAGTCATATTTTGTACAAAATAAAATATATATTTAATTAAAAAGGAAAGATGAAAAGATCAATTTGTCACTCAAATAAAAAAAGTTAAAATAAGACTAAATGAAATAGAAGAAAATGTTAACCATAAGAGCAAAAAAATAATAAATACTATTGAAATACAATAGTTAGAATAAGTAAGCAAAATTTGGTTTTCTGAAAAGACTAATAACATTTACAAAGTTCCAGCAAATAGTTAAATGCAAAGAAAGGAGACCAGCAAACAATATTAGCAATGGAAAGGAAAACATAATGGTATACTTGTTGTAGAAATAATATGATGATGTTGCAAACCTCATGATGCAATGGGTGAAATGGCAAAATTCCTAAATTAAAAAAAAAAAAAAAGCAATAAACCTGATATGGGATGAAACAGAAAATCTAGTATATAACAAATAAATTAAAATAGTAAGGTTTTTCTCTATAAAGAAAACACAAACCACAAGGTTTTATTAGGGAATTCTAACAATCATTCAAGGAATAAGTATTTTAAAGACTATTTAAACATTTTTTAAAGAATGTCAAAAATGCTGGTTATTTTGTAATTCCAATGTAAACTTAATACTAACAGCAAATAAATATATAAAGTCTCCAAACAAAATATTAACAAATTGAATGAAATGGTGTCCAAAAGTTTGTTATAAGTCTCTGTTTTTGAAATGCAACATTAATTCAATGTTAGAAAATATATTATTTACATAAACACAGAAAGGAGAAAAACTACATACTCATCTCAATAGATGCATATTTTTAAAAAATAAAATATTGTCTTGAATACTTGTACCAAACTAGGAAAAGAAAGAAATATATAAGCTGTGAAAATGGGAATTTACGAAGAATTAGCAAACAACATATTGAATGCTAGAAAGTCAAAATTTTTGCTTTAAGATCAGCAGCAATGTTAAAATATTCATTGTCAGCAGTTCTATTCATCATTTCACTGGAGAGCATAGCCAACCTAATAAGGTGAGGAAATCTATGGGTTTGAAAGAAAAAAGTGAATTCATTATGATTTGCAGAAAATATTACTGATGTCAAAAACACCAAATAATCCAGGGCGCCTGGGTGGCTCAGTTAAGCGTCTGACTTCAGCTCAGGTCATGATCTCGCAGTTCGTGGGTTCAAGCCCCACATTGGGCTCTGCACTGACAGCTCAAGTCTGGAGCCTGCTTTGGATTGTGTATCTCCCTCTCTGTCTCTCCCCCACTCGTGCTCTGTTTCCCTCTCAAAAATAAATAAAACATTAAAAAATTTTTAAAAAACCCACAAAATCATCAATAAAATGTTAAGCAATATACCCAGATTCAAGATAAGTTGCATCAATATGCAATCCAAAAGAAAATAAATTACTTATGTAGGAACAAGTCTAAGACTAGATTGCACGAGATCTATTACACTAGATGTGCAAGAGATCTATATATAAAATTATAGGTGGGCCTGGGTGGCTCAGTCCGTTAAGCATCCGACTTCAGCTCAGGTCATGATCATGATCTCGTGATCCGTGAGTTCCAGCCCGCCTCGGGCTCTGTGCTGACAGCTCAGAGCCTGGAGCCTGCTTGGGATTCTGTGTCTCCCTCTCTCTCTGCCCCTCCCCTGCTCATGCTCTGTCTCTCCCTCTGTCTCCAAAATAAATAAAACATTAAAAAAAAAAAATTATAAACCTCAGTTTAAATATAAAAAATATCCAAATAAATCAACAGATTTATATATTCATGGATATGAAGATTGTGAATCATTATGATATATATTTTCTTCAGTTAATCTACTGATACCAAAAAAATTGGAATAAAAATCTCCAAAGTATTTTTTTATTGAAAAATACATGGAAGGCTTACTCTAAAATGTATAATGAGTATAAAGTAACCATTATAGCCAAGATACAAATAAAGAAGTATAAAATGTTCCAAAAATCATTCTTTCTGCTATCAAGATACTTTGTAAAGGCTATATTGTAAAGTATGACAGTTAGATATTTACCTGAGACTAGGATATTACATCAAGCAACAGAACAGTGAGCCCAGATACAGATTCTGATATGGCAAGGATAACAGGGAAAATAAATGGAAATAGTATAAACTATTGAACAGTAAGAAACTTGTTTGGGGAGGACATTAAAATGGATCCTTCTCTTTATGTTACCATACACACACACACACACAAAATGAATTATTGATGAATGAAAGATTTACACATAAAAGAGACAATTTTAAAACTTTCAAAAGAAAAAGTATTAGAATGCTTTTATGATCTCGTGGTAAAGAATTTCTTTTAAAAGACACTTCAAATACATGGCAGAAAAATAAGAATTTCCGTTTATTAAAAGACAAGAAAACAGAGATGAAAGTATCCACAGAATAGAAGGTATTTACAAAATATATAATCAAGCAATGATCCAGCAATTATAAATAACTTCTATAAATCAAAAGCATAGCAAATAAAAGCAATTGGAATAGATCAAGTACATAAAAGCACTTTTCACAGAAAGGGAAACACGATTATTCAGAAATTAAGAAAATATTTACATCATTAGTAATTAAGATAAAAGAAGTTAAAACCACAAGTTCACTGTAACCACACTGGCAAAATCAAGAGGCTAAAAATATTATGTGATGATAAAGATGAGGAACAGAACTCTCCTGTAGGGCCGATGGGAAAGTAGACTGATACACTTGAAAAGAGTTTTGATGTTATACAGTGCACTGAAATATAAACACCCACTATGGTCCAAACACTCTTCTTCCAGGAATGCACCCTTACACACATGTACAGGTAAGAATTTTCATGTGAACAGTATTTGTAATAGCAAAAATATGGAAAAAAAATAAATGACCATCACAAAAATAAATACATAAATACATACATACATACATACATACACAAATAAGTAAATTGTGGAATATTACAAGTAATAAAATCAGGTGAATTACAGCAATATATAACAGCTTGTTTGCCTCCCAAAGAGAAAACATGGAGAAACAATAGCCACAAATGAATCCACCCATTGTATTTTAAATATATTATTTAGGTAAATATACCTGTATAGTGAAAGCATGGAGAAAGCAGAATAATTAATAAAATATTCAGGAAAGTAGATGATTCTTTTCAGGAAAATGCAATCATGTAAGGACCCAAATGGGCTCCAAAGATATTGGTATTCTCCCATCTTTTAAATGTGGCGTTATGAGTAGATGGGTGTTTGCTTATATTATATATTGTTTTTAAAGATGTTCATATTGCATATGTGTGTGTTTATACATTTAGCATATTCAATTATATAATTGGTTCATTCATTAAGAAATTGATTTTCAGCAAGTTGATGAACTTTTGCTATATCGGGCTACAGCATCAGGAGCAGGAAATTGATACAAGAAATTATTGTTAATCTTTACAATCCACAGGCTTTAGGGGTGTTTGGATGACTCAGTTGGCTGATCATCCGACTTTGGCTCAGGTCATGATCTCGCAGTTTAGGAGTTCAAGCCCCACATCAGGCTCTGTGCTGACAGCTCAGAACTTGGAGCCTGCTTCAGAATCTGTGTCCCCCTCTCTCTCTGCCCCTCCCCTACTCATGCTCTCTCTCTGTCTCCGTCTCTGTCTCTCTCTCAAAAATAAATAAGCATTAAAAAATTTTGGTAATTTTTTTAAAATCTTGATTCTTATTTTTTT
This sequence comes from Puma concolor, assembly GCF_028749965.1. Taxonomy (NCBI): domain Eukaryota; kingdom Metazoa; phylum Chordata; class Mammalia; order Carnivora; family Felidae; genus Puma; species Puma concolor. The sequence goes on from NC_141683.1 coordinate 23,617,092, forward strand.
TGAGACTAAAGATCATCTTCAAACTTATCACTCTCCTATAAAAGACACATACATCGAAAACATACATATACAAATTATAGTCCTGCCATACCCAAATTAAAGATGAAAATAGCATGTTACCCTATAAAGTGGAGATCACAAAGCCAGCCATTACTGTTTGCTAGGGAAAACAGCCAGTGAAAGTTAAAATGTGTTCATTTATAGTTAAGAAGTTGGGTAACAGATGCCAAGATAAATGGAGCATATCAATAGTATGTAAATTTTTGACAAACATAGTAAACATAATGTTTCCAAAATATAGCCTCTCGGCAACTTTTTATCTTAAGAAGTTTTAATTAGTAGTTTCGAATCTAGGCAATTTAAAAAGGATTCAGATGAACTTACATTCATTCGTATGTAATGGAATGGGGAAGTTGCTGGGTAAACATAATAAATACAGAAAATGTATTCCTGATGAAGTATAGATAGTGACAGAAAATATCGCAAAAAGAAGGTGTATAGCTGGCAAGCCTACAACTACAGAGGGCATAAAAAAAATTCTCCACTGTCTAAGCATCAACCAGTGTGGGAGCCAAAAGAAATCTGGCTCTCATCCCAGCTGAATATAAATGAAATTAAAGGAATTACAAAGCACAGGACAGGACTCACCAATAGACATGCATTCAGTATCAATCACATGAGAATATATATAATTGCTCCTACTGGGATACAAAATTATTCCAACCAATATGTTCCTACTCTCAGAGATGTGAATTATGAAGAAAAATCGAAGAAGTTAAGCTAGTTCTCATAAAAAATAGAATGGTAGTCACTTAATTGAAGTTTTAAACCCAGCAGGGATCAACAAAATCGTTCCAAGTGAACTCCTCCTATTTGTAAAATGGAGTGACAAACAGGATGAAATGTTACCAAGATGTTCAATCAAGATTAATTGTTTGATAAATCAAGAGAAGCACATTATTTGGCCAAGTATCCTTTATTTCACTAAATCTATTTCTTAATTTTATATCATGCCTGTTATCCAATGGATTTGAAATCATTTACAAGATTACTGTGTAACATAATTAGGGAACCACATGAAACAGACAATTTGAAGTGAATACATTGAAATGCATGTTACAAGTCATGTAGAATGAGCTAATTATTACAATTGGGATCTACATAGAGACTAGAGTGTGAGCACCTTGAATGCAGAACTAATGTTAACATTCCTTTTTGTGTCTTCATTACCAACCATATTTCCTGCACTGAAGAGATCTGAATTAATGCAGTTAACATAAAAAATAAGACATGATCAATTTTATTTTTGAATTTAAAAATAATATTTCTTCAACAGAAGTTTGAGTGTGTTTTTGTGTCAAACATTCTTTAGAATGTAGAACAAGGCCAGATCTCTTTCTTCAAGAAGCATATATCTCAGTGAGTGACAAAGTCAAGAAAATAGGTAATCTCAACATATTGTAAGAGGTTCGAAGACAGGGCAAGTTCACATGCTATATATACACAAAAACAGGACCAAAGCAAGAGTGTGGGACTAGAAAATTTTTCTTGACACATTTTGTGTGATCAATAAATAAAATTTAACCAAGTTATGAAACAACATTCTGATTAGGCAGTCTAATAAATTTACTTGCAAAAGCATTTCTTTCAAAAACTTGTTTTATGACCACATATTGAATGACAACAAAAAGTGACAACCTATTTTTCGTACTTCATAATTCTGTGAAAATAAATAATTTTAACTAGACTTGGAACCTTAGTGAAGTTTGATCTACTTCAAGATACAGATTATTGAATCACCTATATTGAACGTGTCTATACTTACATCTCACATTAATCAATAATGTGCATTTCTTAATAAATCTAACTCAGTCTTGTTTTCCCCCTATGTTGAAAGAGATAAATTTGGCTTAGTTTGAACATTAGATGATGCTACTAGTTTGTGTTTACAACCATATTTGACACAAAATGGCTTTCCTTAAACAAAAAATCAGTCTCAATAATCTGTAAAGCTCATTCTGTGAAAGTGGTGGAAAATGAGAGCATCTGAAGGAAGTGAAGTCTCATCTTCCATGATATTCTCACATTAAGGTAGAATTTTTCTACCTTACATTACATTACATTGGTAATGTACAATGGTACTTTACAATTGGTAATGTACAATGGTACTACCTTACCATTACATTTCTACCTCACATTAAGGTAGAAGCAGAAGAAATTGTTAATTATATTTATATGATTTAACCCCCACCTCCCTTATCTCTCTCTCTCTTTTCCTCTCTCTCTCTCCTTGTCCCACCCTTTTTACTGTTCCTCTAAGTACATGCATTAGTTTTCCATTGCTGAAGAAAAATTCACCACCCACTTCATGATTTATAACAACTCTAATTTATGATTTTACAGTTGTGTAGATCAGATGATCAGGCAGTGTGTTGTGGAGTCTGCTGCTCAGGTTCTCAGAAGTCTAAAAATTGGAGCATCAGCCAGGCAACATTTTCATTTGGAACTTGGATTCCTTTTCCAAGTGCACATGGTGGTGACAGAATTTGATTCCTTGTTGAGTGTTACAACATGATCCTATCAAGTTACATTAAAATGTTATGCAAGTAGGAAGTTTTTTGAAACAAATTTCTGAATTACTACTTCCCATGAACCTCATTTTTTTGATGAAGCTCATTGTTCTTTCATCCATTTATACATGACAAATATAAATGGTTGTTTAATGATTTTTAAATGTCAGAAACAGTGTTAAGTCTTTGAAAGTTGGTTGGAGGGGCAAGGGGAAGGAAGTTAGAAATTTTAAGAAGCCACAGTGCCTGCCAATAGGAATCTAAAGACACTGTGGAGTAGCCACACACACACAGAGTACAGGCGAGTGCACTTATGAAATGGGAGTTCAGTATTTTTTGATAAATTCACAATTAAATGAATACGTTGTTAGTAATCACAGAGGAATAAAGGAAAACAACAAAACAGATCTTGTCTAAGGTGAAGTTAAGGATTATAAACGATGATTTTTGGAAGTGATGGATGAGTTTTATCTTTTTTTTTTTTTAATGTTTTTATTTTATATTTGAGAGAGAGAGAGCATGCAAGCAAGGGAGGGGCAGAGGGAAAGGGCTGTCAGCACAGAGCCCCACGTGGGGATGGAACTCAAGAGCAGTGAGATCATGATCTGAACCGAAGGTGGATGTTTAACTGAGCAACCCAGGCGCCCCAGGAGTTTTATATTGAAGGGTGAGAAGAGTTGAAGGTGTAAAAAAGGTATGGGAGCATCCCATAAGGAGGAAAGATCAAGGGAGGAGTTACAGTGATTAGGCTCACAACTAGGCTGAGTTCAAAGAATTGAGTAACGGAGACCAAAAAAGCCAACATAGCTGTTAAGTTTCTGTCTTGAACTCTTAAGAGGCAGCAGAATCAGGCATCCTCAAGAGACACAGCAGGAAGATTAAAGCTGTCACTTCTCAGAAATCAAATGTATTTCTTTAATATAAATTAGAGAAAATTTGCTTTTCTCTAATAAAAACATACAGAGATTTGAATGGCAGGAATATAGTGACTGGAGCTGGAAATTGAAGTCACAGAGTTAATACTTGTGAAAGTAATAACATATACTTCATTAGAACTTTGACATTCCAGACACTAGCTGAAGCCCATTATTGATGCTTGCTTAATCTTGTAAGACGAGGTGCAATTATTCTCCATCCCATGGGATGCATGCGTCAGGCAACACAGCTTCCCAGCGCAAGCCAAATACTTTTGATACTATTAACCTCCATATTTTTGCTTTATAATGCTCTTTGTTTCAACCAGTTCAATACTCCTTAATGGCAAGTTAACCTAAAGATGTTATTTATGGTATAAGTTTATTATTAGGACCTATCATTTGTTTACTGAGGTTACTTAGGTTATGTTAGAAAACTAGGATGTTTCAAAAAGACATGGTATCTGTAGGAAGGAGGACATTATTTTTGAGCATATTTAAAGTTATTTTAATGTGCAAATGTGTAAGAAAAGAGTCATAGCGTATTCTTGTTTTACATCCCTGAAAAGATTTTACGCTTATCAATTCATTAAGAACATTACAACTGATTCTGATTAAAGCAGTATTAAGGAACAAAATCTGTTAACACTATGTATAATGGAGTATTATTACAGCAAAACTTGTAACAAACATATGCCTTTAATGTCAAAGTCTACAAAGCTACAAGTAATTTAATTAGCTCTAACATATTTCACTGTGTTGGATATTATATTTGAATAACTGAAGTCTGAAACCTGGTTTCTTCAGCAGAATATTTTTGATGACTTAATTTGCAATAATTTTAACAGAAAATTACATATATTTTGCTGGAAATTTTGATAAGATAATATTAAAATTGAGGATAAGACAGTATGGCATTTTAAAAATGAACTATTAAATGAATCAAATTAAGCTTGGCTCTACCATTAGAGCTAGAAAAAAATAAAAACAATTGCAAAATTAGAAAAACAATCTTGAGAAACTCTGAAAGGCTAAGTGATAAGACATATCCTTCAGCCCACTTCTTCTGTTGAGTGTTTTAACAAGCTGTACTACATGAGAGTGTGTTAGAGAAACACTCGAAATGAGTTCTGAAATTCACCATATTAGACGCAATTTACATTCAAGGTATTAAAAAGGCACATTCATGAGGAATTTTTTTTTGTAAGAAAATATTTTTCACACACAAAAATAAGAAACCTATGACTCAAGGCATAGTACTTATAAAACAAGTTCTGATTATAAATAATTATTAATGGAAAAAAAGAAGCAGTTTCTTTCAAAAATATAAGATAAAATACCAATCCTCTGTTTAGTAATGAGTCTCAAAAATACTTTGAAAACTCCTATTTTAATATTATTTTACTTGGCCTCTAATACTTCCAGCTTAAGCATAAATGTGCATTGCCTCCGAAACAGCATTGTCAACGATCGTAATAAAGGTCCGCAATAATGATCCTGAGACTAGAGATAAATAGAGGGCAAGCTAAGTATGATGTACCGGCACTCCTTGGCAACTGAGGGAGGCACTCTTGAAAAATGCTGAACTTAGAAAGCTTGTCAAGAGCAATTTTCCATATGAAATAATGGCAAAAGATTTCATTACATACTTTTCAAGATGCCAGCCACTACAGCAGATTAATGGCCAGTCTGTGGGCTGTGGTAGAGTTGCTGAGATTGTCCCCGCCTCTGCCTACCGCGGAGGGAGGAATTGATAACGTGCTAGGAAAAGACCTAAGCACAAGCCACTCCCATGCTCCTTCCATATTCACGTTCTCCCTACAGAAGGCTAGGGACTAAAAACAATTCCAACGAATGGCTTTCACGTACTTTTGTCACCAGTTTCCCAATCACGTTTTCTTGATGGGAGGTGAGGGCAAAACACAAGTGGTCAGAAACTCAGAGTCAGCTTTCACCACTGCTGATGACCATAACGAGCTATTCTAGGCACAAGACAAAGTGGAGCCATCGAAGGTGGTGACGCTGCATGTTACCTGTCATTGGTGATGACTAGTTATCATACCTCAGGGTCTGTTAATACCTGTGTTTTGAGATGCAGCCTAGGATTATACCATTTGAAACATTGTTATTCCAAACCATGTGTGGCAGCCTTCTGCTAGCTGGGATCTAGCAGTGAACAAAATGGTCAGATCTTGCTTTCAGAGGAATTACAGGAAATGCAGACAGATAAGCAAATAAACATTTAACATAAAATGGCTGAATTCTTCGTGAGGATTATAAAGGAAATGAAAGCATTATAAGGGGAGAAAGATGGACAGGAACTACTACACTGGGTAAAAGAGTAATGGCAGCTGCATAAACAACTGTTGTAAGAATAACGCAGTATGAGTAAATGCATTGCTCAGGGTAAGGGGAAGATAGAGTAACTATGGTTAATGTCTCATTTACTTAGACAACAAATCTTCCTCCCATGTCTCTCAAATTCATCTATGCATCTCCAGACTGGTAGTCTAATGCACCGCCATTTCTCACTTAAAGCATATTTTAATATTGGCCCCTCCTCCCATCAGAATGCACACCTATGATTTTCAAAAAAGTGTTGTCTGTTAACTTTGTGCTTTCACTCAAAGAGTTCGCTTTGCCTGAACCATTTTATCCATCCATCATGGCCCTTACATTGAAAAGATTAATTACTCATATCGCTTCACATCTCAATCAGCTAAGTATTTTCATTCCTTGGATAGTCATCCTTTTTTTTTTTATTTTTTGTTAATGTTTATTTATTTTTGAGACAGAGAGAGAGTGCAAGTGGGGGAGGGGCAGAGAGAGAGGGAGACACAGAATCTGAAACAGGCTCCAGGCTCTGAGCTGTCAGCCCAGAGCCCGACGCGGGGCTCGAACCCATGAACTGTGAGATCATGACCTGAGCCGAAGTCGGACGCTTAACCGACTGAGCCACCCAGGCGCCCTGGATAGTCATCCTTAACAGTGCAATGATTCCAGTTGAGATCTCTTGATTTTGTCTGCCCAGTTTCCCTTACCATTTCCTTCGCATGATACAGTCCCTCTTTCCCACTCATGAACTCTGCCTCCCTCACTTACTAGGCTTCTGGTGGAACTGTTAATAATGAAGGGATTCCTATTCCACCAGGGGAAGCATATTTGCTGGGCTACTTTTTAGAGTTTTTTATTTCTCCCCGAAGTCATGATTATTATTTCAAGAAGAGATACCAGGTCCATGGGAAGGCAGTCAAAAGACTTTGTGCCTTTTTTACCAAAATGATAAAGGAAAATTTGGCAAAAAGAAATCAATCACAGAAAGCAAAATGCAGAGATAAAGAACAAGTAAAAGACAGAGTCCTGACAAGATCAGATCATTCACTGAATCCAGTCTTTCTTGAAACGAGCCAATTCTTAGAAATAAGAGTTACATGAAGAAAAACAACATGCAATACTTGAAGCAATTTGAGGATTTTAAAAATTAAATTCAAAATTAAACTTTCTAAAGAATATTGCTCACCAACATTTAAGAGTTTCAGTTGTAAGTGCTTACTTATCTGTATTTCTTACTAGACTGTAGGATATAGTAGGAATAGGATGATGTTGGCTAGTTCGCTGTAACATTCCCAGGGTTAATGAAAGTATCTTTCACATTGTATCATTTGGAAAATATTTCTAAAAATCTGAATCAGAATGCAACAATCTCTATCATCTTTTCCACTGTCATTTGATATCCAAACACTGAGGTTGACAACTGTGGGTCTAGGTTGAGGTTCTTTTCTTTTCCTCTCATTTTTCCTTTTCTTTCAATGGAATTATTTTTTCCCCTGTCACCTATCACCACACATTTCAGGGCTTGCAAGTTATTCTCCCTTAACTCCAGGGATAATTGGTGGGGATTTCCAATTATTTTATAACATGTGTGGTAAAAGCAAATTTCTGATTATTTAGATCACAACCAAAAAGCAAAACAAAACAAAACAAAACAAAACAAAAACAAAACAAAAAAACAAACAAGCAAAAAACCACAGAGCAATCTAGTAACTTACTCATCCAAGACTTCTAATGGCTTTGTAAGTACCGATTTTCTATAATAAGTGTATTTTTAAGTTTATTTATTTTGGGAGAGAGAGAGAGAGTAAGAGAGAGAGCAGGGAAGAGGCAGAGAGAGAGGAGAGAGAGAATCCCAAACAGGTTCCTCACTCTCATGGGGTTCGAACTCATGAACTGCGAGATCGGGATCTGAGCTGAAATCAAGAGTTGGATGCTTAACGGGCTGAGCCACCCAGTGCTTCTGCTTGAAGTACAGAGAGTACTTTTTGGTTTCTTCATATAATTATGAGTGAAATAGAATAGAGCACTAACAGTGTTTCCACGAACTAGACCTACATAAATGGCAGGTAGAAAGTGTTGATCTCTCCAGGTTGTTTTGGAATCCCAAGTGAAAAATGTATACTGGCTTTCCATGGCATAAGATTGCAAATAACTCCTTAAGTTATCATGAATACCTGAATAAAGCACCCTTTGACAGCAAGGCTTAGGGAGACTAACTAGCTGTTACCAAAACAAGGTTTAGGGAGACTAGCTGTTACCAAAACAGAGTATAAAGGATTAGTCACCGTAAGACTGCTTTTGTCTATACACAGTAGCCTATAGATAAAAAATTACTAGTTTGCGACTTCAAATTCTAAGTCCAAGCATGATAAAAAAGGCTTCCATACCTACTTTTAAGTGATCTTTTACACTTTATAGTTGCAGAATATAGCTTTCTATAAGCTAGACCCTCTTAATCCTATAGATTCCAGAATCAAAAGGGGAGTGATCAGAGAATAGCTGTCTTTTACATGAAAATTAGAACATTAATTAGGAAAAAGTTTCATCTTTGAATTTCAACTGGATACATATGGAAGAGTTTAGATTTAGTTGAGCATTGAGACAACTTGCAGGATATTTTGGAATTCGTGTCTCTGAAACCAACAGGCAATGTTATGGGTTAGTATGTTGGCTGGAATGATTGATTCTTCTACATAATCGTTGTAGAGGCAGGTATCTGAAATCCAGACAATTCCCAATGGCTACTTCATTGTACTTCCTTGTCTAGTTAGTGAAGACTACTGAATCGAATACAGTCAAGGCCACCAAGAAGTATCACCAAGTAAAGAATCATAAACAACTAAAAATGATGGCTAAGGGCAAAGAAGAGATGGACTAAGCAGTGGAAGAAGAAAATTAAAAACACCAACACCTTCTGACTAGTTGCAGGCATTTAGTATAGCTAGGCATATTCTTTCATTTCTATTGGCATATATTAGCTTACTACTGCCTCTCTTCCTAAATATTACATCGAAGATATGTTGGTGCTTATTTACCTTATTATGTTATCTGTGATTACTGTAGAACAATATATCTTAACTAAGGAACAAACAAACATGTCATAAGAGATGGATATAGAGAGCTTTAGGACATCTTCCCTTAAATGAGGAACCTGTTGTGTTATGTCAGAATAAAGTATGCTATTGATAATTGTGTCATTGTTCAAAAGTTAAAAGGTAAGCCATTGGGATTAACTGTGGGGAATGATGGAATTCTGGCCATGATATTGATTCCAAACTCCTACCCTGTTCTCTCTTTTAGTGTTAGGAATGTAAGTTTGGGAATTCCATATATTCCCTCCCTTCCCTGCAGGATTCTGGATGTTATTTAGGTTCCACCACTGAAATAAACTTACTTGAGATTCAGAAGGAATCTTCCTCTAGAGGTGGTGAGCAGAAGTAAGTGCTTTTATAAAAGTGAGGTCTTGGGTTCTTTCATTTTTTATTTTTGTAGCAACTCTAGGTCATTCCTCTGCCATTCACTTGCCAGTATTACAAGGCAAGAATAGCAATCTGTGACAGTGTCTTGACAACACAGGGAGGAGAGGAGCAACAATTTTCTAATTCTCTGGATAAAAACTCATGAGCAAAATCTGAAAACAAAACCATCTTCCCTTGCTTTTCACTCCTGTAATTCTTAAACCATTGTATATGTGTCTGACTCTCTGTATTTGATACCTGTTGCCTGAAAAACCTTTAATATTTCTCCTTTCCAGAATAAATCCTGATTCAGGTGGCCATTTAGTCAGCCAAAATTTCTTTCACTAGAGACTGATACAGTTTTGAAATTCTGTGTATGATACAGTAATATTTCTAAAATCTATACCAGTTTCATGCTTATATTACTGAATTACATATAAAAATACATATCTATATCTGCATACTTAATGTTACCAGTTATTTTTGTTCCATGGGAAAAAGCTCAGTTTTTGGAAAATAAATAGGAACACATTAACATGATCTTTAAAATGTCAAATTGTGATTTATTTCTTTAGCTTACAATCTTTCCATAAGCACTGATCTCAGTGAAACAGTCAACTGTGCATCTGGTAAGTTGAATTTTTCAATTGGCAAATCCCTGAGTGCTTTGCATCAGATAAACAAAAAGATTCTTCTGAAAACCATTATTGGGGAAATTGTAATCTGTCAAAGAGTGAGTCACTGCGGAAGTCATTGACTGTGATCCCTTCAGACTGCCCTATTGATCCTTGAACACCCAAGGTATCTCCACTTGCTGCTACCTCTGTTCGGACACATTTTCCTTAGATATTTGTATGACTAGTAACTAAAGATGGGGTTCAAACTTCTTTTTTTGTGTATGACATAAAGTCTCTTAAAACCACCCTTCTAGCCATGTTTCATGACTTCTGTTTACAAAAATCACAGAATGGAAAGAGAAATATAAAAATAAAATCTGTTAAAATTTTTAAAATATGAGGGACAGCTGGGTGGCTCAAGTCAGTTGAGTGTCTGACTTTAGCTCAGGTCACAATCTCACGTTTTGTGGGTTCAAGCCACGTGTTGGGCTCTGTGTCGACAGCCCAGAGCCTGGAGACTGCTTCAGATTCTGTATCTCCCTCTCTCTCTGCTCCTCCCCTGCTTGCACTCTGTCTCTCTGTCTCTCTCCCTCTATCATAAATGAGGAAACATTAAAAAAAATTTATATTAAAAAAATGAAAGTAGAGTTTAGTCAGCCACAGAAATATAAGGATAATCAGGTAAAACGATTCAATGAAAAAGTTAAAATAAAGTCAGTGTTTAGGGAGGTTCATAGACTTATAAACACCTGAATACGTAGGTCTACACACCAGATACCTGCAAAACATCTCCACGTGGCTGTCTAAGAGACCTCTCAAATGTTACTTCTAAAGCTGAGTGCTCTCTTCCCCTCCGCTTCAAACTACAATTAGCTGCAACTTTCCCCATATTCATCTTTTACTTGCTCAGGACAAAACTTGGTGCCATTCTTGATGATTTATTCAAATATACACCACCAAATCCCCTTAGCCATCATCACCTACTACCTCGAATATGCAAAATCTTCCTAATAGATTTCCTTGACTTTGTTCCTGCCGCTCTAAGTCTATTCTTAAAAACTACCACCCAGAGTGATCTGGTTCAATAGAACAAGTCCTGTCAGCTCCCTATTCAAACTGGCAACCCCTTCACTCAGAGTCAAAGTAGTGGCCCTCATGATAGTTTCATAGTGATCTAAATATAAAGTATTAGCCTCTTTGCTGATTATGATGTGTTCAGACTCCCCTGTTGCTCCTCAGACTGTCTAGGTATTTGTACTCGCTCTTCCTTCTGTTTGGAGACGTTTCCTTAAACATTTGTATGGCTAGTAACTTCACACGCTTATTTTAAAAAAAAAGAAAATTTTAACGTTTATTTATTCTTGAGACAGAGAGAGACAGAGCATGAACGGGGGAGGGTCAGAGAGAGGGAGACACAGAATCCGAAACAGGTTCCAGGCTCTGAGCCGTCAGCACAGAGCCTGACGTGGGGCTCGAACTCACGGACCGCGAGATCATGACCTGAGCCGAAGTCGGTGGCTTAACCGACTGAACCACCCAGGCGCCCCAACACACGCTTATTTTTAAATGTCATGTTTTTATGGATTTAATCCTGACTGTTCTTTTTAACTTTTCAATTTTCCAATAATAGCTAAATCAATTCCCAAGCTTACTTTTCACTATTACACTTATTCCTCACTAATGCAATTTATTCTATTAACTTACTTGCCATCTGCTTCCTTTTCACCCCCATTTGAGTATAAGCATCATGAAAGCAAGGATTCCTGTTTATTTTTTATGTTTCTCTTTACTTTGTATTCCTCAAGCTGAGACGGTGTCTGGCAAATAGTGAACACTCAGTTGTGTGAATCAGGGCTTCCCTCACAAGCTTGGGGCAGACTCATAAGACATCCCAGGGCTCTTCTCAAACCACTATTGTTGTTTTGTTTGTTTCAACTTTTTATTTAAACTCTAGTTAGTTAACATATAGTATAAGATTGGTTTCAAAAGTAGAATGTAGTGATTCATCACTTAGGTATAACAGTGCTATCTTAACAGTGGGTCCTGGTTACCTCCTTCCTCCATGTTGAGCCCTCTCAAGAAGTTCAAGTAAAGGTTTTTACCTGCAAATACCACATGTTGGCCGGATTACTATGCACTTGCATTCACAAAATCATGCCTTTCTAACTAAAAAGAAAATAGACATTAAAAATAATAATAAAGACAGAAACTTTAAGCCAATATTCGTTTAAGACATTTTACTGAATCTGACAGGATTCAGGCTACCTTGGTTGTATCCCAACAGCCATGAAATGAAGAGCTTTAGGAAACAGTGCAAAAGAGCAGTGTCCAATGCTGAAGCTAGCAGCTACACTTGCCATGTCGACCCTTCCCAGTACCTTCTCAGTATCTCAGCACCATCTAAGTGCCAAGCCTCCTAGGGTACTGTACGACATCTTTAACTTGAAATAAAATGCAGTGAAATGAAAATATACAAAATAAATAAATAGTCCTTTTTAAAAGGCCATATTAATATTTTAACATAGGAGATGAATTCTCTATTTGACTATGAAAAAAGCCAAACCCAGACCATCCTTAGGAAAAATAACCTTTTTTGTGCTCTTAATCAGAAAATAGAAAGTAATGCCTAAACATAATGCCTAGCATTATCGTTTCATGGTAGTACACGTAATTATTGATGGCATTGTTATTTCATTAAAAAATATCGATCAGAGGACTATAAAGCTTTGTTCTAAATTCTGAACTCCATTCTTACGTTATATTTTAGTAATAATATTTTTGTCACAATATTTTAATCACAACATGTTTGCCTCGAATTTTCCAAAAAAGTCAATTAAAAAATCAGTATATATGAATATGTATTACAGCTATTTCAATCATATCTAATTATTAATGAGATAAACTTATGTTGGCAGTATATGCCAAATTTTAATAAATAATTACATACATAAAATGTGTGAGTGTACTTGAGACAGCAGCAACCAAAACAATGTGAATAATAATAAAAATTTCCTAAAACATGTCTACCCAATTAAAGAAATATTGAGCCAAAATTGGGGCACCTGGGTGTCTCTGTCAGTTAAGCATCTGAGTTCAGCTCAGGTCATGCTCTCACAGTCCGTGAGTTCAAGCCCTGAGTCAGGCTCTGTGCTGACAGCTCAGAGCCTGGAGCCTGATTCGGATTCTGTGTCTCCCTCTGTCTCTGCCACTCTCCCACTCCGCTCTGTCTCTGTCTCTCAAAAATGATTAAACATTAAAAAAAAAAGAAATATTGAGCAAGAATTACTAAAAAATAAATCTTGTACTAGTACTTTATATGAATGTGTTAATAATTACATTAAATATATTGAGTAACATTAATACGTTTTCAGAATTGAAACATTATTGTAAACCACAGCATGAAAAGTCTATTTCCTGAGTATTGTCTATGATAAAGTAATAATAGTGTTTTCAGCAAAACAAAACATTAACTCAAAATTCCATTTTTTTAGTCTCTTTAATTATTTCTATAAAATTAAATTTAAAATAGGCAAATACTGTGAAAAGGCTAGATGTAAGTGGCTGTTTGGCATTTCAATGATATATTTTTTTAATGTTTCTTTTGTATGGTTTTATGCGTATCACAATATTTAAACATCCATTTTTGCATATAAATAAAAAAAGTAAAAGTAAAGTCCTATCAAAGTTCAATGTTTTTTTTATCAAGGACAGTTATTTGCATAAACCTACATGCATATTCTCATTTATTTTTTACATGATCAAAGAAATGACAAACTCAAAACACCAACAGCTCTTTGTAATAAAGTAAAAATAAACTGTGGTTTCACTAGGGGTTTATACAAACTTCTCTTCAAAACAGGTGCCTAAATTATATGATACAGAGAGAATGTCAAGATAGAACTTTTCTTTCTGTTAAGTAAATTTTGCCAATGACACAACCATTGCATTTTAAAGTTAAATATATATTGATTAAAGATATTAAAATAAGACATTAAAATAAGAAATAATAAAATTATATTGGGTGTGTACAGTGAATCTGTACACTTGGGGTAGTATAGACATTTTGATCATATTAATTCTTCCAACCCCTGAGCATTGAATATCTTTCCACTTATTTGTGTGGGTTCAATTCCTCTTACCACTGCCTAACAGTTTTTGGTGTATAGTTCTTTAGTTTCCTTAATTAAATTTTATCTTAGTTGTTCGTTTGTTTGTTTTGATGCAATTGTAATTGAAAATCTACAGCTCAGGCTACTTTTTCAGCTGATTTTACTTCGATTTTATTGGATAGGTCTTCTAGTTGTTAAACAATATATCAAAGGATGCTCACCAGACCAAAGCCATGCTGTTTCATGCTGTTTTGTTCAATATAAACTCTTTAATAAGTTGACTTTTTTATTAAGATAGAGTTCCAAATTTATATATGTTCTGTTTTTAATAAAAATCATTACTATGTATATAAATATAAGTATATATATTATACAAATACATATGTCTATATCATAATTAGCATTTACATAAATCTTATTTAAAACTCAGAACTGGGGCGCCTGGGTGGCGCAGTCGGTTAAGCGTCCGACTTCAGCCAGGTCACGATCTCGCGGTCCGTGAGTTCGAGCCCCGCATCAGGCTCTGGGCTGATGGCTCAGAGCCTGGAGCCTGTTTCCGATTCTGTGTCTCCCTCTCTCTCTGCCCCTCCCCCGTTCATGCTCTGTCTCTCTCTGTCCCAAAAATAAAAATAAAAAAAACGTTGGAAAAAGAAAAAAAATAAAACTCAGAACATTTATGGAAGTAGGTGGTATGAGTACTTCAATTTTACATATTAATACTCATGCATAGAAGCATTAAGTAATTTAAATTACAGTAACCAATAATTTTTAGATTTAAAACTGAGACCAAGACCTTTTAGATTATACTTTCATAGCTAGCAACTTATATGTATAACTATATATATAACTATATATATATAACTATATATATATATATATATATATATATATATACACACAGTACGCTGGTGTGTTAATATTAAGAATCAAATGCTGTCCTTTTGGCCTGTTAATTGACAACACTGGGTTGGTTACTAACATTTACTCTACATTGATTTCCTTCATGCTGATGAGATGAATGCAATTTTCCCATTCTAGCAAAATATTCAGTGAATTTCTACCTAAGACAGTTCGTTTTCTGCTTAGGAAAGTCACAAATATTTTTTTTTTTATTAATCCTTATTTCCTTCTGCCATATTGGATACTTCTAAAATTACTATAGTCTATAATTCAATTACTATACTAAAATTACTATAGTCATGACCCCCCAAAAGAATAAAGTGTTATCCAAGAGGGAAGTATATTATGTCAATGGTAAGCTTCTCATAAATATTCTCTCTGGTTTTACATCTTATAGAGCAAACTTCCTAAGAAAGAGCCTGTCACTTGCTAATCAAGAAGGGAAATCCAAGTTCTTACTAAAATTATTCAAGATTCTCTATGGAATGTTACAGATATCATAAATGATTTAAAGACTATACCAACCTTACTATATGTGAAGGCAACAAACTTGAAACAATAGCATCAAAAAATTAGCTGTCTAATCACAAAATCAAAGTATAGTACAAGAAATATTGTGAAGGTATTGTTGAGTATTGTTACTACTACTATTGCTGCTGTTGTCATTGTTATAACAGCTAGTTAGCTCTCACATATTGAGAACCTAATATGTACTAGAACTACAATTAACATTTATATAAAGTCTTATTTAATACAACATTTATGGAAGTAGGTGGTATGATTAATTCAGTTTTACATATAAATACTCATGCATAGAAACATTAAGTAATGTATACAGTTCACACAGTAAGTAATAATTTTTAGATTCAAAACTGAGACCAAGACCTGGTAGATCACACTTTCATAGGTCGCAACTTGTATTATACAAAAAATTTTTTCAGTGAGAAATAAGTGATGCCAGGTACTCATTAATGGATTTAGTTATCATTCTATTAACATATAGCATATAGCATTATATCTTAATAATCTTCCTTCAGCTTTACCCAAGCCAATATGGTTGAACAGAAGTAGTAAGCAGTCATCTACATGTCTTCAGAGCATAGTTATCCCTGGTCTGGGTGGGATTGCAAGCCAATAGAGGAAGTCTGGTAGGCTTGATGTTATTTGCAGCCCCTCATACTGTTACCATTATGAGAATAGTGATTATAACATATAATACAATTATAATTTATAAAAACATCCAGAAGATGTAATTTGTGGTTATTATTTCACTTATTACTCATAAAAATGCATAATTATAAATCATGTATTAATAGGGAGGTATTATGGGGAATGCTTAGGGATTATTTTTGCTACTTCATTAATGCAGATGTTCCTGATGAATAATCCATAAGGTAAAATGATCAGCAGTACATTTCTTATCACCTCGACAGATTTTTGTTTGTTGTTTAGTTTTGCTGTCTCTCAAGTTTTTAAGAGCAAGAACAAGAACTAAACTTCATGTAGGTTTCTTCTTGATCGCCTTATTTACTTTGAACAACTTGCAGTTGTGAATTCTTTCTCTACTCCCTTGAGCTGTAAATCAAGGAATGTCTTTCTCAAGCATCTGGAAGCTGCCCCTCTGAAATGTCATCATCAAGAAAGATAGGACCTCGGGGCACCTGGCTGGCTCAGTCAGTGGAGCATGCGACTCTTGATCTCGAGGTTGTGAGTTCGAGCCCCACGTTTGGTGTAGAGATTACTTAAAAATAAAATCTGGGAGAAAGAAAAAGAAAGAGAAAGAAAGAAAGAAAGAAAGAAAGAAAGAAAGAAAGAAAGAAGAGGGAGGGAGGAAGAAGAAAGAAAGAGAGAGGGAGGAAGAGAGAGAGGAAGGAAGGAAGGAAGAAAAAGAAAAATAGGGCCCCGGTCCCTGTCTTTGTGGGAGGGAAGGAGTTTAACTTCCATAAGTGCTAATAAGCAAGCACAGACGGACAACCTTCAGACTCTTGTCCTGCAGCACATTTTCATTAACTCACATCTGTGTTTAAAAATTATCTTCCTTTTCTTTCAGTGTAATTGAGTTCAGTCTCTCCCCTTGGCAATATTTGAGACCCTTATTGCAATAGTATTGGAAGACATCATCCTTGCCTATTATTTAACTCTGTCTAGTGCAATTTTTCTTTGAAAGATCCGTGACTGTTTTCTATTAAAAAATAACTAACCAAAGAAATAAATCTTATTCTCAAAATCAATAACGATAGTTGTCTTAGTTTGGGCTGCTGTAACAGAATAACAAGGTAGCTTAAATGACAGATATTTATTTCTCACAACTCTGGAGGCTGGAAATTCCAGATTAGGGTGCCAACAAGTTCAGGATCTGGTGAATGCCCTCTTGCTTGTTTATACATTGTCATTTTCTCATTGTATCCTCACATGGCAGAAAGAGAGAAAGGGTTAGCGCCTTCCTTTTCTCCTAAAAACTCTAATCGCATCTGAGGACTCCATTCTCATGACCTAATTACCTCCCAAAGGCACCACGTCCTGTAGGTTAGGGTTTCTCTTCTGGAGAGACACATAGATATAGCCCATAATACTAGCTGATGTTATTTATGATCAGCAAGTTTTTTTAACATAAAAAAAATTTAATGTTTATTTTTGAGAGACAGAGAGACAGAGAGAGTGAGCGGGGGACGGGCAGAGAGAAAGTAAGACACAGAATCTGAAGCAGGCTCTAGGCTCTGAGCTGTCAGCACAGAGCCTGATGTGAGATTCGAATTCACAAATCATGAGATCATGACCTGAGCCAAAGTCGGATGCTTAACCATCTGAGCCACCCAGGCACTCCTATGATCAGCAAAATTTACTTAGAATGCCTATGGCACTCTTCATTTAAAGAATAATATTCTCCAAATTGATTTTACTTTATTATTTTTACCCATTTTGCTCAAATTAATTGCTTTAAAAATTCACCAACTTTTTAAACTTTTGTTAACTATAGGAAGACTGTTAGAAAACCCATATGTTGTTTGGCCAAAGAAAATACCAATCTACTTGGCAAATGAATCTATATTAAAACTGTTAATTCTCCACTCTTGAGGTCAATAATAAGACATTTACAAATTTATTTTAATCACAGATTTGTTCAATGTTCTCTAACTTTCATTGAGGATGACCCCCTTTATTCTGCAAACACCTACAAGTTCATTATCTGATGAATAGATACACCATAA
This sequence comes from Puma concolor, assembly GCF_028749965.1. Lineage (NCBI taxonomy): Eukaryota > Metazoa > Chordata > Mammalia > Carnivora > Felidae > Puma > Puma concolor. Next base: position 23,635,203 of record NC_141683.1, read on the forward strand.
ATCTAATCTATTCAAATGAATAAATTATTGATGCATCATCATTATCACTTCCAAAATGTTCTGAGTTTTTGTTTGATATATAAGTTACAACATGTGCTTTATAAAAAACAGCTTATTTTATGAATGTACTAGGATAGTTCTGACTCACATATTGTTTCTGGGAAAGAAGTTGTATCCTTATTCTAAAATATTCATTAACACTTCTTGACATACATCTTCAGATGAAAGAGAGAAAGAGAAAGAAGGAGTTGCTATATATATGTATATATTACATATGAATATATAGTCATACACATATGGATATACATATACATATGAATATGCATATGTACATATACATTATACATACATTCATATACACATGAATGTATATGAATTACTGATTATTTAAAAACGAAATTAAATGTTTACATGATATAAGTAGAAGTCACTGTAATAAAGACAAAGACAAATTAGAAAAATACTTGAATTACACTTCAAAAACATTAACTTTTATGAAGAGGAAAAGCTGAATTTATAGAACACTAAGTGAAAGAGCACAAGTGGAAGCTAAACATGAAAAAAATACTATTCTCATTTTTTTAAATTTTCTTTTATTTATTTATCTATTATTTATTTATTTTTGAGAGACAGAGTGAGACAGAGCGTGAGCGGGGGAGGGGCAGAGTGAGAAGGAGACACAGAATCTGAAGCAGGCCCCAGGCACCGAGCTGTCAACACAGAGCCCGATGCGGGGCTTGAACCCACGAACCGTGAGATCATGACCTGAGCTGAAGTTGGCCACTTAACCAACTGAGCCACCCAGGTGCCCCGTAAACTATTCTTATTTGTAATAAGATTTATAGAAGTTAAATTTACATGACATATTCCTATTTTTAACCTATCGTAAGGACAAAAGAAATGAAAAGTTAGTAACAAACAGTGATGTTATGGACGTAGAGAAAGAGTCACTTCCACATTGCTGGTGGGGGTGTAATTAATACAGCTGATTTGGAGGATAATTTAACTATGTAAAAATTGAAAATGCACATATTAAGTCAAGTTTCACTAGGAATACCATTAACAGTCTCATTCTGAATTTTCACCCTTCTCTGGAGAATATGGTATAGTTCCATACCTGGCAAGCTCTCTCTTTATATCTGAAGAAGACTGTCTGACTCTAGATCAAGATAAGAGCACTGGGATTTTGACATTAAGTCCAAAACCCTCCTGGCAACCACCAGGAGCAGTTGGGTCACTGACTGTTGTCATTGACCTAACCAATTAGATAGCCTGGCATGGGTATACAACCAGAAGGGCATTAACAACAATAAGAAAATAACAGCCCTGAAGATTTATACTTTAAGTTTTCTCAAGCCAAGATCCCTTGTATAGACTTCATGGTCCTGTGTAGAGACAAGCATTGGCTTACATGAATAAGCACCCTGGCGAGCTTGCACCTGGACCTTGCAAACCTTGCCTGCACTCTCTCTTGCTGCACTGTAACTCCGCCTTTCAGTGAAAGCCTTATGTGTTATGCAGAATTCAAGTATTCAAACTTGGGAAACCTTCACAATTCCTTAAAAACTATTGAGGCAAAAAAATAGAATAAGAAACAAACTCCCGGGAGTATATTTTCAGTCACCTTAGGAGACAGAAAATCCTAGTGCTTATGAGTACTGCCATATGGGCACTGGTAAACTGTCTCTGAAAGAGCCTCTCAGGGGCAGAGGCTCATGAATCTCAAATGTCTGTGATTTATTGAGAGAGGCCCAGCCTCAGAAAGAAATTCTGTAAGCATCACCTAAATTGAGTAAATTTCCCTTCTCCAGGGAGCCCAGAGGAGGGTGATGGGAGAGCTTTACTGGCACATGAGTAGGCAGATGACATGATCAGGTGAGAATGTCCAGAAGTACACCAGATACAGATGGGAATGTGTATGTTAAAGTAGCATTTTCTTTCAGTGGGGTAAATATCAGCATTTTAAAAGTCACAATGGGAAAACTGATTGCTATTAGAAAGAAGGAAAAGGAAAGAAGGAAAGAGAAATTGCATCCATATCCCACTACATAAACCAGAAAAAACAATCCCATAGTGATCAGAGATCACTTTAGTGATCTCTAAATATAAAGCCATATAACTATTAGAAGAAAACATGGCTAAATTCATGTATTACCTTAGATTGAAGTGGCCAATCTAAATGCAATATAAATAGGATTCAAAATCCTGAAAAATGTAGGGAAAAAAGGGCACAATTGACTTTATAAAATAAATACTTGAACAAAACACCAAAGTCTACAAGTGATGACAAAATGGAGAAAAATGAACATAGCATAGACAATGAAATCATTCTATTTCTATTTATCTTTAGCACTTTAGAATGTAAAATAATGGTGAACTGTTTTGTTTTGTTGTTTTGATTTTAATAGTGAATTGTTTAAACACAAAGACCTATTATTTTAAGCATTTTTTTTTTTTTTGTAGAGACTTGGCCTTTCCATGTAAATATTAAGTTTTTTTCCTTCAGTCTCAGACTCTGTCATCTTTGAAACAGGATCTATAAAGCTCTCCTAGGCCCTTAGATGTGAGTGCCTCTCATTAGTGTGGCAGTATTTAATGAAACTTGTATTATAGGAGTAACTTTATTTTAATGGGGGTTTGTGTGTACACAAAGGCATGCATATTTGCACTGTAAAAACCCAATTTGACATTTTTTTCTTTGTGTTGTTTAAGATTTGTAGAGCTAATGAGGCTCTTTAAAGAAGTTGTTTCTTCTAGAAATAAAGAAAAAGAGATGAGAAAAGAAAAGCTCCTAGAAATAAAGAAAAGGAGATGAGAAAAAAATGGCAAAAAGTATAAAAATAGTTTACAGAAAAGAAAAGGTCAATGGCTTTGAACATAAGAAAAGAGAAACCTGGGGTGCCAGGGTGGCTCAGTTGGTTATGCATCCGACTTTTGGTTTCAGCTCAAGTCATGATCTTACGGTTTTGTGAGTTCAAGCCCCTTGTCAGGCTTCACATTTACAGTGAGGAATCTTCTTGGGATTCTCTCTCTCCCACTCTCTCTCTGCCCCGCTTGCACATTCTCTCTTTCTTCAAAATAAATAAGTAAACATAAAAAAAGAAAAATTTGCTAATAATCCTTAGATTATATATAGTAAAGTCTCAATATCATATTGTCAGTTACTGACTAAAATTACAATTATATCTGAATTTGTAATGATTTCAATACTAACCAAAATGACTGGCTCCTTAATGTAAGATTGCAATGGATTATATTTTGCCAGAATATATGTGTATGAGTATAAGGAAGCACTATCTGGGGAAGAATTATGTTAGTTGATGCAGAAACATTCTTTGAAGATTTTTGTTTTCTTGTCTGTTATCTAATCCCGTTTTGCTAAAGTTATACTTTGAAAAAGTTAAAAGTCGTTATTTCCATTTATGTTTTTCTCATTGCTTGCCATCTTGTTAGTTGATTTTCCACTTCTTAGTGGGTTTCAGGCATTCAACAGACAGCTTTGCCTAGTACTTGCTCTCATCAATTGCACAAATGCTCATATTCCCTATGAATACTGTAACTGTAAACTTCTTCAGTATTGGGATTCTCGTCCTCATGACTCAGCCTCAACTCCTGTTCTGAAAAAAAATATGTTGGGGGATGACTATGGGGGGTTGGCCCTCAGAGTTTTCTCTTGTTTTTTCCCAGCTCCTAATAAATACTGTAACAAATACCACAAGACATATTTGTATTATGGATCTTGCCAAGTAGTAGGAAACATTAAATTGATTAGTGCTAAATAAATAAAATAAAGCCCTTCCTCAAGGTTAAAAAATTAAAATATGAATGTTTATTTTTACAATTACTATTGAATTCACTTATCGAATATTAAATATAACTAAAAAAGATTTTTGTAGGGAATATCTTTATAGATTAACACATTTTCAATATTTATGTATAGTTTAATAGGTATTTAAATATTTGAATTATCTTTATGCCACTTACACATGAAAGTAAAATTCTAAATTTTTTTTTTTCAACGTTTATTTATTTTTGGGACAGAGAGAGACAGAGCATGAACGGGGGAGGGGCAGAGAGAGAGGGAGACACAGAATCGGAAACAGGCTCCAGGCTCTGAGCCATCAGCCCAGAGCCTGACGCGGGGCTCGAACTCACGGACCGCGAGATCGTGACCTGGCTGAAGTCGGACGCTTAACCGACTGCACCACCCAGGCGCCCCAGTAAAATTCTAATAAATGCAAAGAAGTGTTCTCCAAAGTAGTTACAGTTTACATGAGTCTATTGACGACGCGAGGAGATCCTGTTTCACAAATTAATTTTCAAAATGTAATTTACTTTTGTTTGGTTTGAAGATTATTTCTGTTGTCTTTTCAAAGGCTTGGTGATTGAATAAACACATACTTTTGTTACCAGTATGTTTGTCTCCAATAACATTATGCACTTTCATAATTAACAACTCTAGGCAGAAAACGGATTTTTTTTTTTTTTTTTTGCTATGCCTTTCTTGATAAATCAAAAGACATTTTTCACCTGAGAATATGGCCATTTTCAGATAGAAATCCATATCCATATCTATTGAAGCATTTTGGGGGTGATCCTGATATTCAAAGAGTATGATTAGAAGCTATTAACATAAGAAACTATTAACTATAGAGAAACGTAAACTTTAAGTCTTGGTTTCCTTAATAGTGCTTTACCTTCACTGTTCATCCTTACTTAAACTTTTGTCTGATTTGGTGATAGAAAACTTTAATTTGTTGATTTCATAACAAGTTGCATGGAAGAAAGAGATATTTTGCTGCTTTGTCCGGTGACAAGCTCTGTTATAGATCACAGACTCTTAATTTCAAGAATGCTGGAAGAGAAGGTGGAGAGAGAAGAAGGAAAAGAAAGTCAAATCAAGGAAAGGAAATCGCAAGGGGAAAAAAACCCGTATTCAAATTCACCAGTGTAGTGGGAAAAAAACAAACAAACAAACTTGATTTTAAGGGGAAACTTCATGTACAATAAAATATACAAGCATACTCATTTAAAACTTCGTCTTTGATTTTCTGCCAGCAGATTTGTGTATGCAGCTACTACCCATTTAGTAAATATCAACGGCTTGCACAAAACAGCCCCCAAACTGATTTTTCTTTCATTTATTTCCTGGCTAGCTTAAAGAGGAAAAGTAGAAATGTTAAGTTTGCTATCAAATCTTAAGTTTAATATAGGAAAAAAAGCACTCTAAATTGTTGGAAGTAATTGTTGGCATGATAATACTTTTCTTAAACTGAATGGGTTCATAAATTCAAAGAGTTTGGGGATGAAGTAGAAATTTGTAATAAAAGAAGACCTTTAATAAATAGAAAACTTAGAAACTAAGTCTCGTACTGTATTTCCCGAGTTTGAAAACTAGCCTGTAGACCTAATCTGGCCTGCCACCTATTTCTTTCTAAAATAAGTTTTATTGTAATACACACTTGCACATTTGCTTACATATGTTTACATACCATCTAAGGCTGCCTTTGTGCTATAAATGCTGAGTTTTGTAGTGTATCAGAGTCTGTATGGTCCACAAAGCCAAAACAATTTTCTGTTGGACCCTATAAACAAAAAGTTTGTTGACTTCTGCACTTATTTAAAACACGCATATCATTCTATTCAACTTGAATACAATGCCTTCTAATTTTTTTTTCTTTTGCCATATTGCCTGCCCAACTGGTCTTTGCATGTATGAATTGTTACAGTAAAAGGCATATCCATACCATTCACTGCTCACTTTTTCTCTATTTTTTTATAACTATTTGCAAGCAATATAAGGGTTGGGACTATACTTCTTTGATATTTTTTATTGCAGAGCCCATTGAAAATACTATATCACTGAAAGATATTGTTAGTTACTCATAAGCATCTTTTTGTAAAAGTAAGTATATATGATAACTAATTCTACATTCTCAAATCATGAAAAGTTTGTCATTCATGGTATTTTACTTTAGAAAATAATTTCTAATTATCAGAAAGTGTCTCATGGAAGAGAAAAATTTTAAACCCAAAATTTTTAAAAATATTTTTAAAGCCTTTTTAACATCGTTCAAGAAATATATACACTATCAACAAACCAAGGTTGCACTTTCTACTAGCAGGTATGTGTTATTAAAAAAAAAAAAAAAGTTTGTCATTAGATTAAAGCATCATTTAAAAGTTTTCTATATATGCTCTAATAATAGTTTTTGTCAATTGTTTTCTATTAACTGAAATCAAAAGATATATTAGGTATAAGCATAAATTATGCATTATTACTGATACATTAACTAATGTCTTGGCAGTCTCTCCCTTAGGGTGATATGCTAGAAATCCCATTCTTGATTAACTGAATTGATGTGGAAGCGTCTTTATTCAAGCAAATGGTTAACATCTTGGTTTTATGAATAAACTTGAAGGAAAACAATGACAAATTTTGAAAACAATATTATTTCTGAGGAAACAGTGTATGTTCAGTAGTAAAATTCAAGCAATAAATAAAGAAGCACAAGAAGAAGGAAATTCTGCAAATTTGATAATGAAATAACCACTATCAATATTTGAAGAGATTCATTTAATCCAAAAAATGCATAATCCAGTTTATACCATGTCGACGTTTCAGAAAATTAACCCATCCTTCCATCCAGCAGCTTCAGATGAAAAACAAATATTGACACACCCCAAAAATACCTTCATGTCACCTACCAGTCAATATCTTCCAAGGACAATCACTATCTTGAATTCTACCTATATTGGAGCTTTACATAAAATGAATCATAAAGAATATACTTTTTTGTGTTCAATTTCTTTCACTCAACATTATGGTTTTGAATTTTATCTATACTATTGGATACTTTTTGGTGTGGAAAAAATCTCATACTGTTCTATTATTTCAATGAAATATAACTTGTTTATCTGTTCTATTCATGAGAAACATTTGGACAGTTTCCCGTCATTAACTATTACTGATAATGTTCCTATAGATATATGAACATTTTATTTTAGGTAATTTTATTATAGGTATGATATGTTTAATCTCGTAGACAATACCAGTTTTCCAAAGGTGTTCTATGAATTTATACTCCAAAACAGTAATGTATATGTATTCTAGTTGTTCAACACATTTATCATCTCTTGGTATTCTCTATTTTATTTTAGCCATCCTATTGAGTAGGGAATGAATTTCACTTTTGCTTTAATATACATTTCTCTTGGCAACTAATGATGTTTTGGGTCATTTTTGGCTTTTTTTGTTGGACTATTTACCTTTTATTATTAATACATTAAAATTCTTTGTAGTTAGGGATATGCGTCTTTTCTTAGCAAAAAACATGTATTTCAAGTACTTTCATCCATACTTTCTTTGACTTGTGCACTTATTTTTATAAAATATCTTTGATGAAGAGGAGTTCTTATTTTTAATATAGCCTAATTTATTATGCTTGCTTGTATGGCTACTGCTTGTCAAGTCCTGACTGAGAAATAATTTCTACTCAGATTTTGGTGATATTTTTCTATGTGTCATCTTCCAAGAGATAATTCTTTTTATATTCACACTTAGATCTGAGCACTATTTTGAATATACTTTTATGTTTGGCATGAGGTAGGGGTCACAACATTTTTTAAATTTGTCTTATGGCTGTTTAAGTGAACTAGTAGTATTTCTTAAAACACCACTTTTGCCTCTCTTTTCACTGCAAAAGCAGATTTGTCACACATCAGGTAATCATACAATGTGTGTCTGGTTTCTCTTTTCTATTTCATTGGTCATCTTTTTGTATTCTTGCACTAATACCTCACTGTATTGTATACCAATGCTTTATAAGAGTCTTGATATCTGGTATTTGATGATGATGATACTAATTATTGTGGTACCATTTTTTGTTTGTTTTATGCAATTCTTCTTTATGCTATTAAATGGAAGGGCTACTTTATTTTCCTGGTGAACATATTATCATTAAATAGTGGCTTTCTATCTCACTAGTAATACTTTTTGCTGTAAAATCATTTTGCCTTATCTGCTTTTTGTTTTCCAGTCTGATACCTAAACTCAACTTTAGGATGAGAAAATAACTATTTTCAGTGGAAATACTTTACTGAAAATGCCATGCCAAGGGTCATAAAATGTAACCACATCAAATCCAGGTGTAGTGACCAGTTATCCCAGATCTGTTTACTTACATCTTTTTTCTTTAATGTTATCCCCCCAAAAAATACGAGATTTCTTTCACACTATCTAAGATCTATGTGACAGCTCAGTTCCACTGTTATATTACTTGGTAACAAATGGATTAATAAGCTTTATGATTCCCATATTTAAGAAATTGTTCCTAGACTTGGGGAGCAAGGTGAAAGGAAGATCTGGGTGTTTTCTTACAGTTACAAGGAGAAAGGGAAATAGAAGCCCTGGTCACATGGAAATTTTTTAAATTTATATTGAAGACCTGTTTAATATGTCATACATATAGTTTATTGAATTTAAGCTATCAACATTACTGTAAATCAAGGAGAAAGCACATTAAGCTTAAATGGGTGACTGTTTCTATATCACTTTTATAATTAAACATTGACAATAAGAAATATGTCAATAATTTCAAGATGACTCACCTCTCTCATATTAGTTACCGAGTTCTGCTAATTCTGCATATAAATATATATGTATTGTCCCCGTTTTCCATTCTTAAAACTTGGCATATTCTAACTTTCCATCCTCACTTTCACCACATTTTTGTGCATATTATACACATAAGTCACTATACACACCAAACAATCGCAAAGACATCGTATTTTCTTTTCTCTCTGAACTTTTTTTTCTTCCGAGTTTTTATTTAAATCCAAGTTAGTTAACATACAGTGTAGTATTGGTTTCAGGAGTAGAATTTAGTGATTCACCACTTACATGTAACACCCAGTGCTCATCACAAGTGCCCTTCTTAATTCCTACCCCCCATTTAGCCCATCCCCCACCCACCTCCCCTCCAGCAACCCTCAGTTTGTTCTCTATAGTTAAGTCTCATGATTTGTCTCCCTCTCTGTTTTTATCTTACTTCATTTTTCTTTCCCTTCCTCTATGTTCATCTGTTTTGTTTCTAAAACTCCACATATGAGTGAAATCATATAGTATTTGTTTTTCTCTGACTGACTTACTTGCTTAGCATAATACAGTCTAGTTCCATCCACATCATTGCAAATGCCAAGATTTCATTATTTTTATAGCTGAGTGTATATATATATATATATATATATATATACATATACATATATAATCTTCTTTATCCACTCATCAGTTGATAGACATTGAGCTCTCTCCATAATTTAGCTATTGTTGATAGTGCTGCTATAAACATTGGGGTGCATGAGCCCATATGAATCAGTATTTTTGTATCCTTTGGACAAATACCTAGTAGTGTAATTGCTTGGCCATAGAGTAGTTCTATTTTTAACTTTTTGAGGAACCTCCATCCATATTTATACAAGACCTTTTCTTTGGATGAGTTGATTTTTTGTTTGCGGTATATTTCTCACTATATTCACATGGCATTCTTGGTTACACTTCAAGAATAAGCTTGTGCTTCACTTTTATTATGAACACATCTACACTCCACATTGTCCTCTCTGGCACAAAAAGTAATTTCCATAATCCAACTGTCCCTTTTTCATGGACTTTTGGGTTCTGATGTCATATTTTGGGATTGGACCTTATCCTTACCTTGTATTACTACTAATGGGAAAATAATTTAATTTTTTAATTTCCAACTGTGTAATGGAAATAACAGAGCCTACCTCATACATGCATTATAATGAGGTGGTGATGATAATATGCTTAGGTTAGTAGCGGGAACATAAGAAGAGCCTTTTGACTATTGTTAATAGTGTCATATATCTCTTGTTTACTGCAACGTGATTGGTGATTTTTTCATCTTGCATATCTGAAATAGCGTGAGCTCATTAATGAAGATTGTGACTTGTCCATGACTTATTAGGGAGAGATCAGTTTTTATGTAATCTAAACCTAAGCCAATGTCTAATGCTAAAATTGTCTTTAATAATCTTTAAAATAAATAGATTATCCAATCAGATGGTTTTACTGAAGACTGAGATTACGTGTTGATTTCTTGTCAAACTATAAAGTGTTATACAAGTATAGGTTGATATATACACATTAATATAACCAAATTTACCTTTGCAGCTTTCTTCTTCAGTATCTAAAAAGAAACTCGTTGTGAAAACTGGTTGAGTAATTCTGTCAAATTTAAGACAAATTCTGAAAAACTTTAGAATGAGCTCTCTGGAGAAAATATGCAAAGCCACCATATGTTCTCCTGTTTTTACCTTTCATGATTCATGTGTCCAGAGGTGGTTGTTACAGACATAAACTCCATATGAAATGAGACAAATTATTTATTCTCAGTAAGAAAGATGGTTAATGCCTCACATTAGCAGCTTTTCAGACTTTTTTCAGCAGCTTCTAAGACTTTGAGGAAATGTTTTGAAAAATCAAACCTCACCAAATGCCTATACTCACCTGTGATATTGTAAGGAATACATTTAATAATATTATAATATGGAGTCATAAATATATGATGATTTTAAAAGTCACATATGTATTTAGATATCTTAATAATATATAGATTCAAAGTTTTCAAGCAGATTGAAGGTATTTACATATTACTGCTTATATGGCATTAACTAGACTTTTATGTACCAAAAAATTATATAAATAGAAATTTTAATGACTATATTTGACTAACACATTTGGAGATATCCAGGGCAGCACAGCTGCCTAGCATACATAAAATAGATTCTTGTGCCAAGTTCTGTAATATACTATGGAACTACTGCTAGAAAGAGGCAGAAATCATAAGCAGGTGGTATTTTTACTGTTTTATTATATTATTCTCTAGTTTCTTCCCTTTGGCTACTGTTGCCTACCAGATGTGCTTTTTATCTTTCCTTTTAATTAAAAAAAAAAAAAAAAAAAAAACTTCAATGTGATCTGTATCTTTACTTGGCTTTATACTCCAGAAAAAATATCAGTTTAAATACTGTTTAATGACCAGGATTAAAAACACTAAGAGTTAAAATAAATAAGACTAGGTTAGTTAAATATGTAGAAAAAAACTCTTCAATAAATATTGGGCACATTTGCCATTATCTAGACAAAAAAAGAAAATAAATTTTGGAACCATATAAACATTTTAAAATTTCAGGATACAATACATTTAACAGTTATATATTTCTAATAGTCAATAAAAATAGCTATATCACTGTATATCAACCTTCCAGTGGCAGATGGAATACATTTTCAACATTGAAACATTCTCAGTATCTGTACATGATATGACTCTGAAATGTGGAAGTTTAGTATTTTCCCTTTGGGAATTGGTTTAATGATGAAATCACAACATGATCCTTTTTCCTAAATAATGGAAGATTAAGAAAAAATTAAAGAGAAGTCATGGTTTTTAGTAGGGTTTATTTCCTATTTAGATTTTAGATAATTTAGTCGTTATTTTAATTATATGTTTTTATTCATATATATTTATAAAAGAGAAAAACAAATATAAAAAGTATAGTGATTATAACTGATGCCAACTGTGTTAGACCCTATAGTTGTCCAGGAAAAACAATAACCATTCCTTTCCCAAAGAAAACTCACAATATAAAAGGAGCCAGAGGAGAGGTAGATGGAGGGAAGGATTACATATATAAAACTTGAGTAGAATGGTAATAAAGGTAATGTCCAAGTGTTATTGAAACATAAAGAAAAATGTGACCCAAACCAAAAAGGAAAGAGAAAATATGTAGAAAATAATCATTTGATCTTGAAACGTGATTAAAAGTTGTCTAATAAAGTCATGGAAGGAAGCAATATGTGAGGGAGTTCTGGAGGAGGGCATTCCTGGAAGTTGATGGATCTGTTAAGGTCTAAAGGAGTTGGTATGGATAGGGAAAGTAGACTCTGATAAAATTCCAAGGGTGTGTTACAACTCTTACACACATGCACACACACCATTCACACATACAACCACCTCCCCTTTATTCCATGATCAAGAAAAATGAGCAACTGGGTAGAAGTAAGAAAGGAGACCTTCTTGTGGTTCAGACACTGGGATATAAGGGGAATTGAATGAGGAGTATAGATGCTTACTTATTTCTGGGTGGCAATGGCATTTTATCAAACTAAAAAAACTCCACATTCTTCAAAACAATAAAAAAGCATAGTTTTCATTGCCCTGGAAAAGCCATGTGGTTTCCAAAATATTCAAAAAGCATGAAAAACATAGTCAAAAAACCTTCTGTCATGGTGCAATAAACAATCCTGCCTCCTTGTAGAATTAACTTCCCCTCCTCTATCTCCCCAGTACTTCAAAATTAAAAATACCGACTGCCTCAGACTGTCTTACGTAAGTTTGAAATGAGGCCACACAAATCTGTGGAATCCATATAGTACATCTAGTTTATAGGCTCACCTTACAAAATATCAAGATTCTTTCAGAATACATGATATCTCTTCTTGGATAAGGCTTTTTATTCAATGTTTGCGTTCCACTGGAATCCTGTTCTAGCTACAAGTCTGGGGAAATGAAATTTAATATTTCCTGAAAGAATCAGCATCCCCTTGAAAAAATCTGCCTCAGATAAAGGCATTAGAGACTTTTGAAGAGTCATCTATCTAATCTCCCCAAAGGTGAGAAAGGCATGCAAGTGTGAATATACTCTTGTCCTCAGATTAATTGAAATCTACCAAATAGAATTACTACTCTAATTCTCAGGACCTTACATTTTCCCAATTAATACTATAAATTTCATTAAAAAGAGCATTTTGAATTACATTATAGTTTTGCAACTTGCATGATAAAATTCAGTCTTTTTTTTTTAATGCTTATTTATTTATTTTTGATACAGAGAGAAAATGAGCTAGGTAGGGGCAGAGAGAGAGAGAGAGGGAAAGAGAATCTCAAGAAGGGTCTGTGCTGTCAGAACAGAGCCCAATGCTGGACTCAAACCCATGAATCGTGAGATCATGACCTGAGCCGAAATCAAGAGTCGGATGCCTAACTGACTGAGCCAGCCAAGTGCCCCTAAAATTCAAAGTCCTGATTTCAGGTAATATTTTCTGCACATTCGAGACATAAGAGATTCTTTTGAGCATTCATAGAAGTACTGTGGTTCTCTGCCTTGTGCCAAATTTTTCATTTTCTTTACTATATTATCTGGAAGTTAGTGAGGAGTAGCCATTTCACCTAACAATGCTTCTCATCTACAATTTCATCAAAATCTGTTACAACAGTTATTGTTCTCGGGGCGCCTGGGTGGCGCAGTCGGTTAAGCGTCCGACTTCAGCCAGGTCACGATCTCGCGGTCCGTGAGTTCGAGCCCCGCGTCGGGCTCTGGGCTGATGGCTCGGAGCCTGGAGCCTGTTTCCGATTCTGTGTCTCCCTCTCTCTCTGCCCCTCCCCCGTTCATGCCCGTTCATGCTCTGTCTCTCTCTGTCCCAAAAATAAATAGAAACGTTGAAAAAAAAAAAAAAAAAAAAAAACAGTTATTGTTCTCCTAAAGCTGTAACATTAATAGATGCTTCATTCCAGAAGACTTCTGGTGATAATTTAAGTAGCTATTTGCCACTGCTGGCCCTGAACTTCCAGTATCCTAGTTCCAGTAAATTAAAACCATTAATCTCTTTGAACCTAACCAAATCAGATAAGCAATTCCAGTTTCCTATCCATAAAGGGTGTATTTCCTGGAACCACTTCTGTTCCATATACTTTCTATTTTTATATTCTTTTTTATTATTAATTTTTCAAGAAAACAAAATGTTAGTGGCACCTGGGTGACTCAGTCAGTTCAAGGTCTGGCTCAGGTCTTGATCTCACCATTTGTGGGTGGGAGCCCCATATCGGGCTCTGTGCTGACAGCTCAGATCCTGGAGCCTGCTTCAGATTCTGTGTCTCCCTGCCCCTCCCCTGCTTGCGCTCTGTCTCACTCTGTCTCTCAAAAATAAATAAATGTAAAAAAAATAAAATAAAAGGAAACAAAATGTTAAATACTTGACCACATTACTTCTCATATATCTTACACCATAGTTGTATAATATTTGTTCTTATTGTTACTTCAAATACATGTTTCAATGTGGATATTTATGTGACAACTCTTTTGAGCAAGGGCATATCTGAGAAAAAAATATGTGAAGTATCCTGTCATATTTAAAGACAATTCAGTTGATAGAATTCTAAGTCCAAGAATATTTTATCTAAATACATTAAAGATATTATACTCCTATATCCACTAAGGCTATTGGGAGCTAGATATCTGCCCAATGCTCATTTCTTTGTTGATGATCTCCTCTCTTCTTGGAAGCTTTAATATTTACTATAAAATTTTTATCTGCTCAAATTTTATTCTGTATTTTCCTTTCTTTTTCTTTTTTTTTTTTTTTAATTTTTCTATTTTCCCATTCTGCCTCCATCTTGGAACTCCCTGTGGCTCTTTAATGTGCAGTTTTTCAGCTCTTTCTAATTCTGGGCAAGTATTCCAATTTCTCTATCATTACTTTTTTCCTAGAGTTCCTACAGCCCCAATTTTGTCACTTCTACCACTATATTCTTTATGTATGATTTTATCTTTTCTATCATATATCTATCTCTTTCTACTTTCTTTGATGGAGTTTATCTATTTTTCAAGTTCAAAAAATGCATTCTTTATCTGTGCCAAATTTTCTATACTTTTAATTCTCCTTTTGATTATGTACTTGTTTTCACACCTACTTGATATTACTAATACAGTTATTTATCTTAAGTAAATATTTGCTTTAATAAATTAGACCACTTTTGTAATTATGTTTTACATAATATTTTATTGTTTTTACTTTTAAATAGAGTCTCAGATGTTATGCCATCCCTGGGAATATCAGTCGTGTCGTCTGAAATTATGGATAAGGAAACAGTTGCCGGCAAGGCTCTAGCTGGTCTCATTTCTAGTTTATGTAAAAGTAAAAGTAAGTAACCAGTTTAAAAGACATCTCCCGGGGCGCCTGGGTGGCGCAGTCGGTTAAGCGTCCGACTTCAGCCAGGTCACGATCTCACGGTCCATGAGTTCGAGCCCCGTGTCAGGCTCTGGGCTGATGGCTCAGAGCCTGGAGCCTGTTTCCGATTCTGTGTCTCCCTCTCTCTCTCCCCCTCCCCCATTCATGCTCTGTCTCTCCCTGTCCCAAAAAAATAAATAAACGTTGAAAAAAAATTTTTTTAAATTAAAAGACATCTCCGTTATTTAGTGGAAACCCCATAGGACCTTTTTTCTTTTTCTTTTCTTTTTTCTTTTTTCTTTTTTTTTTTTTTTTTTTGGCCAAAACTTTGAAGGTGACAGTTTATTGGAAAATAAATTGAAAGAATTAAGTTACATCTCTTTTCACATTACTTTTTCTTGCAGGTAGCAGAAGATTAAGATCCTAATTCTCAAAATTACACTGCTCAGTGGTAAAGTTTAGGTAATCTGTATAGAAAGACTTTTTCCAGTTAGGGTTTTTATATTATAGTTGATATTGACAAGAGGTTGAACACTGTCTATGACATCATAGACAGAATATATATATTCTTAAGAGTTTCTTTTGAGTATAAGTTGGAAAGTGAATGTATAAAATATTTGAGAATAGTACAGGCCTTCAATTTTAGGAGTTATTATAATGTGTTGAAAGCTGTCAGGGCAACAAATATAATCTCAGAGTTTGTGTGTAGACAGAGGTTCTGGCCTTATATTTGGTGGCATTAACTGGAGAATTACCCAGTGTGATTTGTAAGGATTCATATGGCTGTGATAAAAACTTATTGCAGACATTTAACTTTATAGCTAAGGTGGGTTTTTGTTTGTTTGTTTGTTTGTTAACTAGAAGTTCACATTCCTTTGCTCTTTCCCCTTCTGTTACACTTTGTAACTATAAAATGAATACCATACATGACACAGGAGACCCATGAATCAGAATAGTTCTTTAGAAACACATAACATGTTTTAAGATTTAAAATAAATTTGGATTCACTTAGATTGGCCATATGTACCTATAAATAGGCATGTTGATGGAACTATTTCTATGTTATTTGATTTAATTGTTGTCATTTGGCATTCATGCATGTTTCTCTATCCTATCCCCAGACTGAATGGTCTGCACTTAATATAGCATAGTGGTCATTGAACAGAATGAAGATTCTGGCACTCCTAAATTCTCATTTAAGCACCTATGAATTTGGGTTAACCTTGAAAGTAGTTCTGCTACTATACTGCATTGCTTCCTAGAACTTCCATCAGACCATTTTTAATTACTTGCACATCCTACCACTCCACTGGGCAACTCCATTAATAACAACTGGAGACGCATTTAATTCATGGTGATTTAGAGACAAGAAATAAAGAGAACTGAAAGTCCAGGGACATCTGGTTAATCTACACCAATATTCATTTCTTCTGATAATGCCCTGTGGCTACAGAGACCAGGCATCACTGCCATTTTAAAAGAAAAAAAGAAAGTGATAGGGAACCAGAGAGAAACAAGCACTCTGTAACATTCCATTTAATGCATAATCAGTTAGCTATTCATTGTAATGATGAAACGATGGTAGACATCTTCAAATTGCTTCCTTTTTTCCCTAAAGGTTGCTTGTCTGAACATTCTTGTACTAAGGTCTTTGCATAAGAGTAATTCTAGGGTAGATACCTGGAAATTGAATTTTAGGCTCATGAATTCTCAACTCTACCACATATAGACAAATGCAATCCAAACGTACTATAAAAATTTGCTATTTATATGCCACACGTGTTAGAGTTCCCTTGATTTTCCTTCTTCATAGGAAATTAGTATTGTCAGTCTTTTTATTTTAAATCAACTTTATAGGTGTATAATGGTATTCTATAGTGCTTTTAATTTGCATTTTCCTGATTGTCAATGAGATTAATTATATTTTTGTTTGTTTGCTGACTATTTAGGTATTCCTTTTTGTTTTTTTTTTTTAATGTTTATTTGTTTTTGAGAGAGAGACAGAGAGTGAGCAGGGGAGGGGCAGAGGGAGAGGGAGACACAGAATCTGAAGCAGTCTCTGAGCTGTCAATACAGAGCCTGAGGTGGGGCTCGAACCCAGAAATCGTGAGATCATGACCTGAGCCAAAGTCAGATGCTCAACCAACTGAGCCACCCAGGCACCCCTCACTATTGAGGTATTCTGTGATTTTCTGCCAACCCAAAGATTTTATCAATTGTATCATTGGTCTTTTTTTTTATTATTTATGCATAAATATTTAATATATACCTTTGGAAGTAATATTTTCTGATAATATATATTGAAATATTTTTTGGAGGCTTTCTAGGTCACTTATTTTTTCTATAATTTCGTTTTTGTGACAATATTTTAAATTCTAATATAGCCATAATTGTTGATTAATTGCCCTCTATATCTCTTTGATTTTCTGTCTTTTCTAAGAAATTCTTCCTTATGTACAGGATCATAAGTATATTACCATTTATCTTTGAAAATATTTAAAATGAAGATTTTGATTTTTTATAATTTTGTCCACTTGAATGTTTTATTGCAGTGTGTATTCATTAGAAGTCTAATTTTTCTAGATGCTTTTATTAATATTGTTTCTCTTGATTAATGCATGCTATCTATCATAAATTGTTTCCATGTTTTATTAGTTACTTTCTGTTCTTTTTTTATTTAATGTTCTCTTTATAATTTCCAATATCAGTGCTATAATCTCTTGATTACCATACTATTAAAATGTCTTTATATCTTGTAAAAACAAATGATTCTTCTCTTGTCCTTCTTCTTTTCTTTCATTGATTGGGGTTATGTTTCTTATAGTGATTTTTTGAGGAAAATTGACACTATCATATTATCATGATATGATATCCACTGATACTATTGTTTTTTGCTTGAACACATTTTTTTCCTTGACATTAACATAAATTCTGAGCTTCTTAAATTTAGTATTTTAGTGTTTTATGTTTTTTAATTCCCCAATCCCTTTTTTTCCCAGGTTTTGAATTCAGAGGTTATGGAGAACTAACCTGGCATATTTTTAATACGTTTGATCTATGGCTAACGATAGCTATAAAAAAATAATTGCTTAACAAAACTTATCTAGGATTTTTTCTTTTATTCTTTTCTTTGTATTAACTTTAAGGTAATATATTTATATAAATGAATTATAAAGAGTAGTCAGAAAATGAACGTCTACCAATAATTTTAAGAACTACAAGATTACCACTACCACTGAATCTAGATCTTTGCTCTAGCATAATTTAAAATTTTACTTTCCAGAGTTTCACTCCTGATAATATTGTGTGTCTCGCATTCTTGCAGTTTTATTTTCATATCAAAGCATTTATAAATAGTGTAATATCATCTTTCATTAAATCACTTTCTGTTCTTCAGGTCTGTGTTTACCTTCCTTCGATGACTGTTTTTCACTTCTAAAATTTCTGTGTTAAATTTCTGCGTAAAGTTTCTATTTATTTGAATCTCTATCAATATTCAACTTCACTTTTTTTATTTCATAATTTATTTTCCATTTAAATCTAAGTTATACTTTCCGTTATAATTTTGAACATCTTTTTTCCCACTTACACCAAGTCTTTTAAATATTATTCTTTAAAAGTTAATTTTATCAGGAATAAATTAAATTTTTGACTGTGAACTTTGCTGGAATTTTTAGCATTCCATTTCTTTTTTTAAAATTTGTATTGAGAGTTCATTTTCAGAGAGATTTTATTTCCTTTTCCCTCGGTTTAGCAGTTTTAAATCATTTGCCTTCTGAAGAACTATGGTCTTACGATGTATTTAATAACATTTAAAAATCTTTTCTCCTTCTGTTCACTGCTAAAAGTGGAAATACTGGCTGCAAGTACTGAGCTAATCTCACGTCCCCAATTTTGTAAAGAGTAATTTAGGGCACTTACCAAATAGGAGAAAATCTATGTGAAAGACGAATTTGCTGTCCTCAGAGGTTTACCTGGCATACGAATCCAACATGGCTTTTTTAGTTTTCTTCACATATGTAGTCGCTCTGGGTTTAGAGCAAAGGACAACATCAAAGCTGACAGTAAGTGTGCCATATTGCCTCAGCTGTTTGGGCTGAGTGTCAACATTGCTTGGGGGTGAGAAAGAGCATGCACACTTCAATTATGACAAAGAAGTTCAGTGTTTCTTGAGAGCACAGTGAGGACTGGGTGGTTATTAAAAAACAATAGGTAGGGTGCCAGGGTGGCTCGGTCGGTTGAGCGTCCTACTCTTGATCTGGGCACAGGTCATGATCTCACGGTCATGGGATTGAGTCCCACATAGGGTTTTGTGCTGGGCTTGGAGCCTGCTGGGCTTGGAGCCTGCTTCAGAGTCTCTCTCTTCCTCTCCCTCCCCCTCACCCTGTTCCTCACCCTCTCCTTTGCTCTCTCCCTCTCCCTCTCCTCCTCTCCTTCTTGCTTGCTTGTTCGTGCCTCTCTCTAAAAAAAAAAGAATAAAAAATTAAAAAAAAAACCAGAAACAAACAAAAAACAATGGGTAACCAAAGACTGTAAAAGACTATAATGATGATCATTCTATGTCATATTAACTTCATCTTTATAATTGTGAGGAACCACTGAAAAATTTCAGGTAGCATTAGTAACATTTTTATCCATGCTATTTGATCATTTAGATAAGAAATTGTACATGTTTTAGGTTTGTATATAACTTCCTCAGTAATATTGTTACTGTAATCTTGTATACTAATATGCATACTGTATCATCACTTTTCTCCTTTGAACTATTTTGGCTGCATAGTCTGCTCTTTTTTTCTTACTGGGGAAAGTTACAGTAAGTGATATAAAGATAAATTTACTTGTACATAATGCCCCATAGAGGCCACATAATTGGTGACTTTCTCAGTTTGGCTTGTAAAGACACCACAGGAGATTCAAATAGTATGGGAAACAAACATTCTTGGGAAAGGCACTATGTAAGCTTTTAGCAATCATTAGTGTTCATTTGATAATTGTATTCAGCCGTTCATGAATTTTGATCTATTTATTTAATATTAATTAAGTTCTGTTCAGTCCAAATATCATATCTTACAGTTAAGACAAACAAGGAGAACATTTGTTTGTGTTTGTTTACAAAGTCTCACAGTAAATTGGATTTTATTATTGAGACATATTCAAAAATTTATAAGTAATGTGATGGAATTTTGACAATAAACATTGTAAATAAATGCAAAATTCCTACATAACAGTTAAAATTTATAATTGAATTAAGAAATTTTGTTATACAATTTTTAACCTAATTATTTCTTACATACGTTGTACCCTGCAATTGGATACACCGATCAGATACCTGTTTTAAGAAAACATAATTTGATAAAAACTAGATGATATAAAAGCTGCTTCTATGCACTGTTTTACTAAGGCATTTAAGTGTCTCTGGGAGGAAAATTCACTTTATCAACATGATAGCTTGATGGTACATAAATTCCTTTACTCTTTGACTACAATGTCAGTTATGCTGACTTTGCTATTAACATAATTCTTCATTACTTACAACAGATTTTGGTCTATGCAAAACAAATTATATATTCTGCTACCTCACCATCATAAACTAATGTCAGCCATAAAGTCTCCGGCATAACAACTTTTAACTTTGTTAGGCAAATTAGGTAGGATAGCGATATATAGCCAAGTTAGTGAGCAGTATATAATAACGTGTTTTATTTTGGTTGGGCTATGTGATTTTACAAAGCAAAGCTTTAACCATAGACGGCTATTTTCTGCATTATAAAAACACTCTCAATTAAAGGTTTGGTCACAACTTTTATACATATCAGATTGAGGAATATAAGGAGGACTTCCACTTAAAAATGGAAGGTTAAGTATATGAATTCAGTTCTACTTATCCCCAAACCTAAATGTAATAAACATAATGAATTTTTTTTAAATGCATAAGCCCATAAGGACAAAGTGCATGGAAAGGGTAAAAATCATGATCCTCGATAGAAATGAGTACTAGTGACAATTACTAGCACAGTATTTGTTGTTTTTTAAAAAATATTTTTTAAATTATTCTCCATTGTTTTATGTTTCTTTCTATGAAAATGAGAGGTCTTGTATTAAAATATTCTCTTTTCCCCATTCTTTGTTCTTTCTCAGAGCGTTAGAGTGGCTTGTATATAACTCAAGTGGTTGGAACTAATTTACCAATATTAGTGAACTCAGGGTACTTGGTCTGTTTCTTTCTCTCTCTCTATCCTTTATATGATGCTTTATAAGGATTCCGTTAGCTTGATGAACTCTCACATCAAACCATGCTCTAATTTTATAGTGATACAAGCGATATTCTGCTTTTACCATGATATTTTTGTCTTATTTCAATTGTTTCAGAACTTGAGGGATTAACAGAATTGTTATTTATTGTGACTCATCAATGACTTTTTGATCATAAAATGGATTTAATTATATTTCAAAAGTTACTTTGTCACATGTTTTCTATATTGAAACTGTAATTCTGTAATTTCTCCCCTTTATATTTTCTCTGTGTACAGAAATGGTATTTTTATAGCTATTAGATTGTTCTGACTCTTTTATTTTATTTTTTTTTAATTTTTTTTCAACGTTTTTATTTATTTATGGGACAGACAGAGACAGAGCATGAACGGGGGAGGGGCAGAGAGAGAGGGAGACACAGAATCGGAAACAGGCTCCAGGCTCTGAGCCATCAGCCCAGAGCCTGACGCGGGGCTCGAACTCACGGACCGCGAGATCGTGACCTGGCTGAAGTCGGACGCTGAACCGACTGCGCCACCCAGGCGCCCCATTCTGACTCTTTTAATACACACACATATTTTATACTTCACAACAACCACATGAAATAAATATTATGACCCTCATTATGCAGATGAGGTACAAAAAGTGTAGCTAGCTTTTCTTAGATCATAAAGGTAGTAAATGGTAGAGTAAGGCTTCACATTCTGTCAGTCTGATTCCAGAATTCTAAAATTTCTTCTATATCTCACATAGTTTTTACTAGTTTCTTCATTAAAATTATGCCCAATAAAATATAAAATGAAATATATATATTTTTGAGCCACCAGTGCCATAGGTATTATTAAAAGTCAAGGGACAAAGTTAAATTATTCTTAAAGCAAGTCAGAAAATGGCATTAAATATGAAATAATTCATAGAAAGTACTTTGTTTTGTAATTTATTGGCTATATTTCATGCACACATAATAACTACTTTAATATAAATGTACTTGGAAAAATAAAACATGGATATAAAAATCTATCAAAAATCTCACTATGAACAATAAAAAAATGTAAAATTTACTGAACTACTAACCTATATGTTAATTATAAGTGTGTGTAAGACAGAAAGAGTGAGGGAGCTGTTTCCTGAATTAACATATAATTAAAAATGTATAAAATAGATCTCTGCTCCTGACCATGATACAGTAAGATTTCTAGACTTAACTTTCAACATAAATAATAAGAGAACAGGGGGAAAAGCTCAAAGAAAAGCAAGCAAACAAAAGTAAACCTTGGATAACTGAAAGCATAAGATTGTGGTCCCAGAAAGCAGGAAAATCAGTGATGTGAGAAATAAAATTGCCTAGAGATGTATTATGAACCACAATGTAGAGACAGCGATCCCAAGTAGAGCACAGTAATATCATTGAGCTAAGAAGGTAGAGATTAAAGCTGAGGGACACTAAGGCTTAAGTTGCAAGGCAGAGTTCAACATAGTTCTACACAGGAAGAGAGTGAGAATTCTGCAGATCAACTGCACTGAGTCTTTGCTGAATGCTAAGTGGCATGTATGTTGAAAGGTTATGAGATTAGGAAAGATGACAGGGTGATGATATAAACTGTATAACTCCTAGGGCTCTCATAAAGTACAGAGATTTATTTTCAACAAATGGTGCTAGAACAATTAGATATTCACAAGAAGAAGTAAAGTTGAGCCCCTATCTCACACCATCTAAGTAGTAACTCAAAATGTAGCTTAGGTATAATAAACATAGGACTAAAAAATCCTAAACTCTTAGAAGAAAATGTAACATACATAGTAATGATCTTTGATTAGGCAATGGATTCCTAAGTATGGCACAAAAGCAAGAAAGGAAAAAAAATGATAAATTTGATTACATCAAAATTTTTAAATGTGTTTTTCAAAGAACACTCTCAAGAAAGTGAAAGGCTACCCAGAGAATGGGAGTAAATATATGTAAATTATATATCAGGTAGTGGACTAGTCTCTAAGACATTTAAAGAATTTTACAATTCAATAATAAAAAGACAACCTAATTAAAAATTGGGCAAAAGATTTGAGAAACCCTTCTTCAAAAATACATACAAGTGGCCGATAGCACATGAAAATATGCTCAAAATTAGTCATAGGGGGAATGCAAATCAATACTACAATGTGATACTCTTCACACTGATGAGGATTGCTTCAATCCAAAAAGCACATGATAATAATAAAAAAATAATTAAACTGTTGGATTGGGTTGGAATACTTATCTACTGCTGGAAGAGATGGTGGAGCTGCTCTTTTTGGTAGTCCATCAAAAATGAAGCACGGAGGGATCATATAACTCAGCAATTTTAATTATAGACATATACTTAAGATAATTCAAAACAAATTCACACAAAGCTTGTAATAAATGTCTATAGCAGCATTATTTATAATTAGCCAAAAAGTAGGAAAAAAAGACAAGTTCCCATCAGTTGAAAATGGATCAGTAAAAGGTAATATATCCATATAATGGAATATTATTCAGTAAAAAATAAAATGAAGTATAGTTGTCTTCTACAACATAGATGTGTGTTGACCATATTATGATAAGTAAAAGCAACTAGTTAAAAAATAATATATATTATATGATTTCATTTATATAAAATGCTCACGATACACATATACATATATAAAGACGAAGAGTAGATTAGTGGTTGCCAGTGGGGGTAGGGGGAGGGTATACAAAGAAGGAGAGATGTTAACGGATACAAAGTTTCTTTTGGGTGTGAAGAAAATGTGAAATTAGATAGTGGTAATGGTGCCACAGTGTTGTGAAGATAGCAAAAACCACTGGGCTGTACAGTTCAAAAGTGTAAACACAAGAAAATTGCCAATCCATATCTACAGAAACAGATCAAATATTTAATAAATTTTAGCACAGATTCACTATAAAAATTCTCAGCAAAGTACGACTAGAAGATAGAGTTGGTGTTCCTCTAAAATCATGCCTACCCTGAACATCAGAATGTGACTTTTTGGAAATCGGGTCTTTGTTGATGTAATTAGTTAAGATGTAGATTAGAGAGGATCCTAAATACAAATAATAGTGTGCTTATAAGAAGAGGAGAGGACACACAGAGACAGCACCCACAGGGGACAACATAATATGAAGAAGAAGGCAGAGATAATAAAGATGCATGAACAAGCCATGAAACACCATGGGTTGCTAATAACCACCAGAAGGTAGGAGACAGCCATGAGATGATTTTTCACTCAGGGCCTCTTGAGAAAACCAACCCTACAGACACCTTGATTTTTGACTTTCAGGCTTCAGAACTGACAGAGAATAAATTTCTGTTGTTTTAAATTACCCAGATTGTCATACTTTGTAAAAGCGGCTCTAAAAAAACTAATACAGAGGGGGTTCTGGGGTGGCTCAGTTGATTAAGTGTGCAATGCTTGGTTTCAGCTCAGGTCATGATCTTGTGGTTTTGTGAGTTCAAGCCCCATGTCGGGTGCCACTGCCTGCTTGGGATTCTATGTTTCCACCCTCTCTGCCCCTCTCCCACTCACACTGTCTCTGTCTCTTTCAAAATAAATAAACTTAAAAAAAAAAAAAAAAAAGAAAGAAAACCAATATAGAAGGAAACTTTCTCATCTTAATAGAAGACGTTCTTATTAAGACATCCAAGTACAGTATATCATTTTGAAATTCCAACAAGGATCAAGATAAAATCCTAAAAGTTTTTTGAGAGGCTATATAAATCCGATCACATGCTAAGTCAGAAATTATAAATATAGTATCATCAACAGAATCCATGAAACCAGAACACAATATAACAATGCTTTCAATTTTCTGAGAAAAAAAAAAAAATGGAGTAACAGCACAGAATTCTACATAAGCTAAAACATCTCTTAAGTTAGGTTTTCTAAGTCATAAATTCCCAAATATTTTACCCCTCTTACATTTGTTCTAAGCTAACTGATTGAGAATATGCTTTCACAAAACAGATGAAAAGGAAGGCATAGAAAAGGAAGGCATGGGACTGTTAACAGGGTACCAGACTCAGGAGAAAATGATTAAAAAATTGAAAGTACTATCTTATGGATAGAGAGACATGGGGACGGTATTTTGTCATTACAGTCCTCTGGTAAAATCTGACTCTTAAAAGTGGATGAACATATATTGTTCTCATTATAAAATGTTAAAAATAAAATAAAAGATCCTAAATTTGAGGATTAAAAAAATCATTTGATATAAATTATAATGTGTTTTAGTTTAATATTTAGTAAATAGCTTCCACATCTAATGCTCTGTTTCAGAATTTATAGAATAAATAAAATGTAAAATACATAATATATACTTGCTACATGTGATTTGGAATAGTCTAATAAAGTAGCAGCAGGATTTGGACACTGAAGTGAGGAAGGAAAATATAGAACCTATTGGTAAAATGGAATTGAAACAAAGATAGCTCAATATACAGTTCTCAGGATAAAAGTAAATAGAGATGAATGTGAAAATGAAGTGAAATTAATACATTCTGATTAAATTGGTCCAAGTATGATGTTATTGGCTAAAAGGGAAAACATCATTATGGTTTAAATAAGGGAAGTGGCAGAAGATATTGAGGAGAGAGACATTGTGAGAAAAACAAAAAATCATGTTTCAGGAATGCTACCAAACATGGTTGATTAAATGATTGGAAAGGAGAAAATGAACTCAATCTGTGTGCTTCATGAAAATTTTGAGCAGGGTAGGATGTATAGATGATAGGTAGGTAGATGATAGATATAAGATATATAAGATATAAGATATAAGAGATATAAGATAAGATAGATATAAGAGAATGTATATATGGCAAATAAATTGTGTGTAATAGGCAAAACTAAGGCTTTGAATAATAACAATGCATCTATGAGAAGAGTAAGTTACTGTGTCACTAACAGGAATTCTATTAAACATACCATTAGCCTACCACCAGTTACTTCTGTAATTGAAGAGACACTATTATAGCATCAAATTAAAATATTTTTTCGATAAAAAACAGTTTATGATTTATAGTTGATCAATAGCTTCTAAGTTAAATGCATAATGTACAGAGTTTACATAAGTTGTTATAGGAGTGTATCTTAAGAACAGGTACAAATTTAGTTAGGTTTAAAGCAATATAGGAATGAATAAAAATCTGTATTACTTACATCAGGGTGAATGAGCTCTGATCATACAGCAGCTTTTGCATTATAATTAGAGGGCTACACTTAAATAGTTTTCATTTACTGCCTGAGCTGAGTGCAGTGCATTGGAGGATTTATCACTGTAAATGGACTTAACTGAGTGTCAAGGAGATTTTCATATATACAATAGTTAACATTTTGAAAATTTAATTAAACAAATGTACATACAGTATAGATAGATTTACTCAGTGAGATAGAAACAATATCAGAAGTTGTATACATATATTACTATTAATTATTATTATTAATATTTTAATTTCTTTATGAAGATACACAAATAATTTTGAAACAAACTTTTATTTATTATGCTACCCATAAATAGAATTAGGTAAAAATAAAAACTGGGGGAGTGAATATTATTTGTAAAAGCAAAGAAATTTGCAAATAAGTTCTATGAGAAATGCCAAATGACACAGAACTAATATTATTGTTTAATTTCCTGCATTTTATATGGTATTTCTAAGTTTTCAAGGATTCCTCATATATGATATGCAGTCTCACAGAAGTCTTCTAATAGTACTAATCTATGTGCAAATAAATGAAAATTTCTGATCCTTGTCATAAGCATCAAAAATACCTATTAAAACAAAAAGAATAAAGATTCAGGAAGCATAAACACTCACTAACACAATGTGATTATTGAAAATTGATAGAATAAGTTTTAGCCTTTGGCCCAGTTACTTTGCCAAAAGCTTGGTTATTAATCAAACCAAGTATGAAAGGTGTGTGGAGTTCAGCCAGATAATTTATTAGCTCTTCAATTGAGCCATCAGTCCGTTCAAAGGCTAATTAGACCAATCTGTGAATGTATCAATCCCATAATTACTCAGACTAATTATATTAATCATCTAAAATATGTTCATGAGAAACAGCTAATGTATAACCTTGTGATTTTTCAATGACCTTAGTTCAACTAGGAAATGGTATCCATGTAGGATTCACTAAGTGTGGCTTATGATAAACAGACACAATAGGAATTTTAAAGTGGATGTATAGATAAGTGGGTATGAAATTAGTGAGATAACATGATTTCAAAAATCTTCAGTTATCAGGGACTTAGCCTAAGGAAAGAGTATTGAATACAGCTTCATGTGGAAAGACTGACTGAATAAGTAATTTCTTCCTTCAGGACTCTGGGTACGTGAATGGCTATGCACATGTGTGTGCATGACTGCGTCCGAGCAATCTGTATATGCATGTGGATAATTATAATTATCAGAAATACATATGAAATTCAGATGAACTCAATAAATTTAAAATGCCTACTATACAACAGGCATTAAATGTTAGATGGTTGTAAAACTACAGTTAAAACAAAAAAAGAACATCCTTTTCACTCGAGGAGCACTTGTTTGCTTGAAGACAGGAACAGATAAACATGTAATAATAATTAAATTCAGAAACACTTAAATCTCTTGCTTCTACTCACATATTAAGGCAATATTCATTAACATTGAAGGAATATTTGTCATCGGGCTGACTCTTAATACCCACAGACAGGCAGTTCAGAAAGGGCAGACTGCAGCCCCTGGGGCACTAACCGAACTGCTCTGCCAC
Source organism: Puma concolor (assembly GCF_028749965.1). Taxonomy (NCBI): domain Eukaryota; kingdom Metazoa; phylum Chordata; class Mammalia; order Carnivora; family Felidae; genus Puma; species Puma concolor. Next base: position 23,663,248 of record NC_141683.1, read on the forward strand.
TTAAGCTGTAGGAGCCAGAAAAGCTAATGGTATTTGAAGCATTATTGGCAGATAGAGACATTGTTTGGAGCCATTGGCAAGTCCCAATAGGTGAATCGCATCTCAAATCCTTTACGGTTTGGAGTAAAGCCCAGAGATTGTATGTGGATAACTAGTGTCCTTTTTGAGCAATGGCTTTTGGCTTTGGGGGCCTTTAGTAGAGACTAAATGTTTAATTATAGGCCACCAAACTACCATGAAAACTAAGCTGTCCATCATGAAGTAGAATTTTCTGACGTACCAAGGCATGAAGTTGGGCATATATGACAGCACTCCATTATCAAATGGAAGTGCTATATATGTGATGGGACTTGAACAAGTACAGACCAGAAAAGTAAGCTGCATAAAGAAGTAGCTCAAATGCCCATGGCCCCTATTACTGATATTTCACCTTCTTGAGTCCAGTGTAGACACTACTGCACAATATGAAAGTACTACTCAAAAGTTGACAGCAGTAACATTGTAGTCTCTTTTTAGGGGCATCTCTGAAGGACAGTTGGGAAGGGAAAATCCTGCAATTTCTGTCAGTGAAACTGTGTTCAGTTTTGCCTAGAAAGAGAGATGCCAAATGGCCGAGTCCGTACCAATTCATGAGATATGGCCAATGGTTTGGCTGAATGGACAGAGATTTAGAAAATACAGAATTTGAAAATTGATGAAAATATTCTTGGGGAAGGTATGGGTATAAATCAATAAACCTTTTTGGGCACAGGATATGAAGATAGTTGTGTTCTATGTGAATTACCAAAAAAAGAAAATAATAATAAGATGAGTTTATCAGAGGGGTATTTTAATATACAAATGAACAAAAAGGTCTATTTTGTGGATACCTATTAGTATCTTCTGTAACCATTTCTGTCATTGCCCAGTGACTTGTGAACAATGTCCCTATGGTGGCAAGGATGGAAATTTGGCATGGGCTTAGAAATTTTGACTTCCTTTCACCAAGGCTGTCCTGGCAACTGTTAAACGTCCAATATTCCAGTAATAGAGACTGGCCTCAGTCCTCATATGGCACTTTTGCTGGGGTGATTCGCCAGGTACCTGGTGGCAGGTTGACTATGTTAGAGAACTTTCTATATGGGATGGATAAGACCTTGTTTTTACTAGAATATAACTTTCTCTGGAAATGTATTTGCCTCCCTTGCCCACCATGCTCCCATCCAAACTACCATGCCTGCCATAACCACTATCCTGGTATCCCATGCAGTATTGGGCCCATGCTCATGGCATTTAATCTTACCATGTTCCCTACTATCCTGAAGCATCTGGCTTGCTGGAATGGGAAAAAATGACCTTCTGAAGTCTTAGTCATGATATTGGCTAGGTAGCAAGACCTTGCATGCCAGAAATAATATCCTCCAGAATGTAGTAAATTCTCTAAACCAGCATCCAGTACATGATGCTGTTTCTCCCATCACCAGGATTCAAGGGTTAAGAATTAAGGGCTGGTAATGGAAATGGTATTACTTAGTATCACTCCTGGTGTTCAGCTGACAAAATTCTGTCTCTTGTCTCTATGACTTCAGCCTCTATTGGTTAGAGAATTAAGTTGAAAAAAAAAAGCAAAAACGATTTAATTGAACTGAAAATTGTGACTGCCACCTGGTCATTTTAGTCTCTTCATGCCTCCGAATAGGCAGACAAAGAAAGTGGTTACTATACTGGTTAGTGTGGTTGATAATTACTACAAAGAGAAAATAGGGTTTTTGCTGTACATTTGATAGAACTAAGATTAGTTTGGAATACAGGAAATCCCTAAAGATGTCTCTAATTATGACTATGTCCTGTGATTAAAGTCAAGGGAAACTACAAAAACATAATTCAGGCATGATTGCTAATCATCCAGATATTTTAGAAATCAAGGTTTGGGTCACTTCATCAGGCAGAGAACCACAACCAATTGAGATATTTGCTTAAGACAGAGAATATATGAAATGGGTAATTGAAGAAGATAGCTGTAAATAACAGATGTGCCCAAGAAAGAGTTGCAGAAGGAGGACTGAAATATTTATAATTTGTTCTTTCTTGTCTTTATATGAATGTGTTTGCAATCTATCTCTGTCTTTTTTTTTCTATCTCTGGCTTATCTTGATTTAGATCTAGATCAATCTAGATACCTGTATCTATCATCTATCTATCTATCTATCTATCTATGTGTTTATATTTTTTCCTGTGTTCTCTCTGGTATCCCCTTATTATCTAATATGAGAAGTGTTATTATTAATAGTTAACTTTATATCTCAGTATTAAAATTATAGTACATTAAAGGGAAGACATCTAAGGACTTTGTATCTTTATAGGGGAAATGCTGTGGTGTTCTGGGTTGTGTTCTGTAGTTTTATTATGTTATCCAGGAGTATTACTTGCTTATCTTTGTTTGGAGCCTAAATATATGAGGATATATGTATGAATGGCAAATTACCAAAGTGTGAAATGTGGAGCTTTTTGATGAACCAACTTGACTTGGCTGACCTGCATCTTCCAGAATTCTTTTTCTAGTATATTTCTACATAGGTTTAGCTACACAAATATATTATTGTGAGAATTCAAGGAGGTTCAAACCTACTTTTGTTGAGTACATGCACCTCCCAATTATTCAATCACACACGAACTAGGAGCTACTGTAAAGAGACTTTGCAGCTGCAATTATCATAGGAAAACAGATGATGAATTCCTTGTTTGAATTTGTTTTGATGAAATTGACTATGAAGCTATGTGACAATGCTTTTAACCTTTAGTTTACCACTTTACCTGACACTTTAGTCATTCCTTGACATGCCTGCATCTCTTATTCACACTTCAAGGATGAAGACCAGAATGAAGACATAGAACCGCACTACCACAGAATAATAATTCAAAAATATGAGTTGATTTAATGTATGGTTGTGTTACAACCTAATCCTGATAACTGTGTCCATAAACCATATCAGAGACAGAAGGTAAGTTGAGGTTTTTTACATATGTAAAGCTCAAACAGATTGAAGGTATACCAATTTAAGACAATTATTTAAATAGCAACCTTTCGGATTGCTTTTGAAATCTTTTTGAAAGCAAAATTTCCTATTAATCTCATTAGGAAATTATCATGACAACCACATGATTTTTGTATTTTTTTTCTTTTCTTGTTTCTTTCTAAATTACATTTTGGTATATTATGACTTTCTTGCACTCAAAATACACACACACATATACACACAAATATGTATGAAGAAACATATTCAATGATGCCTGACTAGAAGTGCCTGATATACCACACTTCCCACTAAATTATAATATGGGTGAAATAAAGGATAAAAATTACAGTGACCTCAAAAGCTACCTTTATACTAAGTTATTTTCTGCAATTGAGAGGATATTTTGCAAACTCAGAAAATCAATGTCAAATAAAAAAAGGTAATAGGTAACCTACATATTCTTTGCCAGGGGAAACAAGTATAACTGATGATATTATAATAAATGCCAGGAAATTTTTGGGATAGGAGGAGTGAAATTTGAAAAATTATGTATAACATGAGGGAAAATTAAAAGATTTTTGAATTTTTTTGAATTAAAAGATTTTTGAATTAAAAGATTATTGAATTTTATAATAACTTATTATTTTTTTTATATTTTAATGTTTATTTATTTTTGAGAGAGAGAGAGGGGCAGAGGGAGAGGGAGACAGAGAATCCCAATCAGGCTCCATGCTGTCAGCACAGAACCTGATACGGTGCTCGAACTCACGATCACCACCTGAGCTGAAATCAAGAGTCGAATACGTAACGAAACTGAGACACCCAGGTGTCCCTGATTTTTATAATAAATTACTTAAAAAATAATTTGCATATAGAATTTGCATATAGAATAATTTCCATAAAGAAAATTTGCAGTGTAATTAAACCTAGTCATAGGTAGAATTGAAATCCCTTCATATCACTTTGCTTAGAAAAATTAAAATTTATTTATATATTATGAAATAAAAATACAGTAAATATATATGTATGTGTATATTTTTCGGAACTGAAATTGGAGAATAATGCCTAAATTGACAATTATAACACTGACTACATTATTAACTAATTATAAATTTATATATGTTTTTATCACTCATTAATATATTATATATACTTAAAAGTATATTTGAAAATAAATGGACATTTAACTACACTAAATTGGTGTTTTGATGTATCAATGAGAACACATAGACTTCTGCCTCTGGAACGTTTGTTTCCAGTGTCCCTTCAAATAATGTTACATTTTCGGGGGGGCTGGGCAGCTTAGTACTAGGTGTTATTGCCCATCCAATTCATCAACCAAAGGACTGAACTACTGTGGATCTGACCATAAAAGGGCATAAAGTTCATAGACTTAATTATTACAACCAGTATGTGCTCTATTTTAATTTTCTAGCAGAGTAACTCTGGGTCATACATGCAAGGAACTGACTTCAGTTCATGCCCTTGAAAAAGGTTGCCACCTGAGTTTAAATTTGAAAACATTAGCTTTGACCATTTTGGGAACACTCTCTGTAGTCATATGTACTAATTTGACCAGTTTCTATTAACATCATTAAGACATGGTTTAACACAGAGCTAAGTTGCTTGCAATTGTCATGACACCATGTTTAAGAGCTTTTCTTTCACATCAAAATTTTCATTGACATCACCAAATGATAGAGCTAATTGGATGGTGCTATATATATATCTGAGCTCTTCAGCTGCAATAGAAAGTGCCATAAATGATTTAACTTTTTCATACAATTTGTCCTGTGAGTTGTCAGCCTTACCTTCATTACATTATACTCATTTTGGTAACGGTTATGTGAGGCTAAATTTCCTCCTACATTCAGAAGATATTCTCTTATAAACTCTCCTTTCTAAAAAAAAAAAAAAAAAAAAAGTCTTAATGAAGAATTTGAAGAGTTTTATGAAGAGAGAAGAGAGGGTAGTTTTCCCTTCATTATGTATATTGTGTAGGAGGCAAATTATACTCAGAGACTGTTTGTCTTTGCTACGATTTATTTTATTCACTATTTTTTAAAAGTTGTTTTTTTAATGTTTATTTTTTTGAGAGAGAGAGACAGAGTGCAAGCAGGGGAGGAGCCAAAGCAGAGGCTTAACCAACTGAGCCACCCATATGCCCCTGCCACAGTTTATTTAAACACAGATCCACTGTGGGAAATTCGTAAGCCCAAATTTTACAGGATGTTTCATGTTACCTAATAAAGAAATTGTTGAAAACGGACCTCTGTGTTTGGAGCCAAGATATAACATGAAGACAGAGTTTGGGGTAAGGAGGAATGATAGTTTTATTGTTTTGCCAGGCAAAGTATAGCAGCCTATGGCTTTCCAAGAATTGCATGCTCACCTGGAGAAAGCGGCTGGGGTGGTTTATGGGGAAATAACAGGATCAAGCCAGTTTCAACAGGAACTGTGTTTGTGCTGCCAGCAGCCTTTTCAGGGTGGTACTGGATTCCTGAAACAAAAGGCTAAAAAGGGAGAAGGGGAGATTTGCAGAAATGAGGAAAAAGTTTCCTTTAAAATCCAGCTTTGCTAAAGCATTAGTGCAGCCATTTTGATTTTGTTCAACGTTATGCTGTTAAGCGGTTTCAAAATATACTCCAAACCAGTGTTAGATTAATCACACCACTGTTTCAGGCAAGGGGGGAACAAAAGGAATAAAGTCCAAATTTAGTGGAGATGTAGCCTTATAGGAATTGGTACTAACAGTAGCCCCCACAGCCTCTCTCTCTCTCAACATGAAAATGGGGTCATTTTATGTTTAGGTTACCTTCTAAAATAAAACCTCCACCATGGGGGCACCTAGCTGGCTTAGTGGGTAGAGCCTGGGACTCTTGATCTGGGGTTGTGAGTTAGAACCCAATGTTGGGTGTAGATATTAAAAATAAGATCTTTAAAATAAAACCTGTACCATTTAGCCAGAATATGTTCAATATTTTTAACATAAACTTTCTTTCACTTGTCCAGATGGTTTCATATTGAAACCATTCCTTTGTTCCAATCTCAGCATCTATCAGTATATTCAACGCACTTGTAAAATGTTTAAGTTTTCTTATTATTCAATAGTTTGTGTTAGGGCCACTCAAAGTATATTTGTAGGTATTAAAGGACATGGAAGCCTTGACCCAAGGCTTAGAAATTTCCAGAATTCTCTAGTGACAAGATTGATTAAAAGATATCACATTTACAGAGATGCAACAGCCTTATTTATACATCACAATAGCCCTAAAAAGCAAACGATTTTTCCTGTTTTACAGATGAAAAACTGCAAATTAAAAGAAATTAAGTAGCCTACCTTTGTGAAGCGATCAATAAATAACATTGCTGAGATTTTAATCTAGCTGTATTTTGAAGAGTGCTATTTTCTCTGATTGTTTGAAGTTTAGCTGATTCAGAGCTGATGCCTAACTGCCAGTGCAAAAGTAAAAGATTGATGTTGCTAGAGCACATTGCTAGGGAAGGAGGGCACCGGTGTTGATAGGCAAGATGATCTTTGAGGGGCAGCTGCAGGGCTTTCTCCACTGCCGGGAAAGGTGTCCTCTTTACCAAGTGGGAGCTAATTGCCCCAAGATAATGGAGGAAATTCGGGCAGGGAAGATACTTTATGTTGAGTCGACAGTTGACTATAGTTCAGAAGGTCAGAGAAAATATACATTCAGGAACCCCAATAAACTGGTATTTAATGCTCTGAGGCAAAAAAAAAAAAAAAAGTTTCATTAATTGCTTATAAATAAGATGAAATTTTCTTCATTTTATATTTACTTATACTCAATAGTGTAAATGTAAGATATGATAAGGTGTTATTAGTTTTGAAATTATCACCTTAGGAGAAAAAAATTGTGCTAATGGATGTATTCATCAAGAATAAGATTACGAGAACTTGAAGAAAATAAAAATAAAGTAAAATATTATTTCAATAATATTTTGTGAACTTTCTCTAAATGCATTTGCCTATTAACTTCTTCTATTTACTCTGCCCTTAGAGAAAATGAGTTGAGTGAGTGGGCAGGACTTTCGTGAATGGTAATTAGAGTTGGAAGTCAGAACAAAAACACAAGAGGGGGAAATATGATTTATGAATATGTACATTATTGCACCCTTTAGATTATTTTACTTATTCCTCAATATAGTCCATTATAAATAGATAAGGAAAGTAAGATTCCGAAAGGCTATATAAACTTTTTAAATGTTATTGTCTTAGTTTGTTAAGGCTGCCATAACAGAAATGCCATAGACTGGGTGGTTTAAGCAACAAATTTCTCACATTCTGGAGGCTGAAAGTTCAAGATCAAGATGTCTGCAGGGTTGGTTTTTCCCAAACTCTCTCTCCTTGGCTTGAAGATGCTGTCTTCTCATTATGTCCTCCCATGGCCTTTTCTCTGTATGCAAATGTTCCTAGTGTCTCTTCCTCTTCTTAGCAGTCATATTGGATTAGAGCCTACCCATGTGACCTCATTTAATTTTAATTACTTATTTAATTGCAAAGACCCTATGGTGAAATATAGTCAGATTCTAAGGTATTGGGGGTTAGGACTTCAATAAAATAATGTATAGGAGAACACAATTAAGCCTATAATCTCTCATGTAGCTATTAAATAATAAGACTTGGGCATGCCTGGGTGGCTCAGTCAGTTAAGTGTCCAACTCTTGGTTTCAGCTCAGGTCATGATCTCCTGGTTCCTAAGATGGAGACTTGAGATTCTGTCTCTCCCTCTCTCTCTGCCCCTTTCCCCCTCTCTCAAAATAAATAAACAAATAGCAAAATATAACAATAAAACTGGGATTTACTTCCTCTCAGACACCAAAACATATGCTTCTTCCACTATACCACATAATATCTGAAATCCAAACTAGGCCTGAGACTAAAGATAGAGGTAGGAGGAGTACACAATGAGAGGAGGAGAAATCATTCAAAGAGGAAGAGGAAGATATACAATTTTTATACATAAATTAGTGCTCACTTCACCGTGGGTTAAATTGCCTATATTCCACTGTTTAATTAAAATATAAATGCTTCTTGCTGGAGTGCCTGGGTGGCTCAGTTGGTTAAGCCTCCAACTCTTGATTTTGGCTCGGGTATGATCTCATGGGTTTGTGAGTTTGAGCCCATGTCAGGTTCTGTGCTGACAGTGTAGAGCCTGCTTGGGATTCTCTCTCTCCCTTTCTCTCTCTCTCTCTCTCTGCCTCTCTCTCTCTCTCAAAATAAATAAATAAACTTTAAAAAATAAGTAAAAAGTAAATAAAATATAAATGCTTCTTGCAAAAATCCCTTCTTTCTTCTGAGAAAGAAAAAAAAGTATATATATGCAGCACCAGTGTAAAAGATTGCAAAATTGACCATCATAATTAAGCTATAGTGATGTTGAACTTCTCTTCATTCATAAAGATAATTTTAAATATTTAGAGCAAATTAAAAATTTGTAATAAGACAAATCCTTATCAAAACTGTAAGATGTGCTCTGGGCCTCCAATATCCTCATCTTTTTTCTTTTCATGCCTTCATGACATTACTTCTTTTATTTCTCTGCACAGTGGATTCATCTTTATGCTTTAACCTTTAAGATAATATCTGCAACTGTTTACACTAAACAGTACATGATGAAAACTGGCCTTAAAAATATATATTATAAAATATAAAATATTATATATTATATATAATAATAAAATAATAAACTTATTTTATATATTATTAAATACATTACATATAATAATAAATGATAAGGAATAAAGACATAAATAATATATAATATTTCAATGAATATAGACCTAAAGGAAAAATTCTGGTTTTGTCCAGTAGATAAGGATAGGTATTTTGAGAAACATGAGATTTAGTAAATTCCTGATATTACATAAAGCTAAAAATAAATTTTAACATCTGTGTTCAATGGTCTTTTCCTCTTTAGGACATGTAAAGAACTACAGATTTAGATGTAGATATGGAGATAGTGTGACAAAGGGGTGTCTGGGTGGTTCAGTTGGGTTAAATACCCAGCTCTTGATTTTGGCTCAGGTCATGATCTCACTGTCATGAGATTGAGCCCTGCTTTGAGCTACACACTGGTACATGGAGCCTGCTTAATATTCTCTCCTTCTCTTTCTCTGTGTGTCTTCTTCTCTCTCTCTCTCTCTCTCTCTCTCTCTTCTTTAGCCACGCCCTGCTTGTGCACACGTGCTCTCTCTCTCTCTCAAAAAAAAAAAAAAAAAAGAAAGAAAGAAATGGTGAGACATACATTTATATTCTTTCTTAAGATATATAGATATATTCATCCATGTATCTATATATCTTATAGGAGCTGCTTTTATTAAAGATGAGGATTGTATGGTTAACTTTAAAATAGAGTTTTCTATTTTTGATGACATAATCTTCCATGCATAGAACTAGTGTAGCTTTAATTAGAAAATTTTTAAAACGTTAAAAAATTAAAAAAAAAAAAAGGGCGGGGGGAGGTGCCTGGGTGGCTCAGTCAGTTAAGTGTCTGACTTCAGCTCAGGTCATGATCTCATGGTTTGTGACTTCAAGCCCCACGTTGGGCTCTGTGCTGACAGCTCAGAGCCTGGAACCTGCTTCGAATTCTGGGTCTTCCTCTCTCTCTGCCCCTCCCCTGCTTATGCTCTGTCTCTGTCTCAAAAATAAATAAAAACATTAAAAAATTTAAAAAAAAAAAGAAAATTTTTGCACAACTTCATTGCTCAGGAAATGAAGTGACATGAGGGACCTATTCAGTAACATAACACTAAATAACAGACAACTGAAACAAAGTGAACACCCTTAGAATAATCAATATTTTTTAACTAAACAGCAATAACAAGAAAAAATTGCCAAAAGTCCTTCTCTAAAGATAGAAAAATCTACCTAATAGCATCCCTCCATTTTTCTGAGAAATTTAATACTCCCAATAGTGAAGTAAGAAGTATTTTCTTTTGGCTAGAAGCCTAAAAAAATGTATTCCACAAAATAGATTCAGGTAATTTTTATTTTTAATTTCTCCAGTTGTGCAGCCTTTCCATCAGTATTCTGGTTGGTTTTTCAAATTCTTCTCATATTGGTCTTGCTTTTTGAGATGAAAAAATTTGTGAAGCCTGAAACAGATGCAGTTCATTAGCACTGAATTTGTTTTGTTTAGAAATGTTATCTATGCTCTTATCTGAGAGAGAAGAGAACCCAAACACTATATATGTAGCAACATACAGTTCTTGTTTTAGAGAGTACAACTGAAGTTGCAGTCCTAACCTAGACATACAAATAGCCCTGGTGTATTTTCAATGCTTTTGATGTTTACAACTAATTTATTATTACATTTTTTAATTAACCTTATTTTTAAGGGACTCAATTTTATATAGCATCTGTTTCATACACCTTTAATTGAAAACTATATGTGCTTTTGTAACTGACCTAATGTGAGCTTACTCCCCAGTGAGCCCCAGATAGAAACTATACCAGGTGAAGTTGTCACACAAGGTAGGCTTTGTCTGCAGCAAATGAAGACATCACAGGGAATAACTTCCAAAGCCGTGACTCCAAGCAAGAGGTAGTGGGTGCCTTTTATTTAAGGTTAGGATGAATATTTAGATAGGGGAACCTTGTCATCACATATAGAGGCAGGTGTAAGATTGCACAGCAGCTTTAATTAACATGTCCGTATATATATTGTATGTTATGTAAATGAGGCTTGTGCTCCCCTTTGGATGGAGATTTTAGTATTAGAATCAGGTAAAGGTAATAGTTGGCCATTCCAGAGGTCACTCCATGGTCCATCTGGGCAGGTGTGAGTCCAGGGTTTAGCTCAAACTGGTCTGAGTGGTCTGGGACACCAGGGCTCCTCCAGACAGTTGTTATTGATTGAGGGGTAGTTTTGGTTTCCATCACTGAGATGTTATGCCCTTAGGGTCTTTTGCTTAAGTTAAGAGATAAGCTGGAAAGAAGAATTTAAGAAAAAATGTGGGACAAAGTTTGGTGAGTATAAGCAGGAAGTTGTTAAAGATCAGGTCTTAGAGTCCAGCTGGTGACACTTTTTTTTTTTTTAATTTAGAAAACAAATATTTAGAACCAAAAAAAATGAAATTTCATGTCATCCAATTAGACATCACTTTCCTCCCAAAGATATGCCCTAGGTGCTGTGTGTTCTTGTAGTCCTTTTCCTGTGTGTTTCCATGAGTAACTAAAATGCCGTTTATGTTCATAAATGTCATCATGCTATACACAACTATTGTTACTCTGCCTCCCTTTAAGTGGTAATAACACTAATTACACATTTAGTATGTTACCTTAAAAAAAAAAAAAAAAGTAAAACTACATGGTATTGAAATTAAGATGTTCTGATATTGCAAAATGCAGGAAAAGCAAGGCCTAAGGAAAGGATTCTGGAGATTCAGAGCTCCAGGGGCCCCGCCCTGGAGGCTGGGTCTGGGTAATTGCCCCAAGCAGTGAGGAATAATACCTATCCCTAAAAGAAGAGCAGTTCTTGTTACGGAGATCAGACATCAGGGAAAGAAGATGAGACCCATACCTTTTTCTTGAATTTATTCAATGAAGACTGTCTTTATACAGGGCCCATTGATTTGAAAGCCTTTTACAAAGTTGTAGGCACTGACTTCTTATATTTTGTTTTTGCGAATTTTGCTTACTTTTCTGTTAATGCCAAAAAATGTCAGGGAAACAGTCTCAACCAAAAAGCACAGGATGATAAAATATACTCTTTTTTCTTCCCAGCCCTCTTTCCTTCCATTTGAGAACATTATTCCATAATTTCTACAAGTAAAGATTCACTTGAGTTGATAGCGAGTCCTGAGTATTCATACAATTAAATGAATACGTTTAATTCAAACCATTTAAATTCAAACCATTTCTGGTTAAGTAATGCACTCTATTTTAAACATGGTATTTTTTTATTAAATTATCACAAATTCAGTTAGGATAACTTAAAGAAAAGAGAGTAAAAGGACTAAAGATGATGAAGAAGACACTAGCTGCCTCCATAGGCTGTAGGTTTAACTGGCAAAGCAAAAAGTTAATCAATTGCTCCCACGGGGCTCTCCAATCAGATGAGGGGCCACCAAATGTAGGTGTGCCAAATGGGTGGGGGGCCAGCAGCACGGTGGTGAGAGAATCCACTGAAGGCAGAACAAAAGAGATAGAAGTTTACTGAATACACTGCAAGTGTGCAGCAAGCTGGACGGCAAAGGACAGACTGTCCGCGACAAGGAAGTGGTGAGAGTGTTGTAGGATTTCTTCTTACCTCAATACCCAGGATTTGTTGTCTAGCAGCTTCAAAGAAGGAAGAGGTGGACACAAAATGAGCAGCAGGCAAAAGTTTATTAGAATCAGAAAAGAAGAATAGTAGGAAAGCTCTCTTTACAGAGAGGGGACATTCGAAAGTGAATGCCCTAAGACTATAGACAAGGGTCCTTTCGAAGGTTCTGGCCAGCCCTTCCCCTCCCCTTCTCCCTTGACCCTTCTCAGGTTCTACCCTTATTGGCTGATAACTCTAGGTGCTGGGTTGTCCATTCCTGATTGGCTTATTGCCGTTGTATGAGGGGTGGCCTATGGCCATACTTAGGTCTTTTGTCAAATTCATGAGGGAAACCTGAGGGGGCGTAGGTGGGGTCTGTTACATTCTTAAGAGGAACCTTACACCTGAGGGGGTTTGCTGTGGTCAGACACTCCCAGCATTGTTCCAAAATAGGTATTTTCCTCCACCCAAGGACCTCGGGTCCTAATCTTTCCCACTCTGACTACTGAATCCTATCTTCTCCTATCATAAGGGGCCACAGTTGTAGGGCAGAGGGAAGGAGTATGGGGACATACGGAATTTTCCCTTTTTTGGTAATCTTAGAAACTGTGCCTGGTTAATTGATCAGTTAGGGCCTATGGCTGTTTCAAGGTGGGTTGCTTAAGGCACCTATTTGCAGTCAGCCCCGTGGTCACTGGGACTCCTTTTGCCTTGCTCAAGTTTCCATCGCCCAAGCCTGTGGCCTAAAAGCAGCCTCTACAGCTTCCAGGAATGCAATGATGAATTTCAAACACTCTTTCCCATTCATCATATGCTATGGGAAATTATCCAGTAGTGATTCAATGTGAATATTCCACTAGGGGACATATCAGATGAGTTCTGAAACATATAAGCATTTTGAGAATATTTAGCAGAATAAAATCCCAAATTATCACTGCACATAAACACAATTCTTCATGTTGAGACCAGGAAACTGAAGAGACCCCACGGAGAAAGCTCTTTTTTCTTTGTTCCTTTTCCTGCTTCTGATCTTGCTAGGATCTGTATCCCCCTGCCTTACACATGCCTTATAGAACAGATAATGTATGTCCTCCTTGTAAAGGTCAAGGAGTTAAGGATTTTTTTGGTGTCTTCCAGAACAAGAGACAACATCTAAGAAGTGACCCAACAGAGTCCTCACGAATTTTTTCTAAGACCAGCTCATCAAGATCCCTGGTTCCAGGGCATAAGTGACTTATGGAGAACATCTAAACACTTGCGTTTGTTCCTGGATTACTGAAAAGACACAAGCACCGGACCACAATCCTGGATAAAAACCCAGGCCCCAAGCAAACATTAAGACTCACTCTCCTTTCCTTTCCTAGTCTCCTGGACACTTTGTAACTACACCCTCACTCTGCCTTTAATAAATTCTGCTCTCACTTCCTGTCAGCATTTGCATTTGATTTCTATGATGAATGAAGCCAGAGACCCTCTTGGCTGGTCCCACAGGACCCCATCGCGTTGCCGGACCCAGCCAGCCTGCGTCAATGTCTTTAAAACATTCTCTTCGGGGCGCCTGGGTGGCTCAGTCGGTTGAGCATCCGACTTCGGCTCAGGTCATGATCTTGCGGTTTGTGGATTCGAGCCCCGCATCGGGCTCTGTGCTGACAGCTCAGAGCCTGGAGCCTGCTTCCGATTCTGTGCCTCCCTCTCTCTCTGCCCCAACCCACTCGCTTTCTGTCTCTGTCTCTCTCAAAAATAAATAAACATTAAAAAAAAAAAAACAACATTCTCTTCAAATATGTATGTTTGTCTTTCTACGATAAAATAATTTGTTTTGCTATTTTCCTCATGCTGCAATATTTTGCTGTCTGTGGTAAATTATAAGTCCTCCTTTCAAATGTACAAGTCTGAAGTCACAGCAAGAGCAAGCTATACCTTACTGAGCTCTTTGAAGACATAGAAAGCTTTGAAATGAAAAAAAGATGTCTAGAGAAATGTCCTGATAAAGCAACAATGAAAAGGTCATGTCATTTCTCATGCAGCATTTGTCTTATTTAATAAGAGCTGCATACCAAAATTAGTTTCAATTACTGATAATTAGAAACATTATATTTAAAGAGGAAATCAGAATTACCTTAACACTAGATTAATCACACTGGTGTAAATTTTTTATCAAAATGACATCCCTTTGATACTAGCATTCAGATTTATTCTCAAAGCTTTTTAACTTTTCCTAAAGATCAAGGGCATAGAGTTTCGCAGTTTCTATTTTATTGTAACTTGAGGCCAGTTTTTAACTATTATTACTTTAAGAATCATGGCTTATGTCTGCAGGCTGGAATAAGAACAGATCATAAGCATACCAGAACGCCAATTTAAATGAATACATGCAGAATATAAGCATAGAGCTTACCATAAAAATAGTAGGGTATTTATTGAAATATGTCAACCCATTTCTTTCAAGGATAAAATATCTAAATTTTAAGTTGTATGACAGAGAAAAACAGAATGGATAAGCCATCACCTGTTTCCCATTGAACCTCCTTGCAAGAGTTAATTTAAATATCATAATGTACAGCTGAAAGACAGCTAACATGGCAATGACATTCTTATTTCTGCTGAGGATTTATTTTGAGGAATATTGCCGCCAACCTAAAACAACTTCAAACAATCAATCAGAGAAAATAGCACTCTTCAAAATACAGCTAGATTAAAATCTCAGCAATGTTATTTATTGATCGCTTCACAAAGGTAGGCTACTTAATTTCTTTTAATTTGCAGTTTTTCATCTGTAAAACAGGAAAAATCGTTTGCTTTTTAGGGCTATTGTGATGTATAAATAAGGCTGTTGCATCTCTGTAAATGTGATATCTTTTAATCAATCTTGTCACTAGAGAATTCTGGAAATTTCTAAGTCTTGGATCAAGGCTTCCATGTCCTTTAATACCTACAAATATACTTTGAGTGGCCCTAACACAAACTATTGAATAATAAGAAAACTTAAACATTTTACAAGTGTGTTGAATATACTGATAGATGCTGAGATTGGAACAAAGGAATGGTTTCAATATGAAAACATCTGGAGAAGTGAAAAAGTTTATGTTAAAAATATTGAACATCCTCTGGCTAAATGGTAGAGGTTTTATTTTATTTTATTTTTTAATGTTTATTTATTTGAGAGAGAGAGTGTGTGAGAGGGGGAGGAACAGAGAGAGAGGGAGACACAGAATCTGAAGCAGGCTCCAGGCTCTGAGCTGTCAGCAGAGAGCCCAATGAGGGGCTCCAACTCAAGAACCACAAGATCATGACCTGAGTCGAAGTCGGATGCTTAACTGAGCCCTGATAGAGGTTTTATTTTAAAGATTTTATTTTTAAGTAATCTCTACACCCAACGTTGGGTAGAACTCACAACCCCAAGATCAAGAGTTCCATGCTCTCCCACTGAGCCAGCCCCGTTCCCCCATGGGGTAAGTTTGATGGAGATTCTATTAGAAGAAATTGATTTCCTAATGTTAGTTTTTATTAATTGATTTAACTAATTAATTATTTCTACTTAATGTGTATGTATATTTTCTCATCAAAAAAGATAAAGAGCTTAAAATATTTATTATATAGTTAAACTTGTGTGATACATAAATATATTAGTATATACTATTATTTTTTAATAAAATTAGAGATTCTTTACACTATTATGAGTTTCAGATATTTCTTTACCTGTCCTCATCAATTGGCTTTCAATTGTTTTACAGATTTGATAGACATACATACACACACATCTATATCTAAATTTCTTTATCTCTCCATTTTATCACCTATATAATCATTAATTTATAAAATAAAAAACAAAGTTCTTAGTCATCTTAAAAAAATGAAAACTCTTCAGTATAAAATTTAACCTTGAAAGGTATTGTTTCTCTAGTGAACAAATGGCTTACAATACTCAAATATTATGCTGTTCTTATCCATTAGTCTCAAAAACATCTCAACCAAGGACAGACTTCAAGGGAGTTCTAACCTTTCAGTAATGCATGGCTCAGGTTATGAGTTCAATGGCATCATAAATACACCAGATTACAATAAAAAGCATGTAAAAAAACCTTATGACATTCATGTGGCTGTCTCATGAATTTATAATGTGTCAGAATATATGCTAAGTGAATTATTAAAATAAAGTACTTTTCAATGTATTGAGAGCACTTACTCGAACAGAAGAAAAAAAAGTGTCCTTGCTAGAGAACTGTATGAGAATACATAAACTTAGTAGTATATGTATCCCAGAAAATGATGCATGATGAGATTTAACTAACACTCAAAAAAAGAATGAAATAATGCACACAAGATTAACATTGATTATAATATATTACAAAATATTTTATAAATGTATAAAAGTACATTGCAGAATTAAATGTAAAATATATTAACTTTATGTTATCTAAAATATAGTCAGTTCTTTAGTCAATATTTTATTTATCACTGAGGCTTTTATATCTTCCAGATAGTTTACTAGTTTCCAAGAAAGAGAGGGAAAAAATAGTGGATCTTCTATTCAAGATGTAAGAGTGTCATGATAGCACAGAGATGTGAAAAAAAAAAAAAAAAGCAGTGTGATGAAAAGTGAAAAGGCTGATATATGCACAGGAAATTACCTATTTACAGTGATTGCTATAATCACTGATAGAGAAAGGTGTACTTAAATATGTGAAGAAGAGTCAGGGGGCTTTTTCATAGGCTGAGTTCTTCACACTGGATGGCCAAGTTGACAAAACAGAAAAAAAAGTGTTTGCAAAGGTATTGGGTAACTGAAGTAGTTCAGTGTTACTGGATCAAAAAGTGTGTGTGTATGTGTGTGTGTGTGTGTGTGTGTGTGTGTGTGTGTGTGTTTACACAGGCACATGTGTATAAGATGTGGAAGGAAGAAAAATAAGAGCTCTGACTGAATTGGTAGGCAATAAGGATAACAAAGAGTTTTTATGTGTGAATGACTCTAGAAACCATCTTATGGAAATCTAGGGGGCTACTGTAGGTTTGAGACCACAGATCAACACGTTCAGAATTGTACTACAAATAGATACCTTCAGAAGCAGTGACAAGGTTGGACTGTAGGATAACAAGGTTTGAATAAGGAGAGAGAAAACATGTGGAGACTATTGAGGCAGACAGAAGACACGTGCTTAAATAATATTGACAATGGTTTAAAGAGAAGAGTACTGACCTGAAATAAGGCACAAGTAATAAGGATTGGTGATTGGGTCTGGGGAATCAAAGAGAAAAGATATCTTCAGTAAATCAGTTTCCTGACTAAGGTGAATGAAAAGATAGTGAGTCCATTCACTAAGTTTGAGAATATAGGAAAGATAATTTATTTGGAAAACAGCTGCATTTGTGATGCAGATAGGGACATCACTAAAAATGTCCAGGAACAACTATTATGTAATATATATATATATATATATATATACATATATTATATTATGCATTAGTATACATGTCCAGGAGTTGAAGAGAATTCTGAAACAGAAAGATGGATTGCTGATATAAAGTATCAATATAGATATGTATATACATCTACAATATAGATGAGAATTAAATGCTTTACATGGATGAGGGGCGTCTGGATGGCTCAGTCAGTTAAGCATCTGACTTCAGCTCAGGTGATGATCTCACAGTTTCGGTGAGTTTGAGCCCTGCATTGGTCTCTGTGCTGACAGCTTGGACCTTGGAGCCTGCTTCGGATTCTGTGTCTCCCTCTCTCTCTGCCTCTCCCTTGCCCATGCTCTGTCTCTCTCTCAAAAATAAATAAACATTAAAAAAATTTTAAATGCTCTACATGGATGAAATTTTCTAGAGGGAGTGTATAGAAAATAGAAGATGGTCCACCAGGGAAAACCAAAATTTAGGAGTTAAGAGAAGAAAGATCAAGCCACAAGACATCCTGAGAATAACTAGCCATTAAAGTTGGAAATGATCTAGGAAATCATGGATTTATTGAAAAAATTATATAAGGAGGAGAGATTTAAATTTTTTCAATGTTTATTTATTTTTGAGAGAGAGAGAGAGACAAAGGGGGAGGGACAGAGAGAGAGGGAGACACAGAATGTGAAGCAGGCTCCAGGCTCTGAGCTGTCAGCACAGAGTCCAACCCAGGCTTAAACTCATGAGCCTTGATGTCACCATGACCTCAGCTGACATCAGATGCTTAACTGACTGAGCCACCCAGGTGCCCTTCCTTTTTAATTTTTTTTTTTTAATATTTAGGAAAGAGAAATCTAAAAGATGCATCAGTCAATACAACTGAGCAGAGAGAATGATTTAACAGGGTCAGGCATAAATGGAAAGTGAGCCTTCTCCTCTTTATTTAACATTTTTGGTAAACAGACTATAGAATACAAAGTAAATTTAACTTAAATCTACAAGACAGAAAACATAAACTAAAAGTTTTAGTCATAGAATTAGTAATTTTATAAATTCTGAAAATTCTATATACTGACAGATCATATTAAACTGGAAATACAGTCTTGATTCAGTGCTTGGTGGAGTCGAGAAACATTGGGTATCTACAGTGTGCACAAAAGAGAGAGGGCAGTAAAAATCTTTTTTTATCCTAGAAATACAGAGGATGATAGGTATTTTAAAAATCATCTTTTGGGGCACCTGAGTGGCTTATTTGGTTAAGTGTCCGACTTTGGCTCAGGTCATGATCTTGCGGTTCATGGGGCTCTGTGCTGACAGCTTGGAGCCTGGAGTCTGCTTCAGATTCTGTGTCCCGTCTCTCTGACCCTCCTCCACTCGTGTACTGTCTCTCTTTGTCTCTCAAAAATGAAAAAAAATGAAAAAAAAAATCATCTTTTGATTTCCCGGATAATATCTCTTATTGCAAATAAAGATATTTTTGCTAATTTTCTGCTTGTTTCTCCCCTCCCTTTTAATTTGTGCCACCATTTCTACAGTCTCAATTCTACCACACAAATTATTTTTATTAACATAATTCTGTAATGAGAATTTGTGCATTATAAATAATTCAAAAACTATAGAATGAATGAATAGCTTTGAGTATTTTTATAGAAGCTTAATAATACTCTTTTATGACATCTAGATACATTTGGGAAATTATCTTGTAATGTTAAAATCCACTGTCTTCCAACTGTGGGTACACAGTATAGATCTGAAATACATATATGAGAGTTCTGGAATACCAGCAAAATGTCTCATAAGGGGATCCTTGGTGGGATTGCCCCTACTGGACAGTTGGCTGCTGAGTGTGTTGTTGCTGAATAAAGGACAATCCCCACCTTTCTAGAAATCCTGTTGCTGGCAGGTACAGGCCATGGGATTGACATTATGAAATGCCCCAAACTCAAAGACTAGTTTCAGCTGCAGAGAAGCCTGATTCAGCATAGCTCCTAAGTTATCAAACCATGATGCTCACAGCAATTTTCGAAGATCACTTCTCTGGTGTAAAGTCCTTGACATTTAATTATCATCTCATTTGCTGCTTATTTTTCAATCTCTGTAAAATTTCAATCCCATAGATTCCTGTCTACACCTCCCTTATTTTGACTATTTGTTGACTTTACAAAAATCTTTTGTGGGCAAAAAGAAAATAGCTCAACTGAAGTTTAAATTTATAAAAGACATGTGGCAAAATTATTAACAACATTTAAAGAAAATCTGATGTTACCCCATTTCCTCTTGGACTAGAATGGGTCTGGTAAAGGTTTTTTAAAAGCAGATTGATTAAGCAGATGACTTTATTTCTGTATAAAGCTCCCTATCTGCACACAATAAGGGGCATTATCTTGTGATTATATTTTTCCCAAGGCATTCTTATTTACTACCTATTATATACCATAAACTCTTGTAGGCCATCCAGATACAAAACAAAAAGCATTGAAGAAACTTGCTTTTTCCTAAAGGACAGACAAATAATGACTGAGGACACAAATAATATCAAATATGAATAAATATGATAGTGATAAGTACACTAATTACTGCTCATTCCCCAAGGAAGAAGAGGAAGACATTGATGTAAATGAAGTAGCCAGGAAAGAACTCAGTGGAGATCTGAACTATGAACGCAGTATAAAAATACAAAGCCAGTTAAAAATAATGGAAATAGAAAAAACTAAGGCAGGCCAGATATTTGTGTTTGCAGAACAACGGCTAAAAATGTGTAGGAGCTAGGTGACAAGGAGCAGAAGCCAGACAAGTGTAAGGGACCACAAGATCATGTATTGCTCTGAAGTTTAGGGCAAGAATTTTGGATTTGATCCACCTAAAATGAGAAGGCCTTCAAGGGGTTTCTTCATGAAAGACTGGGATTTTACTGATCTTTATATTTCAATTTTACTGAGGTGTATTTTATATACAACAAAATTCATATATTTTAAATTTAATAATCAATAGGTTTTGACAAATGTAACCATCACCATAATCATGTTTTCTGTCATGATTTAACATTTTAAGATCACTGGCTCATGAGGGAGAGTGGATATATAAAAACAAAAGTGCAAGACAGTAGACTGTTTTGAGAAATATTATAGTAATTTAGTGCAAATAGTCATGATGGGATGAGAATGTAGCAGTGAGAACTATAGATGTTCTCAAGATTTATTTTGTAGATAAAACTGGCAACTTCTACAAATTGATTTGATTTGAGTAAGTGAGGAAAAGGGAAAATCAAACAATGGCTCTGTGGCATCAGTACAGATTGACTAATCAATATCCACTGAAACTCCTTTCTACAGTCTTCCTACTGGATGGAAGCTGAAGTACATTTCCCAGTGTTCCTCCATCTGACCTATGTTCTGCCAGTCAGGATCACTGAACATACTACAGGAGAATCATACTGCAGCCTGACCAACATGAGGTGGCGACCATGACAAGGAAGACCAGGTCTGTAATGGAGAAATCATCTTCCTTGGGGGAGCTGTAATTGAGGTCTTCTTTTCTAGACCTTTCGCATCATAGGGCTTTCTGTTAGAAAAAACCTGGGCTGCAAGTGTTCATCAGTAGAGGAATAAATAAAGAGGGTGTGGTACACACACACACACACACACACATACACACACACACTGGAATAGTACTCAGCCATACAAAAGAATGAAATCTTGCCATTTTGACAATATGGATGGATCTTAAAGGTATCATGCTAAGTGAAATAAGACAAACAGAGCAAGATAAATACCATATGACTTCACTTATATGTGAAATCAACAAAACAAAACAAAACAACAACAAACACCAAATATGTTTTTAACTATAGAGGAAAAACCGGTGGTTACCAGAAGAAAGGTGGGTGGAAAGATGGTAAAATAGGTAAAGGTAATTAAGAGGTACAAACTTCCAGTAAACCAAATAAGTCACAGAGATGAAAAGTACAGCATAGGGAATATAGTCAATGATACTGTCATAATAGTCAATGGTGACAGATGGTGACTACACTTACATGGTGAGCACTGACTAATGTATAGAATTTTTGAATGACTATGTTGTACACCTGAAACTAATGTAACATTGTATGTCAACTGTACTTCAATAATGAATTTAAAAAATAAAATTAAAATATTTGAAAAAAAAAAAAGACGGGTCATTTTCTAGGCTGTGTGGCTCCAAACTGTATAGTATCCATGTTTGAGTCCCTGATTTTTCCAGAAATCTTGAAGTTCCCTAATGTTCTCCATAAATCTCATTCTTCTTAAGCTAGATAGAGTGAATTCTGTTATGGGAGATGGAGTGGAAACGAAGACATTAAATAATATAGAAATAATACAGATTGTATGCAAGATTGGGTGATAGAATAAATTTTTTGCCAAATGCTTGATCTTACCCTGTGTCCACATTTTTTTTTTTTTACCATGAAACTTTCCAGTTTCTTCCAAAAACAATGGAATGTATTCTTCTATCTTTCAGATTTGGCTTGACCATGTGTCTTGTTTTGGCTCATTGGGTACTGGTAGACCTGAAAAAGCAGGACCTTAATACATTTTGATGCAAATAAGGCTTGGTCTCTTGCACTTCTAATATATCATAAAAAGTGGCTTCTAGAGGCTAGACTTCAAATTCTGGAAGTCCCTTGAGCTGGTCAATCCATCATTCTGCATAAGAAGCATGGTCACTTCACATGCCATAGCTTGAAGTGGATATGTTCTTCACTGGCCATTTAATCCACAGATCCATGAAACTGAGTGTTTGTTTGTGTGTTTGTTTGTTTTTAAGTAATCTTCACACCCAACGTGGAGTCCCATGCAGGGCTTGTACTCATAAACCTCAGATCAAGACCTGAGCTGATATCAAGAGTCAGATGCTTAATCCACGGAACCCCCAGTGGCCCCCAAATAACTATTGTTTTAAGCCACTGAATTTGGGTACTATTAATGGTGATAGATAGGTAGCTCATATTATATTTAGTTGCAAACTACATATATAATCAGCCATTGAATATAATTATTCGGGTATTTTTATTAACTTGCTTACTCAGTCAACAAATATTTTTCAAATGTCAAGTACTAAAATGAGCAGTGAAGTAGTGACCTAGAGAGCTAACGTGCCTGCTGTCGTGAGGCAGCAGTGAGTGAGATAAATTATTAAATAAATAATAAAAAAGTTCTTAAATTAACTACTCTTCAAGAAGAAAAGTCATGGGGTCTTACCAGAGGGTACTATCTTATAGAAAGTTTTTATGGAAGGCTTTTTTTTTTTTTTTTGACAAGTGATATTTATGCTAAGAATCTATAGCTGACCTCTCTTGTTATGGAGGAGAAAGGGGTATCAAGCTACTTTCCCACCCCAGAATGAATGGAGTGCCCTGGGATAGTTTATCTGACATCCATTTCTCACTTTCCTTCCTACATGAATTGCCCATACACAGTTTCAGATTCTGTTTAGACTAAAACAACCAGCTCAGGGAATCCCAGGTGACTATTATTAGTTCAAGGATGGACATTTGACCTAAGTGAATCATTCACACTGATGGAAGGGTCTATTATTTGAGCTTTGAGGAAGGCTTCTTCCCCCTCCCCTTACCTAAAATACTCATTTGCAAGAATAAAAGAAAGAGAAGGAATTTGTAATCTAAGAAGATTAGAGAATATTTCTAAATGGTTAAGTCAGATATTCAAATTATACCTAATGTTGGACTTTCTATACTAGGTATACATTAATACTTTATATTGGTATGTGGGTGTGGAGAGACACCATGAATCTGATATTAAACTCACTCTGTATGGTATGAATTATGAATGTGAGACTGGCACCTGTATAGTCACCTTCACAATTATGTTTGCATCTGTTGTCACACTCCTATACCATCACTTGCTAGAATTTGTTTAGTTATACCATTTGAAGCTCAATGATTCAAAGCTAATTTGTTTTTTCTGTGTGAATTTTTATTCTTCACTGTCACAAATATTTCCTTTGCTTTTATTTGTATCAGAGACTCTAACTGTGCTATTTTTGGCATTTGTATATTACTAGTAATTTATCATCTTACAAGTAGAGGAGTGCATTATTGAAAAGACAGAGGAAAAACCAGTAACTTATTTCTTGAACTCAGTTTGCTTGATATTATACTCTACAAGGGTGGAAACAAGGATAGAATTATTATTTATCATTTATATAGATTGTAAATATATTGTCCTAAGAAAATCTCAGCACATAATCAAAATTCACAGTATTCTTCTCTTTATGTGTCAGTTGTAAGGATATAGCTAGAGATTTAATATCTCACTGGGCAAGAAAAATAACCATATCTCATACAGAGTTCTTCAATTTGAAGACCTTAAATCATTTAATGAGTATATATACATGTATGTATATATATATATAATATACTTTGCTTAAATACATTGATACAATATAGTTTTAGAACAAATGATCAGAATTTTTATAAAAAGGTTTAGAAAATGATGCTTACTCTAGGATATTATTATAGTATTTACAACAGTAAACATTAGAAACAACTAAATATCAAATTTAATTTCGTACCAAATAGTTACTGAAGATTATTTATCTCAGTTAGTATTTGAACATCTTGGTTACAACAGCAAACAAAAAAAGTCCCATTTCTCCAGAGTTGAGTTTATAGGAAGAAAGAAATAAACAATATAAAAGAATATGTCATATAATATCCAGTAATGGGTTAAGTGCTCCAAAGTAAAATGAGACAGGATAATGAGTATTTTTAAATATCATTGAATACATTTCAGCTTTTTTCTATGAAAGGAACACAACCATAATAACTCTATATTTACAACTGCCAAATTTAGCGAGGAATGTATCCCCAAATTTGGTAAGAAGAATGTTATCTGGTAAGTGTTGACTGCTCCTTCATCTTCTAATGCATATGGTGCACCAGTATCAATTTCAGAAATTTCAGAAGAACAGAGAAGATTAGCTGCAGTGAGGAATATAAAGAAGCTACAAGAATTAAATGACCTTCACAATGTTTAATTCTCAGTCTATATTTGAAGAAGGACACCAGGAATCAGTGACAGGTTTTAAATGAACATAATCAGGTGATCTAATTCTTCAACTCAAAATTACTTTAATCTAAGGCTTTTATATCACTAAAAACAAAAATTCTGAGTGGTATATTATTTGAATGCATAATGCTTTCTCTCACCTAGTATAAGACTATAGACCACACTGTAACCAGACATCTAAATGCTTCATTGATTAAGTAAACAATTTGTTTTAGGAAGTACGTATGTATTATATACATTGCTTACCTGCTAGTTTATAATACCACCTTATATTTCTGTTATATTTTGAAATAAAAGAGGTATGTATGGTAATGATACTTATTTTTTGAATCAATATTTAAATTCACTCACATGTTTATAATAATAATTTAAAAAGTTGCAAACTAGGGGCGCCTGGGTGGCGCAGTCGGTTGAGCGTCCGACTTCAGCCAGGTCACGATCTCGCGGTCCGTGAGTTCGAGCCCCGCGTCAGGCTCTGGGCTGATGGCTCGGAGCCTGGAGCCTGTTTCCGATTCTGTGTCTCCCTCTCTCTCTGCCCTTCCCCCGTTCATGCTCTGTCTCTCTCTGTCCCAAAAATAAATAAATGTTGAAAAAAAAAAAAAAAAATTAAAAAAAAAAAAAAAAGTTGCAAACTAAAAAATACTACATATTAGATTATTTAATATATCTAAGTAAGACAGGAATAGGGAAAATATGTCAATGGGAATATCTCAGAAGCATATTATTATTTATTAAATTGGAAGTAAAGTACTACGGCTGTGTTAAATGTTACTCTTCTCAAGATGAACAGTAAAGTTTTATTTCCATTAATGCTTCTTTCATTCTTCTATTGTAGGTACTTTTTTATTTTCTACATTTTCACTAATAAGAGATTCAATATTCCATAATTAGTGCTTTTATCAAAGTCAAAAAAATATCCTTATTTTCTTTTTCTATCCAGAGAAATTTTACTTTCCTGCTAGACCTTTTCTGTTAATCTTAGTGTTAGTGACACCTTCCTTCCCTTGAATATTTTCTATCAAAACCCAGAATTTATCATGCTTAGTCATTATCCATTTTCATTATCTAGCCTTCCATGTTGTTCAAAATTGCTATAAAAATTGACCTTCTCTGGTACCCTTCATGGAGTTGCAACACATTATTTGCTCTTATTTTATTTTGTTTAGTTTTTGTTACATAGGAAAAGATAGACATTCATTTGTGCTTTTATGTTTGTGATTTCATTTTGTTTTACATTTGGAGGCCAAAAGAAAGTACTTGAGGTCATGTATTTTTCCTGAACACTACTGAATAATGAATATGATTGATTATATTCTACAAAAAATTCTAGAGTATAATTGTTAGAAGTAAGGCTTGTAGAATCAGACTGGCATTCTGTTTTGAATTTTTAACTCATCTGAATTTAAAATGCTCTGGGCACCTGGCTGGCTCAGTCCATAGGGCATGTGACTCTTGATCTCAGGGTTGTGAGTTTGAGTCCCACATTGGGTGTAGAGATTACTTAAAAATAAAATCTTTACACAAATGAGTTACTTTAAAATGTTATCCTTACTTATGCATTTATGAAATAAGGATAATTGTAATACATTCTTCATAGGATTTTTGAGAGAATTAAATAATCATTTATGCAGATCCATATAAGGACATGCTGTATATGGCAATTGTGAACTTTTGCCTTTACTTCCTCCTCTTCCTCCACATTTCTCCTGCCTTCACATCTCCTCTTCTTCTCTCCTTTCTCTTCCACCACGATCTTGTCCTCATTTTGGCTATCCTCCTCCTCCTCATTATTGTCAATATCACCACTGATATAATGGATACCTCAGGAAGTTAAGGATCTCATTGATTCAGCAATATGTATAAGTAACTATCAAAAGCAAAGTGTTCTACTTGATCCTAAATTTAACAAAAAAAAAAAAAAAAAGAAAAAAAAAAAGAAAAAGAAAGAAAAGACACCAGATATAAAATTATCAGTGTTTAAGAAGAAGCCTAAAACCTATTCCTTCATTACTTATCTGTTTAGAGACATAGAAGTAATCATTTTACCTGAAATTAATACTAGAGTTTCCCCTTTGGGGAAGGGTGCTTTCATAAGTGGCTATACTGACTTTGCTCCCAGATTCCTAAAAGGAATGGATGGCCAGATTCTTGTTGTTCAGTTCTTCCAGGATGTCTTTCCTTCTTTTTGATCTTTTACAAGTTCTGATCCTGATCTTTGTTTCTCCAAAGAATCAACTCTGTTTAGCTAAATTAAAATCCTCCTTGCCACTAAACCCCTTTCACTTTAAACAAAAGTCACACCAATCATTCATGTCTTTGTTATGAACTACCTTCTATTTTTACTGATTTCCCCTATAGTTCTATAAAATCTAGGACCATATCCCCACTAGCCTGGAGAACTAGGGGTTGTATATTTCCAAAATATCAAATTGTCTTCTATGCTTTCTAATTGTTGCTCAATTATTATTTATTATGTCATTCAAGTCACAATGACATGAGCTCATAATAAAAATTATACAAATGCACATAAAACATCCTTCTTGCAATCTTTAATGATAGGCTTGATTTTCTAACCAAGTCAGTTTTGTCTTTCATAGACTTTCAGAGGCTATTTTTGTTAACTATAAGAGTTAGAAATGGATTCTCTACATACAGAGTTTTGTGACTTGTTTTGGCCTTATTTCATAGTTATTTTCGAATACTTTTATTTATTATTTACAGATATACCTATATAATATCAAATACAAAACAAAACAAAAAATCTCTCTCAAAAACACCTTGATTAAAAGTTTCTCATGCAAAGTTTAA
Source organism: Puma concolor (assembly GCF_028749965.1). Classification (NCBI taxonomy): domain Eukaryota; kingdom Metazoa; phylum Chordata; class Mammalia; order Carnivora; family Felidae; genus Puma; species Puma concolor. The sequence goes on from NC_141683.1 coordinate 23,690,791, forward strand.
CATATACATAATGCTCTTTGACATATATATTTTGTATATATGTCATATATTTTTAGTAGAAATGTGCCTACAATGTATAGTCATGCATGTTAAATGATATTTGATGTGTGAAGCTATCTATATTAAAGTGACAGAGTTAATTTTTAACTCAGAGACAAAGACATTATTATAAGAGACAGGCAGAGATGTGTGATATTAGTGTCATTACATAGCAAATAGAGTAAGAAACATCACTGACTAGATAATATTATGTGAATATTCAATATTGGCAATAACATGCTCAACCTTAATGTTTTGTTGAACACCTGTGTTCTTCCTTTTTTGCTTTTTCTCAAATATTCTCAGAAATACTATTTCCTTATAAAATGTTCTCCTTTTTGCACTTCATATCTACATAAACAAATTAGAGCGAGCAAAATGTACTATAAAGAAAAAAATCACCAGGCATACTTTTGAGAGCCCAAGCTGCATGTGGAGATAAAACTAAAGAGTCTTATAGCCACATAATTAAAGTATCTATTCAGAAAACACAGAGCTGTTCTAGAAGCACACACTTACTTTAAAGGACTTTGGAGAGGTGTTCTTTTAAAAAGTTTTCCTATAAAATTTAGGGTACCTTCAGAAATTTTCCTTAGAGAAGAGAGTATCAAAAAATACATGGAGGAAAGTTTTAGTGAAAGATATTTGTAGCAAGATATTTTTCTATGGTTCTTCTTGTTTGTATTATTTTTGTTTCTTCTCACTTACACATTAACTTTTGTTTTCTGGAAGAGTGAAGAGAAGATATTAAACTGAATATAGACTTGGCAAGGGCAGCTATTACGACCACTGATTTTTAAAACATGCATGAAACTGGTATCATTGTTGCAAAGTTTTGGCAAACAACTCATAGAGAATCAATTCTACACATATTACAACCTGGCTATATTTTATATAAATTGAAAAATATTAACCTTCAAAATGTACATAATGAAGATAGGAATATAATATGGTAAAAGATAGAAATAGTGATTTTGCTTTTATTTTTATAGATACAGGAATAATAAGGAAAAAAGTACCAAAGTGACATGGATTGGGAAGGCTATTTAGAAACTGAAATACAAATTGAGATAATGAATGTACACATGATTTGCTCAGAGGTAACTGAACTTGAGCAAGTTGGCTAAAGCCTATAAATACCAAGGCCAGAGATTAATTAGGCTTTTCCTTGTACATCCTGGGATAAGGTATGTTTTTCCAGGAAAAGAGGCAGTGGTGTATCGCTCATGGGCAATTTTCAATGGCCTGATAGCATAGAAATATCCCTTAACTGCTTTATAGAGGTCATCCAATCTGCCAAGGACTAATTAAAACTAGATATGTGTAAGTTATTAAAGTTATGACCCAATAGTCTTTTCCCACTAAGTAGTCTGCTGAATCCTTATTGCTCAGGGGGCCTTGACGTCTGCATTACCATTTTCTTCTTCAATTACTACTGATGTAGCTTCAGTAGAGTGAGGATGAATGTCATTCTGCCTTTGAAGCTTTGAAAGTTAATTTGTTTTTAAACTTGAGATTTAAACTCCATGAACCAGAAGTGTCAGAAATAAATATACATTTATATATTCTTGTGAGAGGATCCAGCTCATCAATACTGTGCATAAACACATATGATGAATCCTCAAAAATGACTGACTTCTCAATTTGCTTCTACATAGTGTCAAACAGAAAAAAGAAAAGAACTTGAAACTTTTAGTAATCTAGGCAATGCCAAAACTCAGTTACTTTGACATTATAAACAGAATAACCAAATAAGAAATGTGTCTTTTCTTAAAAAGTATGTTGTCAAATATAAGATAAATGTGTTGGCTTATTTTTAAATTTATATCCATAGAACACTGCATTTTGTCTATATTAAATTGTTTATTTAAGTGATCTCTTTTATGTAACTATGTGAAAAGTCTGATAAACGTAGAGGATAAGGAAGGGGCATCTTCTCCACTCATGATCGATGTGGCTAAACTCGCATTGAGAAACAGGAAACGTTTTTACAAGCACAAACTACTAGGAGTTGGGAACTCACAATGACATTTGTTTATCATCATACTAGAAGATCTAATCATAAATAAAATTTTCTAAGAAATATGTTCTATATTAACAATTTGATGCAAAATTATAGTGACCAATAAGACATCTTTTTCTCGTTTAAACCTTTCCAGTAACAAAAATCAGCACACATTTTACAAACATTAACATATACATTATATATGTATATATATATATGTATGTATATATATATAATCTCTTTCAATTCCTGTTAATATATGGTACTTGCTATGAAAAATAGGAAAATTGTTCCCACTTTAAATAATTATCCTGTTACACATGAAAAAACTACTAATATTCCATAAACCATAATATTTTACCACTATATAGATTTAAAAGTATATAATATTTTTATATATGTTTTCATTACTGTCTGTCAGGATGGGGTTTTGATGTGACTTTTATGTATCTTTCCATGTATTATCTTTGAACAATGTTTTCTATATTATGAATGAATTTTTATATTCATTCGTTATCCAAATACACTTTGAATGCCTATTAAATATCAGGTACTGCTCTAGGTTCAATGGATACAGCAGTAAAAACAAGAAAGTACTTATGCCTCATGGACTGTCTAGTATGTGGGAGGGAGGCAGACAATATATCAATACCTAGAATGTCACATGGTGGTAACTGTCTTAAACACAAATAAAGCAAGGCAAATTAGATTAAAAATAACTACATGAATCGAGAATGATATTTTCTATAATGTGCTCAAGAAAAGTGTCTCTTATTAGGGGACAGAAACCATATAGTAATTTCAGCAGAGAAAAATTCAACCTTAAGAATTATTAACTATAAAAGGAGACTAAAGTAACGAGGACTTAGCAGCTAGGAAGTGAAGGAAACTAAAGAACATAGAGATTGTACTTTTTTTTTTTAATTTTTTTTTTTTCAACGTTTATTTATTTTTGGGACAGAGAGAGACAGAGCATGAACGGGGGAGGGGCAGAGAGAGAGGGAGACACAGAATAGGAAACAGGCTCCAGGCTCTGAGCCATCAGCCCAGAGCCCGACGCGGGGCTCGAACTCACGGACCGCGAGATAGTGACCTGGCTGAAGTCGGACGCTTAACCGACTGCGCCACCCAGGCGCCCCAGAGATTGTACATTTTGGGAGCATCACCTGACCTCTAGGACTGAGATGAGGCACAAAAGGAAGAGGCTTCTCCCTCTTCACCTAAGGATTGAGATCCAGTCCCTGTTGGACAGGCCATGGCTGTGGCGCATTGGATGGCAAATAGGTCACTCTGGTGACACACCAGTGGAATTTCCTGCAAATCTGTCCTCTGGGGTGCTGGGAAAAGCTGTTCACTGAGATGTGTCTCACCAAAGACATTTTACTACAAAATCACCTTAGAGGAGTTCAGGGGAAGTTTCTGGTTGCTGAGTGTCGCTGGCCACCACGCTGGTGCAGTCAATATGCTGCATGCGCTATGAAAGCCATCTGCTTTCTCATATAGCACAACAGATCCAGGAAGCATACAAGCATCAGGAGGAAGATGGCAGAACACACCAGAGCTAGGAAGCAAAACTCCTTTCCACTTCTCTTCGATGCTCTCTATTGACAACGCTTAACAGACAGCTGGCGAGACAAGGGAAAATATTTAATGGGCAAGTTCCATTGAAATAATGAAATGATGATATGGAGCCCAGAGGCAATAAATGCTGATTTGGAACCCAAAGGCAATAAATGATTATTCATACTTATAAGAAAGTGAGGGAAAGCAGAGAGCCTAAAGGAAATAAGGAAGCAGGTCATGCAAGTGGTAGGCGAAGAACATTTCAGAGAAAGGAAACAAGTGCAAAAGGCCTGGCTCAACAGCACACTCCACATATTGCCAGGTAACAAGGATGCTGGTTTGTCTGGAGCAGGCAGAGGGAGGAGGTAGGTCATAAAACATGGCAGTGAAATAGCAAGGGCATAAATATGGCCAAATATGGACTATATTTTACTCTCACTGAAATGGAAAGCAATGAAATAGCTTTGAAAAGAGAATTGATAAGCTCTTTTTTTTTTTTTTTTTTTCCTGCTAAGGATAACCTGGTTGCTTTGTTGAACAGAGAATAAAAGTCAAAAATAAAAGAATGGACAGACATTATAAGTCTATTATAGTAATCCAGGGAGAGTTACCGGTTAACTTGTCTAAGATGTTAATGGCAGAAATGGTGAACAGTGGTCAATGTCACACACACACACACACACACACACACACACACACACCCCACACACACATACACACAGGCTTAAAGAGATAGAGATATTGTATTGTATAAAAGAAAATAAATGTTAAAGAGGACTAAGTTTTGGCCTGAATAACTAAAGTAACAGCGCTGTCATTTCTGAGTTAGAAAAGACTTCATGAAAACCATGCTTTATATGAAAACCAGGAGTTCTCTTGCCTATACTGATATGGAGCTCACAGAAGTATGGACAATAGGTAGATATTTGATATCCATAGGCATGAGAAAGTATTTAAAATCATCCAAATGAATAGTAGCATGTGTGTAAGAACATAGAGGAATCAGAACGGAGTTCTAACATCAGAAAAGTGAGGAGAAATCAATAAAAACAACAGAAAAAACAGGCAGTAAAGTAGGAGGAAAATCAAAACAAAGTGGAAACTAATGAAGAAAATATATTTTAAGAAGGAAGGAATTATCAACTGTGATAAATGGTCTTTATAGGCCCAGTAAAATACATCCTAATAATTGACCATTGGATTTAATAATATTATGATTACAGGTGATCTTTAAAAGATTATTTTGATAAACATGAGGTGGGGAAAGGTTGATTTTGAGGTGAATAATAGGGGTAAGAATACACTGATGATAGTAATTTAGCAACTGTTTAATGGTAAAGAGGGTAAATAGCTCTGGATTGCACTGATGTACCACTGAGAGATAAAGTAGGTAAATAAGAAAGGATGGATTCAAAGTGGAGATAAAGGAAATAAAGTTAAAGAAGACTGAATCAATGAACTGAAGTACCCAGTGTACACAAATGTTTGAAATAATAGGAAGAGAAGGATGATCTGGGAAGATAAATTATACTGGTTGAAAGGCGAGAGATTAGAAATTGATACTATGGACAAACTGACATTAGCAGTTGTAGATAATCAAGGCAGAAGATATAATCATTATACCAGGGTACATCAAGAACTGAGAAGTTCATATATTTCATAGACTCATCAATGGTGTTATTGAAACAAACACAAATTATGAAAAAATAAGTTTTTAGATATGTAATCTAAAATTTTCAAGTAATGTTGTTGACTACATGCTTTTATAATTAATATCATGAATCATAGATTTGTCTGGAGGTGGAGAATAAGAATTTACATTAAAATATTTGTAATGTTTGTTTATTTTTGAGAGAGAGAGAGACAGAGACAGAGTGTGGGTGGGGGAGGTGCAGAGGGGGGGGGGTGGGAAACACAGAATCTGAAGCAGGCTCCAGGCTCTGAGCTGTCAGTACAGAGCCCAACGTAGGGCTCGAACTCACAAACTGTGAGACCTGAGCCAAAGTCCGACGCTCAAATGACTGAGCCACCCAGGCACCCTGAGAATTTACATTTTTATTATGTATCTTAAATGGTTACTATGTAAACCCATGGTCTTCTAATATACATACTTCTGTTACAATTGCTGAGTTAATCTGATTCAATCAACAAAATATGGGGAATGAATGTGGTTTCAAGACATCTATTTATTGTCATGAGCATAGAGACACTGATACATAAACATACAACAAAAATGAAGTTCCTTTGTTATTTTTGTAGAGTCAATTTTGCATTTGTTCTAGTTTCTCAGGAAAGTTAAATGCCATCAAAATGTTTGGTAGAAATGAGAACAAAATGAGAGAAGGGGGATTCTGTGACAGAATTTCTGCCTACAATGACATTTGGGCTTGCATTTGCTAAATTTCTTTCTTTTAGAATCCTAAGTCCAAAATATATTTCTTTTTCTGCCATTGACTTGTAAACAGGAGAAGAATTAGCTGATAGCACAACAGCCATTCCAAACTGTAACACACAAAAAGTCACTTTTAGAATGAAAATGCAAAATTCTTATTATTTATCTTCTTCAACCTGATAGACAATGAGAGTTGTGAGGAAGGAGTTAAAACAGAAAACATTTATATTGTTTGCAATAACAATAATGTTAATTATTATTTTATCATTATTAATCTTCATAGCAATTTTACGTGTTAGGTATTTACTTTCTCCTTTATAAATATTGTGCAGTAGCAGAAATAACCTGATATTTAAAGAGTTTGTGTCACATATTTATATATCTATCTATACACATATATATGTACACATTTATGTAAATACCATCACAAAACTGTAAGCGACAGAGCCAAGATTCAAATTCACATTCTGCCTTACTCTATCTTTGCTCTTTTTACTGCACCATTATAATCACATTGTCCCATATTTGTAATATAATTTTACTTAAATTGCAGCTCAGGTCTGAAAAGTAAAATCATTGTGTTGTAAGAACATGAAGAAATTTCTAGAAAAATTATAAAAAATAAAAAGAAGAATATCTTAAGATGTACAAATTTAGAAATCTCAATGTGTGATATTTAAATTGAGAACAGATGGCACATATATGTTAATAAGTTTTAAATACTACATAGTGTTATTGAAGTTAGTGGGGAGAGGTGCCAGATTAATTTTTGAATAATAAGATATGAGGAGGACATAAGGTCCTAAAAAGTAAAAGCGTGAAAAAATAAACTATTAAAAACTCAATGGCTTTAAAGCAGATTTTTAGGAATATATCAGTTAAAAAGAATGTGAAAAATTATATTCAAAGGGAGAACCTAAATTCACATTTAAAAAAATTGAGTATAACGCTTGAACATCTCAATGTACATCAAAATTTAAGAAATATTTTTATGTTTTAAAGATAAGTGGTTTTTAAATAAATAAATACAGGGATATATGTAAATTAAATAAGTATGAAAATAGCTCTCTGGGAAAAAATAATCATTAACTTGACACAGCAGAGCTAATATATTCCAAAATTCAACCTCTTATTGAATGATAAGCAATAGTAATAAGAATATGTTAGAATCAGAAATAGAAGATAGTAATTTAACCACGTGATATAGGTAGGTCATTTCTTTTTAACAAAACCCCAATAGATTCTAATACCTAGTTTAGGGGTGTATAATTATATACAGTAGGCATAAAGAATAAGAGCATCATTTTTATAAAAATTAAGTATTTCTAATCTATTACTTGAAAAACAATAGAAATTTTTCAGGTACATTACCTCCTGTCATGAGCTTTTGAAAAGGACGTTTTATAGCCCGAATACCTACTGTTTGGGTTTTTTTTTCTCATTTTTTTAATGTCTATTTTTGAAAGAGACAGAGAGAGATAGAGCATGAGTGGGGGAAGGGACAGAGAGGGTGAGGGAGACACAGAATCCAAAGCAGACTCCAGGCTCTGAGCTGTCAGCACAGAGCCCGACATGGAGCTGGAACTCACGAACTGGGAGATAATGACCTGAGACAAAGTTGGATGCTTAACCGACTGAGCCACTCAGGTGCCCCTATCTACTATGAGTTTTTAATAAGTTGTAATTATTTCAATTATAATAAAAATAAAGTATTTTGATAATATTCTGATTATTTATGTAGTATGAAACATGACCCTGATAAATGTGCTATTTATACTCTATGTTCACTATTCATACAAACTATTCTTATTTGTAATTTAACATTGAAAAAAGCCAACACTATCTTGTTGGAAATACAATCCTTGAACTGAAGCTAATAAATCTCATCGCTGGATTTCTTCTGGTTTCTCCTTAAATAATAGAATGGGATATATAAAAGGATGAGAATGAAAGCAATAAAGCTAGGATTTCTGCTCCTGCCAGATTACATAGTGTTGAGACCTTCCCTCCAATTCAAATACAGCTAAAAATTTCATGAAATAAAATGTCTTTTGTTACTGGGTTTTTGCAAAGTAAGATGAAGCTCTTAGGGGACAAACGAATTAAGAGCAATAAGCATTAACTTGAACATAAATGATTCTATTTATCTAATAGATGGACTTATTTTTGTGCCACTGACCAGGTGGGGGACTTGAGACCAGATGGTCCCCCTGGCTCCCCTGGGGACCCGGTGTTTGAACTTGAGAGCTGGCTTGATTGAAATATAATATTGATAAAGATTAAATAATTTCATTTTATGAATATAACACATTTGTAAGATGGGTTTTCCAAATATTCTTGCATTTGTCTCTGAGTTCTCTATTCTCTATCAGCCTATTTGTTCTTTGATATGACAATTTGAACTCTTTTTATGATTTGCATCTGCCTATCGACAAACAATTCTCACAAATATACTCAGGTGAGATTTTAGCACTCAATAATAATGTCCATTCTTCAAAATTAACATTGACTCTTGTGCAAATCCTTTCATATGTGATTCAGGAATGTGTAATTAACACATTAATTTATATGCAGATAATCATCTAAATGCCAAAACCTTTTTTAATTCAACACATTCTATCTGACTTTCAAATGAGAAGAGACATATGGCTCTAAATGTATATTAAACTCCATAAAATGAGAAGCATTGGAACAATTTCAAAGACATTTTAACTCTTTTGAAAACATATACACCACTCTCTGTTTATTATGAACAGAAGACAAGGTTAGGATATTAATTAAATTTTTTTGACCAATTGGAATTTTATTCAAGCACTGAAAGTGATTTATAAATTAGTTCAGACGACTCTTCATACTCAAACATTTTTAAAATTAGAGAAATGCATGTAAACATCCATCAATAAATGCCATAGTATTAATCACTGCCCCTCACTCCCTGGTCCCATCACTCCTTTAGGTGCTGAGTCCATAATTTGTAAGCTCAGCCTCTGCCAGTTTCACAGCCAGTTCTGAATATGCCTGGCATTAAATTAGGTCTGGGCTATACCTGGCTTATAATGAGGCATCTGGAGGTTCACCAGCATCTTTTCTACTTTGGAGATGTAAAAGAACATATTACTCATGACATTTGTTAAAACAATAAGGCTGACTTTAGTCAGGGAGGCTGCTGCACTAGATAAGGGACCTACAATAAGGTTTTGAGAATGGGAAGAGGTTGGGCTTAACTCAGATTTCCTTCCTCAATAAAGAAGAGTAGGAATTTATAACCAAGGAAGGGCTGTGGGGTGGGGTAGTCAGTGAATGGAGAATTACTAAGAGGAGACATCAGGGTGGGGTGGGGTGGGGGAAGGGGGAAGTGGCAGGGGATTCTGGCTAAACCCATCTAATAGGATTCTTACTGAATGCCAGAGTGATCAGACATCACCTGGGAAAGGTTGGGGATGAGAAAGTTGGTCAGATATTTGGGGTAATCAGATATTGTAAGTGGGGTATTCCGGCTAAACTGACTTAGCAGGATTCTTAATAAAATTGGGCTCTCAAAGACAAGTGTAACGATGGGGCCTCTTGGACTCAGAACTCAGGGAAGCCTGACTCGAGTTTGATCAAAGAGAGAATCTTTGTCTGAGAGGAAAGATCAATTTCATTCTGAGCTATTATCTCCTTAGAAATTCAATTTCTAATTACACTACTTCTTAAAATGTCAATAATTTGGACTATGATGAAAGATGCAATAGAAATAAATAAATCACTGTATCTTTTCAGGCTGGCCGAAAAATAGCAGTTATTCATTCACGTTATCTTGTGGTTAACTGTTCTTCACCCATGACATTCATTTTATATTGTTGAAATCATCAAATGGAACTGTATTTCAAATTTGAATTATGTTTTTTCTTTTCTTTCCAATATGTAGTTTAATTGCTTAAAAATGGAGGAGAAAAACACAAAACTGATACAGAGCTTATCTTTAAATATGACATATATAATAAAAGGTCATCAAGGGTGGAAACAGTAAGAAGAATTAGAAAATAATTAAAAATATGAATATTTCAGGATTTGATTCAAAAAGAAACATTTGTAGTATGCTTATTAGTAAACAGAATATGATCCTTAGTATTGTAGAAACTATATTATAACATAAGGAAAGATACCAGGATCTCTTAAATACATACATGCAGAATGTTAGAAGGATATAGTATCTCAGGATCTCAGTCTGGAAGGTTTGTTTGATTATAGTGTGTGTGGTGGGTACAGGTTGCAGCATTAAATATGGTGCCAAGGCACCTGGGTGGTTCAGTCAGTTAAGTGTCCAACTTCGGCTCAGGTCATGATCTCATGGTTCATGAGTTTGAGGCCTGCATCAGGCTCTGTGTTGACAGCTCAGAGACTGGAACCTGCTTCAGATTCTGTGTCTCCCTCTCTCTTTCTGCCCCTTACCCACTCACGCTCCATCTGTCTGTCTGTCTCTCAAAATAAAATAAACACTAAAAAAAATTAAATATGGTAGTCAGGGAAGACAAAATTGATAAAGTAGCATTTTGCAGGAAGGTTCCACTAAGAAAGAAAACTAGAGGCCAATATCCCTGATGAACATGGATGCCAAAATTCTCGATAAAATACTAGCAAACAGAATCCAACAATGCATTAAAAAAAAGCATTTGCCACAATCAACTGGGTTTATTCATGGGTTGCAAGTGTGGTTTAATATTTAAAAATATTTGCAAATCAATCAACATACACCATATTAATAAAAGAAAGGATAAGACCATATGATCCTTTCAATAGATGCAGGAAAAGCATTTGACAAAGTGCAACATCCATTCATGATAACAATCCTCAACAGAGTAGGGTTACAGGGAACATACTTCAACATAATAAAGGCCACATATGAAAAACCCACAGCTAATATCATCCTCAATGGGGAAAAATGGAGATCTTTTCCTTTAGGGTCAGGAACAAGATAGGAATGTTCACTCTCACCGTTATTTAACATGGTACTGGAAGTCCTAGCCACAGCAATCACACAACAAAAAGAAATAAAAGGCATCCAAATTGGCAAAGAAGAAGTAAAACTCACTATTTGCAGATGACATAATACTCTACACAGAAAACCTAAAAGACTCCACCAAAAAACTGCTTAGAACAGATACACAAATACAGTACAGTTGCAGGATATAAAATCAACATACAGAAATCTGTTGCATTTCTATATACCAACAATGAAGCAGCAGAAATAAATTAAGGAATCAATCCCATTTACAATTGCACCAAAAATAAAATACGTAGGAGTAAAACTAACCAAAGATGTGAAAGACTTGTACTCTGAAAAATATAAGACACTGATAAAAGAAATTGAAGATGACACAAAGTAATGGAAAGGCATTCCATGCTCATGGATTGGAAGAACAAATATTATTTAAAATTCACTCTACCCAAAGCAATCTACATATTTAATGGAATCCCTATCAAAATTACACCAGCGTTTTTCACAGAGTTAGAACAAACAATCCTAAAATTTGTATGGAACCACAAAAGACTCCAAGTAGCCAAAGCAACCTTGAAAAAGAAAAGCAAAGCTGGAAACATCACAATTCTGGAATTCAAGTCACATTACAAATCTGTAGTAATCAAAATAGTATGGTACTGTCACAAAAACAGAAACATAGATCAATAGAACAGAATAGAAAACCCAGAAATGAACTCACAACTAACTATATGGTCAGTTAATCTTCAATAAATCAGAAAAGAATTTTCAATGGAAAAAAGACAGTTTCTTCAACAAATGGTGTTGAGAAAACTGGACAGCAACACGCAGAAGAACGAAATTGTACCAGTTTATCACACCATATACAAAAATTAAATTCAAAATAGATGAAAGACCTAAATGTGAGGCCTGGCTCCATAAAAATTCTAGAGAACAATATCAAACACAACTTTGACATTGGTTGTAGCAACTTCTTTCTAGATATGACTCCTGAGACAAGGGAAAGAAAAACAAAAATAAACTATTGTGACTTCATCAAAATAAAAAGCTTCTGCACAGCAAGGGAAATAATCAACAAAACTAAAGAAAACCTACTGAATGGGAGAATACATTTGCAAATGATATATCTGATATAGGGTTAGTATCCAAAATAGATAAGGAACTTCTAAAACTCAACACCCAAAAAACAAATAATTCAGTTAAGAAATGGGCAGAAGACATGAATAGGTATTTTTCCAAAGAAGACACGCAGATGGCCACATAAAAATATTCTCAACCAACCTGATCATCAGGGAAATACAAATCATAACTACAGTGAGGTATCACCTCACACCTGTCAGAATGGCTAAAATCAACAACACAAGAAACAACAGATGTTGGCAAGGTTGTGGAGAAAAAGGAACCTTCATGCACTGTTAGTGGGAATGCAAACTGGTGCAGCCACTCTGGAAAACAGTATGGAGGTTCCTCAAAAAGTTAAAAATAGAGCTACCTTATGATCCAGCAATTTCTCTATTAGGTCTTTACCCAAAGAATACAAAAATACTAATTCAAAGGGATACATGCACCCTGATGTTTATAGCAGCATTATCTATAATAGTCAAATTATGGAAACAGCCCAATTGCCCATCCACTTGTGAATGGATAAAGAAGATGTGGCATATATACAATGGAATATCACTTAGCCTTAAGAATAATGAAACCTTGTCATTTGTAATGGCATGGATGGAGTTAGGGAGCATTATGCTAAATAAAATAAGTCACAGAAAGACAAATACCGTATGATTTCATTCTTAAGTGGAATTTAAGAACAAAACAAGTAAAGGGAAACAAAATACAGAAAGAAAGATAGACAAGCCAAGAAACAGATTTAACTACAGAGAACAAACTGATAGCTACCAGAGGGGTGGTGGGAGTGGAATGGGTTAAATAGGGGATGGGATTAAGGAGTGCACTTGTGATGAGCACTGGGTGTTGTATGGAAGTGTTGATTCACTGTACTGTACGCTTGAAACTAGTATTACACTGTATGTCAACTAACTGGAGTTTAAATAAAAACCATAAAAAAAAAAAAAAAGGCTTGCAGAAGGGCACAAGCAGGAGCAAGTAGATTTAAAACTTCATAGCAAGCTGCCTTGGAGCCTTCTAACTGGTCTCCAGGCATCTACAGTTGGCTCACTACAATATATTTTTCTACAGCAGCCTGATGGGGTTCAAGACACGCTACCCCAAAATACCGTATCTTGGCATACTGAATATTTTAAGTAGAGAAGGAATTTGACAAAACAGCAGAAGCAGGAAGGGCATTTTGACTTCTCCCTTACCTTTCTCCCCTGAAACCTTCATGTGAGAGGTGCCTTCTCAGTAGCTGGAGAAAAGGAGCTTCCCTATCTCCTAACAAAAAGGCCTTGCTAAATTTCCCCCAGTTTACTACCCTAACCTTGTGTTCTCTGACCTATAGTATTCCTCCATGACTACCCACTCTTCATCAAACCTAGAATAATGATGCTGCACTGAGCTCTGTTTGTTCATCCTTCCTTACGAAGACTCCTGTGCCACATTAATTTATATTAATTAAATTTGTATACTTTTCTCTGGTTAATATGTCTTTGTCAGCTTAATTTTGGACACAGTCAAGAACCTTAAGAGGGTTAGGAAAAATTTCCTTCCTTACAAGCTTAAAGGTAAGAGTTTTTGTTCTAATTTTGTACAAACATGATGTGGAACGAAGGGATGAAGCTAACAAAATAATGACAAACTTCACTCCATAAACCTAATTTCTTGTTATAAAACACAAATTTTTGCACAGATTATGATAAACTCTATTTTGACCTGGCTACATGTATTGTATCCATTTCTGTCTGATTGAGATGGTGGTGTATTGTGAGGGAGAGAAAATTTATTGACGTTATAGTCTTGGTTTCTTTGAAGAAGATTTCCTATTTATTTCAACAACTTTGACTTCTTTATTTTTCCCATACAATGCCAATCTCATATAGGTTTTCAACTCTATTGGTTTAAAGTTATTTACAATGTATTTTAAAATAATTTGATTTCTTTTGTATTTACAGTTAAATGCTTTTTAAAATTTTCTAAAGCTATTTATTTGTACATTGTGTCTTTTTTTCCTTGAACTTACTTGCCAATATATTTTTTTTAATTTTTGCCTTCAAAAACCAGCTTTTAGCTTTTAAAAAAAGTTCTATTCTGGTATTGTGTTTTTTTTTAATTTTATCAAATTATTAGTTCATTTTTAAATTTCCTTTCTTTTTTTTTCTTTTCAGTTGTAAGCTTAGTATATTACTTTTCATATTTTTGCTTACTAATCACGTTATAAATTTCTAAAGACCATATATTACTCAATGACTACATTGTCAAAATCAATGTTTTAATATCTGATGTTTGTGTTTTCATTACTTTTATCAAAATAATATTAATATGACATTTCACTTTACATTTCTTTGTATAATTTTACACAGTTTTGTTTTTGTCATGATGTTAATAATGTTAAAGAATTGGCAACATATGTGCACTACAATTTGTTTTATATCAATTAATTTCCAAATTTTTGCAACATTTGTAATTTATAATTACAAAATGTGTTGTATGTGAAAATATTTCTATAAACTATATTTTCCTACAGTTGATAAAGAGAAAATTAGTATTATTTTGCATGTGTTTGCTTAGCAGAAATGCAAAATGTACTTGTCGCATTGAATAGCCATGTGTGTACTCGTATATTCATTTTGATGGAATTACTTTGTTTAAAATTAAAACGTACTCCTTCTCACATTTCTCACAAACATGATAATCCTTGATATTTAACATGTTTGATGAAAAAATGAATATGTGAACCAGACTAACAATCCTTTCCGTTTTCTTCAAACGTAAAGCCTATTAATTTACTGTTACAATAGGCTTTACCTTTAGTATGTACTGATGGAATTCTCTCAATCACTTTCAGTAATTATTTACCCAAACAACTTAAGACAAATTGTTTTGTTCATTGGTATTGTTTCACAGTTGTCCTGAGCTTCCCAAATCTCGGTTTTCTGTGAAAAACCTTTAAGTATTTCTTCTACACTTCCTGTTTGCAATTATGCAGTTTCAACTCATGTATGTCACTGTCTGTCATTCATTTATCAAGCTTGTCCCTTCTACTAGTACTGTGTTTTTAGAGGCAATATTTCAATGTTGATTCATGGGCTATGTTCCAGGACTTCTTTCTGGTTAATATAAATATAGTTGAAGTCAGCTGGTGAGGGGAGAAAGCAATTTCCAAACTAAGCATCTACGCAAAAAGGCATTCCTCGTCACAAATCCAGACACGTTTTAAAAATAATTCCCTCAAAGGAAAAGGGTAAAGACACTTACATAATTATGGTATATTGAAACTTACAGCACTATTTCTTTTTCTATGCTTTACTGTTTTAGAAAATGTTTAATTGTATCTTCACTAATTTCTATCTTACTCAGATGTGACAAAAGAAAGAAGCTGTATCACTGAAAGCAATATTAATAGAAGGTTTAAGGATACATATTATTAGATAAATAACAGAGTTATGACAAGTTTTCAAACTTGTTTGCACTTAAGGAAAAAAATATTTGAAAGACTATGCTGATTCTTTCATATTAGTGAAATATGCTTTTATCATTTTCAACCCTCTTTCAAGCTACATTTAAAATAAAGAGGCCAAAATTTCTAAACTTTTTTTGTCACCACTCTTTGGATTGTTAAAAGTGCTTTCTAGCCAACAGCTATTACCTGCTTTTAATTGATTCCCTCTCTGCTTCATTGGCTTCTGGGATACATAATGAGGACAAACTATGTAATAGAATGTGGAGTTGAATTCCTTTTGCTCCCAAATGGGTAAGTAAGCCCTAAAGCAGACAAAAAAAAAAAAAAAAAAAAAAAAAACAAATAAATAAATAATTAAAACCTCTATAGGGTACATTCAAAGGAAAGCTATAACTACTTTTGGCCATACTCATATTAGGGTTTATAAATAAGTGACCGGGAGTTCACATAATTACTCCTGAGCCTCATAGCACACCAAAGATTCTTTCCCCATCTCTTCTCTGCTCACTTGAGTTCAGTGTCTGCTATGGTGGAAGGTTTAAACCATGCGGACAGATCTCCAACTTTCCTTTTCTCTTCATGCCTGATTGATTACTTTCCTTGTCACTACACAACTTGCTGGGCAGTGAGCAGGACTAACACTTAACTTTTGAGGAGTTTACTACCTTCAAGGGATATCCTCAACCAATATAGAAAATAGAGTTGGAATCTTCAATGGATTCTCCATTCCTACCATCTCCACTGGGGTTGAGCCCTAGTTTTCCACAATGGTCAACTTCTCAGTGACACCCTCTCTATTGGCTTTTCTCTCTTCCCTTTATTTTGTTCCTCCCTTCTCATTTGTGTGCTCCGGGGTTATCTTTCAACTAAACTTCACCTAAATTCCTGTCTCAGGGCCTTCTTTTGAGGGAAAATCAAATTAAGACAGCCCTGATATTCAAAAGTATATGTAAATGGAATATTAGATGGATAGAGGAGGGAAATTGTGGAAAATGTGAATAAAAAAACCTAGTGAGAGAAAGCTGTGCCTTATCCTTCCCAATTCACTCGATTGGAGAGCATGTTTCTTTGCTCAGGCCAAGTAATGGCAGCTCCAGAAAAATCTCTGGCAAGTGTTCAGGATGTTTGAAACTGGAGACCAGTATTTGACTGATTAGCAAGAGAATTTCTGTTTTCCCTTCAGTACCCACCAATTGAAAGGGACAACAGAAAATAGAGTGAGATGGCAGGAAATGAATGGGATAATGGTAGAGCAATTTACATTTCTGTTATTTCCTGTGGGATAATGGCATCAGAGAATGTCATTGTGTTTGAGTTACCTTTTCAGTGCTCCATTCAAGATAACTTCTCCTGACTATGGGACTTCAGTAGACAGAGACTTTAAAACTTAACAGGGTGAGAGTTAATAAATCTAGAAGGCCAAAAGGAGGTAGGTTTCCCACGTCAAGGAATCCCCTTGCAGGTTATGTGAAGACTTTATGCGTGCTGTCCTATGTTAAAAGCAGGATTTGTATTTCTATAATCCAGAGGGCGTTGATAAACAGCCAGCATAAGCTAAAAAAGCAGGGACATTTGGAAGAGGACAGAATCTATGAGAGGCAGGATGGAGCCTAAAAGTATGCTGTATACGTCATCTTTGCCAAATCTATTAATACAAACCCTGGCTCATTTTGGAGAAAGGGAAGAGAATAGACGAGGTTGGAAAATCACATGGGATGAAATTTAAAATTGGTTTGACTGGGCTTTTAAAAATTTGAACTAAGATGATCATAAAATACCAAAGGATCTGACAAAATTCAGCACCCAATTATAATGAAAACACTCAATAAAGTGTGTATAGAGGGAGCATACGTCAATAAAAAATAAAGACCATATATGACAATCCCACAGTTAACATCATACTGAAAGCTTTTCTTCTAAAATCAAGAGCAAGACAAGGATGCCCAGTCCCACCACTTTTATTCAAAATAGCATTGGAAGTCCTAGCCAGGGCAATTAGGCAAGAAAAATAAATAAAAGTCATCCAAATTAGAAAGAAAGAAGTAAAACTGTCACTATTTACAGATGACATCATATTGTATTTAGAAAACCTTAATGACTTTACCAAAAAACTGCTAAACTGGATGGCTCAGTTTGTTAAGAGTCTGACTCCTAGTTTGGGATCAAGTCATGATCTCACTGTTCATGAGTTTGAGCCCTGCATCAGGCTCCATTCTGCTGGTGTGGAACCTGCTTGGTATTCTCTCTCTCTTTCTCTGCTCCTTCCTGACTTGTACACTTTCTCTTTCTCTCCAAAAAACAAAACAAAACAAAACAAAACAGACAGAAAAACACAACCCTGTTAAATTATTAAGTTGCAGGATACAAGATCAATATACAGAAATCTGTTGTGTTTCTTTACACTAACAAGTACTAGACAGAGAAATTAAGAAAACAATCCCATTTACAATGACCTCAAAGCAGAATAAAATACATAGGAATACATTTAAACAAGGGGGTGAAAGGCCTATATGCTGAAAGCTTTAAGCCATTGAAGAAATAAATTGAAGACACAAATAAATGAAAAGATATTCCATGGTCATGAATTGGAAGAATTAATACTGTTAAAGTATCCATAATACTCAAGGTAATACACAGATTCAATGCAATCCCTATCAAAATATAAATGGCATATTTCACAGCAATAGAACACATAATCCTAAAACTTGTATAGAACAACAAAAGACTCTGAATAGCCAAAGTAATTTTTAGGAAAGAAAAACATAACTGGAGGCACCATGCTCTCTGATTTCAGACTATATTACAAACCATAATGAGATATAACCTCATACCTGTTAGAATGGCTTTAACAAAAAACCAAGAAATACGTTGGAGAAGATGTAGAGCAAAGGGACCCTTCTACACTCTTGGTGGGAATGCAAATTGGTTTATTCACTATAAAAAAACATGGGGTTTTCTCAAAAAATTAAAAATAGACTGACCATATGACATAGCTATTTCACTTCTGAGTATTTGAAGAAAAAACCCCACTAAATCAAAAAGGTACAAGCACCCTTATGTTCTTTACATCATTATTTACAATAGCCAAGATGTGTATATGATGCTAAGTAAAATCAGTTAGACAGGGAAAGGTAGATGCCATATGATTTCCCCCATATGTATAATCTAAAAAACAAAATGAGTAAAGAAAACAAAACAATACTCAAAGGTACAAAGAACAGATTGGTGGTTATGAGAAGCGAAGGAGGGTGGCAGGTGGAGGGAAAGGGTAAAAACAGTCAGTTGTATAGTGATGGATGGTAACTATTCTGGTGATCACTTTGTAGTGTATACAAATATGAAATTATTATATTCCACATATAAAATGAATATAATGTTTACCAATTTTACCACAATAAAAAATGGGGGAAAAAAAGATGTCCATTTAACTGTGGTCACCTCTGCTAAGGACGATATTCAATAAGCAGCCGTCACAAGCAGGTCAGGAAGTACTTTACTGTGTTTCTGACATATCTTTATGCAGTTTGCTTTTCAGCCTGAGAGCTCTATAGTTCATCAGAACTCTTAATAAAAGAAAGTGTTAAATCATACGAGACTGCTACATTTAATTGTTTCTGTACTGCAGCAATTCTAACGTAGTTTAATCTAATAACTGCTTCCAGGTTGTGAACACCAGAGAGACTTGTTTTTTGTAAACTATCCTTCACTAAATTTCCATTAAGTGTTAGTAGGTTTACAGTGCACATATATTTGTTTTTCAACTACATTTTTCATTTCATTATAATTATGAAAAATATGCTTCTTCTTCTTACCAAATTATGATACAAAGTACTCCAAATTGCATTATTTAAAAATTTACTTTTGTTTAAAAGAAACAACACTTGGGCTACTGAATTTTCTAGCCAATAGAATCTATAAAAAATAAAAATATGCATAATATTGTTTTAGTGGAAAGGACTACTTATTCTGTTAATTTTAAAGTGGAATGCCATGCCCAAGTAGGAATTAATAAGTGCTAACTCATGAAAATAAAGTGGGCATCCGTTATAATAATCATGTAATAATGGCATGGGAAACTCAACTAAAATAGAAACAATTATTGTGATTATTTTCTGACTTCAGACACAAAGTTTATTTAATCACATCATTTACCTTACTGAATATTTCACAGTTAGTTCTGGACAAGTCCATGCCTAATTTTATTCCTTATTTATTCACATTTAAAATATTCACGCTCTCGGGGCACCCAGGTGGCTCAGTCCATTTAGCATCTGACTCCTGATTTAGGCTCAGATCATGATTTCACAGTTCCTGGAATTGAGTCCCACATTGAGCTTTGTCCTGAGAGAGTGGAGCCTGCTTGGAATTTTCTTTCTCCCTCACTGCCTCTCTGATCCTCCCCTCCTCTCTCAAAATAAATAAACATTAAAAAATAAAATATTCACACTCTCCTTCCTTATCAAAGTTTGCTTAGAAATATATTTTTTTAATTTCTGTTTTTTATACTTCCAAAATGTGTGCTGTTGTTTAGAATCCTTGCACTTTAAAATCTGCATAAATAGTACTGGATCATGTATCTCTTACCTCTTCTGTAGCCATAGTCAGAAGTCACCCCGATACACTGTATTTTTCTTACATTGTTTTTTGTTTTTTGTTTTTAACATTTACTTGAAGAGACAGAGCATGAGTGGGGGAGGGGCAGAGAGAGAGAGAGAGAGGGAGACACAGAATCCAAAGCAGGCTCCAGGCTCTGAGTTGTCAGCACAGAGCAGCACAGAGCCCAACGTGGGGCTGGAACCCACAAACCGGACCATGACCTGAGCCGAAGTGGGAGCTTAACCGACTGAGCCACCCAGGTGCCCCTTCTTACATTGTTATATGAAGCAATAATTCATCTCAGAATGAATTCATGTCCATCTTTTCCTCTAGATTGTGCATTCCTGGATTAAAAGTCTGTAGAATCATAAGTCATCCCTGTTATTTTCCATGTCCAGTGTTTTTTTTTTTAATGTATGAAAGAAATATTCACAAAATTTAAGAATGTACCCTGAAAATTTTGTTAATAGTTGGATATTTGCCCAAAGAGTCCTAGAAGGTGCTCCATGAAAGTGAATTTATAAGACTGTATGCAAAGGAGAAGCCATGCAATGCTCCAATACGCCACTAGAGCAAAATATAACAATCCAGAGAAATTTTGAAGATATTAAAATAAAAATGTTTTTTCAGTCAGAATATGAATATTTAAGGACAAATTAAATGTTGGGGCTGATTAAATATATTTCAGTTTTACTTTTGTTACTATTATAGATCAAAAAGCTATTTAGGAGTATACATTTTAATTATTCATAATTCAGTTGGCCAGGGTTTGCTAAAGATCATTAAAATTGTATTATGCGTAACTCGGCTTGCTCATGAAATTACCATGTTTTGCATATTAGAATTAGTTTATTCAGACAATAATAATAAAGTCTCTAATTTAATTTTTTTAATATTTGAAATTTTATAATAAAAGAAGCAAAATATGTGTGATGGCAAGTAATCTGAAATATGTTGGCTTCTATTTGATGAAATTGAAAATAGGTAACAGCAGTAACATCAATTATTACAATAAAACATTGTAAAATATTATGTGTCCTGAAACCAATAGTTTCCTCATAATTAAGCAAGCAGTCTCCTTTCCAAAAAATTGGTTTAGGTTAACAAGTCTTTAAAAAGTCACATAAGTGTCAATATAATTTTCTCTATTTCTCTATGGAATTTATCTAATCAGTGCTACTTTATTAGCCTTCACTACTGCTTAATTTTGTTTTGTTATTTTTGTTATTTCATGTTTTATTAGTTTTTTTTAATTTCGAATAATTCGTTTTCTTAGATATTTTTCTTCTATTTAATTCATTAATCTATGGTGTCTTAATTTATTCTATTACAATTTTCTTTGTAAGAGAGCTAGAATGTAAGCAAATGGAAAAATGTATTTTTGTTCAGATTTCATAGAAACTTTCTTTGGGGGATGTACCCAACAACAGCAACTATGAAGTCAAGTCCTAATCTACAGTTTCTTTTGAGGTTCTTGTTTTTCTCTATAGTCTCAATATATTTCTGTATTGTGTCAGCAATTATGCTAAATTACTTAATTTATTTATTGGTTCTAATTCTTTTTTCAGGAGTTCTTAGAATCTTCTACATATATATATATATATATGTGTGTGTGTGTGTGTGTATATATGTATATAATGTCATCTACAAACAGACATAATTCTATTTATTCCTGTCAAATACAAAACTAAATTGTGTTTCTATACACTAACAATGAACTATCTGAAAAGAAATGATAACAATCCAATTGACAACAGCAACAAAAAGCATAAAATACTTAAGAATAAACTTAACCTAGGTGGTGACAGTCTACAAATCAATGATAAAAGAAACTCAAAAAGACACAAATGGAAAGACTTTCCATGTTCATGAATCAGAAAACTTAATGTTGTTAAAATACCCATACTACTCAAAGCAATCTACAGATTTACAGATCTACCAAAATTCCAATGACAATTTTTATAAAAATGGAACAAACAGTACTAAAATTCATATGGTACCACAAACGACCTCAAATAGCTGAAAAACAAAACAAAACAAAACAAAATGAAAAACTTATATGCAGAAATATGGCTATTGATGACATTAACCTAGATGATCTCTTGGACACAATTGTCATGTTTTGTCTAAAAACAGTGATGGTGGTGGTTGTGGGGAGGTATTCTTGGGGAAAGCAAAGAGTGGGGTAGGGTCTCCTCTGTTGTATGTCTGATGATGTCCAGGCCAGAGTCACTACTATTGAGTAGAGCATTGTGGGAATTTTCTGTCAGTCAGTCAGTTCAATATATATGTTTCCCTCTTAGTAATATATTTATATATGTATATATCTACATCTCTGTCTGCATTTCCACTATATATTCTGGTTATATAAATACATTAGTGAGTTTCTTTAAAAGTGATAGATAAGTACATATACATTCCATATACATATACAATATACATACAAGAAAAAGAATATTATACATATTTGCTACAATGGTTATATAAGTCAATAATAAGGCTTATTAATATAATTACCATTATTGTTTTGCCAATATTGAACTATATTTATATAGTTTGTCTAGGTATAGTGCTTAAATTTCTTTGGGGTTCAAGACTAATGTGTCTTATTGTTGGCATGGAGGCTTTGCTCAATTTGATTAGATAAAAATGTATTTCACATATTTACACATCCACTTTTCAAAATACAAACACAACAATTCCAAATCCCCTTTAAAAAAACCATTTTATCTAAACTAATTTTATTAAAAAATACTCTTCTTTATCAATAGCAATAAAACTTAATCTCCAAGGTATATTATGTGGGCTAACATACAAACATAAATAAACATGTCATCTCTTAGCTTATCATTTTCCATAGCCAATGTGTAAACTTTATAATTAGTTATATTTGTTCCTCCAAATATCCAAATATCCTAAGATGACATTTTTTTTTAAATCTATTTTCAGATATATTTGTTACTCAAAATTGTTTTAGACACCTTCCTACTTTCTTATACTTTTAGCTACAGGCAAAATTTCATCTTGTTAAAGATGATACTTGTGTTTCTTATTTGGGGATGCTATAACAATTCAGTCTCAAAGTATTGTCCTAAATATTCTAAGTAGCTTATATTACATACCTTTCTATTTACTGATGTAAATAAAAATGAGAAACAATGTAATATGTTAGTCCTCAACTTTGTGAGTATTTTTGTGACATTCAAATATTGTGTGTATATGTGTGTATATGTAGGTGTGTGTGCATGTGCATGTTACTATGTAGGCCAAGTTGGGAGAGACTGAAGTCAACTATTTCTTTTTTGATTGAAAAAGTAACCATATAACTGTTACCAGATATGAAAGTTGATATTCATGTATAACAGCTGAAAGCCAGTCAAAATACTAGAAACAGAAGTATTTATGCAAGAGAGAGTAATATTTTTCAGTGAATAACTATATATCAGATGCCACTTAAGCCAATAAATTATTAGGAGCTTATGAAAGATAATTCAAATGTCTGAACACATTTTGAGCTTCAGTTATTGTTAACAAAATTTGGTGTACACCTCAAATGAATAAGCTCTGGCTTATCTGAAGTATTCTTTCTACGCTCTTCGTAAAGATGTAGATTGCTGAGTCCAAATTTCATTATGGTGATTAGCACTGATTGCACAAATATTTAAAATGAATCAAAGTACATTTGTTTCTGTTTTACCACAAATATTGACATCATCAAATTTCGTTTTATAATTCACATATATGTTTCATTAAATATGGAAAATGAAACACTGTTAGAAATTTTTATTCAAACTCTGCCATTATTGGTATTGACTATATGTGATTCTGATTGATTTTGAAGGGTGATAATATATTTCAAAGGCTCATTTTAGATCAGCAGTGTTCAAAGTGATATTAAAAAAACCATTTCATTTTCATGTTATACCTTTGGTTAAAACCATTTTTATCTCCTTTGGTGTAGTAAATGATCCTATTCCATTATGCATCATTTTACCATTCAAGCAGCTGTGCCATAATTCACACTTATATTTACATTTATATTAGAGTTTTTGAGTTATACTTAAGCTAACTAAACTTTAGAGCTCAAACTATTAATAAGTAGAATAAATAATATATTCACCAGTAATCATGTGTTTTTAATTTTATAGGGATTAGCTGAAGACACACCTTGATGCAGCCAAGTCTACACATCATTAAGAATATATGCAAGAGTTGACATTCAGTCAAGGGGATAAGTATCTTTTAAAAAATCACACGACCAAAGCCAGTATCTGACACTAAATTCTTGAGATAAAACTGAGAACCAATTCCTTTGTAGAAATGAGATAGCCAACTTCATAATACGTATTTTGATTCAAATGGCCACTCAGTGTTCTTCTGTTTAATATCTACCTGCCTCTCCAATTCCATACAGACACATCATTCTCAAGCAATCTCTTGCCATAACATTGTTAAAACTTTTTAGGCACAGCAAATCAAAAGACAATATATTCTCCTTTAAGTTCTGCATACATTCACTGTGATTATAAACACAAACCTATGTTGCTAATGTTGTCATTCATATCCGTTTTTCTTGAAATAGAACATGTCCATACAAATTATAATATATTCCATATAATTCCAAGGATACTTTATATTTTGTTCATCTTACCGATCTTGGCTGAGTAATAATTTGTTCATGTTTTAAAATGTTTATATATTATACATTTATTGGTTTTCAGATATTATCATCAATGTTATTTTATTCAATTATTAACATACTTGAATATGTTGGAACATAAACTGCCTTATAAATTTTAGGGATGTAGACATTCAGGAGTACATAATGATGGGGGCTTATAGACAAGTAAATGGATTTTTTTTGTAATAACTCATTGTAAATAATAAGGTAGAGGTTGTACATAGGAAGCTAAAGTTATGAGAGTAAACGTATATAATCTAGACTTGACTGACAGAAAAATATTCCAGAGAAGATAGTTCATATAATGACTCTTGAATGTTGTTTGGAAGTTACTCATGCTGATGTGTTTTTTTTTTTTTTTTTAACTTTTTAATGTTTATTTTTATCTGAGAGAGACAGAGAGACAGAGAGACAGAGAGCATGAGTGGGGGAGGGGCAGAAAGAGAGGGAGATACAGAATCTGAAGCGGGCTTCAGGCTCTAAGCTGTCAACACGGAGCCCTACACGGGGCTCAAACCCACGAACTGGGTGATTATGATCCCAGCCAACGTCCCACACTTAACCAACTGAGCCACCCAGGCGCCCCTCATGCAGATGTTTTTAAGAAAGAACATAACCAGTAGAAGGAAAAGCTACATGATCAGACATGAAGGTATCACATAGAATATGGTTCTATATTCAAATATTTTAATATGAATGAAAGGTAGAAAGATATGGAAGAGAGGCTAAATATAAGCCTTGAAAGATTTCTAAGAGTCAAATTATGAATGGCCATAAATGACAAAATAAAAGTTTGGATTCATTCCAGAGTTAATAAAAATTATAGGGGCACCTGGATGATTCAGTGGTTTGAGCATCAGACTCTTGATTTCAGTCAGGACATGATCCCAGAGTCATGGGATTGAGCTGTGTGTTGGGCTCTGTGCTAAGCATGTAGCCTGCTTGGGATTCTCTCCCTCTCTCTCTCTCTCTCTCTCTTTCTCTCTCCTCCTCTGCCCCTGTCTTTAACTCATGCTCTCTCTCTCACTAAAATAATAAATAAACAAAAAAATCAATAAACAAAAATAAATAAATAAATAAATAAATAAACTATAGAAAGATAATAGTGGTATCATATAAGGATGAATTAATAGAAGTAGTGGAAATGTAAAATCGATATTAAATATAATTTAATTTATTATTAAGAAAATGTGACAAACTACAAATCTGAAGCATGTCATTGGAAGCAGGAGAGCTGAGAGATAAGAATAACTTAAATATGGAGCATATTTGGGAAACAACAAAGATGAGTTGTTTTTTTTTTTAATTTGTGAATTTTAAGATGCTTATGGAAAAGCAAAGTAAATATATTGCATAGGCACTTAAATAGTGTAAATCGTTCATAGTCATTGTCATCATTCAACTGCCATAACACTGAACTCTCCTATTATTCTCTCCTCTCTGTGGCAGGGGAGAGATAAGGGGAGATTTTTGCTTCTGTGGTTCTGGATAAAGCTTAGAAGGTTTCAATGAGCTACATACACGAAATTATAAAGGTGGTTGGAGGCATGTGTATGCATGAGATTTAGCAGAAGCGGTTTGCCACTGTGTGGTCACTAGTCTTGGGCAGATGTGATGTTACTAGTGTTTTTCAGCATTTTACTGGCCTCTGGTTTCTGCTTCCTATGGGCCAGCACAGTGATACTTTTGATGAGATGGTAGGTATTATATCTTGAGACTCTATGCAAGATATAAGAATTACTATTTCAAATATGTAGAAGTTTAGAGCAAAAGACAAATACAAATTGCCATTAGGCTTTATAGTAACATAGGAGCTGTGAATATAAGCCTAGCCATATGCAACTAGTCAACACAAAAGGAAAGATAAAATGAACAAAGACACAGTACCCCGGTGCTGATTCAGGCTCTAATCCAAAATCTTGGAAATGTAAGAAAGACTATTGGTCATTTTCACTAGTTTCTCCATAGAATTGCAAAATCTCATTCACTATTAGGTCTTTATACAAAGTATTACAATTCCTGGAAGCACAGCTTCCAGAGAATTCAAACCCAAGCCAAATCCTAGTCCTTGAAATCAGGCTTTATAATGAATGACATGGGTATGAATTCTGGTAAAATCCTTATTAACTGTGTGACTTTGAGAAAGTTGCATAACATTTGACCCAGAGTTTTGCCATTAATCAAGTACACGTAATAGCACTTAACTCATAGGGATATAGAAATGCACTGTATTTTACATAAAAGTTACTTTAAAAACGTTAATCTCTATCTTTTTTATGGCTCTATACTGGTGTTTTATCTGCATCCAGTCTGGGCTGAGTCATTAACATGGAACCTGACTGGATGGGTGCACTTAGGCTGTTAAACATTATGTTCATTTTAGTCCTTTATCTAACAACTCCATATTGCTCTCCTATTGAGAAAAACTCAACCAGGAGTAGTTATTACTATTCCTTTTTGTACAAAGATGATATCCTCTATGCACCTGAAAAACAGTTTGTTTCTGGCACATTGAAAATGAAACACCTGCTTACAAAACGCATATGGGAAGTCTGCAGCGGCTCATGTATTGGCAGCACATTCTGCCTGGCAGTTTCTTTAGGTGTAATGAATTGGGAAAATGTGTCTTTTACAGAAACTAAATGACTTTGCATAGCACAAGTAGGTAGAAAAAATATGAGGAAACTGATAATTTTAGCACCTGTGTTTGTTTAATTCTAGCCAAAGCAGCAACCTGATATGTGTTTGTGAGGAAAAGTAGAAACATTGCTTGCAAGAAAATAAATGGCAATCTGTTTGATTCCAAATTCCAAAAAAAAAAAAAAAATGTGCAGCGAGGTTTGAAAAAATAAAAATATCTCTCAAGGGCACCAAATGATTCCCAGACATGTCCCTCTTTTAGACATTGTCTTGCTGAAGATGTTTTAGACAATTCCTCAAACTTCCAACAGATGCGATTGTAGTCTGTGGTGCCTAATGAAACACTTTGGCATTTATGTGTCAAGGTTTAAAACTGTGAATCTATACAAAAAAGAATGTGGCAGAGAAAGATATTTAATTTCTTTAATGTATTCAAGAGTAGATAATATTACGCTACTCTTCTTAAAAATTCTTATTAAAGATTCACAGAGATTTGTGGTACTTCCTACACAAAGTGTCTGCTTTAGAATCAGACATACCTGGCTGAGCTGCTAATGAGGTGTTTACAATCTGACAAGTTAGTTACCTTTTCCAAGCCTCAATTCTTTCATTTCTTTTTAACAGCTTTTTTTGAGTTATAATTGATATACAAAGAACTGCACATATTCAATGTGTACAATTTGATGAGTTTTGAAATAGTCAAATCTTTTCATTCTTTTTTAGACAGCTATTCTCACTTCATAGTTGTGTGGTGGGTGTGTTGTGGGTGAAGATAGAGAAAAATGTTTTAATATAAAAAAGTGCATGTGTAAGATACCTAATAAGTGGATGGAATTTTTAATCCATTAGAAAAATCTGAAAGATAAGCTTATATATTTAATTGGAAAAACCATGTCAGATATTTTGAGTAATAAACATAATAACTGATTTTTTGGAAAACATTTCTTTTTACATTCAAATATTCTTCCTATTTATGGTTGTTGTTTTTTTTTAAATTTTTATTGTTCATTTATTTTCGAGAGAGAGAGAGAGACAGAGGCAGAGACAGAGCATGAGTGGGGGAGGAACAGAGAGAGAGGGAGACACAGATTCCGAAGCAGGCTCCGGCTCTAACCTGTCAGCGCAGAGCCCAACATGAGACTCGAACCCACGAACCATGAGATCATGATCTGTGCTGAAGTTCAGCACTTAACTGACTGAGCCTCCCAGGCGCCTCACTATTTATGTTTTAATCAACCAACAAAATAACCTATAACCTGCAAGCTGGTTTGAGGGGTGTAAAATTGCATCATTTATGTTTTTATCTCTCAAGGATGGTATATTCTTGTTGAAAAGACAAAACTTGGACTCATTAAAGAATGAAACAGCGAGACAATATGACAAAGTTATGGGCTGTTTGAGATAGGAAGCGCAGGTAATGTGAGCCAGAGACTAGTAAAATTCAATGTAGTCCAAGTCCCTAGGGAGGGCTGCTTTCAGTCAAAATTAAAATATTTGTAGTTTATCAATATATTCTATTGCCTTTGTTCTTGCTATTTCTTATAAAAATACATCTATTTTAAATACAGATTTTTAGACTACAACATGTAGGTGGCTGAACTTGGAGTCGTTGTATGTGACTACTGATGAGACAACTGTCAATTAAATATGGTAGTCTTATTAGGAAAGGGGCAATTTTGACAATGTGTGTGTAACCAGAGACATGTTACGGACCCCAGTGGTTGACATGACTTAAGAAAAAAGTGGTGACATATCAGCATGAATAACTTTTATAGCATCCTATTTCTCAGTGGGGGTCACTATTTGCAGTTTGGATTAAGTAGTTGTTGCCTGTGAAGCTGGGTGCCTGCATTGTAGGTCTTTAGCCTCCCTGGTTCACACTCACTGAATTCCAACAATGCACTCCACCATTGTCACAATCCAATCCACCCAAGAGGGCTCCAAAAACCTGCATATGATACAATGATAAATGAATGATGTATGAGAAATCTCTCCAAATACATTTTGAGGACAACCTTGAATACATACACATGCACACATATGATACACACACACAAATCTTGCTGCTTTTATATGAAATGTAATCCATCATCTATGACCACATTTCCCCCTCCATAATACCCAAACATTGAAATGATATCTTCCAAACAAATAGAAAAGATTCAGTTGAAACACTTAACCTAAAATATTATTCTCTCTTGTCAGCCTCACTTATTACTTGAGGCCAATATAGTTTTAACCTCTGTGTTTAATACAGAAAACTCTATTTACAAGACATCAGTCACATAGTGTCTTCTATTTAATTTTCATATTTTTTTCTGTATCACTCATGGTGGTGTGTTTACTCATATGGTTTTAATTTTATTATTTGAAATCATCATTAGGGAAGTTTTGGCTTTGTATTTTTGGTGTTTTTTGTTTTGTTTTGTCTCTGAGAGCCCTATGTGTCCTAGAGTATGGAAACGTAACTGCATAGAAGTTTCAAATATGCATCTGGTAAATTTTGAGGTATTTTACCAGGAAAGGGTGGCTATTCATGGTAAATCCTTATGCTGAGTAACTTTAAGAAGCAAGGGGTGGGGCGCCTGGGTGGCTCAGTCGGTTGGGCGTCCGACTTCGGCTCAGGTCATGATCTCGCAGGCCGTGAGTTCGAGCCCCGCATCGGGCTCTGGGCTGACAGCTCAGAGCCTGGAGCCTGTTTTGGATTCTGTGTTTCCCTCTCTCTCTGACCCTCCCCTGCTCATGCTCTGTCTGTCTCTGTCTCAAAAATAAATAAATGTTAAAAAAAAAAAAGAAGCAAGGGGTAACAATTCAGACCTTACATCTCAGGATTTAGAATCTCCAGAAGATGATCAGTTTCTTTACTTCCTCAGAAATCTTTCTTATGAGTCTGTCTTTATACAAGGACATTCATTCCAGCTTGGTATTACATTGGAAAAGAGAAAGAGTTTCCTGGGTTTACCTAAGAGATAAAAGCCTGTACGCAGTTTCAATGACACATATCTATGTCTGATGCCACATTGATTACTAAACATTCAGTTCCCACTTAATTCTTAATTTTTAGTTCACAAAAACCTATAATTTTTATGTTTTGATCATCTTAAATACATGTGTCTTGGTATGATAGAAAAGAGCTCTAAATTTTTAGGGGAGTATAATCACTAGCAAATGTTTTAATATGTGTTAGTTTTTAATTTTTTTTTAATGTTTTTATTTATTTTTGAAGGAGTGAGAGAGACAGAACATGAGCGGGGGAGGAATAGAGAGAGAGGGAGACAGAATTCAAAGCAGGCTCCAGGCTCTAAGCTGTCAGCACAGAGACTGATGCAGGGCTCGAACCCACAAACTGTGACATCATGACCTGAGCCGAAGTTAGAAGCTTAACCGACTGAGCCACTCAGGCACCCCATAATATGTATTAGTTTTTTTACCTCATTCCTATGGTTATCCTTCTTGGAGAAATTTGCTCTCTAGCTTTAGCTATACTATATATATATATATATATATATATATATATATATATATATATATTACATAGTAAAGTAATATAGAAGACTCCTGATTCCAGATAGAATGCATATAAATGTTAAAGACCTTCATTCCCATGGCAAAGAAAAAAAAAAGGGGGGGGAGTGGGATAATGTAAACTAAGCTCATATTTTTTATGTTCCTATTACCTGTGACCTGAATTTCAAAGCCTCATAGGCAAGTAGAGAGCCATGTCAGCTTCTACTCCAAGGACAAATTGTCTGGAGATGGACAGGAAGAAGAGAAGTTCTACTATAAAGCCTTTGTCAGAGAAGTTAAAAGCAGCTGAATCTCTAATGACAGGCTGGAGGTACGGATTGGAATCTGAAAGAGTTCAATGTTCAAAAATAAATCAATATGCTTGATAATCAATCTCTCCCACCACCACACACACCCAAGAAAAAATGCTTAGAAGACGGTCGTGGGGGGAGAATCTAGAAAGGATTGAGAATTTGGAAAAGTCTTAATGTGGGCTATGGGTTCTGGACTCAGCTTAATAGAAAGATGAACCAAAACTATTAAAAATAGGGGTCTAAACCTCCTCACTTCAAAAACTGACAAATTAAAAGTAATTAAGTCCTCACTGGTGGTTTTCTTGGAAGTTAGGGGTTAAAGTCACCATAGATTAACTCATTTTAATTATAACTGTGGCATAGCCCCAGATTTCCCTCCATTTCAGGTGGCTTCAGAATAATCAATCAATACCTCAACCTAGCTGCCAAAGAGGGTGCACTTGGTACCCTCTGTAACAAACAAGAATATAACAACTATACTTTTGGTTTCCACTGCACCTTTAAACACATATGAAAAATATGAGTAATTTGCTATATGCAAAAGAAAGGAAAATGTGACACATCATACAGAAAATGCCATCAAGAGAAGCCAATAGTTAGATGGCCAAGATATTGGAATTACCAAGTGAGAACTGTAAAATGGACATTTAACATGTGAAATAATTTACTCTAGAAGATAGACACAAAGTATAAGAGAATGGAAATTTTCAGGAGAAAAATGTACCCTCTAAAAAAGAAACAAATAGGAATTTTACTACTTAAAAATAAAATACTTGAAATAAAAATTTCACTGTAATGAACTTAGAAACCTATTCGAAATCATAAAAATAAGGAATAGAAAACTTGAATAAAGGTCAACAGAAATGATCTAATATACAGCACAGAAAGAAAACATTTCATACAGCGGATCATCAATCACGTGCAAGGCACAATAAAGTGGTCTAACAAATGAGGCCCAGGACAAATGGAGAGAGGGAAATGAAGAAGAAAAAAATATTTGAAGATAAAATAGATGACACCTGTCCAATTTAGATTAACGACAGAAATTCACATTTCTAAGAAGTTCAGGTTTGAACAAAACAACAACAACAAAACCCAGAATAACTACTAAGAAAAGCCTATGAACATAATAGTCAAACTTCAGAAAAACTGTAAAGAGGAACTTTTAAAAAACTAGGGGAATAAAAAAAAACACTTTACATTCAAAGGAATGGTAATTAAAACAATGAAGACAAAGACAATTTTTTAAATATATATTTATATTTACATTTACATATATACTTTGATATGTAAAATGATGAAAGAAAAAAGTAAGCTCTAAACTTAGAATTCTATAGCCAGTAAAACAAATAAGCAAACAAATAAATAAAAATAAAGCTTCAAAATGAAGGCAAAATTAAGAGGGAATTTGTTTTCATAAGACTCACCCCTCCCACACACACACAAAATACACTAAAAACTTGCAAAGAAATTATTGAGAATAGAGAAAAATTACAGCAGATGGAACTTTGATACAATGTAAAGAATAAAAAACACTGGCTATCCTATGTATGTCAGTAAATATAATTTACTTAATTTAAAAAATTAAGTGAATTTTGTGAAAAAAATAAAAAGAATGTGGACTAAAGTGTAAAGAATTAGATTTATATTATTTAAAATTTTTAATATATCAGCATTTGTGGGCTGAATCTAAAGCAGTACTTAGAAATGAGCAAATTCACGTATATTTTTAGAACAGACTATAATTAATTTAAACGGCAAATTTTCACCTCATGAAGGAAGGGATTAATGAAATAAAAATAGAAGTAGAGGGAATATAAATAATTAAAAATTGAAATAAAGAAATATCAGGAAGGCAAAAAATTGTTCTTTGAAATGATAAATATAATTGATAAATTTTAGCAAATAATTAAACAAAAGATAGAAAATACAAAATTTATCAATATCAGGAATGACAGAGGAAGCATCAGGAGGAAGCTGGTTATAATATTAACATAATAAGGAGATCTAATGGAAACTTTATGTCGATTAATTCACTAAACTTAGAAGAACTAGATTCACTAAACTTAGAAGAAACAGATTAATTCACTACTTTTAAAACCTGGCAAGAAAAATTACAAAATATTTGTGATCTTGTATGTGTTAAATTATCAATCAAAAATATTTTCACAGATAAAACCTGACATCTAGATTATTTCAGTTATGAAATCTACAAAACATGAAAAAAATACTAATAATCCTACAGAAATTCTCCTAGAATTTCTAAGAGGAGGGTGCATGTACAGAGAAAACAAACAATGGTACATTTCCTTCACATTCACTGAAGGTGCTAATATGGTAAGAGATTTCCTTAGTGCTAATGTGAAAGATATCATTCAAGATAGCACTAGGTAAAATTCCACCTGGGTGGCTCAGTCTGTTAAGTGACTGACTTAGGCTCAGGTCATGATCTCATGGTTTGTGTGTTTGAGCCCTGCATCATTGGTCTCTGCACTGACAGTGAAAAGCCCACCGATGATTCAGTTAACTAACAGTTGGTCAGTTGGAGTGATCATTTGACGTATGGTTTTGGGTCTGTGTTACATTATTTTTTCCAAGTAACATGAGGGAAATATAATGTTTAAACCACAAATTTTAGTGTGGTTATAATGCTTTCAAATAAAGGGGAAATGATACTCAGATGGTTTTAGGGAGTGCTATGATAACTACTATTCACCGATGATGTTCCTTTTGGGGGCACTTATGGGAATGATATCCAGACTGTGGAATATGCTAAATAGAGCTTCAAGGAATTACCATAACTTTTAGTGAATACTGTGTATTTAAATTTACCAATGTGAAAATTGCTACATCACATATGTAATGTTATGATGAGAAGAATTGTTAGCCAAATGTGGATGATAGAAGAAGTAATTTTCCAGTAGATTGTTTGCAAATAGAATTTAGTACAGGAGAATGATGAAGGATTTGTGAATGGATAAGAGAAAGAAGCCTCATACCTGAAAGAAAATTATATGCATTAACAATGATGAAGGAAGGTTTATGCCATTTCTCAGGGAATGGAATTGGGAAATCTAATCACTGTGAAATTTCATCTCCTTAAAGGTCATTGGCCAGGTGTATTAGAGGTTTATGCTAGAAAGATACATTTATGGTGACAGTGTGGCCTTTCATTATTGTTCTTGAAGTACCCAGGTACTACATATAAAAAGTGATGACTTCCCTAATGGTTCAAATTGTCAGGAGAATAACATACAGACTCACCATGTCAATCACAATTGGGAAGAAAATGGGTAGAACTACACAACATTATTAGAAAGCCTGTGTTAGTAAGAACTTGTACTATGTGAGAAATAATGTTATGGTTATCTTCAAATATCAGGTCGAATCTGGAGGTTTTGTATTTGGGGGTTTTTGTTTAGTTTTTTTTTTGAGGGGGAAGGGATTCTTTTTTTGTTTTTGTTTTTGTTTTTAAATGGCTTCCAGTAACCACCCCAGGTATTGGAATTATGTGTACATATGATAAGTACACAAAAAAGAAATGTATAATATAATTTTAATTTATGCATGGTATGTCAAATATTATGTTAAAGTCTCTATTTTACTCTATTAATTTTAGTAGTCAATAAAAGTCAACTTCTTGTCCCAATCAGAATGAGAAAATATTTTGGGATTTATTTGAGGCCCTTGATTAAACCATTGATGTTGTACATATCAATATGGATGGGTCAGAAGAATGCTTTAGAAAAATCACACATGTTTCCATGCACATATGCAAATAATGTGTCCAAATAATCCTTGATGACAGAGAAAGTGAACAATCAAGTTGTAAAAAAAAATCAAAAGACCTATGAAAGGTTATAGCCATGACTAAACTGCTTTATAACAAGAATACTTCTCATTTTCCATTAGATGGTTCAAATTCTATTGGTCATCAGAATGTTTAGAGACTCGGGGCGCCTGGGTGGCGCAGTCGGTTAAGCGTCCGACTTCAGCCAGGTCACGATCTCACGGTCCGTGAGTTCGAGCCCCGCGTCGGGCTCTGGGCTGATGGCTCAGAGCCTGGAGCCTGTTTCCGATTCTGTGTCTCCCTCTCTCTCTGCCCCTCCCCCGTTCATGCTCTGTCTCTCTCTGTCCCAAAAATAAATAAAAAACGTTGAAAAAAAAAAAAAAAAGAAAGAAAGAATGCTTAGAGACTCATTTGTATAAGACCTTGAAGGAAATATTTTCAGAAAACTGTTTTAAAGACAAATTATGAAATGATACATAGAAAAGTTTGCCAAGCAGTTAATGACCAAGATCTGTGGGTGGGCTGAGAGGGAAAGCTAACAGTTGGGCTGTGATTTATTGCCTCCTACTTTGGGAGTGCAGAGGCAATAATTGAACTAGAGCAGACCTCTTAGTTACTAAGCTAATGGCATTCACAAATGGAAATGTGTATGCTGAGAGCTCTTGCCTTTTGGCAAGAAATGGTTTGTCTATCTGGCTTTCTTATGGTAAACAAGCCCAGAATTTAAGGATTGATAGAACTTGGCCAGCTGGAAAGGAAAGTTAGTCAAGCAGATGGAGTAAGAATACTAAAAGTCACCCCAACTAACAGTAATTTTGTGGACACATGGTTAAGTGCTCATGTTGTCATCATCCCAATGTGGGAGACAGGAACACTTAGAAACTGCTTCTGATGGGTTTTGGCCTCTCCAGAAAGAAGGTGGTATTTCTATATTGTTTGAAATTTTTGAATAGTTCCTAAAGTTTGGCGTTACAGATGATTTATGATTTATGTGACAATTCATTTTATAGTAATGCAGCAATGTTGGTTTAATGTTCAAAAAACCCAATGTGAATTAACACATTAATAAAATAATGAAGAAGAAATATGCAATCATCTCAGTAGCTGAGAGAGAAACCGACAAAATTCAACACATCTTCATGATAGAAATATGTATATCAGAAATATTGAAATAGAAAGGGACTTTTTCAATTCAATGAATATATTTTAAAAATCTATAAATAACACTTAGTGGTTAAATAAGGCATATTTTCCCTTAAGATCAGGGCATCTTATTAAACAAAGTCTTTAGGATTATAAAATATTGACTCAGTTAGGAATAAAGTATTTATGATGTATACACCTGACACACTGCTTGTATCTAGATTACATAAAGTAAGCCACACAATTAAAAAAAAGATATTAATACGATTGCAAAAACAGAATGGTTTAAGATTTTTAATTCACAAAAATGGTATACAAATGGCTAAAAAGAACATGGAAACACCACTAGACCATTAGCTCCCAGAAAGATGCAACTGAAAGCAGTAATGACATATCACATACAAACTACGATAGCTGAAATCTTCAAACTCTCACAACACTAATATTTGTGAGGCTATGAGACCACTATTGTCTGGCATGTTTTATAAAACTCTTTGAAGAAATATCTGATATATTTGTTTAACCTAAACATACACTAAACCTATGTACGACCAAATTATTTCAATTCTATGCGTTCAGCAAAAATAAATGAAAACAAATGTCCACTAAAAAGAAATAAACACACAAGATCACAAAAATATATTCACAAGAAAGTTTTTAGCAGCTTTATTTATAATATATACAACCTGAAAATGCTCCAGATACCTAATTAATAGCCTACTGGATAAACAAAATGTTCATAACAGATACTTTATTCTGCTACTACTCCTATTACTATTCTTCTTATTATTGTATTGGGCAGTCAAGGGGCAATATTTCTTTATTTTCAATGTTCAATTCTTTCACAAAGTTAATATATTATTATATGTGTAATTTATAAACAAAATACAAAAAATTTAAAAGACATGTACAGTGATTTATTTCAAATGTTTACAAAAGTTTAAAAGAAGTTGTGTTCCACTATAATTTAGGAATCAATCTAGTTGCAAAATCAATTGATTTATGAATACTAAAATATTCTGGCTTATCTGGAGACTAATGAAAAGATGCAAGGTTAAAAATGCTGTATTTCACTCAGATGTGGAATTTAAGAAACAAAACAAATGGACGTAAGGGGAGAAAAGAGGAGAGGCTAGCCATAAAGCAGACTCTTAAGGACAGAGAACAAAGGGAGTGTTGCTGGAGGGGAGGTAGGTGGGGGATGGGTTAAATAGGTGATGGGCATTAAGGAGAGTACTTGTGGTGATGAGCACTGGGTATTACATGTAAGTGATGAATCACTATGTTGCACACCTGAAACTATTATTACCTAGTATATTAACTAACTGGAATTTAAATAAAAACTTGAAAGTTAAATAAATAAATAAATATGTTTTCTATTGATGTTAATCTTATATTCACTTAAATGATATTTATTTAGACTTATTTAGAAGTAAAAATCAAAATATAAATAATATATTAATGAATAAGATTTAATCTTAAACCTTGTAGTAGAACAGAAAATGTAGAAATATTAAGTCATTCTGCAATGATTCTGCTGTAGCTTACTTACTCTGGCAAGCTGAATTCATGATGTTAAAGACATTTGTTTCATGAAATTCTCCAAGGCTCAAATTTACTCTATTAGAAAAACTTTGAAACCCAATGCACATTTCACTGCCCTAAGTAAATTTCATTGTATCTGATATTAAAAATATATTCCAAAAGACACCAATACCAACAACAAAGTCAAAAGAAGCTGATACAAAATATTCAGTGTGCATTTTAGATATCTTTTCCAAAAGTTTCTATTTTATATTCAATTTCATGGAGGATGGTTTCCTTAGCAACTAACACTCTTGCCACATATTTCTTTAATAGAGCATTACTTAAAAAATAATGGCTAAGTTTTTTACATGGATGAAAATGTGAGATTTTTTTGCCACTCATTAAAGTTATTATCCATTATTTTTAAATATCACTGAAGTAATTATAATTTAACACCTGTGGGTTCTTAAACCTGGTGTGGTGTATGCTGAAGAAAGTTATCTCCTAAAATTGTCACCTTTAGGAAGAATGTAGAGAACTTGGTGAAATTATGAATGGAATTTTTCTTTATTGTCGGGATTCATAGCAAAATGTATTGTAAAGAAAATGAATCTGCTGCTACAGCAGGCTTGAGTTATGATGATAAATAAGGCTTCTTATAAAAAATGAAAATTCTCACAAATACACCTTGACTGTGTCCTAAAATATGTATTATCCTGCAGCCTATTTGAATAGAACTGTAGACATAAATGTATAGATATGTGTTTATATATATGCATATATCCATATAATTACCATTTTATTTATTTTGGAAATTGTTTCATTTGTATAACATACTGCTTTTTGTTTTGTTACCTTAAATATATAAAGTCTCTACATATTACGTATTCTCTGGAGAATATATATATATATATATATATATATATATGACAGGGGGAAAACAAATGTTATTGTGGACCACCAGAAAGTATTTTAGAATGAATCTACTTCATTCATTTTGAGTCTTTAACTTAAGGAAGAAAATATACCAATCATTTACTTGAAGTAATTTAAAAAGTGTGTTCCCTTTTGTGTTCATATGAGTAAAGAAAGGATGGCATTTTCTTTCATCTATATACAAAGGTTCTTCCTTTTATTTTGGAACTCAAAATTACCATGATAGAGATCATTGATACTAGAAATGAGGTACTGATTCAATATTAGGTTTCTACTATTTTTGGCTACACAGTCATTAATTCTATAAATATTTTGTTTTATTTTTATTTAGCATTATTCTATAAAGATTGACACTACAATGATTATTATAAGTTTTGATTGATTACCTTAGTTAATAAACCATTAGAATGTTTTTTAAAAAAAGAAGATAGAAGAAGAATGTAAAAATTCAAAAGAATAGAAAAACAAAGATATACAGGTATAGGAATGAAAAAATTTACTAAGAATCCCCAAGGAGTAGTAATCAGAAACTGATATGAGAATCCAGAGTACATAATTATTAACTTTTTGTGATAAAGTGATAAAAAGTGAAGTGAATGAAAAAAACAAATAATATGCACATTGTAAATTAAGAAAAATTTTCCCACAAACCAAAGAATCTGATTCCATACATTTTGTAAAATCTGTCAGATTCTGATATTTAAACAGACAACACAGATATAGTTAGGCTCAGGTTCATTAAAAATTATTTTTCATGTGAAAATTTTAATGGCATTTCAAACCACCAAAGGAAAGAATTAAATAAAAGTGACATGGAAATGTTAATTTTTTTACTACATATATAAAAATATATTCCATATTAAGAAAGTATTTACACCATGACCAAAATAAAAAATAAAACAAAAAGAAATTACTAAAAGTACAATGGGTAAAAAAAAACCCATTTTTTGTTTAGACATTTTTCTAAATATACCATATAAATCAGAAGCCTTAAGAACATGAATGATTTATTGAACAGATATAATTACAAAATTGTATAATATAAGATATACCATTAGTAAAGTTGACAAAAAATGAATACTTGAAAATGAGTAGAAAAATAATGGCAAATGGCTTAGTTTTCCTTTTCATTAAAACAAAAAATAATATCATTGAGAATTGTACAAAAAAAGTATTAGGTGGAATTAAGTCAAGTAAAAAGAAGAAATGCAAATCATAACTATTAGAAAATATACCTGTTTACATTACTAATTACTGCATAATACAAATGAGATCTATTCTCCCATAAGATAAACCAAAGTTTAAAATACTGAAAACCACCACTACTTTATGGGACTTACTAGAATATGTATTCTTATGCATTCTTTGATGTGTAAATTTAT
Source organism: Puma concolor (assembly GCF_028749965.1). NCBI lineage: Eukaryota > Metazoa > Chordata > Mammalia > Carnivora > Felidae > Puma > Puma concolor. Next base: position 23,730,866 of record NC_141683.1, read on the forward strand.
CTTTTTTGAGCATCTCAGGATTCTCCTATACCATGGGAAAGTGAAGGTAATGACAATAATATTAGTGACAAAAGTAATAAAAAAGATTCAAAATTAAAAAAAACCTTATCATTTATTGAAGGCTTATGCAGTACATTTTTACAAGTATTTTATCTTTATTAACTCAATACCTAGAAACACTTGATGAGGCAGGTGTTCTTATCATCTCCATTTCACAGACTAGGAATCTAAGACACAAAGTGTTTAAAAATGTTTTTCTAAGGTCACACAACTAGTAAGTGACAGAAATGAGATTTTAATTGAGGCATTTGACTCCAAAGCAAGTTCTGCTAACCATTATATCACACGGAGGGAATGTAAAAATGAATTAAAAATGCACAACAGCCACAATATTTTGAAAATAGAAATCAACCACAAGATAAAATCAGGAAAGTATACAAATATATGGAGGTTAAATAACATGCTATTAAACAATGAATGGGCCAACCAAGAAGTAAAAGATTAAATAATGAAATACATGGAGACAAACGAGAATGAAAACATAACATTTTAAAATCTTTTGGGTGCAGTGAAAGATGTTCTAAGAGGGAAGTTTATAGCAGTACAGGTCAACCCCGAGATACAAGAAAAATCTCAAATAAATCTAACCTTACACCTAAAGAAGCTAGAAAAAGAAGAACAAACAAAACCCCAAACCAGTAGAAGGAAGGAAATAAAGATTAGAGCAGAAGTAAACAGTGTACAAACTAAAAACACTAGAACAGATCAATAAAACCAGGAGCTGTTTCTTTGAAAAGATCAACAAAATTGATAAACCTTTAGCCATTATCAAAAAAGACAGAAAGAAAGAAAGAAAGAAAGAAAGAAAGAAAGAAAGAAAGAAAGAAAGAAAGAAAGAAGATTACTCAAATGCAATCAGAAATGAAAGAGGAGAAATAACAACCAATGGCACAGAAATAAAAGAATTAAGAGAATATTATGAAAAAGTACATGCCAACAATTTGGACAACCTTGAAGAAAAGGATAAGTTCCAAGAAACACATAACATCCCAAATTGAGACAGGAAGAAATAGAAAATTTGAATGGACATTACCAGCAATGAAATTGAATCAGTGAACAAAAACTCCCAACAAACAAAAGTCTGGGACCAGATAGCATCATAGGTGAATTCTACCAAACATTTAAAGAACAGTTAATACTTATTCTTCTCCAATTATTCCAAAAATTACCATAGGGAGAAAAGCTTCCAAATTCATTCTATGAGACCAGCATTATCCTAATACCAAAACCAGACAGACACTACAAAAAAGTAGAACTACCGGCTAGTATCTCTGATAAACATACAAGCAAAAATCCTTAACAAAATATTGACAAACTGAATGCAACAATACTAAAAACAAATTATTCCCCACGATCAAGTGAGTTTTATTCCTGGGATGTAAGGGTGGCTCAATGTTCACAAATAAATCAATGTGATACATAGAAAGATTAAAAAAAATCATTTCAATAGAATCAGAAAAAGCATTTAACAAAGTACAACATCCATTCATAACAAAAACCCTCAATAAAGTAGGGTTAAATGGAACATACCTCAACATAATAAAGGCCATATACGAAACCCACAGCCAACATCATACTCAATGGTGAAAAACTAAGAGACCTCCCCTAAGATCAGGCATAAGACAGGGATGTCCACTCTCACCACTTTTATTCAACATAGCACTGGAACTCTTAACCACAACAATCAGACAAGAAAAAGAAATAAAAGGCATCCAAATTGATACGGGAGAAAACTTTCACTATTTGGCAGATGACATGATACTAAATATAGAAAACCCTAAAGACTCCACCAAAAGACTACTAACACTGATAAAAGAATTGGTAAGGTTGCAGGATACAAAATTAATATACAGATATCCATTGCATTTCTATACACCAATAATGAAGTAGCAGAAAGACAAATTAAGTAAACAATCCCATTTACAACTGAACCAAAAATAATAAAACACTTCAGAATATATTTAACCAAAGAAGTGAAAGATCCATACTCTGAAAACTATAAAACATTGATGAAATACACTGAAGACGACATAAACAAATGGAAAGATAGTCCATGCTCATGGATTGGGAGACAAATATTGTTAAAATGTCCATAATACCTTTTGAATTAGTATTTTTGTATTCTTTGGGTAAATATCTAGTGGTGCAATTGCTGGATTGTAGGGTACTTCTATTTTTAACTTTCTGAAGAACATCTGCACTGTTTTTGCAGAGTGACTGCATAAGCATAGGGGGGAAAAAAGGGAGAGAGAGGCAAACCAAGAAACAAACTCAACTATAGAGAACAAAATGATGGTTACCAGAGGGGAGGGTAGTGGGGGGATAGGTTAAATAGGTGATGAGGATTAAGGAGTGCACTTGTTGTGATGAGCACTGGGTGTTGTATGGAAGTGTTGATTTACTATAGTGTGTGCTTGAAATTAATATTATACCATATGTTAACCAACTGGAATTTAAATAAAAATTTTTAAAAAAGTCCACACTTGTTGGTTTACTATAATGTACACTTGAAATTAATATTATACCATAAGTTAACTAACTGGAATTTAAATAAAAAATTAAAAACTTGAAAAAAATGTCCAAAGAAATCTACAGATTTAATTCAATCCCCATCAAAATACCAACAGCATTTTTCACAGAACTAGAACAAATAATCTTAAAATTCCTATGGAACCACAAAAGATCCTGATTAGCCAAAGCAGTCTTGAAAAAAAGAACAAAACTGGAAATATCACAATCCCAGATATCAAGATATACTATGAAGTTGTAGTGAGTAAAACAGTAAGGTAGTGGCACAAAAATAGATACATAGATCCATGGAAAAGAAAAGAAAGCCCAAAAATAAACCCATGATTGTTTGGTCAATTAATCTTTGACCAAAAAAGGCAAGGATATGCAATAGAAAAAAGACAGTCTCTTCAACAAATGGTTTTGGGAAAACTGGACAGCAACATACAAAAGAATGAAATTAGACCACTTTCTTACACCACACACAAAAATAAGCTCAAGATGTATTGAAGACCTAACTGTGAGACCTGAAACCATAAAAATCGTAGGAGTACAGATAGTAATTTCTCTGACATTGGACATAGCAACATTTTTCTAAAGATGTGTCTTGAGGCAAGGGAAACAAAAGTACAAATACATTATCGGGACTACATCAAAATAAAAAACTTCTGCACAGTGAAGTTAACAATTAATGAAACAAAGTCAGCCTATGGAATGGGAGAAGATATTTGTAAATGACATATCTGATAAAGAGTTAGTATCCAAAATCTATGAAGAATTTATCAAACTGAACACCCCAAAACCAAATAATCCAGTTAAGAAATGAGCAGAAGATATAATAGACATTTTTCCAAAGAAGTCATCAAGATGGCCAAGAGGCACATGAAAAGATGCTCAACATCATTGATCGTCAGGGCTATACAAATCAAAACTATGATGAGATATCACCTCACACCAGTCAGAATGGCTAAAATTAACAACGCAGTAAACAATAGGTGTTGGCAAGGTTGCAGAGAAAGGGGAACCTTCTTACACTGTTGGTGGGAATGCAACTGGTGAGCCACTGAAAACAATATGTAGGTTTCTCAAAAGTTAAAAATAGAACTACCCTATAATCCAGCAATTGCACTACTAGGTATTACTGAAAGGATACAAAAATAACAATTCAGAGGGATGTATGCACCCCAATGTTGTACCAGCATTATCAACAACAGCCAAAATATGGAAAGAAACCAAATGTCCAGTAACTAATGAATGGATAAAAAAGAATGGATAAAAAAGAATGGATAAAGAATTCACCACAGACAGTTCAAATGAAGAGACTTCATAGGAAGTGCAAATGAATATTATTCAGCCATACAAATTTGCAATGACCTGCATGGAGCTAGAAAGTATCATGCTAAGCAAGATAAGTCAGTCAGAGAAAGACAAATACCAGATGATTTCACTCATACGTGGAATTTAAGATAGAAAAAAAAAAACATAGTTGGGGAAAAAAGAGGCAAACCATCACTCATCGTCAGGGAAATGGAAGTCAAAACTACAGTGAGATATCACCTCACACCTGTCAGAATATCTAAAATTAAAAATAAGAAACAAGTGTTAATAAGGATGTGGAGAAAAAGGAATCCTCATGCCTTGTTGGTGGCAATGAAACTGGGTGCAGCCACTGTGGAAAACAGTATTGGGTTTCCTTTAAAAATTAAAAATAGAGGCACCTGGGTGGCTTAGTTGGTTAAGCACTGAACTTTGGCTCAGGTCGTGATCTCACGGTTCATGGGTTTGAGGCCCACGTCAGGTTCTGTGCTGACAGCTCAGCGCCTGGAGCCTGCTTCAGACTCTGTGTCTCCCTCTCTCTCTCTGCCCTTTCTCTGCTCACACTCTGTCTCCCTCTCTCTCTCAAAAATAAATAAACATCAAAAAAATTTTTAAATTAAAAATAGAAATACCATATGATCCAGTAATGTCACTACTGGATATTTACCCAAAGAATATGTAAACACTAACTTGAAAAGATGCATGCACCCTATGTTTATTGGAGCATTATTTATAATAGCCAGATTATAAAAGCATCCCAAGTGTCCATTGATACACAAATGGATAAAGAAGAGTGTATATATACAATGGAATATTACTCAGCCATAAAAAATGAAATATTTCCATTTGCAACAACATGGATGGATCTAGCGAGTATAACACTAAGTGAAATAAGTTAGACAAAGACAAATACCATACGATTTCAATCATACGTAGAATTTAAAAAATAAAACAAATGAACAAAGCAAAAAAGAGATAAACCCCAAAACAGACTCTTAATCATAGAGAACAAACTGATGGTTACCAGAGAGGAGGTGGATGAGGGAATGGGTGAAGTAGGTGAAGGGGATTAGGAGTACACTCATCATGATGAGCACTGAAAAATGTATAGAATCGTTGAATCTGGGATTAATACAATACTGTATGTTAACTATACTGGAATTAAAATAAAAAAAATAATCCAGAACAGATGGTTCACCTATGTATAGTTGTAGAGGTAGAAATATAGTGTATATAAGCACAGAGAATATTCACCAAAGTTTCAAAAGTTGTTATTTGAAGATATTTTAGACTGAGTTTTGACAGAAATTAGAATTCACCACAAACATTTCAAATCAAGAGACTTTGTGGACACACTTCCCTCAAAAGTTGGTGAATATGTCATCAGGGGTAAAAGCAAACGATTAGAAGAGGCGCCTGGGTGACTCAGTCGGTTAACCATCCAACTTCGGCTCCAGTCATGGTCTCACGGTTCATGAGTTCGAGACCCGCATCAGGCTCTGTGCTGAAAGCTCAGAGCCTGGAACCTGCTTTCAGGTTGTCTCCCTTTCTCTCTGGCCTTCCCCTACTCATGCTCAGTCTCTCTCTCTCTCTCAAGAATAAATAAAACATTAAAAAAATAAATTAAAAAAATAACAAGTGGATGAGAAGATACCTAGAAAACTACTACGGAGGAACTATCACAGCCTTTTGCTGAAGAGACAAGGATAGTAAATATTTTTACTGGAGCCCAAAGACTATTGGCAACACAGAAATGGATACATGTACTGAGAAATGGCACAGAGGGAGTGGGAGAAGAATTACTTCAGCCTCTAGCAATTTTGCCTTCCTTTTTCTCCTCCTCCACCCCACTTTTTTTTTCCCCTCCTATTGCTCTAACCTGGCCAGAAGTGAGCAGCAGTATTGAGGTGGCTTGTGAAGGAAAATGTAATCAGTAGGGATTAGTCTTTCTGAGTACAGAGCAGGGTGGATGTGGGCAGAAAACTCTAGGAGCTAGGACGGAAGGGGTATCTCAAACAGAATATCCAGCACACTAATCATTAAATAATTCCATTTTTAAAATGTTTATTTTCTTAAATATTCTATTAGATATTTATTATAAAATTAAAATAAGTAACATGCAGCAACATTCTAAAACCACCAAGATGTTGGAACTCTGTATAAATATACTGTAAACTCATTAAGTGACAACTTTAGACGTATTAGTTTCACCGATATAGGATTTTTCTGAGATGCACTTATAATGATAAGCATCAGGATCTCATCAATGTCCAGAATTACTGATAGCAGCAAATTGGCCTCATTGATATTCTTAGCTTGATTATGAATCTATGAAGTATAAGAATTTTTAAATAACTCTCAGGTTAATGGTGAGCATTTGGAGTCATCTCTTTATAAGTTATGATGTTATTTTATTACCTAATGGATATAATTTCTAAATTAAAATGACATAATTATATTTTTCTCCATTACTAATAATCCTCGTCTTTCATTTTATCTTTTTAGTATTAGTATCACTTTGTACCCATCTGGAATTACAACATTTCCCATTTGAAAATTTTTATCAAAGGTCTTAGAACTATGAATTATGTCTTTTTCTTAGGGATTCTTTTTTAGCAGCTATTTTAATTGATTGGTACCAATTTCCCAAATGAGGTAATTTATCATCCAAAATGTAGTAATCTCTTTGGTTCAATATACACTTTTAATTATGGTTCTCTTTGGATGTGTTCCATTACAATCTAGAAAAGTGGAGGGCTATCTATTACTTGATTGTCAGAAAAATATATTTGCATATATTGTAATGGATAAAATGAAGCATTAATCAAAACCATGATATACTTTTTGTATGCAAAATTGGCTATAGAAGTTGCATAATGGCACTTTTTGCCTTAAAATGCATACACCCTTATAATACACATAATATTGTTTCAATGCGAGCAGTGATTTTAATGAATAGCATAAAACTTAATTATTTTGTGGATCATAACATGAAACCAAATTATTACTTTGAAAGTCCTTTTTGCTTTCTAATAGACAAAAATAGCTTATACTGAAAAAGATTAGTGAAAATGCTCAAATTATAACAACAAAAATACTACTTACAAATAATAAAAATCATAAAAATTACCAGACAACACTGGAAAAATTGAAATTGTCATCAAAGATATTTAAATATAAGGTGAAAAGGAAATCGCATGGAAGCAAGAAAAAATTACTGCGATGGTTTAAGAATAAAGACTGAAATTAAGTGTTTGTATTTGTTAGATGTGTGACTTTGGGAGAAGTGGTTAATATTCATCATACCAGGTTTCTTATCAGATGGTAGAAAAATGCTTGAACACATTTTATGTTTATTTATTCACTTGACTGTTTTTATTAGTTAATTTTTGGAGTATCAATGTATATAAAATATATAGTATAACCTATCGTTCTTAGAAAGTGGTCAATAGAGGTGAGTTGTGATTGGATTATTTTACTCATATATTTTAACATACTATTTTTTGATTAATGGTACTAATTAATATACATCCTTTCAGAACAATGCTACTAATTCAATAAGGAAGGCAAATGCAAGTATGTTGCATTTTCTCATCATAGGTTATGGATTTATTTTTAGTAAAGTATATTTTTCACCTTGTCTTCCTTAAAATCAAATCTATGTCTAGAGCATAATAAATTATGTAGTTCTTTCAAGTAAGGTGAATTAAAATCTACTACATTTGTTGCCTTCTTAACATATTTCAATTTGTTTTCTAGCAGAAAAGTTTAGGGGAACATCTAAAAAATATTTTATATGTTATATTTATTAATGTTATATATATATATATATATATATATATTCAGGAAGCTAGAATATACACTTGTTCTGTTACAAGCTAGAATTTATGTTGCTCTGTGAATACACCACCGAGCTTCTTTTGTTTTGCCTTTGAAATACATGCACATCTTGTTGGTCTGTCTTTCATCAATGCTACTGTATATGTATATGACATCAAACTTCTCACCTATTTCTAATGAAATAGATGAATTACATCTATTGTAATTGCCTCATAGCAGGAATACATCTATTGCCTCATAGCAAGAATTTGTTTTAAAAACTAACTCCCAGAAGGCAATGCTATGGAGATGATAAAATAATCAGTGGTTGCCAGGTGTTTAATGTTGGGGAGAAGGGTTGAATACTTGAAGCAAAAGCAATCTATTTAGAGCAATACAATGATTCTCTAGGATACTGTGCTTGTGGATACAGGGCACTGTGAATTTTTCAGTACACAGGGAACTTTACAGCATGAACCTTAAGGTACACATAGAAAATGTCTATTCTAGGATGGAATGCAGAAAGTGATAAAACAATAACCATATTATAAATATGTTGAACAACCTCACTGAAGGGAGTGTAAGAAAAAGCACTGACCTAAATAACTTTGAAAATGAGTGGAGTCTATAAAACTAAAGAAAAAAGAAACTTGCATAAGCAGTGTACTCTGTTTAATAAAGTTTTTTCCCACGAGGGTATAGATTTAGGATACTTATGTGCTATGCATATATTCTGGGATTGAACAATTAGGTAAATGGATGATAGTGGGGCATGGGATCCAGAGTTTTCACTGTTGGCATGAGAATTTACAGATAAGCAAAGAGAAAAACTAGAATAATCCATGTCATAATGGGTAAAAGCTGGAGGCATCAGTATGAACTCATATTTAGCTTACTAAATATATTCAGATACAGATATATACACATAGAAATATGTATATATAGGTGTATATACACTGGGCTTTACATTCACATACATTATTCTCTGCAGATAGAACCTAAATGCAGTGATCCACAGTAACATGCACTGTGCCCATATCTTGGTGTCTAATAATAGTCCCTAAGAAGTAGTACAAAGACCCAAACATAACATAGTCTAATCATAAAAATCAATTTACACACTTATGTATCACCAAATTCCTAAGACGGATCTACGATTTTCTACAGGTGAGAAACCTGAAACTCAGAGAGGTTACTTGCTAAGATCAATTAGTACTGAAATCATTTATTGTTAGCTCAAATTAAATATTCTATTTTCTACAATACCATACAATGTCACCAGTGTAATGAAAAATAATATTCTCAAAAGTATTACCCCAAAACACTGCACATTCCTTTGTCAATAATACATATATGTTCAGTATTCCCCAAATAAGGGGCAGGAAAACTATAATAACATATATTACAAAATGTTGTAAAATATCCAAACCCCTATGATAAGACAATAGTTTATAACAAGAATAATTTAATTAAGAGAAATTACTTAACATGTGGGCTACAATTAAGAAAAAACTAAAATGATTTGACCTAGAACATATAGATTGGCCTACTTTTAGAGAAAATATTTCCTATACCAATAGGAAAACTTGACTCCAAAATAACAGAGAGAACTGATTAATATTATGTAACTAGTTATTACAGAGTTTTTAATACAGCGCAGATATCTCAATTTCCAGTCTAGTCCCAGTATATCATATATCTCAATTTCCAGTCTAGTCCCAGTATATCATATAAAGCAATGAAATATTAATGCCACATTTACTACAAAATTAGACATTATTCCTGGAAGTAAGATGGCAAAATTTATTAAAAAGTGTAGATAGATGCAAATATATAAACTAATATTTATACATAAGTACATATATGCATGTATATGAATATATAGACAAATGAAAATAAATAAAAACTTTGAACCATTTTAAAAGAAATGATAGCAAAATATTTATCAGTGTGTATGCATCCCAAAACATATCATTTTTTTCAAAGCAATTCTATGATTGTGCCAATAATAGTTTGAGTCAGGTAAAAGCGATTTTACACTCTTTTCATGATAACGTATTTTAGTTGCCAATGTACTCAGTTACCAATGTTTTATAGGTAGCTATTTGGTAATTAACTTTCCCCTATGAAAATATTTAAAAACCATTTATTTTCTTAAAATTCTAGCATAATTGGGACTACTTCTAGGTAATATATTGAATTAGAAAAATCAAAGAGGCATATGGTGCTAAAAATACATCGATGATTTCTGTTTAGCTTCCACAGACTTCTTAGGCTTTTTCTCTGGGTCTGGTATATTGCATGACATCTATAAATTAATTCATTCAGGAAAGACTTTACAGGGTCTTTTTTTTTTTTTTTTTTAGTTTATTTATTTATTTTGAGAGACAGAGAGAGGAGTAAGAGGGAAGGGACACAGAGAGAGAAAGAGGGAGTGAGAGCATCTCAAACAGGCTCCCCACTGTCAGCACAGAGCCTGATGCAGGGCTGGATCTCACAAATCATAGACCATGACCTGAGCCAAAATCAAGAGTTGGATGCTTAACCAACTGAGCCACCTAGGCACCTCGTTCACAGGGTATTTTTTAAAGCTAAATCTTGAAGCATCTGTCAAAGCTCTGGCTTTAAAAAGTAGAAAAGTCTCCAAAGTCCAATTTCAAAATGTGCTGTATATAAAAGGATAAGCCAGTTTCTTTTTTTTTTTTTTTTTTTTAATTTTTTTTTTTTTCAACGTTTATTTATTTTTGGGACAGAGAGAGACAGAGCATGAACGGTGGAGGGGCAGAGAGAGAGAGGGAGACACAGAATCGGAAACAGGCTCCAGGCTCTGAGTCATCAGCCCAGAGCCCGACGCGGGGCTCGAACTCACGGACCGTGAGATCGTGACCTGGCTGAAGTCGGACGCTTAACCGACTGCGCCACCCAGGCGCCCCTAGCCAGTTTCTTAAACTTATTAAGATTTTGTTGACTTAGTTGCCAAAAGAACCTTACCTATGACGTAGAGACTGGAAGATATTAAACAACCCCATTTTTCCTTCCTGTAAACACTACTGTACTATTTTTCAAACCTTTTTGCAGTCACATATAGCACCGAATTGAGTTCTAGTCAATGGACAATGAACCAAAGTGATGTGCAATACTTACAAAATTGAGTCATATACACAACAAACAAACAAAACCAAAACCCATAGACAATCCTTCATGAGCTTTTTCACCTATGGGCTGGAGGCCATAGTCTAGAGTAAACTTGAAATCCACTTATAAAGTACATATGGCAGCCTCTTCATTCGCACTTATACCTAAATAACTGTGTGAACAGCCACCTCCATGTTCACTATGTAGTCTGTGGACAGAAATTTTGAGTTGCTTTGGTCTTCTTATGAGAACAAGAAACACATTTCTTCTATTTGAATTACTGTTTATTTTGGGCTGTTTTTGTTTCTGCTGTTGTCCTACGCTGAGAAATGTGACCCATATGGTAAGGTTATTAGGTGACTGAATAAGAAAATATCAAGATTTTAGCACAGTAACTGACACTAGATGTCAATAAATGATAACAGGATCTGAGCAAATACACAGAAGATCTGTAGGTATATAACAAAAATATCCACGTTGGACAGAAAACTTGTCCATCTGGGTGAACAAATTAGAAAAGGGACCCTTCCTCCATACTGATGTAGTCTTTGGTTAATGTACTTGGTTCAGCAAAGGGAGCTAACTTTCCCCATTATACTTCCCTTAGGTATCTGTTTGAGGTAGAAAAACTGGACAACCATTTGGAGTTATTTTTTTTTTTATGTTTCTATTTAAATTCAAGTCAGTTGACATACAGTGTAATATTAGTTTCAGGTATATAACATTGGAGTTATTTTTAAATAGCAATAAAAATATTTGAGGTAGACTCAAGCATGAGAAAAGTATTTGTAAAAGTGAGCGTTCTGAAAAAAAGTGATAAAGTATCTGACGGATGGTGTGAATGGATGAGCAAAGACACAAGAAAAATGGATTGGACTGTGTGAGGAGATGACACTGAAAGGACATAAGACAGTATCTTAACATCCAAGCTGTTAATAGTCCTGTGCTCAATGTAACTTATAAGTGAACATGTTGGATGATTTAGGTAGGAATCAAACTACAAATATAATGCACAAGAATCATTGGGGAGCTTGATAAAAATTTATTTTCTCCACACAAAGAGATCTTCTTATAGACAGCATGTCTTGTGACACATGAATCTGTGTATTTTATAAATACATCAGCTCTTTCTGGAGCTGGTGATTCTGGAAACATGCTTTAATGTTAATTTTTATGTTTATTTTTTTACTTTTCAGAGAGAGACAGAGCACGAGTGGCGGAGGGGCATAGAGAGAGGGAGACACAGAATCTGAGGCAGGCTCCGGGCTCTGAGCCATCAGCACAAGCCGTCTAACGCCAAGCTAGAACTCACGAATGGTGAGATCATGACCTGAGCGAAAGCTGGACACTTAACTTACTGAGCCACCCGGTCACCCCTGGAATATGCTTTAAAAAAACTTCTTAAAACTCTCCTCAGATTCTACTTCTCAATAGGAAGCCCTATGTTTATGAAGTAAATGATTTGTCTAATATTGACCCTTTGCTGTAATTTATGTAAGATACCAGGGATATAACCACAACTAAATCATGATTTTCCATCTCAAGGAGATGTACATATAAGAAGGATCACACAATTCTAAAAATCTTAAATCTGTGATATACACAGAAATAAAATGTAGGCACAGATTAGCAAAGTAATTTCGAGGAAGAGTGATTTAACTTTGCTTGAAGTGTAGGGATAGAGAAAGTTTCCCAAAGGGGGAAAAAAAAAAAAAACTAGTAAAACTCTTAAATGGTAAAAATAAGAATTGACCATTTAGGAAACAGAACAAAAAGATTTGGGCAATAGAAAGAACTTAGGGAGAAAATGGCTATTTGAAATGCTTTCTGTGTTTACCAAACTAAATGCAATCTAGCCGTGCTTGTATTTCAAACACCAGGAGGGTAGAGTGGAATACAGAAAAACAATTATTTTTGAAAAGAAACAGATTTTCTAAATGTAATTTGATTTCTTGAGAACACAGTATTGCACTGAAGCAGTAACAGTACCTCAGCACCTTTGCCATGCATAGACTTGTCATAACCAAGAGAAAAGTGTGTTTTCATATGTTCTTTGGTATTAGATTGGTTGCAGGGTGTCAGATACAGCAGTTTGACTTACATCATTTACACCATTTCAGTTCCATGCACACAGTTTTTAAGCCAAGTCTTAGTTTCCTTGTCTGTATAAACTTCACATAACTATGATTAGGGTTGAGTGGGAAAGAAAAAAAGTCATGAAATGTGACTGGCATCATGTCTGTGACCTTGTAAACACATCCAGATCATTTATGTTTGTAGGTGTTGTATAAGTGATGGAAACCTGATACTAAGCATATACACTCCTAGAATGTTGGAACTGTCAAATTTGGGCATCACCTATTTTGGGAACATATTACACAAATTTTCCACAATCTCTTACAGAAATGAAAAGCAGAGAAAATACTTCCTAACGCTTTCTATAGGACCTGCATTATCCTAATAACAAAAACAGACAAATCATTATAAGAAAGGAAAATTATAGACCGATATCTATCACAAACATAGATGTAAAACAAAATGTTAGAAAATCCCATTCAATAATGTAGAAAAAGAACTATGCACCATGACCAAGTGGAACTTATTCCAGGTATGCAAGGCTGGTTCAACGTTCAAAAAGTAATTAACATAATCCATCACATCAACAGATTAAACAAACATTAAAAACATTATAATAATAGGTGCTGAAAATGTATTTGACCTAGTGGTTATGAAAACTCTCAGCAAAATAGGAATAGAAGGAAATTTCCTGAGCTTGATAAAGGACATCAACAAAAATCTACAAAGAGCATCATACTTAATGGTGAGAAACTAGATGCTTCCTTACTAAGATCAGAAACAAGGCAGGGATGTTCTCTTCTGCTACTCTTATTTGACACAATAGCAAAGACAATTCGAGAGAGAAAGACCGTCTTTTCAACAAATGGTGCTGACATAACTGGCATCATCATACAAAATGATTAAACTAAACATAGACCTTCTACCCTTCACAAAAATTAACACAAAATGAATAAAACACCTTAAAGTAAAATGCAAACCTATAAAACTTCTAGAAGATAACATAGAAGAAAACTGATGTCCTTGGCTTTCATGATTACTTTTTAGGTACAACACAAGAGCACCATTAATGAAAAAAAAATGTATAAGTCAGACTTCATTAAAATTAAAAACTTCTGCTCTATAAAAGACACTATTAAAAGAATAAAAAGACAAAGCCAAAGACTTTGATAAAAGCTTTGTAAAACAAGTGAGTGATAAAGTACTACTGTCCTAATTATACAAAGAAATCTTAATATTAAATAATAAGAAAACAAACAACTCAATTAAAAAATGGGCAAATGATGCAAAAGACACCTCATCAAAGAATACACACAAACACATACACAGGATAGTTGGAGAATTGTCACCTTTACTATTATTCAATGTCCTCCTTTATCCCTAATAATATTCTTTACTATAAGGTCTCCTTCTGAAATTAATCTAGCTAATCTAGCTTCCTTTGATTAGTATTTGAATGGTATCTCTTTCTTCATCAATTTACTTGTAATGTACATATGTCTTCATATCAACCACTTTTTTCTTTTTGTAAACAACATATAGTTGGGTCATGTGGGTGTTTTTGTTTTTGTTTTTGTTTTTTTATCTACTCTGATAATCTCTGTCTTTTCATTGGTGTATTTAGAACACTGATATTTGAAGTGATTTTTTTTACTATAGTTGGAATAATATCTACTATGCTTTATATTGTTTTCTACTCCTTTTTCTTTATTTTTTTTGTTTTCCACTATTTTTATGCATTTTTTGGTTTTAATTAAGCATTAATCTAAGTCCATTTTTCTCCTATCCTATCATACCAATTATACTTTATTTCTCTTTTTAGTGTATCCTTAAATTTGCAATATGAATTTACAATTGGTCCAAATCCTCTTTCAAATAACACTATAGCACTTCATGGGTCATGCGTGTAATAATACTCCTATAGAAGAGTATTCTAATTCTTTATTCCTGACTCTTACTGATTCTTTCATATCACTTATTCATTAGTGATAATTACTGAATAAATTGTTGTTATTATTTTGGATAAATGCTATTTTTTAGATCAAGAATAAGCATGAAGAAGATCTTACTTTATCCTCCTTGATTCCTTCTATAAATCCCTTCCTTTCTTTGGGTAAATCTGAGTTTCTGACTTATTTAATTTCTTTCTGAAAAACTTGGTTTAACACTTCTTACAAGGCAGAACTATTGGCAAAAAACTCTCTCATTTTTGTTGTTGTTGTTGTTGTTCTAAGAAGGCCTTTATTTACCTTTCATTTATGGAAGATAATACACTGTATACAAAATTCCAGTTTGATGGTTTTTTTTTTCTTTCAACACTGTAAGTATTTTGCCCACTGTCTTCCCTGTATGGTTTCTGATGAAAATTTCCATGTAATTCTTACCCTTGTTGCTCTCTAGGGAAGGTGTTTTCTTTTTTCTGACTTCCTTCTAGATTTTCCTCCTTATCTTAGATTTTCCACAGTTTGAATATGTTATTACATGTACACATATACACATATATGTGGGGGAGCTTTATTTTAAATTGCTTAAGGAATTTATTTAAAATATTTTTAAAAAAGAAAAAAAATATTTTAAATAAATTCCTTAAGCAATTGTAGGGGTGGGTAACTTCAAAATCGGTAGAGCAGGCTAGAGGCTGGAAATTCAGGCAGAAATTTATGTTTCATTATTTCATTTTTGATATCACATTGCTTTATTGCTGTCTTGAGAATTCCAGCTTTGTGGGATACCTCAGTCTTTGTTCTTAAAGCCGTCCACTGGTTGGATGAATCCCACTCACTGTAAATAGAGTAATCTGCTGTCTATTGATTTTAATGTTAATTATGTCTAAAAAAATACTTTCACAGAAAAAACTACACTAGTGTTTACCTGAACAACTGGGCACCACAGGTTAGTCAAATTGACACATAACAGTAACCATCATACCTAAATTAGATGTTTTTAAATATTTATTTATTAGTTTTGAGAGAGAGAGAGAGAAAAAACAGGGAGCAGAGAGAGAGAGAGAGAGAGAGAGAGAGAGAGTGAGTCCCAAGCAGGCTCCATGTTGACCGTACAGAGCCCAAAGAAAGGGTTTAAACTCACAAACCGGGAGATCATGACCCTGAGCCAAAAGCAAGAGTCAGATGCTTAACTGACTGAGCCCCCGGGTGCCCCAAATTAGATATTTTTAATATTTTTACTGCTTGGTGCTCTCTGAGCTTCCTGGACCTGTGGTTTGCTGCCTATAACTAACTGGAAATTTTTCATTCAATTTTTTTTTCTATTCCCTCATCATTCTTCTCTGTCTAGCATGCTCATTACATATATGTTACACTTTTTTCTTAAGTGTCCCTCATCTTTTGGATATTTTATTCCATTTTTTTTCTTTTCATTTCAGTTTCAGAAATTTTCCTTGATATTTCTTGAATTTCACTTATACCTTCCTGGCCATGTCCTAATGATGAGTCCATTAAAGACATTTTCCATTTATGTTACACATTTCAAAATAGCTACTTTCCCCTTCTTTTTCTCAGGAAGGGAAGCACAGGGCAATTTTCTCAGATCTTTATTGTGAGAGTCTGATAGGGCTCCTGGAGGCACAACCCACAAAAATGTGTGAATGTGTGTGAGTGTGGTGGGAGGCAAAGACTGGTCTCCCCTAGGAGTTTTTCATTCTTATATTTGTCCACACATGTGGTTGTCAACAATTTCACCAAATATAGTTTAAGTTTTCCCATCCTGGTGCTAGTTCCTGAAAAGGTTTTTGCCCTTGGTCTTCTCTCCAGATAACCTGTGATTTTCTGTATCCAATTGTCTGTCTCTCCAATTGTGGGGGTAGCAGTTTGCCTTGTGACTTAAATTTTCTACTGGAGCTAAAAAAAATAATGTTGATTTTCAGTTTGTTCAGCTTTTTTACAGTGTTGATGAGGAGTGATGGCTCCCGTTTCTTATATTGTACCCTGGAAGTAGAAGACTTTCACCTTTACTTTAAATGAAATGAAAAGAAAATCCAACAAACAAATCAACAAACAAGACATGTTTTGGGCTCCTTATTTACTCCAAACACTCTATTTTCTACATTTACTCCCCATTTTACTCATCCTCAGCCTGTTGTCTGCTTCCAGATGGCCTCAATCTTCAGCCAAGAGTTGAACTGCTCTCACCAAGGTCACACTTTCCTAATTGTGAAACCTAAATGATATTTCTTCTCTTTTTATTTTGTACATATCCTGTAGGTGACCTCACCACTTCCTAAAAGATTATTTACTAAAACAGCCTCCCCCAAATAACACATCAGTTCCTCCACATTTGTTAGTTTATCTCAGAGAATGACATCCCCAGTCACCAATTACACTAGTTAAGAATCTGAAATTCATTCATTCTTTTTATAGGTGTGTGTATATATATATATATATATATATATATGCACATATATCCATTCTATTTAGAGGTGTGTATTATATATTTATACACATATGTATATACACATATATATATATATGTGTATATATATATATATATATATAAATTCAGTCCCCTAGCATAAATTTTATAATACATAAAATATGCAAAAACAATACATCATATTTTACTCAAGTTTATGATCATTAAATTTACATAAGTACTTCAGATGCTCTAAATAATGTGCATCCATAGGCACAAGTTTCATTTATTCCCTATATTTATTATTATGAAATTATTGTTAATAATTTACCTAAATACTAGCATATATATGCAAAGGATAGAGCAACAAAAAATAGAATTCAAAGAAAAGAAATAACAGATCCACAAAAATAAAACTTTTAATGTTAAGCCAAAATTCTATTATAATAAATCAAAAATCATGTACATGTTCCTCAAGATATAGACTTAGAGAAGAAAAGCACAGTTTGGGCTTGGCAGGTACAATTCAAATATTAAAATCCAGCTTTCATTTTTCTGTAGAGAAAAACCTTTTATAAATGTGAAAGGTGTTTTTGCACACCATACAAAATGGGACCCAACTGTAGCATGAAATGCCATGGGTTTGAAAGACTTTTATCATCAAAATCTGTATTTTTTGTTTCCAAAAAAGGTACTAGTCCTTTGCTATAGGTTATCTTTGAACTCCTGATAGCTTGAAATAATCCAAGACAGAAACACTAACAAAAACAAAATCATCAGTAAAATAATATATTTCATTGTGAATATATTTATTACAAGTACAAATTATAAAAGTAATTATATAAATTACCTTAGTGTATGCTTCTTGTAAGCCTGATGCTTTGGTCTTCCCTTGTAACAGCATCACTACCTGAATGTTTTGCTTGTCTGCATTCTAACTCAAAAGCAAAATTTGAATATACATGAGAGATTGTATAGATCTCATGAATCAGATTCTTTATACAGATAATACCATATCTTCCCATGCAAACACTTTAAAAGTATATTATGGTATTGATATTACGTTGAAGATACTTTGGGCAGAGACATAGTTAGGTTTTGGTGGTGAGTGAGGATACAGAATATTGAAATGTTTCCTGCAGTAAATGCAGAATCCATTTTTAGAAGTTCACTGATAGTCGGGTGGAGAACAGTTTCAGGAAGAGGCAACTGAAATTGGGACCCTAGGAAGAGACTATTGAAATCCCACCAATGGAAATGGGAAACATTATTTAGAAATATTCTAATAGGGAATGGCAATATGAGGACTTTACAGAGTAAAATTTGGAGGTGCAAGAAAGAGAGGAGTCAAGAATGATTCACAGCCTCTTTTCCAGCTGGAAGCAGAGTGAGTTTAAGAGTTAAAAGAAGATTCTAGGGGCGCCTGGGTGGCACAGTCGGTTAAGCGTCCGACTTCAGCTAGGTCACGATCTCGCGGTCCGTGAGTTCGAGCCCCGCGTTGGGCTCTGGGCTGCCGGCTCGGAGCCTGGAGCCTGTTTCGGATTCTGTGTCTCCCTCTCTCTCTGCCCCTCCCCCATTCATGCTCTGTCTCTCTCTGTCCCAAAAAATAAATAAACGTTGAAAAAAAAATTTAAAAAAAAAAAAAAAAAAGAAGATTCTAGCTGTGTCAGATACTCTGAAGTTAGAAACAACTTAATTTTCTAGAACTAAAGGACAGCCAACGAGAAGTTTGCACAGAAGCTAATTAAAAATAAATAAAGTTTAAAAAAGGAGGCAAATTTTCATGAGAAGGAAAAGATAAGCACCATCCTAAGGAATATAGGTAAATATTCTGGAATAAATCAGATGGCTAGGATGACTGTTTAGGAAATCCAGCAACTTTGGTATACTTGTGGAACCCACACCAACATTTGTCAGCAGGATGGGGGTATGCGTAGTGTGAGATGCAAGGTCTAAAAATTGCTACAGCACGTTAGTTTCACCAAATATCCAATGACACTTTGTTAACCTCAGCAACACTTTAGTTAAGGTGCTAGGCATTGTGAAATCATAAGTTGCATGGAGTTACCCAAACTTGAGGTTGGCAGATAAACGTGTGTGGTTATGGGAAAATGAATTAAAAGACAATTATCCTGAAAATTTTGTGTGCCACCCAAGACTTTCTCCATAGACTGATAGAAAAATCTAATATATTTATTTTATCTTTATAATTCCAGCAATGATTTTATTGATCTGAAATGATTAATATGTGAATTAATAAAATTAATGTAATTATTTTCATGTTATATTACACTAGTAGCCAAAGACATTGAGTTATTCAATAACATTATGGTTTCAATAAATTAAGTAAGCATTTGTTTCAAATAGATATTGTAAATAAATCTTTTTCACTAATATTCTCAAAAATATTACTTTCTAATATTACTTTCTAATTTAGCGACTAACCTTTGTGTACTATGAAAAGCCTTGATAACTTCCTCTTTTACTTTCAATTAGATTTAAAGTTGTATTACATAAGTCTCAAAATAAAATAATTTGAATTTCTTTCTTTAGAAATTAGGCTCTTGACAAAGCGATATTTCTCTTTCATGGGTTTGCTTTAATAGATTTTAAAAATTTCTTTTTTACCTTTTAAAAAATATCTTTTGCTTATAAAGCAAAGATGGGAGAGTGTGTTTAACTATGCAAATTTAAAGGACAAATCACTGAACACCAGCAAGCACTCATTCTAGAGAATAATAAAGTAAACAAGTAAGACTCCTAGGTTAATAAAAATGTCACATGTTATTAAGTTTGATGGCAGTGTAGATATAAAGTACACATGATCAATTTCTATTTTAGTCTTAAACCTCATTATTGTTTATTAAAGTGTCAAATCAACATGATTCTTGTTTGCTTTGCATGCACCTCATGAGTTATTGGTAATTTTAAAATGCCTGAAAGGACTGAGCCTGTTACCAAACTAATTTTCTTATTACGTATTAATGAAAAAGATAAAATATTCAGAGAATTTTTGGTGATGCTATGCTATTGATATTTCACCCTCCTAAATGTTGTAAATATGGGTTTTCTAGAACTAAGCCTAAGCTTCAAGAATGGGAGAGAGAGATCAGATGGACTCCGGGCAGGATGAAATACTGGATGCCAAAAACGTGGCAAGAGCCAGCTGTGTGTCCTATTGAGCAAATTCCTTCAATCAGAGCTAGACCCTAGCTCTTCAGCAAATTAATATCCACAATGTGATTCTACTGTTTGACCAGGCAAGGACAGAGCTTCATTTTTGGATGTGTTAACAGGTAGACTCAGGAGAGACTCAAAGAGAGCCATGAGACAATAAGCATGGCATTTTTCTCATTGTGGGAAGAGTAAGGCCTTTACTCCAGTTGTGAAATCAGTGACTGGGAAAATTTACCCAAATATGAGGAAGCACAAAATTTCTAAATGATGTGTTACTTTCTCATACCCTTTGACATAAGGTGCTTATCATATAAAGTCATTACCATTGAAGTGAATCAACAATGCATTTCCCCCATGATTTCCAAACCGCTAGGCTCAGTCTAACAACAGAATGAGAACTTGGAAGCAGATGTGCAGCAAGAAAGCCCATTGAACACAGTGTAATGTATCTCTACCACAGAGCAATTTTTTTAGGGTAAACTGTCTTCCAAGATTGCATTGTAGACATAATTACAGACCCTACTATTTTAAGAATTTGTAGCTCTTTCTGGAAGGTAAAAGAGGTAATAATTAATTAGGTAATTCAAAATAGATTATTGAACACTTAGTATGTGTCAGCTACTGTCTTAGGTGCTAAGAATACATTGTTGAGTTAAACTGGCAAAAACCCCTATCTGCCCACACGGAGTTTATATTCTAATGAGAACAAATAAAAAGTATAATTCTTAAGTAAGCAAATTATATAATAAACTGTGATAAATGCCTTGGACAAAAGTTAAAACAGAGATCAAAAATACAAGGTATAATTTATAGAGTTATGTAAAGCAGACCACACTGAGGTAATATTTGAAGGGTGAAGAGAAAAAGGTGAGAGAAATAACCATACAGATATATGGAGGAAAACATCCCCAATTTAAGGGTTCAGTCAGTGAAAAGTTCATGTGGCAAGAGTGTTGCAGTGTTTAAGGAACATCAAAGAGGCTGAATTAACTGGAGTAGAATAAAAAAGCTACAGAGTTAACATGGATCCAGACTGTGTAGAGCCCAGTAGGTCATTATGAAACTTTTGGTTTCTAGTCTGAGAAAAATAAGGATCTACTGGGGGGAAACTGAGAGGAGTCTGGTATCATCTAAACTAGTTATTAATAGGATCATTCTGAGTGATGTGTTGAAAATAGTCTCTATGGAAACAAAAGCGGAAGAAGGGCAAACAGTAGGAGGTTATTGAAATAATATACATCAGAGATGATGGTAACTAAGACCACATGCCAGCTATGGGATAATGGGAGGCAATCAGACTCTAGCATTGTTTTGAAAATAGAGCCCACAGGATTTTTGGATGGATTAATTAGAATTATGGGAGAAAGAGTAATTAATTATAATTGCAACTGTTTGGCCTATAAGGATAGAATTACCAATAACTGAGATGCTGAAGATTGTGAGCGAGGGATTTGGAGAGACATGTAGAAGAAAATGAGAAATTCAATTTGACCTGGTATGTCTGAAGTGCCTACTAGACATGTGAGTGGAACTATCAGATCAGGATTTTCATGGAGAAGTGGGGCTGAAGCCAATCATAAAGCCTGTCAACCCAAGAATCTGAATAAGATCACCAGCACAGTGTTTGCAGATAAAGAAGAAATATATAGAAGTTGAGCACTCTACCGCTAAGAAGTCTGGGAGAAGAAGAAAAATGATCAAAGAAAATGGAGGTTTTCTTACTAGGTTTCTAAGAAGAGTCACATAGGAGGTTAAATAATACTTACTGATAGTTTAAGTAAGATTAAGACTGAGAGTTCACTGTTCATAGCTTTATAACCCTGTGGTTATGGTGACCACAAAAAGACCATTTTCAGAGGAGTGTTTAGAAACACCTGAAGATGTAAGAAAGAATAGGAGGAAAATTTGGAAACAGAGAGACTAAACCACTCCTCAGGAACTTTGCTGCAAAAGGGAGCAAATAAATGAATTGAGAACTTAGGGGATAAATGTAGGTTAATTTTTTTCTTGTAATAAAAAACAAAATACATTTCTTGTATGATAATTCATATGATCGAGTAGAGAAGGAAAAAATGATGGGGAAAAAGAACTACTTAAGTAACATCCTTAACTTGGTATAGTTGGCTGAGACTTATTCGCAAGTAAAGGGATGCAGGAACAGTAACTACAGTAAGAAGGAAAGGTAGGTGGATTGTTTGATTTGGCAAGGTGGATAATAGAAGTGCTTTTATAATTGCTTCAATTTTCTCCTTGACATAGGAAGCAAGGCATCTGTTGAGAGTAATGATTGAGGAGTGATGTCAAATATTTTAGAAGAGAAGAGTCAATTAGGAGAGAGGATGAGTGAATGGATTACAGAAATAGGCCATGATTGCCTTGCAATGTCAGTGGCCCTGAGGTTAGAATTTGTTTCTGCTGCAGCAAGAACTATTTTGATGATTTCACAGGAGATTGATATTGAGATCAAGTAAGAATACATTTACAGGGTCACATAGTAAGTGGGTGAATCTCACATAATAGCATTTGCCCTCTTCAGGTTGAATTCTAAAGAAGAAAATATTAACCTGGAGAATGTACTATCTAAATAAAGCAAAAACAAAGTGCAAAGCAAATCTGACCTCTTGAGTATAAAAGTGCACTAGTACTGATCTCCTTCCTGTGGAAGACATAGCTTCTGGAGAGACATTCTAAGAAGTCGAGGCTCCCACCAGAAGATGCCACTTCCCAGGCAATAGAAGTCTCAGACACTTGATGAGTCCTATCTGGGAGGACAAAAAAAAATTATGACAGACCATTTAAAATCAGAATTTATTATGCCTGCCAGAATAATGACACTGTTTTTTTTTAATTTGATCCTCCACATTTCATAACTACTCAAATATTTCTAAGTGCTTCTTGTGATGCCAAACAAGCACTTGCCGGTTGTGCTAACATATGAGACCAAATGACAGGAACTAGTGCTCCAAAAAAGGGACTAGAGCATTTTGATTTATGAAAGACATGAGTTCAAGCCAGGAGGCAATCCCCAAAAATGAATTTAGGAAAGAGGAAGTTGTTTCCTATTCTTGAAAAACAAAACAAAACAAAAATAAAACAAACAAAAAAACAAACAAACAAAAACCTAGTGCTTAGGAGAAGAAAAGATGAGCAGGATGAGTGCATTTCCAAGATTGAAGTTATCTAGATTACACAAATTAATATGTAGTGTATATATTTTTTCTTATTTCCTCCTCCTCCCTATAGAGAACAAGGTATTGGATAGGAGACTGAGTTTTCTTGGATTGGCTGTGGTCAAATGAAGAAATATGGAAGTTCTAGTGAAATAGTGAATAATTCCAAGATCTAGGTTGTGAAACCTCTCTCTTTTGCTTTCACTCACTCTTTAATTATAAACCATTTCATCACAAAGCCAGTTATAGAACTATTTTCTGGAAACAGTTGAAATGTTGAAATGTTGGTGCTTCTCCCCCTTCTTCTTGAAAAGGGCAGAGTCAATTGACTTCAAAGGACCAGAGAGCACAGTTAACAGATATCATGAAGGTATGTGTTGGAAAATTCACAAATGCAATGTAGAGATTACTGAATTCACCAAGTTATAAAAGTAGAGGTTCCATCTAGGTTAACTAATATCTCAAAGAATCAGAAAAGACTCAAATTTGGGGTTATTCTCAGTTCTGTGAATTATTCAAACATCTTATTTTTCTTTCTTCTACCCTCCCATACATTTTTGGACATTTCCTACTCATGATCATCTAAATTAAGGAATAATATGGGAAAGAGAAAAAGTAAGATTCAAGTTAGTTCTGCTATGGCTAATAGCTCCATTAATAACTTTCTGATTTAGAAGTTCCCTGAATAGTAATTATTACCCCAGGGTACTGAATAATTTTTAGTGACCTAAGAATAGGAATGTAGCAGTCTAAGTGGCCTTATATGATTTGGTATATACTATAAGCTTTTAGAATTCATGTTTGTGATTATCTAACCTTGGCTGCAAAAAGGCTGTCCAAACAAATGTCAGCTTTTGTAGGAAGAGCTTCTTAGGTCAGAATAGTGCTATGTGGCACCCACCAAGTATCTAGAAAAAGAGAAACCCTGGCAGAGTAATGTTCAGAGTTGTATCTGAGTACGTTATAAATTTAACTCGAACAATGCACCACCGGCGATTTTGTCCTAATCAAGAATATCAGGATGTAAAATTAGTAGCATTAGAGATATTGCCAAATTCTGGATTTCAAAGTAATTTAATAATGAAATACCATTCTCTTTTAATAAGCACTTATATATTATGGATAAAGGAACTCTTTTCTGAAGTATGTGCTGATAGGAGGGGTAAAGATATTATAAAAAACTAAGATTTATTCAGTGAGTGGTATTATTGTGATGTATACTTTTTTTTCCTGATGATTTTAAGGCTTAATTCAATATTCTTGCCTTGAGCAAGCAAAGCAAATGAAAATATGTGACACTAACAGTTAATTGTTGGACTAAACCGGCTGTTAGCATTTTAGTTGTTCCATTCCAATGACTTCCATTCTGTGGAACAACCAAATTAATCAACCTTAATCTATTTTGTGTGTGGTGGACGATTGGTGCAGATTCTATATTTTGAGTTCTCAACAAAACACAGGTCCCTTTTCTTTTATACTTTCCAAGGCCAATGTGTAGGTTAAAAACACATAATCAGGTTAAAACATGAAGACTGTTTAGACAGGATAAAATAAAATCATCTGTAACATAAGAGTTTCCAAATCAGTGAAGTAACATAGGTGTTACTTAGGTCCAAGAAATTTATTTCATGAGACATATATGTTCTCAGGACAAGCAAAAACAAACAAAAAAAGAATTGTATTGATAAAAGTCTGATTATCAATTTTTATAACATTTCAAAATCACGTGAGCCATATAGATTTTGGAAAAAATAGTAGAAACAAGAGTGGAAAACAGTGGCATTGGCTTTTCCTTATTTAACAATATGTTCAGCATAATTATATTATTTAAGGATTAACTAAATATTATCACTAAGAGATTAATTCACCACAGTATGACTGAAGCTATCCTAATGTTTTAACAACTTGTTAATTTCAAATAAGACTTGCAAGAATCTGCAAGAAAATAAAATAAGAATTTCTTATGTGCATCTTTCACTCAGCTGCCTTCAGCGATATATCTCACATAACCATATTTCACTCTCTAAACGAGGAAATATACGTTAATACAATTGTATTAACTCACATACAGATCTTATTTTGCTTCAGCAGTTTTTACATGCTTTGGTTTTGTTTCATTTTGGGTTTGGTTTGGTTTGGTTTGTTGTATAGTTCTATAAAAATGTACCACACGTGTAGGTTTGAGGAACCACCAGCAGAATCAAGACACGAAAACGCCCTATCACTAGAAACTTCCTGTGTCACCCTTAATGGTTGTGTCCTTCCCTCAAACCAAATGGCCAAAATATTCTCTATCATTATAACTTGGTCACTTTGAAAAAACTATAGAAACAGAAATATACATGATGTAACAATTTAGAATCAGCACAGTTCTCTAAGATCCATCTTCTTTACTAATTAACTGCCCATTCCTTTTTCTGGCTGAATAGTATTCCATTGTATGGATGCACCACAGTGTCTTTGTCCTCTCCTCCAGTAGATGATATTTGTATTTTTTTCTAGTTTGGGGCTATTACAAGTAAAGCTGCCATTAAAATTCATGGACAGATTTTTATGTGAGCATAAATTTTTATTGCTCTCAGGAAAATACCAAGGAGTATGATGTTAGGATCATATGGTTATGTGTATATTTAACTTAAAACCACCAAACTTGTTTCAAGAGTAACTACACCATTTCAATCTTCACCAACAATGTACAAGAAATCCAATTTCTCTGCATCTTTGATATTGTCATTAACTTTGACTATTCTAAGAGGTATGTAGTGATACATCATTGTGATTTTAATTTACATTTCTTGAATGGCTAATGGTGATGAACACCTTTCAATTTACTGGCCATTTGTGTATATTCTTTAGACAATTATCTGTTCATTTTGACATTTTTTAATTGAATTACTTGCTTTCCTACTATTGAGTTTTGAGAGTGTTATAGACTTAATCATGTTCCCTCAAAATTCATATATTGTAATTCAGAATGTGACTCTGTTTGGAGATAGGATCCTTACAGAGCTAATTAATTAAAGTGATGTCATGATGTCATTAGGGTAGGCCTTAACCCAACATGACTGGTGTTCTTGTAAGAAGAGAAAATCTGAACACAGCATGTGTAAAGAAAAGACTGTGTGAAGACACAGAGAGAAGACAATTGTCTACAAGTCAGGATGAAAGGCCTCAGAAGAAACCAAACCAACAAACAGCCAGATCCTGGTCTTCTTGGCCTTCAGGCTACAGTGAAATAAATACTTGCTTAAGGCTCCCATTCCATGGTGCTTTGTTATGGCAGCGTTAAAATTAATACAGAGAATTACTGACACACTCTGAATGCAAATCGTTTGTCAGATACGTGATTTGCAAATAGTTTCTCCCAATCTTTGTCTTGTTTTAACTCACATAACATGCTTTTTATGAAGAACAATTTTTTTAACTTTGATTAAGTCAATTTATATAGCTTAAAAATTTTAGTGATCATGCCTTTGGTGTCTTGAGTGAGAACATTTCCCCTTGTCTTATACACCAATGGTTTTCTCTTATGCTTTCTTTTGCATTTTTATTGCTTTGTTTTATGCATTTTAGTAATATTTGAATAACCAGTGAATTTTGGGTTGTTATTTATTCTTATTTATCAATATTCAAAACCATTTGTTGAAAAGACCATATTTATTCCACTTAATTGCTTTTGCAATTTGCCTAGAATCAAATGTTGACTATTTTGTGGGTGTCAGTTTCTGGCTTCTTTATGCTAGTCTTTTGATCCACGTGTCTTTTGCCCTGCCAATACTATATTCCTAATTACCATGGCTGTAGATTTTTTGTTTTGACTGTAGCTGTAGATTAAGTCTTAAAGTCAGTTACCATAATTCTTCCAAATTTGTCTTTTTCAAAATAATCTTGGTTCTTTTATTTTTTAAAATATGGAACTTATTTACATCTACAAAGTATTGTGTTTGGATTTTAGTAGGAATTGTTTAAATTTACAGATCAACTTAAAGAGAATTGACATTATTACTAGTTTGAATTTTCGAACCCACAAACATGGCATGTTTCTCCATTTATTTAGGTCTTCTTGGATTTCCTGCATTAGCTTTTGGTAGTTTTTTTTGACATTCAGGTATTGTACTTGTTTTGGTAAGTTTATCCCTGCATATTTTATTTTTTTGGAGTAAGTAATGACAAATGATACTGTTTTTAAATATAGTTTTCCTATAGACTTTGTTAATATATAGAAAATCATTTGCTTGTATCCGTTTACCACATATTCTGCAACCTTGCCTAACTTACTTATTTGTCTAGGACTCTAGAATTTTCTTTTTGGGAGATTCATTAGTATTTTCTATGTAGATATTCATGTCACCAGCAAACAGAAGCAAATTATTCTCTTACTCTCCAATCTTTACTTCCTTGTTTTCTTATTGTTCTGGCAATGTGAACAGTCAGTGCTGTAAATTTTTTTCTCAGCATTGCTTTCACTCTATTTAACAGATTTTGATATATTGTATTTTCATTGCTATTCAGTACAATATATTCTTTTGGAGTTCTTAAACATCCTCTTTGACCTATGATTATTTAGAAGTGTATTTTTTCTTTTAAATTTACAACTATTTGTAGAATTGTCTATTATCTTTCTGTTGTTGATTATTGATTGAAACTCAATTCTTTTATTCATATACATATACTTAAATTGAGTTATATCTTCTTGGTGGATTGACCAGTTTATCTTTATGTAATCACCTTGTTGTCTGTAGTTTATTTTGCTCTGCAGTTTGTTTTCTAGGGTACTCACTTAACCATTCCAGCTTTATTTTAATTATTGCTTGCATTTGCTTTGTGATTTACATGACCGCTCTCAAGTTTGATTGTGTTTGGTTGTGTTTTGTTTTGTTTTGTTTTGTTTTGTTTTGTTTTGCTAGAAAATCTCACAAGGGTCAATAACAAAATTAGGGTTTATTACAGTAAAGGAAACAAAAAAACAAACAAGAGAAGAAAGATTTATACTGCCTGAAGTCCAGAAAAATCAAGAGTAAACTTTTAGATTTTCCCCCATCAGGTCACACAGGATGCAATTTTCACTCTAGTGAACCATGGGAGCATATGTGAAATGTCCCTCTCAAGGGAAACCCAGTTAAGTCTTATGTCTGAGGCTTTTACAGAGAGCTGGTCATGTAGCCATTCTATCTGTATGAGCAACCACAGTGAATGAAACTCAGGACTCCAAGTGATACCACGTACAGATAATCAATCTGTCTTTCTTTCACTGGATTTATTCTTCTCTTACAGGTAATATGTCATTGGCATCTGAAAGATTTTAAGCTTATTTCTTTGACTTTAGTTTTCCAAGTTTTGACTGTGACATGTCTGAGTGTAAATTTCTTAGGGTTTATCCTGTATGGGGTTCACTCACCTTTTGGAATTTGTGTAGGTTTTTGTCTTTCATCAAATTTAGAAAAGTTTTAGACATGTTTTTTTTTTTTTTTTAATGTTTATTTTTGACAGAGAGAGAGAGAGAGAGAGAGAGAGAGAGAGACAGAGCATGAGCGGGGGGGGGGGGGGGGCAGAGAGAGAGGGAGACACAGAATCTGAAGCGGGCTCCAGGCTCTGAGCTGTCAGCACAGAGCCCGCTGTGGGGCTTGAACTCACAGACCGCGAGATCGTGACCTAGCCAAAGTCAGATGCTCAACCCACTGAGCCACCCAGGCACCCAAAACATTGACTTTTTAAGTATATTTTCAGTCTGATATTTTTGTTTCCTCCCCTGGGACTTATCAGACATGAATGTTAGAATGTTGTGTTATGGTCTCACAAGCCCTTGGATCTCAGTTTATTTTTTACATCTATTCTCAATCTATTTTTTTTAGATTAGATAATTTCTATTCATCTATCTTCAAGTTCTCTGGTTCTTTCAGTCATATACATTCTTCTATTGAGCTCTTGCATGAAGACTTATTTTGGTTATTGCATTTTTCAGTTACAATACTTCCATTTGGTTCTTTTAGATATTTTATGTTTCTTTTCTAATACTTTATATATTTGACTATCTTTTGAGATTTTTTGCTTTACTTGTTGAACTATTTTTAGTTTAAATGCTTTAAAATGTTTGTCATGAAACTTGAAGTCTCTTATGTTGAGTTAGACAAAAAAGTTTGCTCAGACAGCATGACCTGTATTAAGTAACTTTGAAAAAGATCATTTTATTTTCTAATTGTTTTATTAATTTCTAATATTAAAACAAACGTAATTTTTAGTCACTTTAAATACACATTTTTAATTATATATAATTATATATAAATTATATATGTATGTGCATTTCCATAAGTTACTTTAGAGTATGTATTAAATACAAATATATAATATTACATATTAAATAAAAATATATGTATAGGTTTCAAATTGACTAAATACAAAAAAAAGAAAAAAGAAGTATTCAACTTTCTGTTCATATGAAATTAACATTTATAGATTTTTTTCCTTTTCCATCTGGCTAAGCCATATTTTACCCTCCTTCAGGCAATTTTCAAGGCATTATATCCTCTTACTTCTGACTTCCTAAATTTTGAAATATTTTTTTTTCCTGCTTTGTTTTTGGATAATTATTTTGAGACTACATTCTGAAAGCAACCTGAGTGTAAATTACTTTATATTTCCCTGGGTAATGAACAAAAAAATATTGACCCCACAAGTTTACTTTTCTCATCTCTCAAAGGCATAGCACATTAATCAGCATCTATATAATCTCAACTATGATCTTGCCAAAAGAAGAGAAAATCGAAGCAAATTTACTCATTTGCTTAGTATATGAGTAATCATTTTCAATGTATGGATATTGCCACCTAACTCTGAAACTTGTACTTCAAATAGTAGATGTGGAAAAAAATTACAGATACTTTAAAAATGGTAATCAAACTAAAGAGATTAGTTCAATGATATTTTCAGTATCACTTAACATATAACCATAATGGCTACATTTATCAAATTTGAGTGTTTTTTTAAATTTATTTTTTAATGTTTTTATTTATTTTTGAGACAGAGAGAGAGACAGAGCATGAGCAGGGGAGGGGCAGAGAGAGAGGGAGACACAGAATCCCAAGCAGCCTTCAGGCTCCGAGCTGTCAGAACAGAGTCCGATGCAGGGCTCGAACACACAGACTGTGAGATCATGACCTGAGCTGAGGTCGGACGCTCAACCGACTGAGCCATCCAGGCGCCCCTTGAGGTTTTTTTTTAAAGATTTTTTTTTAATGTTGGGGCACCTGGGCGGCTCAGTCAGTTAAGCATCTGACTTCAGCTCAGGTCATGATCTCACAGCTCGTAAGTTCGAACCCCACATTGGCTCTCCAGCTCGGAGCCTGGAGCCTGCTTTGCATTCTGTGTCTCCCTCTCTCTCTACTGAGGGGCAGAGCACAAGCAGGGGAGGGGCAGAGAGAGAGGGAGACACAGAATGCAAAGCAGGCTCCAGACTCTGAGCTGTCAGCATAGAGCCCTATGTGTGGCTGGAACTCGGGCTGTGAGATCATGACCTGAGCTGAAGTCAGCTGCTTAACTGACTGAACCACCAAGGTGTCCCCAAATTTGAGTTTTTAAGTACACTGTTATTCAGCACTCTGGAACCCCCATTATTTTGACATAGTCTGTTTCAGCTCTTTCTCAGTTATTTTCTGTCCGCATCCAGAATGCTTAAGCAATACCACCATTGTCCAACTGATACAACAGGCTTATACAACATCATTTCCTAATAAAGATCAGGTAAGGAAAAATAAAGATCTTCAATTTGTAAATAATCATTAAGATAATATGATTGGGTGCCTGAGTGGCTCAGTTGGTTAACTGGCTCTTGATTTAGGCTCAGGTCATGATCATATGGTTCTTGAGATTGAGACCCTCATGAGACTCTGTGCTAACAGCGTGGAGCCTGCTTGAGATTCTCTCTCCCTCTCTCTCTCTCTCTCTGCCCCTCCCCTATTTGTATGTGCACATGCTCTCTCTCTCTCTGTCAAAAAAAATTAATTTAAAAATATAATATGATTACTAGGCATTATACAAGTACATATTCAAATAAGAGTATTAAATTATTGTCTTTGCTTTGCTTTTTTTTTTTTTTTGGTATTTTTTTTTGTCAACTTTCTTTTATTTTTAGCCAAGAAATAGTCTCAAGCTAGTTCTATCACATTCTGGAAAAGTAACTTCTCTTCCAAATTTGATTTGTATACTGCTATAGACAGGGAGAAGACATTATGTCTTCTCCAATCTCCTGCAATATAGAGTCGGCTGCAATATAAATTAAGAACATTCTATAATCCAACATAATTATCATCACATTTTTAAAAATTGCATAATTTTCTAATTTCCACAAAAGTTTTTGCCATTGATATTATGCTGAACTGGAAAGATTAAGTCATTCTATCTTGGTAATTTTATATCTCAGATTTTAGGAAATATTAAACTTTAAGACATCTTAACTATCACTTTGACCAGCTCTGGTCTTTAAGACAATGGAAGTAAATATTGTTGTTGGTTTCTTAAATTTAAAGCATTCTAATTTATTGTAAAATTTAATTTAGCATTCCCCTTTTCTGGTTGGACCTTCATGATTAGAAGTCAGTTTTGGTTATCTGATATCCCTTGATAGGTTTTTGTTTGTTGGCTGCTGTTGTTTTGCTTTATTTATTTACTTAATTAATTTATTTTCTGTTTTGTGGGGAATATAGGCCTAATGTTATTCTCTAATTTCATTCCTCTGTCTGTCAGTAGAGACTGGTCCAGGAGTCGACACAGAATCCAACCTGGTACATAAGATCAAGCTTTTCTTGATACCATAAGAATCAATACTGCTATTGCCTGATGTTTGTGTCTCCCCCAAGTTTATATGTTAAAATGCTAACTCCCAAGGTGATAGTATGAGGAGATGGGCCTTTGGAAGGTGATTGTGTTTATAAAATAGGCCTGGAAAGTTGCTTTCTCCTTCTAGCATGTAAAGATACAGCAGGTAGGTGCCATGTATTAACCAGGAAGTGGGCTTTCACCAGACACTGGATATGCCAGAGTCTTGATCTTGAACTTGCCAGCCTTCAGAGCTGTGAGAAATAAATTTCTGTTGTTTATAACCCACCCAGTTTATGAGATTTTTTTATACCGGTTTGAATGGACTAAGATAAATAGATAGCCTTAAAAACTGTGAATGAGAAAGTTTTTCCTGTTTGAGTCTCATAAATATCCTATAATTAGGAAGGGAATGAGAGTTCACAATAAGCCAGTGCTGTGGGTGGCAGAATGAAATGATAGGAAGAAATGGGATCCCTCAACATGTCACTTAGCTGTAACATTGACCAGCTGTACAGCCAGTCATCACTCTAGATTTTCCCTTTTGTGAGACAAAATATACTGCCATTAAGATAATTCTTGTTGTTTTCTGTTTCATTTAGTTAAAAGAATCCTAACTGATTCAGAACTTAACAACTTTAGAACAGATATAGCAGGAAACAACTTGAGAACACATGCTAGTACATAAAAGTGTGACAGATTGAAAATATCAAATGTTCAAATTCATAGTATTGATATTTGTGAAATGCTATCTATGGTATATAATAAGAGGAAGATACAGATGCCCACGGATAACTGTGAAAAGCTAAAGAAGATAAGATTGAGGTGAAAAGCAGAAAAAGTCAGGATTAGATGAGAACTGGAGAACTGCTAAGAGCTGAGGATTGGGTTGAGAATATATTGAGTATTGAAGAAGACAGTAGAATAAAATATAAAGACAGAAAATATACCCTAAGAAATTGCCCCTAGCACTAAGATAATGGCTACTGATGGCATGAACATAGTTTAGAATGCATTCTATATTTTTCCCCAAAAAGATTTCACAAAAATAATGTGGACATAGTCCTAATATTACAGTTAGATTTTGTTTTTAATCTATCTTAATGTGTAATGTAAGAATGATCCTCAATACTGATAAAGAACTAGAAATTGTTTATCCATTGTATGCTCTCTAATTTTGACACGAAGGATTTTGGAGTCAAAATTCAATTACTTTTGATGAAAGAGAGAGCCGTGTACTTTTTTATATCCAAATGTATACCTCAGGACATAAAAATATCTATAATATATAGAATAAAAATCACCAGAAATAATTCAGAGACAAAGATTTTTTTAAGTTACGAGTTATTGTAAGAAATGTTAATAAAAATTTTCTTCTCATGATATATCTTACCTTGCTCTTATATTCAATCATTTAATACTATAATTTAGTCTGAACTATCTTCAAAAATTTATGTAAACAATTAGGTGAGGTTATATCAAGGATCTCAAAATAAAAATCCTAAAATAAAAAAGGAAATTTGTTTTCTTAAATTAGTTGAAAGGAAGACAGAATCACACACACAGTTAACACATACTAATGGGTTTATACTCTGCTTGTGTCATTGTCCAAAGCTGTCACTCAGTTATGGCTCCTCAGACACATAATTGCAGTAGTTTTCGAGCAAAATCTGGACTGAGAAAGTGATCTTTATGCATAACTCTAGTGAACATATTGTGGTAAAATTAAAGTAGGTAATGACCTTTACATCTCAGTTCACACTTCTCTAATAACTACCATTCTGGGTTTTCACCTCAGGTAACAGATAAACAAAGTTAATTCAGGAAAACGTAAAGAATCACTAAAGTCTTTATTGCCCCCTGACAATCAGTGATATTGACATAAATACAACTTTGCTTCAGTGGCATCCCTGTTATTTCTCTTCATAACCATCAGCAATGGTGCACTTTTGATTTTCTCTAGCAATAGTTTCTTTTTTGACAAATTTAATCCTATTTTGGGTCTCTGTGCCTTTTCTCATGCTGCTCTCTACCTGTAACAACCTTCCAATAATTCAAGATTCACCTTTCAAGTAATGTATTAAGCAGCAATGCTTTAAACACCAGGTTATGTCAAGTGCTGATCTGTGATCCTGTAGAATCCTGGATATATATCTACGTTGCTCAGTGTACCAAACTGGAAATAAATCCCTTTACGTATCTTATTTTCCCCTACTACATTTGAATTTCCTTAATGATAGAGACCTATGTTACTCAATTCTGTATCCTTCAAATTTGGCTTTAGAGTGTGGGGACAAACTTGCAAGCAACTTGTTGGGGTGCCTTGGAGATAAGCCTGAAGAGATAGATTAGAAAACAAAACTGAGACTTCACATTCCAAATTATTGAATTCCTTAGATGTTAAATAAATATCTTTCTTTTCTTTTTAGTTTATTTATTTTTTATTTTGAGAGAGAGCACAAGAGAGCACAAGTGGGGGAGGGGCAAAAGGGGAGGGAGAGAGATAATTCCAAGCAGGCTCTGCAGAGCCCCTTGATATAGGACTCTATCTCATAAGCCCTGAGATTTTGGCCTGATCTGAAACCAAGAGTTTGATGCTTAACCAACTGAGCCACCAACGTGCCTCAATATATTACTTTCTTACACTTGCCTCTACTTAATCATCTAAGACTTTGGTATAGAATGTGAAACTAAGGTAGCATTTATGAAAATTTTGTTTTATGTTGAACAAACCCACACCTAAGTGAAAATAGGAGATTGTAAACATCTTATATTTTTCCAGAATCAATTTAGATTTGACCTTTCATTTATTTTTCTTCGAATGATGTAGTTACCTAATGAAATATGTCTAGTTAAAATATTTTTATAGAAATATATTAGAAAGTGATGAAGACTGAAAAAAATGTAATAACAGACACACACAGATTCCACAGTGGTATTAAAAAATTTATTGGCCTTTCTTTCAAATAGTAAAAAATTTCATATGCTAGTAGCTTGCATATAAATCTCGGTGAAAATGGTGGAGTATTTAGCTCCAAGGAGCTGTCCCTTTACAAACATAGTAAAAGTGTGCAAAAATTGTGAGAATTAAATTTTGGAATTCTGGAAAAGAGTCAAAGGTTTATAAAGACCAAATAAACAGTGAAGCAAGAAAACAACTTAAAAATAGTTGGAGAGCTTTAAAGTATTTTTGCCTGCCTTTGTTTTACCTCCCTTCTTCTCTAGATCAGCAGTGGTCTTAAACATGGTAACCCATGTTCCTGGTACACTGGTCCCTCAGAACAGAAGCAAACAGATTTTGTTCTCAAAGAATTGTGTTCATCTATTTCAAGTTGTATAGTGGCCACCTGAAGGACTGACGAAAGCACTTGCTTTTGTTTCACCTGATTCAGAATTCTCTTAGGGCAGAAAAGTAGCTACACAGAGTACATTCCTTGGAAATTCTGAAAGACAATTGAAGAACCCACTCCTGTGTGGAGCAAATGATTGAAATTTGAGAAACAATGATAGCTATGCCAACAGCCTGAGAAGAAAATCTATGAAGAGTCTTTGAAGAGTTATAGCATTGAGAATCTCACATGTATATTGGGGAATATAGAACGTTATGTATATGCCCAAAGCAGAATGTGTGTTCAGAAAAGACCCGAGAAGATCTAAGCTTTCACCTCAGACCCATCTTTGGGCTCTGTACAAGCTGGAAATAAAGACTAAGGCAGGATGGTAAGCAGCCTAGCTCAGTGTTAAAAGAGTGTTATGGCACATATCCAATGTGCAAAGACTAAAAGAGTGTTTGGTTTTGGCTTCAAGAATTCAAGTAAATCTTTCAACAGCTAACCAAAGATAATGGAACAGAGACTTCAGAGACCACACATAACAAATAATACAGTCTTTGCAAATATAGTTTAGAAAAGTTACCAAACAACCAATTAGAAGGCAAAGAAGGCAACCACAAACACAAATCCTGAGGTGGAAGAAGAATCTGACTTCTAAAATTAATACATTATAATACTCAAAATGTCCAAATTTCAAGAAACAACTATAAAGCAGGCAAAAAAAAATCCCTACTCATAGGAAAATTAATCCAAACTGAAATAGTTGAGAATGGAAGGAAGGGAAAAGATATGCCATGCAAATAGTAACTGGGAGAGAACTGGGCCAGTTATACTAACAACATAAGAAATAGACTTTTAAGTCACAAACTGGTACAAGAGACAAAGAAGGACATTATAGATGATAAAAGCGTCAGTTCATCCATCCAAGAGATATAACAATTATAAATATATATGCACCTAACAACAAATAGATATCTGAGAATAGCAACTTTTGACTTTTGAAATTCCTTTTCTGTTGACACTTAACAATTTATCCATAATCCAATGATCTTAAAATAGAAGTATTGTCTTTTTTTGAGCAATAAGACTTCGTGTTTTTTCTGTTACAATTTTTTCCATTTCTTTTATTAATCTTTATCAACTCAACAAAATTTGGACAATAGGAAAACCATATATGAAGCAATGTCATCAGAACTTATATTAGAATTACAATAGATAACATAAAATAATGCTCTAATAATAATGCTATAATAAAAATAACGAAAAATCCTATTTATATCAAAATAATTTGCAGTGAAGCATTATTAATTATAGTACTAATATTTACTTATTCTCAACCATTTTAATCATAATAGTTATAAGAAAAAAAGCTAATAGCAGTTCAAATAGTAAATTTATACAAATGTGGGGTCAGAAAGGAGCCTCAAATGTGATGAGAATTCATTAAAGCAAAATGTATGACAATGAAATCAAACTGAGAATGTATTAGATTTAACACTGAAACGCTGTGTGTGTGTGTGTGTGTGTGTGTGTGTTTGACGGAGGGAGAAAGAGTGTATACATATGTAGTCTTTTCTTAACACATGTTGGCAGATTTTTCCTAATAGTAATAGGAAGTTTTCTGCATATATACAAATGATATTTCCCAAAGTTATCCTATACGATGTTTATATAGAAAATGAAAAAAAGCAATTGAATATATTTTATGACTTTTTCAATCCCATGAACTGACTGGGAATTTAATCATTTTCAAGAGTATATACGCTATTAATATTTTTGGCTTTGTAAAAAATTACCTAATAATTTTCAGGACAAAAATAAAATAAATATTCTACAGTCATCTTCCAGAATATCATGGTATAATGTCTGTCCATACAGTAAAAGTTGCAATATACACATATACACATACAAAAAATAAAAGCCACCAAGACTCTGAAGATCATTTTGCTACAAATATTAATTTAACACCTTTATGTATCAGCTTTGGAAGGTGTCTTAAATTCTTGGCAATTTTATTACAATGAAATAAAATATTTTTTTAATATCCATTATGTAAATAAAAATATGAATAAATAAAAAAATAAGGCAATTAAGATTTACACTAAAATTTTATAGGGCATAAGTACAAAAGTACTAAAATATAATATTAAAAAGAATAAAATTGCCAAATTATCAACTTATTAACTTAGTGTCAAGGTATATTGGGAACAACCATATATATTTCATGAATTAGTCTGAAAAAGGAATATGTAAAAAACTAGAAAGAAAGATACTAGGCCACTGGGATTCAAAAAATAACATAGAAGGTATTTCCTCCTGAACACCAGCAAGTTGTTTCTGAAAATTTAGATTTTGGATATAAATACTAATTGAAATACTATTTCTCAGTAGGTAATTTATGCATTGACAACATATCTCCAATCTATTTTCTGAAAATATACCTAAAATAGCAAAACACACATATACATGCATACAAATACAAAACAATCTATGGTGTTAGATATTTTGATACAAAATACTTAAACCATAGTTGCCTGACCACCAAAATGTCATTATGCCGTTAAACAATTGCCTTGTATGTTTAGAAAAATATTTCTCTTTCCCTTTGCTCTCTTGTCTACAAATTTATTCAGCACATTTTTTAATCTTTGGATATTCACTGTACACATTAACAAAAGTATGGATTAAATATGCAAGGCAATGTGGAAATGCATTCTGAACAAGCATGGGGTTGCAGAACGTCATTACACTGAGTACAACATTGGGATGCCTCTCTTAAATTTTTTTTTTTCAACGTTTATTTATTTTTTTGGGGACAGAGAGAGACAGAGCATGAACGGGGGAGGGGCAGAGAGAGAGGGAGACACAGAATCGGAAACAGGCTCCAGGCTCTGAGCCATCAGCCCAGAGCCTGATGCGGGGCTCGAACTCACGGACCGCGAGATCGTGACCTGGCTGAAGTCGGACGCTTAACACCCAGGCGCCCCGGGATGCCTCTCTTAAAGCCAACAATATCCAAGACAGACAAACCTTTCTAGATATACAGTGAATTCTTCAAATAGCTACATACAATTACTGGTTGCTACCAACTGAATTTGGAATACAATTCTAGATTTTTCCTACATATGCATTTAATATTTTATTTATATTTTAAAGTAAAATATAAATGTTTCCATGTAAACATTAGCCCAAAACACTGAACTGAGAGACATATACAATCTATGATGTATAGTTATAAAAATTCAAGCAGTGATTGGGGTGCCTGGGTGGCTCAGTTGGTTAAGGGTCTGACTCTTGGTTTCAGCTCAGCTCATGATCTCACCCTTGGTGAGTTGGAGCCCACGTCACTTTCTCTTCACTGGCAGCGTTGGTTTCTGCACTCTGACAGTACAGACCCTGCGTGGGATTTCTCTCTCCCTCTCTCCCTGCCTCCCCCCATCTCGCGTGCATACACATTCTCTGCCTCAGTCTCTCTCTCTCTCTCTCCAAATAAATAAAGAAAAAAAGAAAATATTCAAGCAATGATCTACTAGATTAAATATAGACACAGAAGACAATTTTGGTCTATTCTTATATTTGCTCAAGAATATGGAACTGAAACTATGCACATACAACATATTGAGAGAATAAAAGAAATAGAAAGTTAGATCCTTGCTAGAGGACAAAAAAGTGGACATATTTTAAGAAATGCTTGGACATCAACAAAAATATATTTAATTTTACACACAATGATACTAATAGCCACCTGCCTTTATTCAAGTTTGACATCTTCTGAAGCAACATTTAAAATGCTTATTTTGCAAAGTAATTATTAGGAACACTTCCAATAAATATGTTTATTTATTACAAAGCTCCCATCTTCAAATCAGACCATCTGGGATGACATCCTATTTCACTTAGTACTTCATAAACTGTGAATTTAGCATGCCTTTACTTCAATAGCCTATAATTCAAGTAGCAGCATTTAGCTATCAAGTTGATTTTATATTAAATTAACTAATGCACAAAGAGGGTTTGATTTATAGTCCAACAGGGTGTAATACATCCCAAGAAATATTATCCTCAATCCCATTTTTCCTCTTCCATTTTGGCTATGTTTCCTCTTCCATTTTGGCTCTGCTTGGAAGTTCACAAACAAAATTCACAATCTGTCCTACTAAAAGCAAATTGTCATTCATTATTATTCTTTCAAACTTGTATCAAGCATTACATCTAATTCTATGTTAATGTATACATGTATCTTGAGTTTGCAATTTAGGGAAAGAAAACTTTTTTCCCCAGGTACTTTTCTATAATCAATTAAGCAAAATACATTTTTCCAAAGCCTATTTGAATCATAGCACTCATGGAATTTTTTTTTTTTTTTAAGTTGTATAGAATTTTTTTTCTCTTAAAAACAACAAATGGACTTCTGGTTTTCTGCTTCTCCATATAAGAGATTTGGAAGTGGTCACCGCATCCCAACAGCAAGTGAAAAAACTAAACAGATTGAAAAATCAACAACTCTTCTTCTATCCATAAGAAAGAGTAGGGTGCAGGAAAACCTGAGGCTACCAAAACAGAAAGGACAGGCAACTCCTGCAGGCACAGCTTCCCGGAGCAGAGACTTGGGAGCCGATCCCCTGCAGGATCCAGTGCCAGGGTAGAAACACCTACATTGTACTGATGATTTGTTGGAGGCTCAGTGAGGACAAGTCTGAGAGTTGAAAACTCCAGGGGGGACCCAGCCAAGGGGAATCTTCAGAGTATTGTGAAATTTAACTCCA
The DNA here is from genome assembly GCF_028749965.1 of Puma concolor. NCBI lineage: Eukaryota > Metazoa > Chordata > Mammalia > Carnivora > Felidae > Puma > Puma concolor. The sequence continues at coordinate 23,771,405 of NC_141683.1, forward strand.
GGAGGTCTACCAGGTTCCCACAGTAAATGTCAGATAATCATCCCCTCGGGCTTCTGGCAGAGCCTTAGGAAAGGGAACCATTTTGAACTACACCAGAGCATTTTGTTCTTAGCAAGGCCTGCCCTCAGAGGAAACTAGTTAACTAAAGCCTAATCTGCTAAAGTATTATTGTCAGAGCTTAACTGATCTGGGGAAAGGAAACAACCAATTCCAGCTGGCTCAAGGTTTCTGCATGGGGAAGAGAAATATCCAATTTTAGCCTTCTCTATCCACTCTGACCCAACTAAGAAGGGAGACGGGGGAAAACAGAAAAACGCTTGTGAAATTCATAGTCCATAGGCATAGGCTCACTAAAAACTGGGATCTAATTATAGAACTGTAGAATGATTCCTCTCCTTTCGTACCTTATCATCACATTACGAAAAGTCTATAGCAGTTCCTTTTACTCTGTACATCATGCCCAGTTATCAAGAAAAAATTACAAAGCATACCAAAAGGGAAAAACCACAATTTGAAGAGAAAGAGCAAGCATCAGAATAAGACATGGCAGCATCATCAGACTGGGAATTTAAAACAACTATGATTGATATACTGAGGGCTCTAATGGATAAAGTAGGCAGCATACAAGAACAGAATGGCAAAGTAAGCAGAGAGTGGGAAATACTAAGAAAGAATAAAACAAAATTCTAGAGATTAAAAAAAGAAAAGAAAAAAACGGAAATAAAGAATGCTTCCAATGGGCTTCCTAGTAGATTGGACACAGGTGAGGAAAGAATCTCTGAGTCAGAGGATAGAATCCTCAATTGAAAGTACAAAAACTGAAAAACAAAGAGAATGCTTATGGAAAATAATAGATTGGAAGGTCCAAAACCTGTAGAATAACAACAAAATGTGTAACATACACATAAACACCAGAAAGAGAAGAAAGAGAAAGAGGAACAGGAAAAATATTTGAAGCAATAGTGATTGGAAATGCAAAATGGTGCAGCCATTTTGGAAGATATATGATCCAGCAACTGTGCCCATTGGTATTTATCCAAAGCAGTTGAAAATGTGTCTACATAAAAATCTGCACATGGTTGTTTATAGTAGCTTTATTTATAGTTTCCAAAATTTGGAAGTAACCATGAAGTCCTTCACTAGGTGAATGGATAAATAAACTGTAGTACATCTAGACAAAGCAATATTGATCAGTACTAAAAAGAAATAAGCTATCAAGTCATACAAACACATGGATGAATCTTAAATGCATATTACTCAGTGAAAGAAGTCCATCTGAGATGGGTACCTACCATATGACTCCAATTACATTCTGGAAAAGGCAAAACTATGGAGAAAATGAAAAGATCAGTGGCCATTTTAGGTAACAGCAAATGGGGAAGAGAGATGAATAGGCATAGCACAGAGGATATTTAGGGCAGCGAAAATACTCTGTATGTCATTATAATGATGGGTATATGTCATTATACATTTGTTCCAAAACACTGAATATACAATACTAAGAGTGAATTCTAAGGTAAATCATTGGACTTTGGATAATTATGACGTATCAATGTCGGTTTATCCTTGATAAAAAATGTACCATTTTGATGTCGATAATGTGGAAGGTTCTGCATGCCTATGGCTTGGGGGTATATGGGAAATCTCCATGTCTTCTTCTTAATTTTATTGTAAGCCAAAATTGCTTTAAAAATGCAGTCTTTAAAAAGCAACAAATTACATTTTATATTCCAATAGAGTGTAAGGTAAATTAAATCACATATTTGACTTTTATGTGTTATTTTGGCACTAATTAAATTTAGTTAATTATCTTATCTCAGTAATTATAATAAAAGGTGCTGATTATGTTGGGTGAATAATATAGACTTTATTATAGTAAATAATGCTGGGTCTTAACTGAAATATAATTAAGGTTATAATGTAGCTTTCATGCACACAATATTCTTTAGTATATCTAATTGACAATTTTAAAAATGTTTTATAAAATAATACTGGTTGATGGTGTTTTACTAGTAATTTAAAACATTTTTAAAAATATAAAATTTCATAAGTCTACCTGTAATAATTAAATAAAATTACAACAAATGGGAAGAGTAAGCTATGGGACCCTTCAATATTTAAAGATTTTCCTCATTTGAAATAATATTTTGGCATGTTAACAGGTGCTATTCAATTCTATTAATATAAAACTAATTTTTTCAATATAAAACTGAAGGTAAAGAAGAAACACTAATTTTCAAACTTCTAACACACTGACAAAACAATACAGGGTAATATGAGCTGTAAAATGTTGAGACTTTATATCAATCAAACGTATAACACATTATTTAAAACAAAAATTTTCCAAGCATGATAATACTTGATGCTCTAACTTCATGGAATGCATGAAATAAAATAAGTTGTCAATCACAGAAACTTTAGAGAGCAGTTTTTTAAATACTTGATAGAAGTTAGGCCTACCAGCAATATTTCAGATTTATATAGGGCAAATTTGAAATATGAGCAATTTAGGGCTAAAATTGAACTAAGTTTTATTTTTGTGTAATGTCCATGATTATCTAGAGATTTGCATCAAAAGATCAAAATGATGAGGTGATTATGCACAGATTCAAAATTTCAATCATACCATCTGTAGGTGGTCTCAATAATGAGATCCTCATTGCCTAAAGGGAATGGAAAATAGGCAAGCTGGTTTCCTGCAAAATTAGAGGAAATACCACATCTACGATAGTTTCTCCAATCATGAAATTAACTTTTGTTGTCATTTCTCTCAAATAATTAGCTCCTTTTAAACATGAAAATAAATACTTTGAAGATAAAACTGAGGTTATTTGCAATGTCACTTACACGTTACATAATTAAATATACAATTATGTGTCTGTGATTTTACAAATTATATACAACTCTCATCTCTCAAATTTAATCTTGATTTACAAAAGCTTAGCAGGTGGACCTACTATAAAATAGGTATAGAGGACATGGCAGCCAGAATGTGCATTCTCCATTTTCTCCTAAGATGCTCAGCCAGCAGAATGACCATGATTGACTGATCATTAGAATATGCAAGGGAAATGGATAATCCTCAGGCCTAAAGTCCTTAGGAAGATGCTTCATTATGAATTATAATTTGTTATGCTGCAGTGAAGACTAAGAACTCAGCATATTGTTAATAAATTGTCATGCTTGGGTCCCTTATGGCAATGATCATCAATCAATTCACTCAATAGTTAAGTAAATGTATTCCCTGGAGAAATGATGGGAGAGAGTACCAGTATCAACCACTCAAATGGTTCAAAGTTTAGGAGATAAAGAAAATCATTAAAAATCATGGGAGTGATCACAGATCGATAACACCCTCGAGTATCTATCAAAATAAAATTCAAAAGCACTTTGAAGGACCAATTCCAAAACTTAGATAGCACAACAATCCTGTTAAATATAAGTATGTATTCAACTGAATACAATGTTTGTTTAAATCACAAATAGCAACAATTGATTTATAGGACATGGAAAGTATAATAAATAACAACAATGACACAAAGGTTGGGAGGGAGGAATTGGAAACATTCTGTTATAATATATTTATATATTATTTACTCTACTTCTATATAGATGCATATTAATAATATACAGATGTGAAATACACTATTATATATACTACTACTGATATACTAACATATATATTTATAAGTATAGATCTATACTAAACATAAATAATACGTTATTTGAAGGAGGACTTAGATCAGTAAAAAATGAACATTGTAAATGCTAAAAGAACTGTCATGATACATAAAAAAGTAAAATGGGATCATATAAAATGCTCAGTTAAAACCAGATAAGAAAGAAAAAGAAGCCTCTGTCAATAAATAGAAAACAATTATGAATATGTTTATGTTAATCCAGCTATCGTAATAATCATTTTATTATTATTTTAAATGTTTATTTATTTTGAGAGAAAGAGAAAGTGGGGGAGGGGCTGGGAGAGGAAGAGAGAGAATCCCAAACAGGCTCTGCACTGTCAGCATAGAGCCCAATGTGGGGTGGGGCTAGAGCCCACCTTGCTGGTTTACCATAACATGACCAACAGCAATGCCATCCGCCTGGCCCTCAAGGAGAGAAGGAGAAAGAAGTAGAAAAGAGAAACCTGTTCCCAGCCACTGCCATTTGACTATCTTGTCCCCAGACCCCTGCCTCAGACCCAGAAGACCTACCTGGGACCTTGGGGTCACATTTACTTTTCTCTCGCCAAGTTTGGAAATTCACCTTGTCCTATGGAATTTCAACCCCCCTTCCCCCTCCCCACACTGACAAGAATGGCGGGGCTTTGGGAGCCACTTTCCCTTATAGTGGTTTCTGGAATCCCTTTGTGTTAGGATCTTGAGTTGAAAGGATTCATTTTAGGGAACAGCTGACTAGGAAATGTGAGCCCAGAGATGTCCTGCAGGATAGTGGCATAGTGCCAAATGGCACTTGGCTGATAGAATATGATTGTTATAATCATTAATCATTGTTTGTATCTTGCAATGGGCTGTTTCAAAAACCTCTTGGACCCTTAAGGTCGCTCAAGCCAATCCTCTAGCTTTCTACTTCAAGAACCTAGTAAAGGAGGAGAAAAATCCCAAAACAGCAAATGGAAGGAACTAATAAATACAAACGCAGAAATCAATGAAATTGAAAATAAAATGACAAGTAAGTCAGTGAAACAAAGCTGAAAAGATCAATACAATTGACAAACCTCTAATAGTATTGACAAATCAAAAAAGAGAAGACACAAGTTAGCAGGAATGGAACAAGAGACATCACTATGAAACCACAGGCATCAGAAGGATAATAAAGGAGTACTATGAAAATGCTATGTGCACACATATTTAGCAACATATTTGACTAAGTCTTCCAAAACACTAACTGCCATAACTTACCCAATAAAAGAGATCATTTGAATAGTTCTACAACTATTAAGGAAGTTGAGTTTGTAATTTTCAAACTTGCCAAATAAATTTCCAGTTTCAGATTCTTTTATTGGAAAATCACACCAAGTGTTTAAATATGAAGTAACTCTATTTATACACAATCATTTCAAAAAGCGGAAAACGAGGAATCATTCTCCATTTTAGGAAGTTAGTTTTACCTTGATACTAAAACCAGACAAAACTGCATTAAGAGAGGAGTGAAGCCAAATTACTTCATGAATTATTTTAAAAAATCTTAACAAAATATTATCAAATAGAAATCGAAAACATATACAGTAATTCCTCAAGACCAAGAGAAGTTTATTCAAGTCTCATTTAACATTTGAAAAGCAATCAAAATAATTCACCATGTTATCAGGATAAAAAAAAGTGAGGAGGATGACAAGGCAGTCATAGCCACACATTTCAAAAAGGTTCTTTGGGACACCTGGGTGATTCAGTCAGATAAGCATCTGGCTTTTGACTTCGTCTCAGGTCATGATCTCAAAGTTCATGGTTCGAGCCCCACATTGGACTCTGCACTGGCAGTGTGGAGCCTGCTTGGGATTCTCTCTCTCTCTCCCTCTCTCTCTGCCCTTACCCTGCTCATATGCTCTGTCTCTGTCTCTCTGTCTCAAAATAAATAAATAAACTTAAAAAAAAGGCTTCTTGAAAGGGATCTTTTAACATATATTTGAACTCAGTTAAAAAAAAATCCCCTTGTTCATTTTAAATTTCACTTGTTTCATTATTGTTGAAATTTATCAGATGGGTGTTTTGCAAATATTTCTGCCTGGTCTGAGTCTTTTCTTTCTCTTAACAGTCTTTCAAAATTTCAACTTACCAATATTTCTTTCATGGATTATATCATGCATTTGATTTTGTATCTAAACTCTAATTACCAAGCCCAAAATCAACTATTTTTGTTGAAGCTTAACTATTTTTTCAACTACAAATATTTACTGCTGTCTTATTTTGAAAAACCTGACTTTTTTCATCAAAATAAGTGAAGAAAACAGGAAGATTCCTTACTAAGAAATGAATAAAGCAAGAAAACTGATTGTTTTTGTTACAGTAATATCCCGTTCCTGCAGGTGTAGATTATACACTCTTACAGGTCTGAGTATGCTGAACCGGAAATGAGTCCAAAGTGTTCTGATGAGGAGGCAATAAGAACATTAAGTTAACTTTTGCAAAGCCTCACAGGAAGTTTGCCCAATTTATAATAGCTAAAGGGTCCTCTAGTAAGCCCTCCCTCCACGATTACGGTTTCTAAACCAATTGGCGGCCATATATGTTCTTGGTTGTAATTTCAGTTAAATGACATAAAAGTAATATTGTTTCAGTGAGCTTTGCCACCAGAGTAGTGGACCCTGTAGAGAACTAAATCTGAGTCAAGACTTGCTGTCATCAACTGGAAAACTAAGAAGAGTAAACACCAGATGGAATAGTATTAGAAGATATGCTCATTCAAGGTTATTTTTGTTTAATTTAGGGTCACTTAGACCTATGTACAGATTGACCTTAATCCTACTTGTTCCTATGGAGTTAACAATCCATCCAGACTGTTCACTCCTTACCCATATGTACATTTGTCTACTCACAAAAATTTACTTGTAAAATCAGATCAATACTCGCAGTCCTTTCACAGTTATCTGGAACATTTTTTGCACAGAGGGGCAAAAAATCGGAGTTGCCCTATGCACACATTCCTAGCTGAAAATGAACAAGATGGTCCTCTGCTTCCTCTTTCAACTTATACTATAAACAAGTATCCTTTCTTCAGTCTATTTAGTGCGCGGTTTTTTGTTTGTTTTGTTTTTTTCTGTATTTTTGTGCTTTTGTTGGTGATTTCACTCTTTAAAATGGCACCCAAGCCTAGTGGTGAAATACTGTCTCATGTTTATAAGCATGAGAAAGGTATGATTGTGACGATGGATGTATGTTGGATATCCTTTGATAAAATCTATATCCATGATATCCATGGGTAAAATTGAAGCACATAGAAATTTAAAACACTTGCTTAGGTTACATGTCTACTAACTGGTGGAGGAGACATATAAACTCTCCTGCACATTCAGCCATTGTGTTATGCAAAATGTTAAATAAAACCTACTGGTTGAGAGCAAATTGCCCTCTCTAGTAATAACTTACCTTGGTAATTCTAAATAAAATGCAAGAAAGCAAAAATTAGAAAGAAGAACATCTTATCTTTTTGCAAATCAAAATGTATTGACTATCACATCATAAATTCATTTTAAAGGCAATGTATTATTTTTGGAAAACAACAGTAAATTCAAAATTTTTGTATATTTTCAGGAGTATTGAGATAATTTTTATTTTTGTAGGGTTGATTTTAAATCAATTTCACTTTTAAAATCTGCAATTACAGAAAGTTTTGCTATTTTATTTTATTATGTTCATGTTATTTATGTTTATATTTTATATGTTTATTAAATATTTGGGGCGCCTGGGTGGAGCAGTCGGTTAAGCGTCCGACTTCAGCCAGGTCATGATCTCGCGGTCCGGGAGTTCAAGCCCCGCGTCGGGCTCTGGGCTGATGGCTCAGAGCCTGGAGCCTGTTTCCGATTCTGTGTCTCCCTCTCTCTCTGCCCCTCCCCCGTTCATGCTCTGTCTCTCTCTGTCCCAAAAATAAATAAACGTTGAAAATATTTATCAAGCAACTCAGTTAAAAGTTAGAATTGGCGAAATTATTAAGATATAATATTTCATTTAATTTCACTAATTTTACTAAGGCACTTTTAATTTGACATATTAAATAAAAATCTAACATGCTATATTCATTACTGTTAAATACTTGCTAAAATATAAAACAATTTTTTTAACAGAAAACTACTCTGAGCATCAACTGAATTTGGATCCGTGTCTCCATTCATTCCCGATAAAACCTTACTGAGGAACTCTAAGAATAGGTGAAATCGTTCACCAGCTGACTAGAATAGTTAAAAAAGTATCTCATTTATTTAGAATATAACTGTCCTTTCTTGCATGAAAATATATTTGTGGGCATATGGCTGTGAAACAATAGATTATATTCCTCTCCTGGTAGAATCACAAATGGTAAACAAAATACATTAAATCAATTTTAGTTTTTAGTTGTGCAAAAACAATCATCTTTCTTTTAATGAAATCATGACCTTTTATTTCCATTATTAAAGGAATCTTTTTGGAATGAGTCAATTCTCTTTAGAAATTATATATGAAGGGCGCATGGGTGGCTCAGTTGGTTAAGCGTCCGACCTTGGCTCAGATCATGCTCTCACAGTTTGTGAGCATGGTTCTGTGCTGACAGCTCAGAGCCTGGAGCCTGCTTCAGATTCTGTATCTCCCTCTCTCTGTTCCCATTCCCCACTCATGCTCACTCACTCATTCTCTCTCAAAAATAAAAATGAATATTAAAAAAAAAAGAAATTATATTTGATCTTTCAACATCTTGATCTGTAGGTTAAGCAAAATATTCATAGCCTATGCTCCAAATTGCATTTTATGATCTTCTAATTTATGAAAATAAGTTTAATTTCAATCATTCTAAATTATTATTAAGGACCCTTAAATTATGAATATGAATCTTCTTTTGTATAAAAATTCATTATGTGAAATTGTAAAAGTATTCTGATTTTTTAGAGCTAAATTATATCATAAAGGTTTGAGTATCCTTTGAAAAGGTGAAAACATTATAAAGAACTGTTAATGTCCTACCAAGTAGTTAGAGAAAATCTCATATAATTCTAAATTCTTCCTACACTAAAAATAATATATATATAGTGTTTGTAAACCCCATCTGTTGCACCACCTTACAATGCTGCTACTTTTTGGGAACAAGAAACAAAGTCACATACTTTTCTCAGAAAATAAGAGAAGCCTTAAGTTATTTCTGGGGTGAAAACTTTTCGTGTGTATATAGGAGAAAGGGGTGTGAGGGGAAGTAAAGAAAGCATAGTTTAGAACTCTAAGTCTCTTTTCGAAAGGACCTGTATTGGTTTCATCCATGACTGTGAAGTAATCCCAAATTTCAAACTAGAGTGAAATGAACCCATGGAAAGTGAAAGATTAGATGTGAAAACTCCTAAACATGTAATCAGATCCACAGCAATCACTGATTATCTGGGGCATTTAGTATTATTCAGGGGCAACCTTTTTGTTTTGATGGTGAAAACTTGAGGTAAATTAACATATTTGAACCTTTTATTAGAAACAAGGGAATGCAAATCTGAATTTTTTTCCTTGTAACATGTTTACTGACTGTAAGCAACCATCATTTTTAGGACAGAAGACAGGGCAGACTTTTTATAGTGCCATGAATCTCAGCAGGGAAATACTGTCTCATAAGGTGCACTTTAAAAATTTTTAGGGACATTTTTGGGGACATCACTTGGACTTAAGTCTGAAGACAAAGATGCTAGAAAATTTTCATGATATGGAAACTTCCCCCAAATCAAAGACTTGTAAGTCCCACATGACATTTAAATACCTGACAACTATTCCAGACATATTCCAGACATACACATAATATATAAGCCTTATGTATTATATATGTCATATATAAAATATATAAGGCATATATATCTGTGAATATCTACCTATATTTTTATCTGTATCTCTAGATATATGTTATAGTCATTGATTAAGAATAAATGGGAAAGATAGATTAAAGTCTAGATATTTCCATTTGTACTATGGAAGCATATGACTAAATATATCAAGCCATACATTGTGAACAAAAATATTTACATATCTTTTTTCTCCAAATTTTTATTTAAATTCCAGTTAGTTAACATACAGTGTAATATTAGTTTCAGATGTAGAATTTAGTGACTCATCACTTACATACAATACCCAGTGCTCATCAGAAGTGCCCTCCTTAATACCCATCACCCATTTAACCCATCTCCCCAACCTACCACCCCTCCAGAGATTCTCAGTTTGTTCTTTATAGTCATGAGTCAAAACTGATTCAAAGGGATACATGAACCCCAATGTTTATAGCAACCTTCTCAACAACAGCCAAATTATGGAAAGAGCCAAATGTCCATCAACTGATGAATGCATAAAGAAGATACTGTCTATATACATATATACACAATGACATATTACTCACCCAACAAAAAGGCTGAAATCTTGCCATTTGCAACGACATGGATAGGGCTAGACAGTATTATGCTAAGTGAAATAAATCAGTCAGAGAAAGACAAATACCGTATGATTTCACTCATGTGGAATTTAAGAAACAAAAAAAAATGAACATAAGGGGGAAATACATACCTTTTGATTCTGTATTATTTAGACTAAAACAACTAGTTGAAAATCTTATTCACAATTTGTTATTCTCAAATTATTATTTGGCTCTAAACAAAAGGAAAGGATTTTAGCCAAAATACTATCATTTAGATTAGATTATTTAGATCTTGCAGTTTTCCTTTCCCTAAGAGGGGAATGACTTCCTGTGATATGGACCTATCAATATCCCAGACATATCAAAATTTTAGCTTTTGTATTAAAATATAGTTATCTTTTCATCGGATCAAAATTAAAATTAAAATTAAAAGGAAGTTGCTGCTGCTGATAATAATATTAAAACTTCATGTTATTTTAAAATGTTCCTGCTGTCTCAGAATTTCGATTGCAATTAAGAAAAAGAAAGTCGTATGTACCACCATAACTTCTGAAAGAATAAGAGAATGTGAGAGATTTGATAGAGACAAGTAATTTTTAAAAGGAATGTGGAGATTGCTGTGCATATCAACTGCCTCCTACTTCAGCCAAATGAGTAGGAAAACAAAAGAATCCCTGGGAGAACATGTGGTGGGGGAGGGGCATTCCCCTTGCCCTCTCTTTTCCTTTTCCTGCCCCTCTGCCCTATTCCCCCCAAAACAACATAAGCAGAAGACAAGGAAAGAGAGAGGAAGTGAAATGGAATAACACACATGGACAGAATTATTCCTTCTTACCTAGAGGTGGTTCCCTTACTGTTGTCAGCCTTGAGAAAAGAAGAGGAATACTTTAAATTGGATGTGACTTTAAAATATTATTTATACTAGACTATTTTTCAAAATGATACATGGGGCCCAATGACCCTCCTCAAGTGAACTTAGCTCAAAATATGATGTTATTTATTCGTTTTATATTAATGTCTGTTTGCTTTTAATTTGAAAGGAAAACAACACTGTATTCTCTAGTCAAAAATTACAAACAAATATGGAATGGATTTGGACGTTTTGAGCCTTCAGTGCATAGTCACTAACAAAATCATGCATAAAATAAAGTGCTTGTCCCTGAATCAGACCAATAAATACAGAGAAGAAACTGATGGTTGTCAGAGGAGAGGGTGTTGAGGGATGGACAAAATGGGTGAAGGAGAGTAGGACATACGAGCTTCCCATTATGGAATGAATATAGTCAATGGAACTGTAACAGTGTTGTATGGTGACAGATGGTAGCTACATTTGTGATGAGCATAGCATAATGTATAGAGTTGTTGAGTCACTATATTGTACACCTGAAACTAATGTAACATTGTGTGTCAACTATATTAAAAATTTTTTAATAAAAATTTTAAAAAAAGAAGAAAAGTTCTATCTACTGTAGTTCTATGATACATATAAATATGGTGGTAATCAGGCAGGTCTCTAGGAATGTACTGATTTGACAGACTACTGCTTATCTATCTTCTTGAAAACAGATTGAATTAGAACCACACATTAATGGTTTTCATAACTTAAATGTGTTTAAGCAATTTATAATTTCAAAAAACAACTTAAAGAACCAACAAATTATTTAAGTAAATAAATAATAATGAACATGCTCTCAAATTCCTTCACAATGAAAAATAAATGCAAATTTATAATTTTGTCCCATACATTTATTTATGTGAGAATTACATAAGAAATGAAGTCAATGTCTTAAAGAGACTTTCTTTGATAACACAATGTAATTACTACTCTGGCAAACAACAAAGAGATATTAGATACCTTTGTCAATCTCAACATGGTCCCTGCAGTGTAACCCGTGGGCTGTCAGTAATGTGACAAGAATGATGTAGCCAGACAAATGGGTTGAAGATCTAACGGCCACTGGAAGTTACCTGCATTCCTACTTGAAAATTTTGATGTACTTCTTCCATCACAATGATAACACAAACTATATTTGTGGGAAACTGTTCTTATGCTTGTTTCTTCGTCTAATAGCAAATGATTTGGTCTGATATCTTGTTTCTTGTGACAAATGATAATGACCCAGCAAAATTGAATCAGTTGGTTCTCCTCTTCTTAAACCATGGATGCCATTATCATTATTTTGCTATCAAGGAAATATCTCACATGTCTGCAATATTCCACTCGGTGCCAACCTCTACAGAAACCACAGAGATTGTTTGTTTGCCTTGAAGCGTATATGTAGTGTTAATGATGTGCATCCCGTCCACCCAAACACAGGTCTACTCTAAATTCATCTCAGAAAGTGTAAGCAAAGAGCTCAATTACAACTGTTGCCCCAAACCTTCAACCTGGCCAAACATCAGATTGTAGAGCTTTGGGAATGAGAATACCATGACACCTGTTCTAATGACCTGAAGTCAAAATCACTAGGAATCACCAGTCCAAGGACAAGCACTAGGATCTCCAATAGCAGCAAGAACTATATTTGCCTCTGAGATTTGCTTTCAAGCTCTGGCTGACCCAATTTGAGTCCAGACAGTTGATAGCATGAGACACCACCTTGTTGTTACCATTAACCTCTACCTAGCTGTTTTCCAATACCGTCAACATTTGGAATACTCCATTTTGTTCTTCTACTCCTTTTCATAAGAGGTCCTCACCTCTCTCTCTCTCTCTCTCTCTCTCTTTCTCTCTCTCTCTCTCTCTCATCCCCTACCTTTTTCTTCTTGACCAGTTCTGGCTTTCATTTAGTATCTGTTGCTTCAGTAAAGACACTTCTCTACATGATGGAATCGTTAGACCAATAACACCTACACCAGAATCGGATGTAAACATTGGCTGAGCTCTGAACTATTGGACCTTGGTGAACATATGTATTTTTGCACTGATTTGAAAGTCCTTGGTGCTCCAGGGAGAAGGAGCTGGGCGCCAGAGCATCTCCCTCAGCCTGTTAGCCAAGGACTTAGGAGATTTGCAGCCAGAAAATGGTGTGTGCAGTGGCAGCATCTGTGGATCCAGCCACCAGCAGCTTTCTTCCTCAAAGGGAGCCAGAGCCCTGAGCACTGAACAGAGGATGCCTGCAAGGGCCCGGGCATCACCAGAGCAAGCTACTCCAGCCTTTATGGATAACTATTTTCAATACTTATAAAGCAGTAAGGCACTTCTATCCAAAGATCTTGTCAAAGGGCAGATAACAAGATGATTCAACTGACAACAGTAGTAGAGGAAAAAGATCATTCATTCCTTTGTCTTATTGAATTTAATTATTCTAATGGGCTAGTTTCAGTACTGATTGTGACCATAATAATTATTACTTTGTAAGGCTTACTAGATAATTTTCATTGATTTTTAAAATAACTTAGGACCGAATGTTCCTATCCTAGTCATTCTGTTTATTGGCTACATTACCTTGGGCATATGGCTTTAACCTTTAATTACTGTTTCCTCACCTGTAAGATGAGTATAATAGTAGCACCAACTTCATATGATTATTGTTAAAAACAAGACAACAGCTCCCAAATGGAGTTAATTTTGCCAAGTCCCATGTCAACAAACTGAGACTTGACTTAATTAGAATTTTGACCTCTCCCAGAAGTGAAGTCTTAAACCAGTCAATCAGGAGTCATCTGATGATCAGCACTATTGAGGTAGTCTGCCTGATAGACCCCTGACATCCCCTGAAGGAACATGAACTTGTCAAAATGAATCCACCTTTTTGCTAGTATAATTTCCTTGTTTCTGTTCCCTTCTGCCTATAAGTCTTTATTTTGTACAGCTCCTCAGAGTTCCTTTCCACCTGCAAGATGAGATGCTTCCTGATTCATGAATCATTGACTTAAGCAATAAGATGTCTAAAACTTAGTTGAATTTTGTTTTTTTAACACTGTTAAAATGAAATGAAATGAAATGAGATCATATAAAGTCTGAATTATTATTAACTATCATTATTAATTCTCAAAATGACATTAGGAAACATACTTTTTTTATAAATAAACAGATATATGAAAATAAAGTATTTTCCTCTACAGAACCCAATATTTGAACTCAATTTTGTTATGCCAGGTTCATAACCATTCATAATATAGTCTTTCTTTTTAGGTTAGATATTCAGATGTTAAATGACGAAACTCTGATCAAAAGGACCTTTGCCAATGCTGCGAAATTATCACGTCAGAAGAGATTTTCTGAAAAACCCAGGAAAATAATCTACAGGACAAATAATGTTTAGAGCACTGATCTAAAGATGGATCCCCCATGGCATATTTTTAAAAGCAAACTAATTTTTATTCACTCCCATGTCTAACACATCTAATTTCAAACAATCCAATTATTTTCTTTTAATGTTTATTTTTTTTTTTAATTTTTTTTTTTTAACGTTTATTTATTTTTTTGGGACAGAGAGAGACAGAGCATGAACGGGGGAGGGGCAGAGAGAGAGGGAGACACAGAATCAGAAACAGGCTCCAGGCTCTGAGCCATCAGCCCAGAGCCAACGCGGGGCTCGAACTCACGGACCGCGAGATCGTGACCTGGCTGAAGTCGGACGCTTAACCGACTGCGCCACCCAGGCGCCCCTAATGTTTATTTTTGAGAAAGAGAGAGAGAGAGCACGAGCAGGGAAGGGTAGAGAGAGGGAGACAGAGGATCCGAAGAGTGTTCTGTGCTAACAGCAGAGAGCCTGGCATGTGACTCAAACTCACAAGCCATGAGATCATGACCTGAGCTGAAATCAAGAGTCAGAGGCTCAACCGAATGAGCCACCCAGGAACCGCCACACCCCTTCTTTTTTTAATGTAAGTTCTATTCCCAAAGTGGGGCTTGAACTGACGACCATGAGATCAAGACTCACATGCTCTACAAACTGATTCAGCCAGATGCCCTGCCAATTTATGTTTCAAAATTTCTTATTTCCTAAAGTGGATACAATGACTTGAGTCAGGTATATTGCCTTAATATTGGTGTGAGTAAATATTCAAGAGAAGTGATTGATTAAAATATATAGGAATATTGCTGATGGACTTTGTTATTTGATATTTCCATAGGTCCATAATTAGAGTTGTTAAAAACTTTTAAATTTCCTAAGCATGTTCATAAAACAAAATTTTAACTATAATGTCAGCATGGGAGATACTGTCTTTGTAGTTCAAATTCACTAAAGTCCTGTCATTTTTGACTGTTCTCTTCCTATGTTTCATGGTTATCTAATTGTTTTATTGAAAAACATTTTAAAAGTGCAACCAAATTTCAACAGAACAAGAAATTTGAAAATAGTCAATATATATTACATTTTTATTATAGAATAAAAATAATTTAGTTTTCTTTTATCTAATCCTCATTACCATCATGAAAAGTAAATAGAAACAAATATGTTTTAACAAGCAAACAAACAAGGGGCGCCCGGGTTGCTCAGTCAGTTGGGCATTCAACTTCGGCTCAGGTCATGATCTCCCAGTTCACGAGTTCGAGCCCTGTTCAGTGCTCTGTGCTGACAGTTCAGAGCCTGGGGCTTGCTTCACATTCTGTTTCCCTCTTTCTGTCCCTCCCCTGCTCATGCTCACTCTCTCTCTCTCCCTCACAAATAAACATTAAAAAACAATTTAACAAGCAAACAAACAAAAAACTTCCAAAGTTCCACCAAAATATATAAAATCATATTCTGACTCATGGTAGTTGAATTTCTAGTAGATTTTCTATGATTTTTAAATAAATAAATCATTAATGAAAGGGTTAACCAAATATTTGGGGAGAAGTTAAAATATGCCAGGAGCTATAAGAACCAAGTACTAATAACAATTCAAAAGTTATCTTGCCTTGAAGAGATCCTATTCTAGTTGTTAAGAAAGACACTTGAAGAAATAATTATAACCCATTATGTTAAAGGATCTGATGAATTAAAAAAAAAATCAACGAGAAGACAGAGAAGGAATTACCTGAATAATTATGAGTGTACTATATTCTTAGATAATTAGGTCTCTCCTAAGAACACAAGAAAGAGAACACCAAATGGAGAGCAGGAAATTTAAATGTACAACATGATGATCCTGCATTTGCTGGGAAAATTCATTAGAGCCTGAGGAAGCCTGTATGACAATTACTACAGTAGGAAGTGGTGAGCATGGGGTAAGACTTCAGGTTTGTGGGTACAGAAATGTAAGACAGACCTGAAATCTCTTCTGGCTTGCAGATGCCAGAACCCAGTAATGTTTAGAGATGATCTGAAACAATTCAAGCTGAAGTTTCTGCTTTAGACTATCCTGGAACTCATTTGGACAGCTGTTCATGTAGAGGAGGAGAACAGACATGAATGTCTCTGAGGCAAGCTAGATTGATGCTTGACAATCAGGTCAACTGATTATGACTTGTGCATTCCCATACCAGACCAGAAAGTAGTGAGAATTCCTAAAAGCCTCCCATGAGGATAGTCACAGAAGGGCAAAGCCATTCCTCTCTAATACTTTAAGAATGACATGGGTCAGGGTGCCTGGGTAGCTCATTAGGTTGAGCCTCCAACTCTTGATTTTGGCTCAGGTCATGATCCCAGGGTCATGGGATTGAGCCCCAGGTTGGGCTCTCTTTAAGGTTCTCTGTGCCTGGGTGGCTCAGTCGGTTAAGCATCCAACTTCAGCTCAGGTCATGATCTCCCCCTCTGCCCTCACTTACGCATGCTCTCTCAAAAAAAAAAAAAAAAAAGGCAAAAGGCATGGTTTGAGTTTCTTATAAACATCTGATGGAATTTTTCACTCCAATCAATACGTGTGCTTTCAAGGGAAATTTACGGTAAGGGAAACATGTCCCAAACAAAGAACACATATATCTACTGAAATATGTAAACATTTACCTAGATTAATGGCATTCCTTATCAATAGTTTCTTCTCTATGGAATGCAAATACATCTCCTCCCCCTCCTCCTCCTTCTATTACTGTTGTATACTTCTGGAGTTATTTTGAGGTTTAAATATATTAATCATTAAAAGTGTTTAGAATAGTGTCTATACAGAGTAAGCACTATATAACTGTTAGCTGCTATTATTGTCATAATTTATCAATATTATCATTATATTAAGGGAGCTTTTATTTTTGCTTATCTGTTGGTGTCATCATTTTTCAACAAAAATGTAATAATCATTCGAGGCATAAAGGTGATTAGATATAGGTCATAAAGTACTGGGGACATTATTTCTACCTCATTACCGTAGCCCCACATTGGTGCAGAGATTACTAAAAAAATAAATAAACTTTTAAAAAACTTAAAAAAAGAATTCTCTATATTTATAAAATATGTGAAAGACAATATTGCTTCAGGCAAGGTAGTTCACTAAATTCTTTTTAACAAACTGGAAGTTTAATGAAGTCATTAGTTTACATCAAATATAAGCAAAAGATAATTTAAAATAAAGAGAATTTGAAATAGATTTCAGATAATTTGTATGAGATTATTTGGGAAAATCTAAAATAAAATAAAATCTTAGATAATAAGAAAAAGACTACATATTAACAACAAAAGTTCTTGACATCATCTCAGGTGTTAAGGTGATAAGAATGGGTGTTATAAACGAATGCATCTCCAATTTTAGGTATAAAAATTCAGAATTCCAATTTGAAGGAACTTACTGTGCGAATCCTACTAATGCATTCTTTATATTACCGTGGAACTGATTTGTGAATTATTTAATTTGAAGCATGTCATTTAATCTCTGTGGAACTTATTTTCCTCCTTTGAAAAATAATGTCCTGTCTAACTCATGCTCCTGCTATAAGGATAAAATGAGACAAACTTTAGAGAAGATGATTAAAAATTAAAATAATATTAATAAGTAATAATGTCATAAGGTTTAATATTAGCGTTTAGCGGGCCAAAATCAAATAGAATCAGTTGACTTTAGTGAAAGAATCTCACATGACACCCTTCCTTAGTTCCTCTTGCTTCCTTTTCTTATGCACTCTGTCCAAATCATTGAGTGTATATATGTCACATCTACTTTCTTCTCCTCTTATCTGTAGCTCATCAATTATATTACATGTAATTATTAAATTCATAATATATAATGGTTAAATTCCAATGATGAAAGGCTTGAAATGTGTTTCCCTCTAATGACTTAGAGTTTAGTAGTAAATGATAAGCATGGGTTTTAATTTTATCCCCCCATAACAATATTAAGTTAATCTATTACTGTTTCATGGATGGTGTCAGACCAGGAGCCATAGGTGAGAATCTATTGACTTCATTATTCATAGCAAAGTAGGCATCATAACTGTCATGTTTGCATTGGTTCCCTGTGTCTCTATGTGCTGTGGAGACCACCCAGTAGGTTGCTTTACAGGAGTGAAGCACTGAGCTTGGAAAAACCCCTTTATAGCAAACAGTAAGCAAAACTGTCCTTTGCTCCAGAAGGAGACATTATTTCATTTCTCAAAGTTGTTCTCTGAAAACTCCATTTCGTGGGGTTCAATATCATTAGCCATCAGGAAAATGCAAATTAAAAACACAATATGATACCACTATACACTTATCAGAAAAGCTAATATATAAGTGACAACACCAAATGCTGGTGGGGATTCTGAGAAGTTTGATCACTCATATACTGTGAGGAAATATAAAATAGAATAGCCACTCTGCAAAATGATTGGCAAATTCTCAAATAACAAAACATGAAACTACCATCTAACTTAAAAAATAAAATGTTCCCTTGTGCCTTTATCCCAGAGATAATGAAAATTTAGGTTCACAAAGAAGATTTTTAGACAGACATTGATGTTAACCATACTCATAACAGCAAAAACCTGGAAACAAGCCATGCATCCTTCAGTGGGTGAATGGTTAAACAGTGATACATCCATACCATGGAATACTAGTCAGCAATAAAATGAAGAAACTATTGTGTATGCAACAACTTGGATGAATCTCCATAGAATTATGCTGAGTGAACAGAAGCTAGTCTCAAAATGTTTCATACTGCATGATTTCACTTACATAGTATTCTCAAAATTAAAAGAAAATAGAAACAGGGGATAGATTAGTGGGATTAGTGGTTGCCAAAGGTTAAGGATGGGGGAAGAGAGAATTGTGTGGCTACTAAAGAGTAATAAGAGGTTTTCTGTGGTGATGGAGTTGTTTTGTAACTGATTTCATCAAGCCAATATTCTGGTTGTAATAATATAATATTGTAAGATGTTTCCATTGGGGAACTTTTATTTTATAAAAGTTAAACAAAATCTCTGTATTATTTCTTACAATACCATGCGAATCATCTATCTATAGATGTTTTTAATTTAATGAAAAAATACATGTAGTTGGAGGACTCAACATGGTGGAGAGGTAGGTGAACCTGAAGTTCCCTTGTCCATCGAACACAGCAGTATTGAGGCCAGAAGACTTGGAATTTCAGGAATCCGGCCTACAGAATGACAGAAAAATCTCTCCAGGGGCATACCAGGACAACTTCACGGGCCATAGGTGCAGGATTGCAAACTGGGAGTGATAAAACAGGGGGTATAGGCATGGAAGGGAGAGATTCCCTTCTGTGGAGAGACAAAAGGAAGGGAAAGAGAGACTGTGGAAGTGTAGGATTGTATTCGGACAAGAGAAAAACCACGGATAAGGGAATGGAAAAAATGTAAAAGGAACCAATTTCTAACACCATCCAGGGTTGCAGGTCTTTCTCTGGACTGGGGCCTTCAGCCCTGTTTCCCGACCTGGGGAGGAGGGGAGAGAGCCCAGTCCCAATAGTTAGCTCAGAGGCGCAGTCAGAGAGAGATAAGTCCTCTCCCTTGAGTGTTGTGGGAAGAAACTACTTAGCCTCTCTGAGGACAAAAGACCCTGAGGCACCTGACATCCAGAGGCCCTTTGTCAGCTGCCTGGGACCTTTGTACCACTCTGGAACTAGGTCACACAGAGTGGGATCCTTTAAGACATTGGGGTTTCAATCCCAACCGAAGGCCTAGGAGGCGTGGGAGACAATGGAGTGGGACAAACCAGCCTGCTCATGTCCACGTGGCACTGGGAGAACAGCCTGAACAGAGTGGTCTGGGACACTTGGTCCAGGGAGGAGAGACTGTAGTGTTGCCATTTTTCTTCCATCATCAACAAGGCAAGGCGGGACTTCAGGGAACAGACAGCAGGCCCACAGTGGAGGCAGACCTGTGTACACAAAACCACACCCCTCTTTGCTGGTAACTGTATCTACTAGAGCAAGACTGACACTTATCAAACCAGATAGCCCCTCCTGCAGACGAGTTTAGCCATTGGTTCCAAGGCATCATCAGATATCTGTACAGAGGGTTTGAATTTTCTGATCTGATTCTTGGTCAATTCTTATTTTACATATATTATATATTAATAATTAATATTATATGCTATATATATTAATTATATTATATTAATATTATATATTATCTGTATCTCCTTCTCCTTTATTTTCCCCTCTCTCTCTGTATGGAACTATATAGTTTCTCTGATTCTCTGCCTGGTCAATTTTTTTTTCTTCTTTTCTTTTTCCCTGCCCACGTCAATGGAAAAATTCTCCTCAAAAGAAATTCCAGGAAGAAATGACACCTAGAGAAGTGCTCAAAACATATATAAATAATATATCTGATCAAGAATTTAGAGTAATAGTCATAAGATAAATAGCTGGGCTTGAGAAAAGCATAGAAGACAGCAGAGAATCTATTGCTGCAGAGATCAAGGAACTAAGAAATAGTCAACACGAATTAAGAAATGCTATAAATGAGGTGCAAAATAAACTAGATGCAGTGACAGTGAGGATGGGGGGAAGCAGGGAGAGAATACGTGAAATAGAAGATAAAATTATGGAAAATGATGAAGCCTAGAAAAAGAGAGATAATACTAGACCACAAGAGGAGAATTAGAGAATGAAGTGATTCACTGAAAGATAATAATATGCATATCACAGGCGTTCCAGAAGAAGAGAGAGAGAAAGGGGCAACAGTTTACCTGTACAAACTATAGTTGAGAACTTCCCTTATCTGGGGAAGGAAGCGAATATCCAGATCCAGGAGGCACAGAGAACTCCCTTCATATTCACTAAGAATAGGTCTTCTCCCCAGCATGTCATGGTGAAACTGGCAAAATACAAAGATAAATAGATAATTCTGAAATCAGATAGAGACAAACGGGCCTTAACCTACAAGGAAACATAGGATAGTAGCAGACCTGTCCACTGAAACTTGGCAGGCCAAAAGTAATGGCAAGAAATATTCAATGTGCTGAATAAGAAAAATATGCAGCCAAGAATCCTTTACCCAGAAAAGCTGTCATTCAGAATAAAACGAGAGATAAAAGCTTCCCCAGACAAAAACTGAAGGAGTTAATAACCACTAAACCAGCCCTGAAGGAGATCCTAAGGGGGACTCTGTGAGTGGAATGCTGCAAAGACTATAAAGGACGAGAGACACTCCACAAGCATGAAATCTACAGATAACGCAATGACACTAAACCCATATCTTTCAATAATAACTCTGAATGTAAATAGACTAAATGCCCAAATCAAAAGACAAAGGGTATCAGAATGGATAAAATACCAGGATCAATCTATATGTGTCTCCAAGAGACTCATTTTAGACATGAGGATACCTACAGATTGAAAGTGAGGGGGTGGAGAACCATCGATCATGCTACTGGAAGTCAAAAGAAAGCTGGAGCAGCCATACTTATATCAAAAAAAACCTAGATTTTAAACTAAAGGTTGTAACAAGAGATGAAAAAGGACATTATATCATAATTACAGGGTCTATCCATCAAGAAGAGCTAAGAATCATAAATGTTTCTGCCCCCAACTTGAAAAACCCAAATATATAAATCAATTAGTCACAAACATAAGCAATCTTATTGATAAGAATATGGTAATTGCAGGGGACTTTAATACTCCACTTACAACAATGGATAGATCAACTAGGCAGAAAATCAATAAAGAAACAATAGACTTGAATATTACACTGGACCAGATGGATTTGACAGATACGTTCAGAACTTTTCATCCAAAAGCAGCAGAATACACATTCTCCTTGAGTGCACATGGAACATTCTCCAAGATAGATCACATACTGAATCATGAAACAGCCTTCAATAAATATGAAAGAACTGAGATCATACCATGCATATTTTCAGAGCACAACGCTATGAAACTTGAAATCAACCACAAGAAAATAAGTTGGAAAGCCTCCAAATGCATGGAGGTTAAAGAACATCTTACTAAAGAATGAATGGGTCAACCAGGCAATTAAGGAAGAAATTAAAAAATATATGGAAGCAAATGAAAAGGAAAACATGACAGTCCAAACATTTGGGATGCAGCAAAGGCAGTCCTAAGAGGAAAATACATTGCAATCCAGGCCTATCTCAAGAAACAAAGAAAACTCCAAATACAAAACCTAACCACACACCTAAAGGAACTAGAAGCAGAACAACAAAGAAACCCCAAAACCAGCAAAAGAAGAGAAGTAATAAAGATTAGAGCAGAAATAAGCAATATAGAATCCAAAAATCAATATAACAGATCGATGAATCTAAGAGCTGTTTTTTTGAAAGAACAAAGTTGATAAACACTTAGACTTCTCAAAAAGAGATGAGAGAGAACCCAAATAGATAAAATCACAAATTAAAGAGAAGAAATCATGATCAATATGACAGAAATACAATTATTAGAGAATACTATGAAAAATTATATGCCAACAAACTGGACAACCTGGAAGAAATGGACAATTTCCTACACACACACACACACACACACACACACACACCACAAAAACTCAAATGGGAAGAAATAGAAAATTTGAATAGACCCATAACCAGCAAAGTAATTGAATCAGTTATCAAAAATCCCCCAATAAATAAGAGTCCTGGGACAGATGGCCTCCCAGGGGAATTCTACCAGACATTTAAAGCAGAGTTAATACCTATCCTTCTCAAGCTATTCCAAAAACCAGAAATGGAAGGAAAGCTTCCAGACTCATTCTATGAAGCCAGCAAGACCTTGATCCCCAAACAGACAGAGATTCCATTAAAAGGGAGAACTATATATAGGTCAATATCCCTGATGAACATGGATGCCAGCTGATCAACAAGATACTAGCAAATTGAATTCAGCAGTATATTTAAAGAATTTTTCACCATGATCCAGTGGGTTTCATTCCTGGACCATAGGCCTGGTTCAGTATTTACGAAGCAATCAAGGTGATACATCACATTAATAAAAGAAAGTATAAGAACCATATGATCTCGTCAATACATGCAGAAAAAGCATTCGACAAAATACAGCATCCTCTCTTAAAAACTCTCAGGAAAGTCAGGATAAAAGGAACATACCTTAACATCATAAGAGCCATAAATGAAAAGCCCATTGCTAATATCTTCCTCATTGGTAAAAACTGAGGGCTTTCCCCCTGAGAAGGAACACAGCAGGATGTCCACTCTTACTACTGTTGTTTTTTTTTTTTTTTAATTTTTTTTCAACGTTTATTTATTTTTGGGACAGAGAGAGACAGAGCATGAACGGGGGAGGGGCAGAGAGAGAGGGAGACACAGAATCGGAACCAGGCTCCAGGCTCTGAGCCATCAGCCCAGAGCCTGACGCGGGGCTCGAACTCACAGACCGCGAGATCGTGACCTGGCTGAAGTCGGACGCTTAACCGACTGCGCCACCCAGGCGCCCCTACTGTTGTTTAACATAGTGTTGGAAGTCCTAGCCTCAGCAATCAGAAAACAAAATGAAATAAAATGCATCCAAACTGGAAAAGAAGAAGCCAAACTTTCACTTTTCACAGATGACATGCTACTCTACATGGAAAACCCAAAAACCTCCACCAAAAAGCTGCTAGAACTGATTCATGAATTCACCAAAGTAGCAGGATATAAAACCAGTGTATATAAATAGGTTGCATTTCTATACACCAATAATGAAGCAACAGAAAGAGAAATCAAGAAATTGTTCCCATTTACAATTGTACCAAGAACCATAAACTACCTAGGAATAAACCTAACCAAAGATGTAAAAGACCTGTATGCTGAAAACTATAGAAAACTTACGAAAGAAATTAAAGACACAAAAAAAATGGAAAAACATTCCATACCCGTGGATTGGATGAACAAATATTGTTAAAATGTCAACACTACCCAAAACAATCTACACATTCAATGCAATCCCAAGCAAAATTGCACTGTCATTCTTCTCAGAGCAAATTTGTATGGAACCACAAAAGACCCTGAATAGTCAAAGTAATGTTGAAAAAGAAAACCAAAGCAGAAGGCATCACAATCCTGATCTTTAGCCTTTATTACAAAGTTGTAATCATCAAGACAATATGGTATTGGCACAAAAACAGACATATAGACCAATAGAATAGAATAGAGAACCCAGAATTGGACCCACAAATTTATGGCCAACTAATCTTTGACAAAGCTGGAAAGAGTATCCAATGGAAAAATGACAGTCTCTTTAACAAATGGTGCTGGGATAACTGGACAGCAACATGAAGGAGAATGAAGTTGGGCCACTTTCTTACACCATACACAAATGGATGCAAGACCTAAATGTTAAGACAGGAAACCATCAAAACCCTACAGGAGAAAACAGGCAACAACCTTTTTGACCTCAGCTACAGGAACTTCTTACTCAACATGTCTCAAACGGCAAGGGAAATAAAAGCAAAAATGAAGTATTGGGACCTCATCAGGATAAAAAGTTTCTGCACAGCAAAGGAAACAATCAACAAAACTAGAAGGCAACTGATGGAATTGGAGAAGATATTTGCAAATGACATGTCAAATAAAAGGTTAGCACCCCAAATCTCTAAAGAACTCATCAAAATCAACACCCAAAAAACAAATAATCCAGTGATGGGCAGATGACATGAATAGACACTTTTCCAAAGAAGACATTCAGATGGCCAACAGACACATAAAAAAGATGCTCAACGTCACTCATCATCAGGGAAATACACATCAAAACCACAGTGAGATACCACCTCACACCAGTCAGAGTGGCTAAACTTAACAACTCAGGCAACAACAGATGTTGGCAAGGATGTGGAGAAATGGGAACTGTCTTACACTGTTGGTGGAAATGTAAACTGGTGCAGCTCCCTCTGGAAAACAGTGTGACGGTTCTGAAAAAAAAAAAAAAATGAAAAATAGAACTACCCTACAACCCAGCAATAGCACTAGTAGCAATTTATCCAGAGGATACAGGAGTGCTGTTTCAAAGGGGCACATGTACCCCAATGTTTAGAGCAGCACTTTCAACAACAGCCAAATTATGGAAACAACCCAAATGTCCATTAACTGATGAATGGATAAAGAAGATGTGGTTTATGTTAAGTGAAATAAGTCAGGCAGAGAAAGACAGATACCATACGTTTTCACTCATATGTGGATCCTGAAAAACTTAACAGAAGACCATGGGAGAGGGGAAAGGGGAGAAAATGTTACAGAGAGGGAAGGAGGCAAACCATAAAGACTGTTAAATACTGAGAAGAAACTGAGGGTTGATGGGAGGTGGGGGAGAGGGGAAAGTGAGTGATGGGCATTGAGGAGGGATCTGTTTGGATGAGCACTGGGTGTTGTATGGCAACCAACTTGACAATAAATTATATTAATAATAAAAAGTTAAAAAAAGAAGATGTGATATATATATATATATATATATATATATATATATATATATATATATATAATTGAATACTAATTGGTGATAAGAAAGAATGAAATCTTACCATTTACAACAACATGGATGGAACTGGAGGGTATTATGCTAAGTGAAATAAGTTAGTCACAGAAAGACAAATATCATATGATTTCACTCATATATGTAATTTGAGAAACTTGACAGAAGACCATGGGAGGAAGGCAAACCATAAAAGACTCTTAAATACAGAGAACAAATTGAGGGTTGATGGCAGGGGAGAGGGGAAAATGTGTGATGGGCATTGAGGAGGACATTTGTTGGGAGGCACACTGGGTGTTGTATGTAAGCAATAAATCATAGGAATCTACCCCCGGAAAACAAGAGCACACTGTATACACTGTATATTAGCTAACTTGCTAATAAATTATATTAAAAAAATACATGTAGTTGGAAATGGTTTACTGTCGCCTCTTTACTACTTATATAATTTCTGTATTAATATGGACATACTCTGGGGAGTCTGGGACCAACTCTAGGTTTCAATTCAGTGACTCAGGTTATGATCCCAGAATCATGAGATTGAGCCCCATATTGGGCTCTATGCTCTGGGCAGGGAGCCTGCTTGAGATTCTCTCTCTCCCTCTGCCTCTCCCCTGTTTCTCTCTCTCTCTCTCTCTCTCTCTCTCTCTCTCTCTTTCTGTGTGTGTGTCTAAAAAAAAAAGGATATATCCTAAGTTTTTTCAATGAAATTTTTTGTCCAGCTGAATGGACTTCCTAGGAACCACATTACACTCTAGAGTTTTGAATAAAGAGCAATCTGATAGTCTCGCCGCTAATTTGTTTTTAAATAAGTCACATGTCCTTGTTTTAGTTACAATAGTTAAAAATATAATTGATAAATTATTTAAGTACCAATATTCATTAGGAGATGGCTTTTAGTAATTTTAGTTTTAATAAAGAAGATGAAAAGATGTTCAACGTGTTAACTCTAAAAATTCCAAATTTAGGGACAGGGGCTTGCTACACTACCTCCAAGTTCTGCTTGCAAACTAGCAATTATTTTTTGACATGTTTCTTTTAAAATATTTTAAAATATAGCCAATAGCATGCAAAACTCTAGGGACAAAGCATTTTTTAGTATAGAAGATAGACTGGAGATTAGAGAAGCATGTTATTCCTCTTAAACTTCAGCTCAGTCCTGGCACAATGTCATTCCACTCAAGTTTGATTAGTCCATGAATGACTCTGCCAGGGCACAGTAAGTATACTTTATTCTCAGAGATTCTCATGGCATAAATTTAATTACAATGAGTGACCACGTTTTTCTGTTTCTCACCTTGTCCAGATTTATATACATTTTGCATTAGCATATACATCCAAGACTCAAGGGGATATTTTGTCTTTGCAATGGAGGAAACGAAAGGTTCAAAATTCCAAGGGTCAAGCATTTGATGAAAAAGTTTTTTCACCATGTCTTTGTCTTTTTCAAATAAAATGTCATGAATAGTTATTAGTAATTATATTTAAACAATGCATGTACAGTTTCAGCTCTCTGTGCTTGAGATTCTTCTTGAATGGATTCAAATGTCTGAATGAGACTGGATACCTTGTTTTAGCTTAGTTTAAAAAGTTGCCTATCCCTACGCAAGCACATGACCTGGTTGTCACATCTTCCTTCAGAGTCCCTGATCCATCATTTACAACCAGTATAATTAAAATTGTTAATGCCTATATACTTTTGCATTTTATTTCCAGTAGTGATAAATTGTCTAACAGAGATAATAAAATGTAGGAAGCTTAAGAAAAAGCCAAAGGCAAATGTAAGACATAAATGCCATGGAATTTCTCAAGCTTTGTTAATTTACTTTTATAGGTATTTAAATTATAGCTGATATTAGGGGCATCTGGGTGGCTCAGTCGGTTGAGCGTCCGACTTCAGCTCAGGTCATGATCTCACGGTTTGTGAGTTGGAGCCCCGCATCGGGCTCTGTGCTGGTCGCTGAGAGCCTAGAGCCTGCTTCAGATTCTGCCTCTCTCTCTCTCTGCCCCTCCCCCACTTGTGCTCTGTGTCTCTCTGTCTCTCAAAAATGAATAAATGTAAAAAAAAAAATTTAATAAAAATAAATTATACCTGATACTAGAAAACCCTAAATCTGGTTATAACATGCTTATCTAATCACAATTTACAATACATATTTCACACATTAAAGAGTTATTGTCGAATAGTGAATGGTGAGGATATCCCCAGGTAAAGCAAAACATTTAAGGGTGCTTTCACATTTTTTTACTCATCAATCTTTCCTAGCAATTGGAAAGAGATGGGCACAGTGCAGTCTAAATATGTGTAAATTCTTGGGGTTGGCTATTATCTAATTATCTAATTATCTGAAATAATATGAATGAAGGGGAATGATGTCCTGCAGTGTGACATTTATAAAGTAGTGGAATCTTGTCCAGCAATGACAATATTTCAAAGCCACTGATTTTTTTACCCAATCATCATGGTGACTTCTATTCATAAGATTTTTTTAAAAAACACATTTGCTGCAAAGTAGTGCTTATTTCCAAGATTCTGTTATTTCACTCTTACTTACTTACTGCCAGATGATACGGCTTCATTTTTAAAATCCATACTAAGATAATCTGCAAAGATAATTTGCTTCATTCTAATGAGTCCAGGTATGATTTACATAATGTTATGTATTTAGCCTTTACAGGCATGACCAAAGCTTTATATTAGTTGTAAGTTCCTTCAGCAAGTAAGTGGTTCCTCATAATTAAGTTTTCCATAGTCTTTTAAACAATGGCTATTATGGGGTACTGGCAATTACATTCATTGGTTTAATTCAATTGACAAACATTGACAAACTTGATCATTATTTCTTTACTATCTTATAAAAGATTTAATATGATATCTGGATTCTCATGCACGGAATGAAGTCACATATTTTTCTAATTCCTGGAAAGGAGTCCAGAGCTCAAAAATGGGATAGGAATATGAATACAAGTTTGATAATGGTATACATCAGGTAGTGCTGATAATTAGGGCAGTTACAGTTATAAATTAATTGGAAGAATGAAGTTGAGCTCACATTTCTGAGTGCATATGGACACTGCAAAGTCCTAGACAGATCTCAGTTCTATTAAGCAATTAGTTGTGTGCAGATAGAACCAAAAACTCTGTACATGTTCTATCTAGACTCTTTAAGAAATTTGTAATTTTTCTGGAATGGAAGAATTTTTCTGGAGTGTATACCATCATTATTTTGAAGTGCCATTTTTTTTCTCTCTTCAGTCTATAAAGGCAAATTTAATTAATTATCCTGACGATTTTAGCAAAACTATAAATGTTATTTTTGCATTTTAAAATGTAATAATTATTAAAAATATTACCACACTTCAGTATTGCCTGAGTAGTTTGTTTAAATATCTCTGAAAAAAGAAAATCTCACAGTGTCCTGTCACTCAGTTTCTTTTAGGAATCATAAAATATATTTTCTAAATCCCCCCTGTCTGTATGTATTTGCAAAGTGAATTGCAGAAGTTTGACTATCATTATCTTTATTTTTGAAAGGAAGCACTTATTTTATTCGTATGGTAAAATTACAAGTTACATACCAAATAGTAAGATTTGTAACTTGAACTTTAAGACCTTTTGAAAAACAACAAAAAAATGTTTATTTATTTTTATTTCTTCCTAAGCCCTTAGCCTCCATTGCTAGTTCACCATTTTCCCCACATCTCCACATCGTGAATATGAAATAGGTTTATATTCAATATATGTATTTATGTGTGTGCGCCTCTTTACTTGGCATGGCTTAGTGACAGTTTGGAAAAAAAGGCAATGAATATCTGATCCCCGTGATGATTTCATTGTAATTCTAAAATGCCGCCAAGGTCTTTGAATTGCAATGCACTCATGTGTAAATAAAACAATACAACTAATTTATTACATCCAGTAAAAAAAAGTATAAAAACTAAATATGAAAATCCATGATATACTGGCAAATATTCTGCAGGCAGAGACTCTTTAAAGTGAATGATATCATAGGCTAGAGCTAAATATAGATAAAGGTAATTGAACACATATATTGAAAACTCACCACTTAATTCAGGATTATTGTCAGAAGCTATCAAATCAAGGGCATGGAAAATAGATTGATGATATAGATTATTCTTTGTATTTTGCATATAGTTTCTGCTCATACTTATTTAAAATTTAGAGAAGAGGGTCTTACATATATTATTTGCTGTTTTCTTTCTTTGATTTGAAAATTTACCACAGACCTGAATGTGACTTTGCATACACCGCAGTACATATGTTACAGAAAAATAATATTACTCTTACTTAATGTTACTTAACCTATTTTAAATCCTCTTGTCATTGTAGAAAATGAATAAGGTTTATTTTTTTTCCCCAAGTCCTTCATGTATCTTCTGTCTCTGTCTCTTCATTCCTTATAGTCTGTATTTCTCTACGGTAAAATCCACTTCTATCTGTTAAAGCATTTTATTGTGTCCTTTTGAACTCCTCTTTGTGATCAATAAAATTCCTACATCCTTCACATTATCCACTCCCCTCCAGAAAAAAAATAAATGCCTCTTAACTGGATCCTAGCAAGTTCTGGGAAATAGAGTCTCCCTTAGGATTCTTCTAAGTAGTTTCTTCTGTTCACATTTGGCTTATGTCAGGGTCAGAAGCCATGCTCCCTGACTTGTTTCATCTGTGATTATGATAAAAACCCATTATACCACTACCAGCTTGCAAAAGTATCCAGAAAGTTATGTCAGACTTCATGTTACTAGTGTCTTAGTCTAGGCTGGCATAAAATAGGTTCTAGATAAATATATGTTGCATAGTATACAGATATCTACATTTAGATATGGGTATCTAAAACTTCTCATGACTGTTCCCAATTTCCAGAGTAGATTCCCCATCTAGCTTTGTTAACATTTTCATGGCTTGAAGCTTTGTCAAAACCATTCTTTATTATCTAAACTATTGCAAAAAAGCTTTCAGTTGGTCTGTTTCTTCCTTTCTTTGCCAACAATCTAGAGATTTACCAGCTGGAAATCTATATATTTTCACAGCTTTGTTAGAGCATAATTTAAATAAAATAAATTACCCTTAAAGTGTACAATTTAAGTTTTGGTATATGCTTCCACCTGTGAAACTATCAGCTCAGTCAAATTAATGAACATATCCGTCACTCCCAAAAAATTCCTCGTGACCATTTTTTGTCACTAAATCCTGCATTCCAGCATCTCATATCATAATCCCCAGGCAACTACTGATCTACCTGCTGTCACTGTAGATCTGTTTGCATTTTTGGCAATATTATGTAACTGCAATTGTATTGTGTGATGGCTTTTTAACGTGTCAACTTAGCTACTGAGAACTACAATACTTAGAAATCCTTTTCTAGTATATTTCTGATCATAGAAGGCTACAAATTGTTTCTGGTGGTTCTTTCCCCTTCTGTTGCTGTAGCCTGGGAATTCTCTCTCAGGCAGTAAGCTGCAACAATTGTAGGGCTCATCTCTCTCTCTTTTTTTTTTTTTAATGTTTATTTATTTTTGACAGAGAGAGCCTGTGAGAGTGCGAGCGGCGAAGGGGCAGGGAGAAAGGGAGACACAGAATCCAAAGCAGGCTTCAGGCTCTGAGCTGTCAGCACAGAGCCCAACATGAGGCTCAAACTCCTGAACCACGAGATCATGACCTGAGCCAAAGTCGGACTCAGCTTAACCGACTGAGCCACGCAGGTGCCCCTAGGAAGGTAATATTCATATCTCAAAAATTTTTCAACAAAATAGATGATATTTAGTAATATATTATTAAGTATGCCAAGAAAAATATTCAGGTGACTTAAAGAATAGAGGAAAAATGTACACTAATAGCAGACTCACATACAATCAGGATATTCGAGTTATTTGATTAAGATTTTAAAATAACCAACAATAGGGGTGCCTGGGTGGATCAGTAGGTTAAGCCTCCGACTTCAGCCTAGGTCATAATCTCATGGTTGGTGGGTTCGAACCACATATTGGGCTCTGTGCTGAAAGCTCAGAGCCTGGACCCTGCTTTGGATTCTGTGTCTCCTTCTCTCTCTGCCCCTTACCCACTTGTTCTCTGTCTCTCTCTCTCTCTCTCTCTCTCTTTCAAAAATAAATAAACATTAAAATATTTTTTTTTAATTTTTTAACGTTTTGTTTATTTTTGAGACAGGGAGAGACAGAGCATGAACAGGGGAGGGTCAGAGAGAGGGAGACACAGAATCTGAAACAGGCTCCAGGCTCTGAGCTATCAGCACAGAGCCCGACGCGGGGCTCGAACTCACGGACCGCGAGATCATGACCTGAGCCGAAGTCCGCCGCTTAACCGACTGCGCCACCCAGGCGCCCCTATATTTTTAAATTAAAAAATAAAAATAATAATAAAGTAACCAACAATAATATAATTAATAAATGAAAACATGAAGTCAATTTAATATGTAAAATAGAGTTAATGAAGATTATAGGGGGGAGTAATATAAGAAAGGAAATTGAGGATCTGCTAGATAAGTTTAATAGGGTAGAAAACCCAGAATAACAGTAGAAAATATCAAAATTGAAGTACATAGAGAAATAGGAAGAAAAATACCTACAAGAAGATAAGAGACTGAGGGGATAGACATTTACACGTATATATATGTGATGTCTTACAATAAAAGGGAAAGACAAAGAAATAATGATGATGTAATATTGTCACAAAATTTTCCAAAATCACATAAAAAAGACATGAAACCACAGATTACAGTAATGCTATATCAACCAATTTAAATACAAAGCAATATTGGGGAGCCTGGGTGGCTCAGTCGGTTGAGCATTCGACTTTGGCTCAGGTCATGATCTCATGGTCTGTGAATTTGAGCCCTGCGTCAGGCTCTGTGCTGACAGCTCAGAGCCTGGAGCCTGCTTCGGATTCTGTGTCTCCCTCTCTTTCTGTTCCTCCCCCACTCATGCTCTGTCTGTCTCTCTCTCTCAAAAATAAATAAAGCTTAAAAAAATTTAAAAAATGCAAAGCAATATAAATACAAGGAAAAGCACACCAAATGTACATTATAGTAAAATATCTGATAATGGAAGAAAAAGAAAAATCTTAAAAAACAGCTAGAAACAGACACTTGAGCCTCAAAATAGTGACAGATAGATGGCTTATCAAGAAATGACTGGAGACCAAAAAAAAATGGAATCGTATCTTTAGCATGCTGACAAAAATTAAATGCTGATGTATGCAATGAATGTACCCTTGAAATGCAATGATGAAATCAGAGCACTTTCAAAAAAACACAAAATTTGAGAGAATTAACTTCCACGCAAACTTGTCATAAAGAAAATCCATTATATAGAAGAATAATGTTCCCAAACAGGAATTTGATAATGGAGGTTGTATTGTAAATCACCAGAAAGTGTAAATATGTGAGAAATCTGAATTAGTATTGAATTTTTAAAACAAATCTAGGGGCGCCTGGGTGGCGCAGTCGGTTAAGCGTCTGACTTCAGCCAGGTCACGATCTCGCGGTCCGTGAGTTCGAGCCCCGCGTCAGGCTCTGGGCTGATGGCTCGGAGCCTGGAGCCTGTTTCCGATTCTGTGTCTCCCTCTCTCTCTGCCCCTCCCCCGTTCATGCTCTGTCTCTCTCTGTCCCAAAAATAAATAAAAAACGTTGAAAAAAAAAATTTTAAAACAAATCTAAGAAATATATTGTGGAATTTAAACTATATGTGACATTAAAATATTGTACATGCCAATAACAGCACAAAAAGTATGCAAGGGATAAATGGAATATCATGTTTTAAAGTTCTTGAATTATCCAAAAATTGGCAAAGGTATCAGTTCAAGGTAGACTATAATAGGAAAAGGTTGTTGTTGCCTTTCAGTAACCACTAAAGAATAGCAAATATATAGGTGGAAAAATGGAACTGATCGGTCAAAAAGAAAGCAAGAAAAGTGAAAAAGGAAAAAGAAACATGAGTAAAATAGAAAATGAATATTGATATGGAAGATTTAACCCAAATATACGAGCACTTACACAAAGATTGTATAAATGGACGAAAAACTAAATATATGCCACTTATAAGACAAATCTCTTACATATAGTATACTGGAAAGTTTGAAAGTAAAAGAATAGGGAAAAATGATATTCTACATAAATACAAATAAAATCAGTGTTTCAACGACATATTTTCTGCAGGGAGGCCGTGTTATTTTATTTGTCTCTCACCCATCCCTTAGCTCCCTTACCTCCACACACAAAAATATAATCTACCTGAGGAGATACATATGTTTATTCCCTATTCCATCCAAAGGAACTCCAAGAGTACATGGAACATAGAAAGTCCTAAATAAATATTTGGAAATATTTCCTTATTTATTATTTTCACACCAATCTAATCCCCATTTTTACCCCAAAATGCTATGTCACTATACCAATTATCCTCAAACATCTCTTTTATTATCAACCTGCCTTGTCTTACCTATACATTAGTATGACCTTTTGTTCTTTTATTGCACCTTTATGATTAGACTCTTATCCTGAATATAATGAAGCTTGCCTTTCCCTTCCAACTGGGCGAATCAATAAGAGTACCTGATGATTGTACCATAGTCTACAACCAATTCAATATGATGTTTTGACTTTAAAACTCCACTTTTCTGAAGATAGCATTGAGTTCCTGTAACTGATAAAAGAAAAAAAAATAGAAAATAAAATCACAAAATTATTATCTAAATATGACCATAGACATTCCATACAACATATATATATACATATATATATATATACATATACATATATATATGTATATATATATATAATTTAAAAGATATGGAAAATCTCATACAGTCTATATCCAGAGCAAGTCAAAAATGTTTAAGAAATATATAGTTCAAAATGACTAATAGAAAACCTGATGTAGATTCTCCTTCACAAAGATTAAAAAACCAAGCTTCAACAAAGGGCTCCGTCACATCTTCTACAGCAAGGGTTTAAAAAATGGTATGAACCAGGCCTAGGACTTGCCCTAGAATTCAAACTCTAGAGAAGCTTAATGCCCAACCAAGGACAATGCCCAATGCCAGTGTCAGAAGCAAATTTAGAAAATGACAGAACCCTGATAATTGAGATGGGTACGTTTAGATGGATGCTGGTACCAAGAGTTAGCACTCTATAATAACTTAAATGTAGGAGAAGGTACATTTCTCCTTGGGATCAGCCTCATCCT
Source organism: Puma concolor (assembly GCF_028749965.1). Lineage (NCBI taxonomy): Eukaryota > Metazoa > Chordata > Mammalia > Carnivora > Felidae > Puma > Puma concolor. The sequence goes on from NC_141683.1 coordinate 23,806,427, forward strand.
TCTCTGCTGTACACTAGACATAAACTAATATTAAGTTGTGACATAACCCAGCTGGGAATTTGCTGAGCCTCACGAGAAAGCGAGAGGATGATATCTCAAAGGACCTATCAGCATGTACCAGCAGTAGCTGGGGGAGTACAAATAGAATTTAATTCTGAGAATTCTTGATCCGGGGGTCAGAATATAAGATTGAATACAATGGAATTTATTCAGGAGAAATTTTTGAAGATCTACATTTTAATACCCTGGCAAGGACCCCAGAAGATGGTGTGAAATGGCTACAAGGATAGCTCCTGGAAGCTGGAAAGAGCAGAGAGCATGCTAAGTGAAGGCAAAATGCCCAATTCCCACTGCAGACAGTAGAAGAAAAAATTCAAAGCCTTGAGGAAGAGGAACTGCTTGAGTGGTTGCAATATGTAAGGCAGTAAATCTCACCAGATGATTACATTCCACAGGAAGGCCTGAAGGATTCAACATTTGCCAAGGCCATAACAAACATGCTTGTGAGAGTGTCACCAGTATCATTAAAATGTTCATTAGTTTCTGTCTTCAGCAAACCAGGAATGATTGTATGAGAGACAGTTATAGAACCAGACCCCCAAACTGTATGGATTTAGTAAAAGTGCCCAACCACCTATAGCTAGGTGAATGCAATTATTATGAATAGCAAAGGTTTAGATTAGCATAGGAGAGAACTGTCTAACTCACAGATGTTTATGGAGATAGTAAAAAGAACACAGTTATCATAGATGCAAAATATTTAGGCAGTCCAAAAGAGCACTACCTTATACTTTAGGAGCAATCAGATGGATGACCTTTGGTTGTTTTTCTCTAAAAAGTTACAATTCTGTGCCCATATTCCAGACCTGAACTCATTTTCAAACCCAGAAGCCTTTTATGAAAAAGGAGGCCAGAACTTCAGAAGGAAGGAACCTGCAACATCACTGCAATATCATACGCTAATGCTTCCTGCAGACCTCCTCTAAAAGGCACTTACGGCCATTTGCTTGAATAACTGCATGAGGAAAGTAGAACACTCACACTTGAGAGAATGATTTTTCAGAGGGTTTAAAGTAACATGAATTCCTCAAGATCTGAAGAATCACTATGATACCCTGTTTGACTGGAGATACCAGGTAACAAATGTATTCCTTCACATGATTCAGCAAACAGTGGGGGTTGACAGTGGGGTATTGAGTTGTTGAAATTCCCAAATGAGTCTGATGGCTTGAAGGATAAGCACTATCAGAAAAAGTGATACCAAATGTAAGCTTCGGTCATTACCTGCAAGATAATAAATCAAAAGCAGTATCATATTACGGGGTAAGATGGTGGATATCTGTGCATCGTCTAGATTCTAAAGGATACAGAGATGGTGGCCCCCAACATTTTTCTATTAAATTTACCATCTGGCCCCTGCAAAAACCAGATTGATCCTGAAGACTGATAATAGACTACCCAAATTGAATCAAATTGTGCTCTCAAATGCAGCTGCTGTGTCATATGTTGTATTTTTTCTAGATTTGAGAAACAAATTATTTTCCATTCTGATAAGAAAAGACATCAGAAACAGCATTCAGATGAAATGCACAACTATGTACACTTACAGTTTTTTGGTTCTCTCCCTCTTAACACCTCAGAGCTATGTCAATTCTCAGCCATAATATGGTTTGAGAATTGGATCTTCTGGATATCATTCCGAACATCACATTGATTCACATCACATTACTATAGTAAGAAGAAAGGGCACAGGAAATGCGTTTATTTGTACTTTTTCTTCTAGATGACATTGTGCCATATAAAGATTTTAAATCGAAGAATGGCTCAGTCAGAGCTGTAATTTAAATAAATTACCCTGTGACTTCATGGAAGATAGAATTTTTACCTGGGCACAATATAAGATAAGATAATTGGCAAAAAAACAAACAAACAAAAAACACCAAAATATTGAAATAGCTCCAATGAGACATGCTAGATATTTGTCAGAATCCTGGCAAGGCAGAGGACTTGAAACAATTAATTGAGATGAGAATATGGAGACACACTCAACTTGGATGAGGAGAACTTAATGTTTAATTTTTTTAACATTTATTTTATTTATTTTTGAGAGACAGAGACAGAGCACAAGGTGGGGGAGGGGCAGAGGGAGAATGAGACACAGAATCCGAAGCAGGCTTCAGGCTCTGAGCTGTCAGCACAGAGCCCGACACAGGGCTCAAACTCACAAACTGCAAGATCATGACCTGAGCCCAAGTCAGATGCCCAACCAACTGAGCCACCCAGGCACCCCTAGAATTTAATATTTAAATTTAACTTTAAAAAGGTATAGGTAATGTTATGGAGACCCATGGAATTGCTGAGGCACTTATGGATTCCGAGACATGAGAAGCACTACCATATTTGGCCAGGGGTAAGAGGAGTGGGGCTTAGGTAAGACCTGGAATTGTGGAAGAAGGGTCACTAGAAAGAAGCTCTAATTATAAAGACCCAAAACCTCTGTCAGAATCATGTGAGAGTTCAGAGAGAATACATATATATATATTTTTTACTCCCTTATTTCTAGTAGCAATGGACACTATAGGTATGCTGTGAAGAAACAGTTTTCTTTCTTTCATGCTTACCTTCTCCTGTCCAACGTGATGCATTTAGGAAGGATCAGCAACAACACTATCAACTGGGAGAATACAGCAAGATAGACCTCTGCCACGGAAGGAAGACAGTGTATCCGAGGAATTCTAGGAACAGAACACTATATCAGAGCCATTTCTGGATGGGAAAAGCAGGAACCTCTGACAGGTCCCTTCCACCACTGGGGAGCGTGTGGCATCCTATATGGTGGGACTCTCCAGAGCAACTACGTATCTCTCAGTACCCGTATGCTGATAATGGAAATCAGATTTGTTAGCGCTATTTAAATTAACTATCTTCTTTGTACAGCATTCTTGTGAGTGTTCTCAAGCAGGAAATACTGAAATGTACCATACAATGCACATGAACAATTGTTGAATAATGTCTTAAGCTACGTTTTCCTTGATATCAACCATGCAATAATAGCTATTTTTAATTGAATGGCTGTGCTTAAAACACTGTAATAGGTGTTTTTCTTTATCTAACTCAATCTTCATCAAACTTAGTGGTATATAATATTAAATGTAGTAGTTTCATCTGAGAAGACTAAAGCCAAGACAGAATAAATAATGGGAGGTCAAATAAAAAGTAAGTATATGAACCAGCTGGAAAACCCATGATTGTCTGTCAACATATTTAAGTGTAAGCATAAACAACAACGTTCTCATGACCAGAATATGCAATATGATTAGAAAAATCTGTGTCTATTTAAGAAAAGAGCTATACAGGGCAGAAAAACCAGTTTTGCACAGAAATCAAATAATTATGGCGGTAACATTGACAATAATTAGAAGTGATCATTGATAATAATTAACTTTGCTAGGAATAATCAATAAAGTGTTAAAGAGCAGAGATACATCTAACTAGAACTTTAATAATGGGTAGATTGTATCAGAATCTTCAAAGACACAATAGACAGCATGTGGATCAATGGTCTTTGACATCCTCATTAAAACTGATCCCAACTGAGGCACAATTTCATCTCTGTGATTCTATGTTTTATTGCAATTATATATCTCCTTATTTTCTTACCAAAATTATTCATTTGTCCTTGACAAACAAGAGAGTGATTATAATCTTGCAAAATTGAGATTTTCAAAGTAGATACAAAAATATTCCCTTCATTTCTAGCTATGCCTTATTTTGTGGAGCTCAGTGCAATTTAGTAAATCATACAGAATGTTTTGGGTCAAAATAATCATCAGTAATGGATTGCGATAATCATAACATACAACTTGCTATTTAAAGCAGTTTATATCAGGTCAGTAATAAGCTATAGCATTTAGTAATAAAAGGTTTGATCCTGATATTTTTATGAGTAAGAGTGCTTTCAAAGTTGAGAATACTTTCCTATGCCTTTGTCTTCACAACTACCTGACAGCTGATTTGTGAGTTTGTGTCACAGTTGGATGGTGTGCACCCATCTAAGAAATAACAAACATAGGGACCTGTTGGAACAGATGGAAGGCACTCATGGATGGTTTCACCTACTTAGGGGATTGGTAAATTAACTGAGGAATTTGGGTTCTGATAGTGAAATAGTTGCTTGCTAGCATCACGGAAGAAGTCATCAATGACAGCTGCTATCTCTAAGTATTTTAATTCTCAGTGATGCCTGAGTTCTCCAAACTCTTCATTTTACATTTGGAAAATAAATCCCTGTAATAATTATCCAGGTTTTCCTGCATGCTTTTTGTTTTTGTTTTTTAAAATTTTCTTAAATGTTCTTATACTGAAGAGACAAAATGTTGGGCTATGAGTGGGAATAGAGAGACTGTGTTATAGATAAGGAAAAGAGGGGTTATTTACAAAATAAATACCAAAATTTCCATGAAAAGTTCTCATCATATACAATTTCCTTTCATTAAAAAAAGACTGACAATATGAACACCTACTTTTTTTTTTTTTTTTTTCAACGTTTATTTATTTTTGGGACAGAGAGAGACAGAGCATGAACGGGCGAGGGGCAGAGAGAGAGGGAGACACAGAATCGGAAACAGGCTCCAGGCTCCGAGCCATCGGCCCAGAGCCCGACGCGGGGCTCGAACTCACGGACCGCGAGATCGTGACCTGGCTGAAGTCGGACGCTTAACCGACTGCGCCACCCAGGCGCCCCTATGAACACCTACTTGACCCATATTCCTAGTTTTATGGAGCCCACAATATGTGATTTGGCTTCTTTCTGCCTCCCACTCTGTTTTTCCATTTTTCTCAAGAACGTCAAGGATTTTTTTTTCTAGAATGGGACAAATTATGTTATGAAGCATCATCTATGATTTTTTTCTAAAAAATTTCCTAACCCTCTGATTACATTCTGATTTTCCTTCTTGATTATTTTCCCCCTAAATTAAGAAGAGTAATCCTTTCAAATTTGAATATATATTTTAAGATCACTATTTCCACTTTCTTGAATTATTTTTCGTATGAGCCACATTTATACTTCATATGCACTTGAACTACGTAAAAAAAAAAACTGAGATAGAAGATTTTCATATTTTGGCTCTCTACTGTTTGCTTTTAAAGTTACTAATGAACTAGGATGTTGATAAGTTTAAACACTTTAAAAATAGTTGTTCTGCTACAGCTACTTCTTTTTTACCTCCCAATTAATAATATGTAAAGCTATATTTCATGCTAATTAAATTCATGGATAATGCTCAATTGGGAGTAGTTGTTAACCCGAGAAAGAGCAGTAACACAAAAGTGTTATTATGATATGGAAATATGGAAAAGAGAAAACAAGTTTAGAGAATGTTCAACTTGAGCAAATGTGTTTCTTTTAGGTAGAGAAAGTTATTGGACTGTTACCTGCCTTTGCCTTTAGTAAATATGTTTGTTGTGTAAATACTGATTAGAAGCCTACACAGTAAAGAACAGGCAGTGATTGTTTACTAGAAGCTTTTGAAAGTATTATGTACCTTTTGAAAGGTACTAGAAGCTTTTGAAAGTATTATGTACCCTCAACCAAAAGTTGGGGGTACATAATACTTTATCTGCATAAGAGACAATGAGGGGTAAATTACAACTATTGTTCACTATGCTGATTGTTAGTTTGCTTTTAGGTTGCATTTAAGGTACAATTTATTTCTTTTTTGAATTGTATTTTAATTCTATTTATTTTATTTAATTTATTCTCAAGTTAGCTAACATACAGTGTAGTCTTGCCTTCAGTAGATTCCAGCAATTCATCCCTTACATATAACACCCAGTGCTAATCCCAGCAAGTGCCGTCCTTAATGCTCATTACCCATTTCCCCACCCCCAACAACCTTCAGTTTGTTCTCTGTATTTAAGAATCTCTTATGGCTTGCATCTCTGTGTTTTTATGTTAATTTTCCTACCCTTCCCCTATGATCATCTGTTAAGTTTCTCAAATTCCACATATAAATGAAATCATTTGATATCTGTCTTTCTCTGACTGACTTATTTCACTTAGCTAACACCCTCCAGTTCCATCTATGTTGTTGCAAATGGCAATATTTCATTCTATTTCTTCACCAAGTATACCACATCTTCTTTATCCATTCATCAGTTGAACCACATTGGGCTCTTTCCATACTTTGGCTATTGTTGATAGTGCTGCTGTAAACATTGGGGTACATGTGCCCCTTCAAATCAGCACTCCTGTATCCTTTGGATAAATTTATAATAGTGCTACTGCTGGGTAGTAGGGTAATTCTACTTTTAATTATTTGAGGAACCTCCACACTGTTTTCCAGAGTGGCTGCACCAGTTTGCATTTCCACCAACAACATAAAACGGTTCCCCTTTCTCCACATCCTTGGCAACATCTATTGTTTCCTGAGTTGTTAATTTTAGCTACTATGACTGGTGTGAGATGCTTTCTCAATGTGGTTTGATTTGTATTTCCCTGATGATCACCAATGTTGAGATTCTTTTCATGTCTGCCATCTGGATGTCTTCTTTGGAAAAGTGTCTATTCATGTCTTCTGCCCATCACTGGATTATTTGTTTTGTGGGTGTTGAAATTGGTAAGTTCTTTATAGATTTTGGGTACTAACCCTTTATCTGATATGTCATTTGCAAACATCTTCTCCCATTCTGTCAGTTGCCTTTCAGTTTTGTTGATTGTTTCCTTTGCTGTTCAGAAACTTTTTATTTTGATGAGGTCCCAATAGTTCATTTTGCCTTTATTTCCCTTGCCTTTGGAACACATGTCAAGTAAGAAGTTGTTGCGGCCTAGGTCAAAGAGGTTGCTGCCTGTTTCTTCTGTAGGATTTTGATGGTTTCCTGTCTCACATTTAGGTCTTTCATCCATTTTGAATTTATTTTTGTGTATGATGTAAGAGAGTGGTCCAGTTTCATTCTTCTGCATGTTGCTATCCAGTTCTCCCAGCACAATTTGCTAAAGACACTGTCCTTTTTTCCATTGATACTCTTTACTGCTTTGTCAAAGAGTAGTTGGCCATACATTTGTGGGTCCATTTGTGGGCTCTCTATTCTATTCCATTGGTCTATGTGTCTGTTTTTGTGCCAATACTATACTGTCTTGATGATTATAGCTTTGTAATACAGGCTGAAGTCCAGGATTGTGATGCTTCCCACTTTGGTTTTCTTTTTCAACATTACTCTAGCTATTTGGGGTCTTTTTTGGTTCCATACAAATTTTAGGATTGTTCGTTATAGCTCTGTGAAGAATGCTCGTGCTATTTTGAGTGGGAGTGCATTGTATGTGTAGATTGCTTTTGTTAGTATTGACATTTTAACAATATTTGTTCTTCCAACCCATGAGCATGGACTGTTTTTCCATTGTTTATGGGTGTCTCCTTCAATTTCTTTTATAAGCTTTCTAAAGTTTTCAGCATACAGACCTTTTACCTCTTTGATTAGGTTTATACTAGGTATTTCATGGTTTTTGATGCAAGTGTAAATGGGATCAATTCCCTGATAATCTCTTTCTGTTGCCTCATTATTAGTGTATGGAAGTGCAACTGATTTCTGTACACTGATTTTATACCCTGTGACTTTGCTGAATTCATGGATCAGTTCTAGCAGTTTCTTGGTGGAGTCTTTGGGTTTTCCATGTAGAGTATCATGTCATCTGTGAAGAGTAAAAGTTTGACTTCTTTGTCAGTTTACATGCCTTTTATTTCATTTTGTTGTCTGATTGCTGAAGCTAGGACTTCCAACATAATGTTAAACAACCGTGGTGAGAGAGGATGTCCTTGTCATGTTCCTGATCTCAGGGGAAAAGCTCTTAGTTTTTTTTCCCATTGAGGATGATATTAGCTATGGGCCTTCCATATATGGCTTTTATGATGTTAAGGCATGTTCTTAACGTCCTTCTATCCTGACTTTCTTGAGGGTTTTTATTAACAAAAGATGCTGTATTTTGTCAAATGCTTTGTCTCTGCATCTATTGACAGGATCATATAGCTCTTATCCTTTCTTCTATTAATGTGATGTATCACGTTCATTGATTTGTGAATATTGAACAAGCCCTGAAGCCCAGGAATGAATCCCATTTGATCATGGTGAATAATTGTTTTAACGTACTGTTGAATTTGATTTGCTACTATCTTGTTGAGAATTTTAGCATCCCTGTTCATCAGGGATATTGGCATGTAATTCTCCTTTTTATTGGGGTCTTTGTCTGATTCTGGAGTCAAAGTAATGCTGACTTCGTAGAATGAGTCTAGAAGCTTTCCTTCCATTTCTATTTTTTGGAACAATTTGAGAAGAATAAGTGTTAACTCTGCTTTAAATGTCTGGTGGAATTCCCCTGGGAAGCCATCTGGCTCAGGACTCTTATTTGTTGGAAAGTTTTTGATATCTGATTCAATTATTCTTCCCCAAATTAGGGAAGTTCTCATCTATAATTCATTCAAATAAACCTTCTGTCCCTTTCTCTCTTTTTTTCTTCTTCTGGAAATCCTATGATACAAATAGTATTTCATTTCATTGAATCATTTAGGTCTCCAATTCTCCCCTTGTGGTCCAGTAATTTCTGCACCCTCTTTCTTTCAGCTTCACCATTTTCCATAATTTTATTTTCTATTTCACCTATTCTCCCCTTTGCTTCTTCCATCCTTGCTGTCAATGCATCTAGTGTCTTCTGCATCTCATTTAGACCATTTCTTAACTCATCATGACTATATCATAGATCTTTGATCTCTGCAGCAATACATTTTCTGCTGTCTTCTATGTTTTTTTTCAAGCCAAGCTATTAGTCTTATGACTGTTAGTCTAAATTTTTGTTCCTCAATACCTCAATATGTCAATATACAAACAACATATCTGTTTTGAGCAATTCTCTGGCTGTCATTTCTTCCTGGATTTTCTTTTGAGGAGAATTCTTTCATTTTGTCATTTTGGCTAGGTTTCTGTCTTTTACGTGTTTTAATATTTTGTTATGTGTCCTGCACCTGTGTGTACTACTATATTAAAAAAAGGGTCATACACTGTCCAGCACCTGGCACCTCAGGAAGTGTTTTTGGAATGTGTTGAGTGTACTCTGTTATTGCATTTTGGTGGCTCATTCCCCTGGTCAGTTTTTTTGCAAAGCTCCTTCCTCCTTTCTTATAGTGGTGGAGTGTTTGGATCTTCCACCTGATGTGCTTTGGTTTGTTCATTGCAATAATGCTGGAAAAAAGGAAAGTGGGGGGTGGGGGGGCAAGTGGGAGCCTGATCCCATAAAAAAAGAAAAATGAAAGGGAGGGGGAAGACCAAGAAGAGAATCAAAAAAACTATATGGTTTAGTCCAGAGAGAGATAAAGGAAAATAAAGAAGGAGATACAGAAAATGTGTAAAAAAGAATAGAGTAAAAATGCCTGATTAAGAATTGACCAAAAACCAAATCAGAAAATATGAACCCGATTCCAATAGAAAAAACACCCATGTTGGGGTGACTGGGTGGCTCAGTAGGTTAAGCTTCCAACTCTGGCTCAGGTCATGATCTCATGGTTTGTGAGTTTGAGCCCTACATCGTGCTCTGTGCTGACAGCTCGGACCTGGAGCCTGCTTCAGATTCTGTGTCTCCCTCTCTTTCTGCTCCTCCCCCACTTGAACTCTCTCTCTCTCTCTCTCTTCAAAATAAGTAAACATTAAAAAGAAAGAAAAAAAAAGAAGGTAGGAAAAAAAAGAGAAATGAAAAGAAAAGAAAAGAGGGGCACCTGGGTGGCGCAGTCGGTTAAGCGTCCGACTTCAGCCAGGTCACAATCTCGCGGTCCGTGAGTTCGAGCCCCGCGTCAGGCTCTGGGCTGATGGCTCAGAGCCTGGAGCCTGTTTCCGATTCTGTGTTTCCCTCTCTCTCTGCCCCTCCACCGTTCATGCTCTGTCTCTCTCTGTCCCAAAAATAAATAAACGTTGAAAAAACAAATTAAAAAAAAAAAAAAAAGAAAAAAGAAATGGACAGAAAAGACAAAAAGACAAAAAAACAAATAGACAAAAACATAGAACAGTCATCTGGTGGTGCCTAGGACTGGTGGTTGTGCTGGTCTGGAGGAGATGCCTTCTGGTTTGGTCAGTGTCAGTCCCAGTCCAGGAGATAAGCAGTTACCAGGCACAGAGGGGCAGGGTTTGGTGTAAGTGGGTCCTGCCTCCACTGGAGGCCACTGTGATGCTCCCTGAAGCCGCACCCTGTTGGTGATGGGGAGAAAAATAGCGACACCCCAATCTCTTTTCCACAGACTGGGTGTCTCAAACCACGCTGTTGGGCAGCCCTCACAGAGTAGCGTGTGCAGGTTGCTTGTCCCGTCCCACAGTCTCCCATATCTTTCAGGTGCTAGGCTAAGTCTCAAAACCTGACTTCTTAAGGGCTCTGCACTGCATGGACCCTGTTCTGGAGTAGCCACTCCACCCTGCTGATAAAAGGCCTTTGGCTAGCACCTACCTGCAGGGTCTTTTGTCCTTGGGGAGGCAATAAACCCTCTTCCCACACTACTCAAGGAAGAGGACTGTTCTCTTCCAGTGTGACCCTGAGCTTGCTACTGTGCCCGGGGCTGGTTCCCCTCCCCGCCAGGTGCACACACATGATGACAGCTCTGGTTCAGAGAAAGTAGTACACTATTGAAAACTCTAATCTTCAGCTCCTGATGCTGTTTGCAAAATTGAAACTGGCACTTTCTATATTTCTTGTTCCCCAGTCCATAGTCCAGAGAGGTTTTCCTCTTGTACTAACTCAATACCTCAATCCACAGCCTCTCTGTCTTTTCCCTTTGTCTCTCAATAGAAGAGGTTCCCTCCCCTCTGTGTCTATGTGTTTTATCTCCTCCCAATTCACATACATGCACCTTGGTCCACCAAGCCGTCTCCCTCCACCGGTGGAGATCTTTCTGCCACTTCACAGAGAGATTTCCTGGGTGTTCTAAGTGATCGGACTTCAACACAGCTGTTTTTAAGGGACAAAGGAAATCCCTGTCCCCATACTTCTTTACTATCTTAACTTCTCAGCTATGGCATTCTTGTTACAACAGCTCCAACTGACTAAGACACTAGCTCAGGGCTCTGTCCCTATGTCTCCTCCTTCTGGGTCTCAAGCTGAAGGGACAAGCTGTACCACTCATGGTACAATTTATTTCTAAGCATAACTCTTTCTTTTTGGGATGATGAATAAGATCTTTAAGACAGTATATGGAGCTTGTAGCATTTTAAATTAACTTGATTTGTCTTAATACTCATGACATTTATTTTTGCCTAAACTTCCCTATGACAGTTGCTGTAAGGAAATAGTGGGGGATATCGTGCAGTTGCTGTAAGGAAATAGTGGGGGATATTTGCTAATTTTCCCATGAGAGTTATTTCAATCAAAAGCATTAATAGACATCTAAATGAGTGGCATAATTTCCTATGGTTATTGGGATTACGAAATAAGTAATAGTATCAGAACATAGTAGGAACATAGTAAGTGATTACGAGAGAGAAAATGAATGTGTACAGCAAACAGTAAATGTATACTAATTGAGATGATTATGAATCATTCTTCATTTAAATATGAATAAAAAAGTAAGTTCAGGTAATAAAATGATAAGAAAGTCATGGCATTTTACAAATGAAATAGCTTATTTTTAAAACAAAGAAATTTGAGAGCTGAAAAAGATGTAGGGATAATATAGTCATAGAATAATAAAATCTTATATCAGTAAGTAATCCATCTCAAGAGATCTGTAGCAGGGGCACCCTGGGTGGTCAGTCGGTTAATTGTCTTACTCTTGATTTCAGCTCATGTCATGATCTCATGGTTTGGGGGATTGAGCCCCATGCCAGGCTTTGTTCTGCCTCTTTCTTTCAAAATAAATGAATAAACGTTTTAAAAAAGAGAGATTTGTGGCAAAGAAAGAAGTAACTCATAGTTTATGCCTAGAACTAAAACCAGAACTTAAGTATTTTGATTTGCATTTTGATGCTATTATGACTGTACCCTGTGACCATTATACTGCATTTCTCAGGGTTAGGATTTTCCTTATTCTTAGATATTGGCAACCTTCAGTAAAACATGCATTACTCTTTAAAACACTGGAAGAGGGATTAATCTGTCGACCATAAAAATATCAACTTTTTCTCAGCAACTCCCGACAGACTACAATGAACATTATCTAAGGGATGGAGACACGTAAGATGGCATTTCAGTTTTGAGAAACGTGCAACTAAGCTTTGTAGATAAAAAATACTCAAAAAAGTACAATAATAAGAAACACTTTTTTTTAAATTTTTTTTTCAACATTTATTTATTTTTGGGACAGAGAGAGACAGAGCATGAACGGTGGAGGGGCAGAGAGAGAGGGAGACACAGAATCGGAACCAGGCTCCAGGCTCTGAGCCATCAGCCCAGAGCCTGACGCGGGGCTCGAACTCACGGACCGCGAGATCGTGACCTGGCTGAAGTCGGACACTTAACCGACTGCGCCACCCAGGCGCCCTAATAAGAAACACTTTTAATGCTGTTTGAGTATTAAAAATAAAATATTCTATTGCATTTCAGAAGATGAAGAAATCACTGAAATAGGTCCATTAGATAAATGGGCTTCAAAGCATAAACCTTATGAGTCAATAGAAAACAAGAGAACAGCATTATTTGTGGAGGGATTCTTAATTATAAAATGTTTGGATATTGGAAGAATGATTTGTTCGGTATGGATAATTTCATTAAAATAGACATTGTTTTAGATATAGCACTAGAATAGTTCATAAGACACTTCTAATTATAGAACCATTTATTTAAACATTCAGATTACTCTTAGTAAGTTTTGAAATGTATAATGCAATGTTCTAAGTATTGAAAGGAACTTTTCTATGTAGGAAGAATTTATGAGTAAATTTTATATCTTGGTCAATCATACTACATGGACCTTTAGCATTATGAATGATTTCAACAGCAATGACTTTGAATGTTGACCCATGAAAGAAAATGATCTCTTAATTAGGTAGTGGCATTACCACAGAAAAACATTCTTGTAGAGCACAGTGAGTTAAGCAGATATATACCTTTGGTATTTAATCTGATGGATTGCCAAGCATTAAACAGAGCTCCCTAAAATGAGACTTTCAAAGGAATCCCATGTTGCATCAATTATTTGTGGCCTTTAAGAGCAAGTCTCAATCAGTACAACACACCTTTGGAACATTTAGGAACCAATGCTTCTTATCATAATGTAACTAACTCTTCATTTTCTATTTTTCTTCAGTATCATCCTTGACTTGATTACCATGCTCCACTTATCTGGCTCTTTTTTTACTGACATTTTTGGCTCTCACCATCCTGAATTAACTTATTGTTACAAGTCCTTTATGTATAACTATTAAATTTCAAAACCTGGTCCCACAGGCCAAGACCAAAAATTGCATTTGACATATTTATTACTTGCTTTCTTCACCTGCCTCATGTTCAAGTACAGCTAAATCTGCAACCATTATTCATTATTCAGCCACTAAACCTGATTTAATAACATGGAGCCCTTTCTTATTTACAACCAGCCAACTTCTAGCTTCGATTAGTAAATTGTCCTAGTTTGAACCTTGACATTTAATATAGGCATTAAACTTTTGTAGGCATGAGTGTGGAACAAAGAAAGTTACATTTTATAAGATGAATGTATCTAAACATACAGAATGGATTAGAGAAGAGTGGAAAAGGAACAAAGTAAACTATTACAATCGTTCAAAACCAGGGTGACATTGGCCTGAGGTAGAGAAAATACAGTGACTACACTAGGAAAGGAATAGATGTAGATGCATAATAATTTAGAGAGAAAAATCAACAGGATCCAGTGACTAATTAAATGGAAAACAAAAAAAGAAAAATGCTGCATCGTTTTAGAACCCAGCAATTAAGAGACAAGAGTATCATGAAAAGAAATTAGAAAGCCCAGAGAAGAATGTGATTATGGTAAAACATGGAGTTGATTTTATGCTTGCTTAATTTGAGGCTAAAACATCCAGATGGAGAATTCTGCATGAAAATTCAAAATCAGAATTCTGAATAAAAGTTCATGACTAGCTATTTATATTTGGAAGTTATAAATACAGGAGTGATTGATAAATCCATTATGGTAGATGAGACCTAAAAGTAAAAGAGAGAATAATGAAGGGGGATAAAATATAAGGATTTCATCGATATTAGGAGCAAGAATGGAACCAGTAAAATAAAGAGAGAAAAGGCCAAAAGCACAAGAGAAAACAAAAATAGTGGGACCTCCAGAAGACAGAGAGCTAGAGGGAGAGAGGGAGGGAGGGAGCAAGAGAGAGAGTGAGACAGAGAAAGAAATGAGATACATCAACAGCAGGGATGTTTTTAGGGAATGAGGGCTAAGGAAGACCAGTGTCTGTCTATCTAGACACCAAGAATAACACTGTAACTTTGAGTATAACAGTTAAAGTTGACCCTTGAACATGCCAGGGTTAGGATTTCTGACACTGTGCAGCTGAAAATATCTGTATAACTGTTGACTCTCCCCAAACTTAACTACTAATAGCCTACTGTTGACCAGAAGTCTTACCGATAACAGATATTGTATGTTGTATGTATTATATACTGTATTCATACAATAACATAAGCTAGAGAAAAGAAAATGTCATTAAGAAAATCATAAGGAAAAGAAAAAACATTTACAGTACTGTACTGTATTTATCAAAAGCAACCCACATGTAAATGGACCCGCGCAGTTCTAAAACACATTGTTCAATGGTCAACTGTATATAATTAAATCTCCATGTTGGTTAGTGATCATGCCTAGAAAAAATGAACAGCTAGCATTAATACAACAAGAAAGAAAGAAAGAAAGAAAGAAAGAAAGAAAGAAAGAAAGAGAAGCTCTAACTATGAGACATAAAAACAATCCTCAGCAGTTACATTGGTTGGTTTTCATCTTAAAATCTCTAGGTCTGCTTATTTAAGAAGTTCAAGGATGTCCACTCTTTACAATCCAAACACCACTAGATTTATTTACATTTTTTTCTATTAGTGTTTTTATTTTTAAGTAATTCTTAATAACAAGATTGTAGCTTACAAATTTTGAAATTAAATGTAGTAAATTGGGATTTTAAAACAAGTGCATGGAAATACAAATACATTAAATAACAAAATATATCTTCACATGGGAAGTAGCTAACCAGTTTGATATTAGTTTAAAATGAGAGTCTCTGAAATATTTTGAAACAGAGAAGTCACTAAACTCTTACTATTTAATTATTTTAAAGTTTTTATTTAAATTCTAGTTAGTTAATGTATGTGGTAAAAAGGGTTTCAGGTGTAGATTTTAGTGATTCATCACATATATAACACCCAGTGCTCATCAAAAGTGAACTCCTTCATGGCCATCACCCATGTAGCCCATCCTCCCACCCACCTCCTTCCATCCACCCTCTTGTTCTCTATCCTTAAGAGCCTCTTATTGGACTCAAAACTATATGGTCAATTAATGAATGAATTAAGGAATGAAAATGGACCATTTTTTTAATGCCATACACAAAAATAAATTCAAAATGGATGAAATACCTAAATGACAGGAAACCATCAAAATCTTAGAGAAAAACATAGGAAGTAACCTCTTTGATCTAGGCCATAGCAACTTCTTACTAGACATGTCTCAGGAGGCAAGGGAAACAAAAGTAAAAACGAACTATTGAGACTTATCCAGATAAAAAGCTTCTGCACAGTAAAGGAAAAAATCAACAAAACTAAAAATGGCCTATGGAATAGGAGAAGATATTTTCAAATGACATATCAGATAAAGGGTTAGTATCCAAAATCTATAAAGAACTTACCAAACTCAATACTCAAAAAATAAGTAATCCAGTTAAGAAATGGGCAGAAGACATGAACAGATGTCTTTACAAAGATATACAGGTGGTTAACAGACACATGGAAAGGTGCTCACCACCACTCATCATCAGAGAAATACAAATCAAAACCACAATGAGATACCACTTCACATCTGTCAAAATGGCTAAAATTAACACAGGAAACAACAGATGTTGGTGAGAATGTGGAGACAGGGGAACTCGCTTACACTGTTGGTAGGATCGCAAACTGATTCAGTGTGGGGGATAGGCTTAGGAATCCTCCAGGCTTACACCAACGGGTTAACAAGGCCTAAAGAAATACAAAGCCATGGAATGCTCACACCCGAGTTTGGGTAAACCAGATTGGCACCCCAAGAATAGGGGGATGCAAAGGCACCCCAGAATAGAGAGGGGGTGCAGAGCCCCCATAATAGAGAGGGAGGGGCAAAGGCCCAAAATAGGAATGGGCGCAAAGGCTCGCAATACAAAGGTATATGAGGTAAGCAAGATCAGGCATGCAGGGCAAAAATGCTCCCCAATTTAGTACTATAGTAGAAAAGCTGCTTTCACAGGAGGAAAGGGCCAAGGTGGTAAACTGGTGAATTGGACTATGGACCGCTGTGCTGCAGGCAAAGCAGCCCAGAGCGGAGATGGAAATGGTTAACAAAAGAAAAGGTGCCTTATTAACCCTGAGGTTATTCCCTCTATCTGTCTCATCACCTAGGCTAGCTAAGGTAAACAGACACGGGGCCTCCTGTCTGCCATTAACAACCATCTGCCCATCTGCCCGGCAGCAGGATTTTGTTTTATACTGACCCAAACCCCAAACACCGTCTATCTTCAAAAACCCCCTTTCCCTCACATCCCCAAGTTAATGTTCACTGTTTCTTTGTCTCTTTGCGCATGCCTATCACGTGTGTAAGCCTTCTGATCTGAATCTGAAGGGTACAGGGCAAGTACCCTTACTCAGGCTCTTGTCTTTTCCCAAACATCATCTCTCACTTTAATCCTGAGTCCCACTCTTTTGCCAGCCAAAAGAGAACTTTAGACTTAGAGTCTACGACAATGCAGCCACTGTAGAAAACAGTATGGAGATTCCTCAAAAATTAAAAATAGAACTATCCTACAACCCAGCAATTGCACTATGGAATTCCACCAGAGATTTAAAGAAGAGTTAATACCTATTCTTCTCAAATTGTTCCAAAAAATAGAAATGGAAGGAAAGCTTCCAAACTCATTCTGTGAGGTCAGCATTACCTTGATTCCAAAACCAGACAAAGACCCCACTAAAAAAGAGAATTACAGGCCAATATCCCTAATGAACGTGGATGCAAAAATTCTCAACAAGATCCTAGCAAATCAAATGCAACAGTACAGTAAAAGAATTATTCACCACGATCTATTCCTGGATGCAGGGGTGGTTTAATATTTGCAAATCAATCAACATGATATACCCATTCATAAAAGAAAGGATAAGAACCATATCATCCTCTCAATAGATGCAGAAAAGCATTTGACAAAAAAAAAAAGGCATCCATCCTTGACAAAAACCCTCAACAAAGTAGGGATAGATGGAACAAGCCTTTAATATTTTAAATAAAAATATGTTGTCCTTAGCTTGAGAAAATGTGTATTATATTTTGAAACTTATATAAGATGATTAAAAAATAGTTCCAGGTTCAACAAAATAAGCACATAATAAGGAAAAGATTTTATATTTTCTAGTGACGATAGCTTACATGCTGTTATTTATATCTCAAAAAGATCCATCCCCTGATTCACTCTCAAACCTACTTTGAGCATCAAGCACACTCACAAAAACATAGGTAAGATTTTTAAAGAGCAGAACAATAGAAAAGGCTAAAGTCACATCAGAAGTTGCAAATTTGATTAAGAAATGATCCTATATAATTTTTGATAGTAAAAGAAGAATCCTATTTCTGCATTCACCAGAGCATGTATTAATCTTGAACACATTATGCTAGATGAAAGAAGCTGGACCCAAGAGGCTACCTGCTGCATAGCTGCATTTAAATGATATTCTAGAGAAGAAAAATCATTAGGTATAATGAACAGAATGGTCATTGAGAAATGATGGGTTTGGGGGTCATGGGATAAAATGCAAAGGTGCTCAAGGAATTTTTTGAGGCAATAGGCTTATTCTATATCTGGATTTTGGTGGTGGCCACGTGCCTATATACAGGTGTCAGAACCCAGTGAAATCTCCCTTTAAAAAGCAGTAAGGTCTATTGAATGTAAAATCTAGTTCCATAAAGCTGATTTCATTTTTTTAAAAAGTTTTCATTTTAATTCCAGTTAACATACGTTATATTAGTTTCACATGTATAATATAATGATTCAACAACATAAAGTTGATTCTATAAAAAATAAAGATCATGTACTATCAGGTATGAATAAGAATGGCTTATCTGAGTGTTAATTGTGGTTATTAGTGGTTACCCTTATCGGTGACCTTGTACTCATTAAATTTTTGATTATCATATAAAAAGATGGAGATGAGATACATATGCACTGTTTTAGATGTAAAATTTGAACAATCCTTTTAAAATTAGAAGCTAGGCTTCATTTTATAATCATTTTCCTTCATGGCTTATATGGTGAAAAGAACTAATCCGTAAATTGGACCCATATTCTAAACTATTAGCTGATTTCCCAGGTTAACACAAATGACTAAATATGAAGCTCAATATAAAATTCTGCGTTTCCTTTAAAAACTGTTTTTTTTCTTTTCTGCATGCACTAAAGCTTCATTAATTTAATTTTCCTGTAATGTCTTATAAGTACGAAATGCTATTCATCTATTTTCTTTTAAAGATGAGTAATTTGGTATTGCAAATAGATTTGCCATTTGTCCAGGGATTGTTACATGGTTAAACATCATTAATATTATTACAATAGCTTCATAAAGCAGATCAAGACTGGGTTTATTACCATCCACCTAATTATATCAAAGACACTTCATTTAGCGCCTTTTTCCACTGTGGGGGTTCTTTTATTATTGAGGCAGTGTGAGAAAGGTTTTCTCCTAATTTATTCCACATTTTATTTTCAACATGAAGTGCTAAACCTATTGAACCATAGACCTTTGGTGAATTGATCTCTTCACTTGCAGTATTTACCGCTCCGGTAAATTAGGTGTACATAATAACCAGCTGTCGACCTCCAGATGCAATCGAGTCAAGCTGCATAAATTCCCGTCCTTTCAGACACACACATTTCAATGACTTTATCTGAGAACTGGTCTACTGCTGCTGTAAATAATTTCATACTGTGGAAACTAATTTCATGCCATCTTTGTTTTTATTTATTTTAAAATAAGGAATGTTTGTGATAAAAGTTCAACTATAGTAGCAAAGTTTTTTAGAGAGGACATTTTGTCCAACCACAGTTCACATTTAAAATTACTTCCACTGAAATTATATAATATCTCAAAGACCACCTTTTCTGGATAAAATTAACTCTATCCTAAAAAGCATATTGTCCAGTCACTGAGTCGCAGCATTGTTTATAAAACTTTGGCAAGGAATATATGACCAGAAGAACCTTTTTAAAAGTTGGAAAAGTCAGTGTCCGAATAGTGTTGACTGGGGAAATGGATACTACAGAATAATATAGATGATTATGGCAAGTAAAAGTCAATGACCAGGGAAATAAAATTTTCTAACATTAAACTTTCTGTACATTTCTAGGTATGCTTAGAAGAAAAACAATGCATTAGACACACACACACACACACACACACGCATACACACATACATACATACAACAAATAGTTTGAACGGCCACTTAGGTACAAAGAATAAAATAAGAGAGTAAGCACACAGTTTGATTAAATTGAAAGCTGTCAGAAGATATATTCACTTCAAAAGAAGAGCACCACTTAATCTGTTGTAGCTCTGTTGAGAAAGAACCTACATCGGCAAAACATTAACAACACAAAAGACAAAGGTCAGCAGAAAGGACATAAGTAATTATTAAAAAGTCCAAACTTGGCATTTTGGAACTGTATCTTAATTTGAAAAATTGATGATATTACAGTTATAAATAGATTAATCAATAAATAGCAAAAGCTGACTGAGACAGTCAAGGGCCAGCCAGTTAGTCTTTTCTCAGTCAGAATGATAAATGCAACCTAAAACCTTATTGGCAATCGCTCCAGGAGGTTTTATGATTGACAATGAAGACATGATATAAAATTCTGTATGAGGTAGATATTCTTGATGATTAGTGAAACATTTTTTAAAGTTATTATTGTGCTAATCATTTGGTAAAAACTGAATTCTCAGCATAGCCGCGATTAGCTGTGTCGTTTTAAATAAGGGGTTCTAAAATGAGGGCATTTTACAAAATTCCTAACATCAATTTGAAAGTCACAAAGCTGAATAAAAGGCAATGATGACATAATATCTTCATCTATTTCAGACTGCTAATGGAAGAGGAGAGGCAGGCCATGGGCACAGTAGTGCTAAGAGACCTTCGTTTCCAGCACATTGTGTTCTTCCTACAAGCGCCTCCCAGCATCGCTGCCTGCATCCTGGAGTACAAAGTACATAACTGACTTTATGCATGGATTGAATGGTATGTTGGGGGGCTATTCCTGTCACGGGACAAAACAAGAACAACACAGAACAACAGGAACAAAAACCAAGACAAATAATCATTTCTTGAATGTGCAGAGCTAATTTTTCTAGTTAAGCCAGAATTTTCTCTCCAAGCGACTGATAATTGGAAACTTACAGTGACAGATATAGACTGATTGTGGCAATGATAAACTCTGATTGAGTATGTGTGCAGGTTTAGCCAGAGAGAGGCTAGTAGCCAATGATTAAGTTTTATGCAAATCATATCAGATGTTTGATTACCACTAAGGCTGTGTCACAAATGTCAAACTAATCTTGCAGGGATGGTGAACTCAAAACGCCCGGTGTGGATACAGAATAATTTAGCACCTCCTTTCTCATTTATACAACACCTAATTTTTAAAAAGTACACTAACAAATTATAACATTGTATACAAGACATCTCCTTCAGTCCACATTTCTCAACAGACAGGCTTTCACAGGTTCTGTATTAAAATATACCATATAAATTAAAGAACCATCACATTCTTATATGTTCAGATTCTAATTAGGTACTACTGAGATCTTGGTAAAATCTTGTAAGGGCAGGAAATGTTTACTCTCACCAAAAATACTTCCCTTTAACTAAAAATATAATGTCTAAAATAGTTTCAATTTTTAAAATTATAGCAATCCAGATTTTCTCACTCTGATGTTATGTAAGCATGCACACATTGTACAAGTCAATGTAACACTTTTTTCTATTCTATTAATAACTTGTGTTCTAAGATTTCAGATAAACACTGAAACAGATATTTTCAGCACACCTAAGATAAAGTGACTCTGATGAGAAATAGAACAATTAGATTAGCATGATACCACTCATCTGATGAATAGCCGCCCTTGTTGTAACAAACCCTTGGGGCGCCTACGTGGCTCAGTCTGTTAAGTGACCATCTTTGGCTCAGGTCATGATCTCAGGGCTCGTTGAGTTCGAGCCCTGTGTTGGACTCTGTGCTGCTTTGGATTCTGTGTCTCCCTCTCTCTCTCTGCCCTTCCCCTGCTTGTGCTTGCTTTCACTCTCAAAAATAAACTTAAAAAAACTATAAAAATCAACAAACCCTTTGGATGAATAGTATCAGGAGTTATGGTACAAAGGGAGTCAGACCTTGAAATCTCGGTCCTTCTAAATAAACTATGTACAGTATTTGGGTCATGCATGGCCTTCTGGGTTCTGTTAGAGATGTTGACAAATATGTTTCCACTTTACATTTCTTTACATCATGCCTACAGCAAGCCAGAAGAGCTTAAATATGTGAAACCACTTTGTTTGTAGTTGGATAAGGGTACCATTTGAATTTCGTTATTCCTCAGAACCTTAATATATGGATTAATATTAGGAAATTGGAAATGACCTTATAAATGGATCTTGGAATGTCTGGTTAGTCCAAAGTCCTTATCATATAACTAGTTAAACTCCATAGCCTCTGTTAAAGTGTGTGTGTGTCGGGGGTGGGGGGTGGATTATGGAGAGAGGATTCTAGCCTCTATGTTACTACCACATGACCATGATTCAAAAATCAAAGGGTGCCTAGGTGGCTCAGTCAGTATAGCATATGACTCCTGATTTCGGCTCAGTTCATGATCTCACGGTTTGTGAGATGAAGCCCATGTCGGGTTCTGCACTGACAGTGTGGAGCCTGCTTGGGATTCTCTCTCTCCCTCTCTCCACCTCACTCCACTCATGCATGAAACTCATGATAGTTTCTTAAAGTCTGGGCTTGTACTGGTACAGTTGTATTTCTTCCTTGTGCTATTAATCAAAGCTGTTATTAGATACAGCCAATTCAATTGGAAGACAATTTCTATTTCACTTCTCAAAGGGAGAAAAGACAAAGAACTTGAAGTCATTTTTAATCTACTATAGACATCAGTTAAATTAACCTAAAACTTAATTCCAGGATCCCAGATCACAATGGTCCTATTCTTAATGGGTACTGCAGATTCACAGTGACCAGTATTGTTGGACAAGAGGACCTAGGAAGTGTTGATGTGAACTCCATAAATTCTAGGTAAGTACTTCTTACTCTATGAGGTATCAATTCAAATTATTCTTCATCTTTGGAATCAAGCAACCAGCCAGTGGATTAAACCCTTTACTCTATTGGATACTATGCATAAAGAATTCAGAATGGCT
Organism: Puma concolor; assembly: GCF_028749965.1. Lineage (NCBI taxonomy): Eukaryota > Metazoa > Chordata > Mammalia > Carnivora > Felidae > Puma > Puma concolor. Next base: position 23,829,071 of record NC_141683.1, read on the forward strand.
GTGTAATGTTAGCTTATAAATCAATGGAGCCATAGTTGTGTTCTCTGGTATAAGCATTTCTTCCTTGAATACTACTAGGTCATCAAAACCTGTTGATTCAAAATCACAGGAACAGGAAACGAAATATCCTTAAAGGAATTATTAGGCTTAATTGTGAAAGGGAATGCTGCCATTCCTTTCTTTCTTCTCAAGGTTGTGGAGAAGCGTTAGATCAAGTATTTGTCAATAGTTAAGAGAAAAAATACTCATATCCTGTAGGAAATTACCCTGACTTTGCACTTGTCATATCTCAGCTGGCATGTTATTCCATTATTCCCTCAAGTCAGTTACTTCTTGTTGATGGACACATGTTAATCTCTGTAAATTTCTTGTGGTTCTATATCATCATGAAATGAGTTTGTGGGGTCAAGGGTATTATTGTGAAGGATATCAAACAAGAAATGTATCAGAGTGCAAGAAAACTGATATATTCTTTGCCCCACGAATATATATTGCTTCTGATTACTCTTGCTGTTAGTAAGGTCAAGAGGTACACACCAAATGTCTGTTATCTATTGTGTTTTGCTCCAGCAAATATACCACATATAGAACCATGGCTGGAATTGGTGTAATTTCAGATTTAGTTTATAATAATGCATAGTCATTTTCATTACCTGTTTGACTTTTGCACAGGCAAAAGGTGAGGTAGAGAGTTATGGGATATAAATGGTCAATCCTGCAACTTTTAAAGTCCTTGGTTTTGGCACTAATTTCTGTAGTTATTTTTTTTTGGAGATACTGTATTGACTTTTTTTTTCTTTTGTGATCTAAGGGGACATAGATGGGAGGGAGTTCTAAGGACTTATTATTTGGCCCTTTCTTTTATAATATCACTCCTGAATTAGGGTTCGATATCAGAAAATTTCCAGTTTTTTTAATTACACTTTTTCTGACAATACCTTCTGGAACTAAATAAGTATCCTTAGTAGTAGTATAAATCATGGCTCCACTGGACCAACTGGGAAACAGTCTCAGACTAACACTCCATAAATTATGAAACTTCACTTGTGGCTGGTGTTAGAATTTTCAGGGATTGACATTAATTTTGAGTTATTACTTTATAATTCCATGGGAATTCAAAATATTTTATTTTTTATAATAAATACTTTGGTAAATGGTTGCAGGTCTTACCAGGGGAAACTTGAAGAGAGATTCATTGTGGCTACATGGCAGAGTACTTCTTCAAATGATGATCTATCCCCTCAATCAAGGAAACCCAGTTCTATAAGCTGTCTTCAATTTGAAAATGTGATAAGAAAATAGGAAATTTCTGTACAGTCAACTGAATTGAGTTCCTCCAATAGACCTAAAGTTTATGTGTGTTAAATGGCACTTTAACATACTACCAACTATTTCTTTCCTATGGACCCTATGACAAATTATACACTGCTTAAGATTTCTGAGCAAGACCAAGAACCAACCTCTCTACTCTACTCTCTACTTTACCCTCAGACCTTCAGTGTTCCCGTTGACCATACTAACCAGAAGGCAAGAAAATCTGCTTGGTGCAGAATAAAGAGACTTGTTTCTCAGGCCACATAACACTGAACGATGGAATATAGAAATGCAAAAAAATACTACCCATCCCAGTTAAGGGTAAGATTTATCTTTATAACTACAATTCCCAATTTAAATAAGCACTTTTTTTTTTACAGTTATCCTTTCATACTTTCTTCACTATTTTGCTTTTATTATGGTGGAAAAGGTGAAAACAAATCATTTCTTTCATGTCCTATCCTGAGAGTTATTCTATTCAGATAATAGATCTAAAAAGATCCGTTTGACAGGAATGGACATTACACCAAAATGCTAATATCATAGCTACATATTCCCTCCTGAATATGGTTTTAAATTAGGTTATCTGGGACATTGTTTATTTGAATGCAAGAGGGAAAAAATTATGATTCTGTGCATGTATGTGTGTCTATATGCCTGACCAAAGGGTAAACAGTAACAGACATCTTTATTTTGATTGGTTTTCAAACATTTAAACTCATACAAAATGGGGAACCCCGATCTGGTATAAAGACATGGAAAATATGAAGCTGTTAGTAGTATGGCTTCTACCATGTTGAGATGCTCAATTGATAAGTGAATAAAAGTACAATACAAATGAGGAACAACAGATGGGGAGAATATGCCCCTTTACCTTGCAAGTGCCTATTTCCAGTAATAACTGTGACCCAACTATCCCCATGCCCTCACTTGGGAGCAGCAAGCATTCTAAATTAAGTCACCTGTTCACCTAAGCTTGTTCAAAGTAGATATCTTCCATTTACATATGGACAGTAATAAATAATTTGTAGAAGGCAATTTAATCAACATTCCTCATTATAATTATTCAATATTCTTTGACACTTCCAGGGAACTCACAAATTTATATCCCTTCTAATAGATTTCCAAGAGGTTAAGTAACAATTAATGAGGCTTTGCTTCTGATAATTGAATCTTTGACTTATTTTTCATCTTTGACTTGTTGCATTTTGCTAGCTACCGTATCTAGTAAAAATTAAAGGTTATTTTAAAATAAATATTACATAATCAAAATGTGTTTACAGGAGTATTAGTTTCTTTTTTAAATTTTTATTCAATTTATTTAAGTTTAAAAAAAATGTTCATTTCTGTTGCTAGCTCCCCACCTCTTACAACTGCCCCAGTCTGTTCTCTGTATCTATGAGCTTGGTGTTTTGTTGTTGTATTGGCTTTTATTTTTTTAGACCCCACATATAAAAGAGATAATATACTATTTGTCTTTCTCTGTCTGACTTATTTCATTTAGAATAATGCTCTCAAGGGGCACCCAGGTGGTTCAGTCAGTTAAGCATATGACTCTTGATCTTGGCTGAGGTCATGATATCATGGTTTGTGAGATCAAGCCCTGAATCAGTCTCTGCGCTGATGGTGCAGATCCTGCTTGGGATTCTCACTCTCCCTGTCTTTCTGCCCCATATGCAGATGGTGCTGTCTCTCTCTGTTTCAATAAATAAATAAATAAATAAATAAATAAATAAATAAATAAGTTTTACAATAATGCTCTCAAGGCCCATCTATGTTATGCATCCCAAAGAAAAGATTTTATTTTTTTATAACTGCATAATATTCCATTATATATTACATGTCAGTGGGAAATGTGGGAGTAAGTTTTTTTGGAATGTAAGATTATCATTAAGAAATCTGTATAATAATAGAAATTAAGCAACTGTGCTAGATATTAGCATTTTGATCTAAGGAATAGGCATGTAGCACATACTTGCAGTCCTAGAAAACTACTATATACTAAATAATACTTAGACACATGAATAGACATCAAGTTGCATAATATGAACTGTAGGATACACAAATGAGAAAAAAAAATAGCTCATTTGTTAGAACTAAGTTGCAAGAACAAAATCAAAAGACAAAAGTTTGGTACCTCCATCCCAAATCTTCCTGTATATAATTTATTTCCCCCAACCTCAAAGTCTTACTGTCTTAAGACAAGATTGGTTGTACCATATAGAAGCTAAGTCTATCAGTCAATGGGAAATGTTTTAGGATTTAACAAAAGGATTATCAAGCAATATTTAATCCTCTATCAAATTAGAGACCATGGAGTTATAATGAGTTAGCTTTTAAAAAGTTTTTTTTGTGTTTTGTTTTGTTTTTTTTTTGTTTGCTTTGTTTATTTTTGGTGTTGCTTGTTTAGGGATTGATATCTGAATTGGCAGACTAGATGTCTATGTAAAGGGCTAAGGGAAACCATTTTTGGAAAAATGCAGCAGTCATAGGAACACTTTTAGGTATTTGTGATTACATTAAACTACACAAGCAATTAGGTATCAAAAGCAAAAACCCATGAACATTGACAATAACCACCAACAGCTACATGACCAGCATGTTATTGATGTCTGTATAGGAAAAAGCAGAGGGAAGTGACAGGACATTTGATGAAAATAAGAAAACTATAAAATAGCTAAAAGATAATTATAGGGAAGTTCAATGGTCGAACGGAAAATAGCAACTGAAACCAGAAGGTGTCCTGTCCAGTCTCCTACTAGATGGGTTAAATGGGTATGCAGTGAGAAGTGGGCTAGAATAGTCTAGCTCTCACATACTTGTAGGGCTCATACTTCCCATTTGGGAAAATTTTAAATGGCTGAGAGTAGAATTAAAATTGAGTACCGCAGAGAAAATACAGTCGAATTAAAGAGAAGAGGTCCAAGTAAAAGTGGTAGAGGGAAATAGCCATCTCAGAAATTACATCTCAGAAAACAATTCACCAACTTGTTTATCATACATACGCTCACTCACGCACACACACATGCACAAGGATACATGCATAAAAGGGCACTGTGCAGTTAAAAAGGATATTATCTGCCAAAATTTAGGAAAACTAGATTTATAGAAAAATTGGAAACATAAAAGTATTAAGGTCAAATAAAAATTAGTAAAGAAAAATAAGAAGGGAAGTAACATCCCTACAGACAGAGAATGCAGGTCAGAAAAACATGCTAACAAAAGACACAAATCTGTAACATATTATGATAGTGAGTTTAAAGATATTAAGAAAATTATATAATATAAAAATATAAATGATAACTAGACAATGTAGAAAAAGATGTGGCAAAAATTTAGAAAGAATTAGAGTTCAAAGAAAAACACTTACTTTAGAAATGAAGGCTAAACTAGAATGTAACTACAATAGATAAGGTATTATAAACAGCAAAGGTGAAAAGGAGGAAAGGTTTAAATATCCAAATATAAAAAGAAGTAAAATAAATTATACAGCAAAAATATAACAGGGTAATTGAAGAGGGGGGGAAAGCAAAAGAACAGAAAAAAACTACTAAACCGAATTAAATAGAGCTTTCTAAAATAAAACAGGACTTAAAACTGCATATTGGAAGAACAATATTTACATGATAATATTGACCAAGAATAGCCAACATGAAGTCTAGAGTAAGATTATTGAATTCAAGACAAGGGAAAAATATTTGGGGCATTTACGCAAAAAGCCTCAGGCGTCAAATTGAAGAGGCTCCTGCTGACTAAAATTGGAATACTCTTAGATTTAATAAACATAAGAACTACAAAATACTTACATTCATGGCTTCAAAAAAAATTAGGGAAATAAATAAGGAGCAAACTTCTGAAGATGACAATTTGTTATCTTGAAAGATGGGTAATTCAAGAAGAGAATCCGGCATTTATTCTGCCATTCTTGGTTGAGTTACATTGTGGTACATCAAATAGTAGATGAAGAAAGCATATTCTTATGAAATTCTTATAGGCAATAAATAAAAACAAACATGGAATTTGAATATCTTCATTTTTACCTCTTCCATAAATTATGGATCTGGATGCGGAGCATTAGTAACTGGGCATGAGGAGAGAAACCTAGATATTACATGCCTCCTTGTGAAAGAAAACTCTAAAACCTCCAGTCATGTCCCAGGATGCAACCTGACAATTTGCAGGTTATACAGAGAACAGAGGGCTACAGTGGTTTGCAAAATAGCTATAGAATATGCAAAATCATGAATGTGGGAAACTCTATGCATCAAATGTCCCAAATTTTTCAGATAAAATTTAAGGAAATAATAGGTATAGGTAAGGAGAATTTTTTTTAATGAAAATTATACCATGGAAGTAATAAAAATTATTTTAATAATAAATAAAATATATAAAAAAATAAAGTTATTATTTCACTCTGAAGGATTATGCAATCTTTATGAATTTAAATTATTCTTTTCAAATATTAGTTCCATCTTTCCCGGTAATTAGTATACTGATAGTAGGAAACAAAACACTATCACATTTGAATAATTTGAAATACATTAAGATTTTTGAAATCTGTATGACAGAAAAATTTATTGGGCATATATCTAAATGGGACTCTTTGATGAATGTTTCAGATTCAAGATTTAACAAAAGTGTTTGTCAGAATTATACCCTGTTAGTTACTTTACTTTTATTTTTATATTTACCAATAGGACTATGTGAATGAAATGTAAAACTCAATATGATAAAACAGAACAATTTCAGCTGTTCTTTAATTTTCTTTAAAAAAAAAAAAAAAAAAAAAAAACATGTTGAGGGGCACCTGGGTGGCTCAGTTGTTAAGCGTCCAACTTCGGCTCAGGTCATGATCTCATGGTTTGTGGGCTCAAGCCCCGGATCTGGCTCCGTGCTGACAGCTCAGAGCCTGGAGCCTGCTTCGGATTCTGTGTCCCCCTATCTCTCTGACCCTCCCCCACTAGCACTCTGTCTCTCTCTGTCTCTCAAAAATAAATAAAAGACATTTAAAAAATACGTTGATCATTTGTGGGGTGGAGGGAAACTTAATATTCTAACCTCATTTTTAAGCCTTTGGTGGGTAAAAAGTATTTTGAGCTACTGAATCAAATTGTCTTCGTACAATATTATAGTGAGAATAATAAATATTTATTTGTCTGTGTTCTATACTAAATTGGAATTTAATATATGACACAGAGACATGGCAAGCTTATTGTAGGTTCAAACAACATTGAAATTATTTGATAGATTAAAAGATTAAGAAGTAAGAAAATAGTTAATGGCTTCCAAATTAATCATGAAGGAAAAGTAGAGATTAAACAGCTTTCACTATTTTTTTAAATTATGGGAGTAGTGTTTCTATGAGCACAAGTACCATTGAATATTAGCAAGTAACAGCTCATCTTTAAAGAAGAGGTGTTGCAATAAGAAAAAAAATCTCTTAGTTGTTATAAAACCTGAAAAAAAAATGCTGAAATAAGTTACAAAATGCAATCATCTTACATAATATCAGACCATAAGGCTGGCTTACTTATAATTATGTTAAAATTGAGTTTTGGAGGTGGAATTGATATGAGAATGTTGTTTTAAAGACTATAATATACTTTCTGTACTCAAAAGCAAACTTACTGTTTTGCCATTGTATTTTCTCACCAGTAAAATCTAGCTCTTCATATTTATGAGGATTTTCCCTCTCTTATTAGTAAATGATATGTATATTTCTTGAGATGATAAATAAGTAAGCATTATTTTCCCCGTTTTGAAATTTTCTTCATGACTGAAAGTGCATACTGCACATCTGCACGTGTCTTATAAGTAATTTCTTATTCATATATATATGTACATACATATACATATACCATGACTACAATTGGAAGTTTTATTTTGACTTTTTATTTTGTGTAATTTAAGAATGAGTTAAAAAAGATGATTCACTTAAACACACCGGAATTCATTGGGATATTTGTATCACTAAGAAGGAATTTGAATTATTTTCATGTGTATGTAATTTCCCAAGAAAGTAGAAAGTAGGTTGAATAGTTTTCCATGACTTAAGAATTCTCTGGAGTGGTTGAAGAGAGTGTAACTTTAAAGAACAGAAGAAATATTTCTTGCTTTGTAAAATACAAAGGAAAAAAAAAGTACTGCCCACAGCGCTGATTTTTGCAAACTGGCTCTGGAGCAGACAACCACAAGAACAAGAAAGTTGGGTAGTTTTACAATTTACTAAACCCAATTCATCAATTAAACACTTTGACAAAAAAATATTGCAGATTTTTTTAACTCAAATTCATAGGCAGAGATTCTCTTTCCTTTAGAAAATTTGAGATATCAAAGAAAATGGTATCTGTCCAGTTTTAGAAAATACTGCTATGATAATCTCTCTGAATTAAATCACAGAACAAAAATATTTCAAAAGCAGTTTGTAATACTAATAAAGATACACTTTGTGAAATTTAAAAAAAAAACAGGTCAAACATAAATGATATAGGAGATGTTCGCACTAGTGCCTTTGTCAAAGAACATATTCATATTTCACAAGCGTACTTAAAATGTAAATTAATGATATTTTTGTCCTTTCTGATTATTTTCTGCTTGATAACTTCCTTAAGTAATTGAACAAATCTATTAGATACTTGTTTTCTCGTCTGTCTTTTCTTCTCAGTTCTCTTTCATATGATCTTGATCCAATCACACATCATGCCTAAACTGCGGATGATTTCACTGTGACCTCGAAATCTATGCTTTCTCATTTCGCATCCATGTGATATATTTCACAAAAATTGTCAGTTCTAAATAGTTTGGCTCTAAGTCCCCCATTTACAGGTTTATAACTCTTGCCCAGGCATAATTACTCAGAGTACCATGTTCATTCTGAAGTTACCACGATTCTCAGTTTTGTTGATAAATTATACAGTCACCCTAATTTATAAGCAGAGTTGTCACTCCCAAATTAGTGTTCTGAAATTTCTGTCACATTTTTTCAAAGTACAAGATTATACAATTATATTCAAAGCTAGAATTTTGTTTTGTTTTGTTTGTTTGTTTTTGTACCTTCCATTGTTCTCTGAATAACACCAGGATCATTCTGACTTTAGAATGTTTTTCCATTTTCTGGTATTTGTTGTAGGTTACTCAACAAAACTAAATTAAGATCCTCCATTTTTAAAGGACTGTTTCTTCACTAAACAATCATTAAAACTTTCCTAATTTATAGCTCTTGATTTTCTAGGGTAGGTATCCAAGAATGTGATAGCTAAGAACTCATGTGATATTATAACCACTTTCACCACGATATTTCAAATCACCAGTGATTTCAAATAAGTCTGTGCTACTATGACACTTATATCTATATTTCAGACTTCTTTTAGAGTAGATATTTTTTATCTTAAATTTTATTTAAAAGAAATTTTAAAATACAAAACTAGAGAAGGTAAAAAAAACAAAAATACCCATATTCCTGTCATTCATAATTAATAATTTTAACAATATTTATGTTATTATCAATTATCAATTATCAAATACTTGTTTCAATGGATAAAATAAAATATTATAGATATATATGAAGTGATCTTTGACCATGATTTCTAATTATTTTCACTTCATCATTCCCTCAAAAAATATTTTATCTCCTCAAAAACAAAAAGAAAAAAGAAAAAGCAACTAAAATAAATATTGGATATATTCTCCCAGTCATATATACAAATATAGCATATTTGTATCTATGCATAGAATGTAATATTATAACGTAACTAAATTCTTATGATGGTTTTCAAAATACAGTTGAGGAAATGTGTCCTTTTTATACGTTTTGAGCTGTGTAACTTTATTAAGCATTGGTCTGGAGCTGGCTAGCATTAACTTGAAAAAGCCCATTACAGCATTTTCACATTGGTAGCATGAAATCAGCCGTAGTGAGAGCATTTACAACATGCAAATTGGCAAACACTACAAACTGGGACGTTTTTATCAGATAGATTATAAAGTGACTATATTTCTACTCCATCTGATTTTCCATTTAACTATTATATTTTATCTTTTATAACAATGCCAAAATTAAATTAGTTATTGCCTTGTTAATGGAACTTCATGGCCTTTTCTTTTTGCCCTTCCTTCCCCCCCACCCCCCTTATAATTTCCTATTATACACAATGTCACCATGTACATATCTCCTGGGACCACATAAGGAAAGAGGAATTGCTGAGTTCTAGAGTGTGCTTCCTTAGGTTTCAATATTGATGTGGGGAACAAAGGCAAAAGAAAACAAATTAAATTTCCTTACAACTTACAGCCCATTGAAAAGTCCTTGAGAGAGGCAGAGTGACCTTCCTCTAGGAACTCAACTGCCTTGATGTTAATACTTTGCTAAGGGCAAAAGGCAATCTTAGCTTAACATTAGCCTGACCTCCAGGATCCTGTAAGTCTCTTTTTTTTTTTTTTTTTTTTTTTTAATTTTTTTTTTCAACGTTTATTTATTTTTGGGACAGAGAGAGACAGAGCATGAACAGGGGAGGGGCAGGGGCAGAGAGAGAGGGAGACACAGAATCGGAAACAGGCTCCAAGCCATCAGCCCAGAGCCTGACGCGGGGCTCGAACTCACGGACCGCGAGATCGTGACCTGGCTGAAGTCGGACGCTTAACCGACTGCGCCACCCAGGCGCCCCGTGTAAGTCTCTTTTAATATATAAACATTTCTTTAGAAACTTCCTTTGTCTCTAACCCCCCAAGATACATGTTTGCAATCAACCTCTAAACATATAGACCACTGATAGACATCTACAGGGTCTCAGGACTAAGGTTTTTTTACCTTTTCCTGACAACAGTTGGCTCCTTAAGGTCCTGGAAACCTTGCTTCCAAAATTCCTTAGAGACTTAATGCTATCCCTGACCCCCTCCTAACTTGACAGTATACAGTCAGTCACCTCTCACAACCCCACTGTAGCTCTTTTTCTGCCCAGGGTTCCTATCCCTGTGCTTTAATAAAACCACCTTTTTGCACTAAAGATGTCTCAAGAATTCTTTCTTGACCATTCTCTCTGAACCATAACATTTCCACATCAAATATGACTGTAGCTAAAGCACTATCAATACACTAGTTCTCATTTCTCACATCTTTGACAAAACATGACATTTTTATGCTTACTGTATTTTGTTAGTCTTGTGGATGAAATGTTGTATTATTTTTGTTTCATTTCTATTTCCCTGATAATAATAAGGCTGAATTCCTCTTCATTTACTTATTTTAAATTTGTTTTTCCTCTGTTGCATGTAAGAAGAAAATAACTTTTGTAATGTTAAACTAGTTACAAGTTAACTCTTTCCCTCTAAGACCGAACTGATTGAAATCAAGAAATCTTTTTAGTTTTGTTTTGTAAAACATACTTTTAGTTTTGTTTGTTTTTCACTAGGAGAGAGTGTTAGTTCATGACAGTGGTATTCTTCACTACTTACAGAATACCATCACAATTATTTATCCTTTCACAGTTCACTTATTCATGAAATGAATATTTAATGAGCACTTTTATGGTCAGGCACTATTCTAGATGTTTGTTGAGAACAACAATAACAACAAAATTTTAATAAAGGAAATCTCTGAATGGAGCTTCCAATCGTGTGGTGGAAATCAATGTGTAAGTAAGATGTATCAGGAAAACACTGTAGCTTAAATAGTGGTGAGAACTTTAAGAGAAACATAAAACAGGAATAAAGGCGCTGGGGAGGGCTGCATTTGAGTGGCTAGGGAATATCTCACAGTGAAGGTGACATTTGATGAAGCCTGGAAGGATGAAAGGAAGCAAGATATATACATGGGGTAGTACCTGCTAGTAAGAATGATCAGCAAGTTCAAAGACGCTGTGTGCAAAATCTCTTTTTAAAATTTTTAGCAGTGATAGCACAATAACTCTCTTTTGAGACAAACAGTTAAAAATATGTCATGAAAACAAATACAATTCTTCTGAGAGATCAAAACCCTAATCTTGAGAGGGAAATTTATTCATCATTACTATGGACATATTTGGAAAAAAATAAAAATTCCTCTGTGCTATGCTCATATGCCTGTTTCACACCATTTTACCAATAGATTATTCCTTTAGGTGGAGGTAGCTATTGTAGTACAACTAGTCTCAAATTAAAATATAATTTTGGGGGCACCTGGGTGGCTCGGTCAGTTAAGTGTCTGACTTCAGCTCAGGTCATGATCTCACAGTCCGTGAGTTCGAGCCCCGCGTCGGGCTCTAGGCTGACCGCTCAGAGCCTGGAGCCTGTTTCAGATTCTGTTTCTCCCTCTCTCTCTGCCCCTTCCCTGTTCATGCTCTGTCTCTCTCTGTCTCAAAAATAAATAAATGTTAAAAAAAATAAAAAAATATATAATTTTGATCCATTATGATTAAGGACAAGTGGCATACAAAATAATTTTTTTGTAAGTATTACCCTGTGCCTCTTCAGCTATGCCAGTCAAACTTCTGATATGTCACCATAAAAGGGAGCATTTGTATATACAGAGAAAAACAGACACAAGAAATCAAAGTCCTCAAAATCTTATTACAATAATGCAAGAGGAACATTCCTCCCCCACCCCCACATACCTAATGTTCCTCTAATTTCTGACTACTCAACTTCCACCTAAAAGTTTCGGCCACATCCTTCCTGTTTCGCTGGGAAGAACTGCCTGAAGGATAAGGATACCAAGTAAATTAAAATTCTCCATCTAATTTAAGTACAGAGGACACTTAGCATCCAATCAACCTTAGCTCTAACTCTGCTGTGAGTGTGTACTTTTATTTAGCCAAGCCATGAGCATATCTGGTCATTTGGAGTATGTTTGGAAAACGTGATTAGTGCTAGAGTTCTTTCGGCACTTGTTTGTTTGTTTTTTCACTGACTTCCACTTTTCCAGATGTATGACTTCATTTCTACCAAGAAAATATGGTTAAGATACTCCTACTGGGTGCTTGCAGCTATGTAACTGCCTCCTGGCCTTCATCTCTGCATTACCTCTAGCTGAACAAAATAACCACCAACAGTTAACATCAATAGCTTTCAACCACCTGGTGTCATCCTTTCCAACACACTCTAGATCCTAAATACACTATTCCTCCACACCGTGAGACTCAATCTGTTAGACACATCTGATTTCCAAAACATGGTCCTATTTTTGCCTTCCTTAGGTCAAATATAAGATATTATACCTTCTTCCAATAAATTATAAGGCATTCATACATCTAAAGAAGAAGAGTTAAAAAGAATTTTCATCACTTCCCCCAAACTATATGAATTCTCTTAAAAATTTCCCCTCATATTAAACTTCCTGCTTAAAGTAAGAGTTAGTAGGAAAAAAATAGTCTGAAATTAATACTTCCCTTTTAAAATAGCACATTTGTCATATATATTACTAATTTGCTTTTTCCACATGATACTAGTGGTTATAAAATATTAATTCTAGTTTTATATATGCGTGTCCATGCATACTTGAGGGTTTTGTATTGATTCAGATTATAAGTAACATATAATGTTTTCTTTCAAAATTATTTAGAATAATAAAATAAATTATGGTAAAATATAATCCAAATAATTGTATGATCTCTACTCAGTTTACTTAAAAATAGCTGAGGATTGATGAGAGTTATTTATTCCATGCTCTATAGGTAGCATGATAAAATGAACTGTGTGAGTGCTTTATTTTAGAGGAAACAAGATGAATATTAAGGATTGGATCATTGAAAGTAGGTCACTGTTATTTACAGGTTATTTCGCAAATCACAATTCAGCTTTAAATGACAGAACACTGTATTAGTAAATGAGTCTGTTTCTTGCTCTATTTGAAGGTTCTAACCTAATTCATTTTCATTGACTAAGACAATTCATAGAAGTGTCTGCAAATTCAAATTAATGGTCAGAATACTAAGTGATACTGTTTGCATGCTCAGGACCTATTCCCCCTTATTCTGTACTAAAAAAAAAAAAAGCCATAGATGTCTTTACATCTGTAGTTTTTACATCTAAAAAATACTCATTTTTCTATTCCCTTGCATCTTTAGATGACTGTATACAATACAGTGTAGAAAGTTAGTTCACACAGAATTCCCTTGAACGACACTTGCCTTTTCCAATTGAAAGGCAAAGACTTTATAGGGAAAGCGTTTTAGCATTCTTTGGCCCACCGTCTCCACCTTCCTTTTCCAAATAGATGTTAGATCTGTTACAATGTTATATTGTAGGACTATGTTGGTTATGTTGTTAAAACTTTAATTCACATGTGTTATAGGAACTTGGATGATGTTTATGAGGTCGAAGTGATTAAATATAAATAAGTGGCATTTCATACTTCAAACACAGAAATATTAAGTCATCAATAATAAAATGCATGTTTAACAATATTTCTGATAATGATAAATGGCAAAAATGTATGGAAAAAATAGACATGTGGTAAATACTCATTATTATATTGGTTGTTTGTAGCAAAATTTATAAATATTCATCTTATGACTATGATAGAGCTTCATGTCATCAAGATTTTATATAGTAAATATGGAGCTGTACTGTGTAAACTAGTGTTCCACTTGGTCTGAATAGGAACTTTAGTGAGAGAAGCACCACAGTTGTGATTCAGCATGAAACTTAAAAAATTTTAATACTAACCCATTTTCTCAAGGCTAGACAGTACAAGCTAGAAATTTAACTCATTTGCAGATTTATCATTTTTGTCATTTATGCTTCATGTCTGGCAATAATTTTATTGAGATGTAATAGACATATTGTTTTTTGGTGTACAACATAATGATTTCATATTTGTATATATTGTGAAATGATCATCACAATAATTCTAGTTAACGTTCATCGCCACACATAGTTACAAATTTTTTATGATGAAAACTATTCTCTTAGCAACTTTCAAATATACAATACAGTATTATTAACTATAGTCACCATGCTGTACATTAAATCCCCAGGACTTATTTATTTTATAACTGGAAGTTTGTATCTTTTGACCCCTTGCATCCATATTGTCCACCTCCCTACCACCTACCTCTGGCAACCACCAATCTGTTCCCTGTGAATTCCATTTTTGTTTGTTTATTTGATTTCATTTGTTTATCTAAATTCCATATATAAGTGAGATCATGTGATATTTATCTTCCCGTGTCTCACTTATTTTACTTAAGGGTCACCCATGTACTTTCAAATTTCAGAATCATATCATATTTTTTTATTCATTTATCCATCAGTGAACACTTAGGTTGTTTCCATGTCTTGGCTATTCTAAGTAATGCTACTATAAATATGGGAGTGTATATATCATTCTGAGTTAGTTTTTTCATTTCCTTTGGATATATACCAAGTAGTGGAATTGTTAGATCATATGTTAGGTCCAGTTTTAATTTTTTGAGGAAACTTCATACTCTTTCCATAATGGCTCCATCAATTTGCATTTTCTGCAACAGCACACAAGAGTTCCCCTTACTTTTGATCCTTGCCAACACTTACTTTGGTCGTTTTGATAATGACCATTCTAATAGGTGTGAGACGATGTCTCATTGTGGCTTTGATTTGAATTTCTCTGACTAATCTTTACACTATATGAAATCCAAGCATAATATCAATGTGTTATAAAACTACTTATTTAAATCTATTATTTGAATTTTCTAGGGTTTTATAATAGTATAATATTATGAACTAATGGATTCAATAACCAAGTTTTGATAGTTCATTCAACAATCAGCCAACTCACAATGAATAAAATTCCCCATAGATTGATTTTTGTGCTGAAGTTTAAAAGTTAGTGAAACATCATTAGTTTATTCATGAAGATGAGTAGTTGTAGATTGATTAAAATGTAGATAGCTGAATGTGATTACTCAGTTTAATATGAAATAGTAAGATTAAGCTTTTTAAATTAGATTTTAAGTTCTACAGGAGAAAGATACTTAATTGAATAAATATATTCAATGCTATATAGTTCATTTTTATTATCCAGCTACTTATTTGAATAACATAGCCACTATAGTTCAATGTATATTATTAATTGAATATAATGTGAATGGGGTATATATGAAATCATATATTTCATAAAACATATTCTTCCATTTTAGCTTTAAAAATAAAAAACATATTAATTACATTAGTCAATCAATAGGTCTCTTTTGAATGTATTGTGGCAGTAAATACTGCTATGGTTCTGTGATATGAAACATAGCCCTTCTTAGCAAATAATCTGGTTTATGAGATAAAAACATGCACTATAAATAATGAAAAAACAATATAAGTCAGTTTATAATTTTGTAATTTTGTATGCAGTAGACTGTTGATTGCCTGTCTATTAGTATTAAATATCTGTCTGGGTTTTGAGGTAACATCAAATGAAGTTCAGAGTTGGTCATCAATAAGCTTAGAAACTAAAAAAAGGAAGATAGCAGTTATTCGGATTCGGAATGCTGAATTATAGTCAATTGGAGGAGATAAGTGCTGGCTGCAAAAGGAATATAGGACAGGAGGCCCTGTAACTAGAAGACTTTCAAGGGGGGAAGGTTATGGAAGATTCCCTCAGGTAATCATTATCAAAATCAATATTTAAGGCAAATAGGGTTTCAAGCAGAGAACATGCAAAAAACTGGAGTTAAATAGATGCATAATTTCTACAGATCCGAAATAACATGAGTACATGATGCTCATTCAATCGTACCTTCTAGACCCAGTTCTGATATTAATTAGTTACATGAGAGTGGGAAAGTCAATTGAACATTTTGAAACTGAATATATCTATCTTTAAAAAAGTGGTCAGATTAAGTTATTTCTTCACTCCCTTCACTCCTTTAGTTGTTCAGTTTTCTATAAACAAGAAAAAAAAAAAAAAAAACAGACATTAGGACTCCTGAAATTAATTTTAGCCTTTATATTGGCCTTAGATAACTTGAAACATTCATAATGAAAGTTTCCTCTTCTGACTGTCCTTAGCCAGTTCTGCATTAGAACTGCATAGAACTCTTCAGTTCTAAACAAAAAGCTTTCTCTCCATGATAACTTCCCTCACCCCAAAGGCAAATATAATGACCGCATTCGTGAGTCTGTATAGGTTTATTTCACACTTCCTATAAGAGAATTCTCAAATTCTCCCTGGTATTATAATTATTTTTGTACATGTCCTTTTTCTCCTAGGGGAACTTCAGTGCTCCTCTTGAGTAAATTACTGAAGGTCTGATTCATCTTTACATCTTGTTGAGCATAATACCCCTAAATAAGTGTTTGTTGAGGAATCAATTGCTAACCACTTAAACTCACTTCTTAATAACATATTTATATTTAATCTTTTAACAAAAAGTGAATTATGAGGCATATCTATTGATAAAGTATAACTTAAAAAAGCAAAAACTACGCTTGTTCAATTAATGTTTAATAAGATTCATTTATCACTTTGAGAAATATTTTATTACAGATTTTCTAAATGACCAAGATAACAGGCTGAAATGAGGTTCAAGTAATAGTGTAATTAGCTGACTTGCGTTAGAGAGAACACGTATTCGATACCATTTCTCTAGTACTTCTTCAGATTAATTTTTCTCATATTGATGCATGTTAGTAATTCAAGTCAGTTGTTTTATTACTGCCTTGCTTCCAATAAAACTCTAGAGGTTGCATGAATATAGATTGAATGAATACAATTTTAAACCATTATGTGTAGTCATAGTAAAAAGCAGGGAATAAGAGGAAAACGTTGATAATTGTACTCCACCCATTACAAAATTTAAATTGATTTGACTTTAACGTGAGGGCTAAAAGCATATTCAATGAATTAAAAAGCACAAATCTATGGTCTATTGTTCAGCACACTGTTATTACTACGACTACGTCATTTTCCCTTCAGACTTTCACTTCAAAAAGTTCTAAGAAAATGATTGCACTCAATCTTTTAATAACTTGAGTGCAGTTCTAAAATCTAATATCCATAGCTGAAGGAAAGGTCTTTAGTTTTTCTTTGCCTCAGTTTCCTTATGTAAAAAGATAACAATTTTAATTAGATCACTAATTCAAAACTTTCTTTTTTTTTTCCCTCCCAAAGTTATACCCTTACCTTTACAACCAACAGTGCCTATTGGTAGAGAAGAAAGAGAACAGAAATGATAGTAATTTACTACCCTCCTAACCTTGTCCGTTTCAAACCAAGAAGACCTTTTTATTTCATTGTAAGTCTGGGCCAGATTTATTGAGTACTAATTTCTGTGGAAAGAAAGAGCAAGAAGAAAAAAGAAGAAAGGAGGACAGTAAATTAAACCACTGAAAAGAATCATATCTCAGATTTAAGGTATTACTATTATTATTTAATTAACAAAGTCACAAGTTTTACTGATATTTCCTGAACTAATTATTAAATAAATAAATTACTCATTATATATAATTAAGGATTATTTACATCATAAAAGTATATATTGTATTTCAGTACTTTGTTTTTTCAGTAATAAAAATGTATTTTATATTTCATTAAAGGAAAAAAAAAGAGTAAACCAAAATACATTGTCATTGTTTTAGTTATTTTACATATCGCCCTGGGATGTTAGAAACGCGAATTAGCCTACCAGTGAAACCTGGTAAAATTTCAGGTTAATCATTTTTGTCCTATCAGCTTTATCCATTGTTGTCTTTTTTGGGGGGGCGGGAGCAGGGGGAGTAGAACAAGGCAGGGGATTTATACAATGGCATCCATATTTAACTGACTCTTAAAAAATAATTTTATGCATATAGCTTTTTCCTTCCATCAATAGGTTTATTCTACTGTGTATATTTGGTTTATTGTTGTTTTGTTTTGTTTTTGTTTTTGTTTTTGTTTTTGATCCTCTGAAGCTGTTTTTAAGGAGAAACTGGGGAAAGGTAGTGTCTGGAGAGCAAACACAGAATACTTAGCAATTTATCCCTTTCTCCTCTTTCCTTATTTTGATCTTCTTAATGCAGGAATTTCTTGGATCCCTGATGTTTGAAAGCGGATGAAAAATGTTTTCATAAGTTAGCAGTGTGATAGCATTGTGTCTGGTTGCCATAAAGGGAAGCAAATTTGAGGACATGGTATCCAATCTAAAACATTAACTAGATCTTGGAAGTATGTCTGACTTTCTGTTCCGATGATTTGACTTGTTTAATAGGTAAGGAAGGGTGGAGAAGGGCTGCCCTCCTTTAACGGGTGGGACCATACCTGACTCACCTTGAACTTCTCAAGCATATACCTGCATCTTGAATTTGAAGACAACTGTATGCTGATGGTTTCTAGATCCACTTTCTTTCCTTTTTAATACATTATTCAACAGTCAGATTTCAAATGATTTTTCACAGTTGCAACATAGTCCAATATTTATTCATAGCTGTTAATCACTCCAATGCAAACACTATTACACCTGAAATGTTCACTTTATCTATTGTCTCTTGTTAGGCATGCTAATAATTCCTCTATTAAAACACATATCGCCAGACCACTAGTGACATTTATTGAATGTTATATATCAATTCTTCACATCAACTCCTTCTGTGAGTCAGTTTTATAAAGAATTCACTATTTAAGATGTTAAATCCTAACTAGCCTTAATGTAGAAATCTACATGAATGGTATTATTTCTCTGCTACAAATGATGTTAACCCTTTTAGCATATGCACATTTTCTATGCGCCTGCACATAGTATTTTCTGAGAATTTCTCTGAATCTTAAAGTAATTCATTGATCCTTCTTCCCACTCCAACCCATTACCTAGTCGTGGTCAAGAGACTCAAATAGAAGCCCTGAGGTCATCTGAGACAATGAAACACTGACCATCACTCACTTTCAAAAATGACTGTGATTGTTTAAAGTACTAGGTGTCAATGGGACTTGAGAAGTTAAAACAACCTAACAAAAAGGAAGAAAAAAAACCAGTTCTAGTCCTAAATGTATTGTTTACATGTCTCTGGACTTTTCAGAGGTACTGCAGTAACCACCACAGTTCAAGTGTAATTTTTCCCTCTAATTTTTATGCCATTGCTATCATAGACTGAGTTATTTAACAAAGTCTCTTCTGACTTACCTATAGGAAAAAAGAGGTTATTGTCTGTATTAAGTATAAAATTCCTAAAGACAAATCCAAGTCCATAAAAATTCTGAATGGTAGGTTCAACTAGTTCAGTTTTTGAATGACATGGATATATATGCTTATGTATGCAAATAAACATATATATGTATGTGCATATATATTAATATATACATATATGCTACTATAATACATTATATACATATAAAATACACATGTACTGTCCATTTTATTATTTGAGTCACTATCATCATTATTACCTTAGCAGAATGAATAAAAAGTTAATTTATATAATTTAAGCATTTACATTCTAAAATTATTTTTAAATTCTACAGAAGGCTAAGAAGGCAAACAGCTTTCTTAATGATGTTCTTCCACAATGCATTTTGCAATTTGTCTTTGAGATCACTTCTGTTTCAAATAATATCTGTGGTCTTCAAGTTGTACTTACTAAGAATCCACTATGGCAGATTCAGATTTAAACCTACCTACTTATTGCCATCCCAGACACACATGCCATATGTTTCATCATACTCCTGTTTTCTATTGGTGAATCATACAAGTTTAACTAATACTTTCTCTGGATCTTGCCCCATCTACTTTAGACATTATATCTTTATTAATTAATATCTAAGGTTAAGAAATCGAATGCTGCTTCTTCTTTACTCCCTTTTCCCCATTCTCTTCTGGAATCGAATGGGGCAGAATTTCTTCTATGTATTATCTTTTGTTTTAATCCAACTTCATATCTACGGCTTCATACTTAACAGAGGACTTGCCTCAAAATAAAGGAAAAACTATGATCTACGTTTTCCAAACTTATTCTAACCATCAAATTTTAGTTCTGCAATCTCTTTGGTCATGCAGGTAAGTATATATGAGGCCACGTGCTAAATAAAACATAATTTGGGGTGGGAAAGCAAATAAATAGAATACATTAATTTATTATTTCACTATTGACATCAATATTAAGCTTTACTCAGATTCGTACAACTGTTTTGTGATGGGGATGGGAAGCAAGGGAGTTGGCATCCCTGGAAATGGGTAACAAGGGTGACCTCTTTCCAGGGTTTGTGGAAATCCAAACCTAAGGAGCAGTGTATTGGAACATTTAGTGAGATTTTTGACTTGCTATCACATTTGTTGTAAAGAATCCTACGGCTTTAAAAACACACTTAGAAAATGTGTTTTCTGTGATCATAATTACTATACAGTGGAATATGAAACCCACTTGAGAACCTATTTTAATGAACTTAGTGACAATGTTTACTTTCTGCAAGTTTAAATTAAATGGAGAGAGATGTTCTTTCAACACCTATATCTACATTTCAGTAATACCATTTCTAAACGGTGTTGACTCTAAAATATCACTCCTTATATGCTATGTGGTTTTTTTTATCTGTTTTATTAGAAAATCATTTGCTCTTCACGATCATTACCAAGATGACATTTTTGTAAATCAATATATCAGTTTTTTTCTTTCCCTAATATAAAACATTGAATGGTAAATTGATCATATAATCATGTGTTCTCAATGTAAATGTTAAATTCATATATACTTTATGTACAGTATTAATATGAATGGAATATTTATTATGAATCATGTTAAGATCAATATTGCATTACACATTTTTTCATTTCTTAATGTTTTATTTATTATTTAAAAATTCTTAAGTTATTTTTGAGAGAGAGAGAGAGAGATCATTTGCGGAGGAGGGGTAGAGAAAGAAGGGTCAGAGGATCTGAAGAGGGCTCCGTGCTAACAGCAGCGAGCTGATGCCAGCTCAGACCCAGGAACCATGAGACATGCCTGAGCCGAAGTCAGACACTCAACCAATTCGGCCACCCGGGCGCCCTGCATTATACAATTTAAAATTGTGCTCCACCAATGTTGCCTACTGGAATTATTGGAATAGGATAGCTCATTAGAGACTGTTTCTTGGTATGAGAAAGATTCTATAATGTATTTTAAATCACTTTGGAATGAATAAAAAATTCAAAGTACAATTTCTTCTAAGACTTCTATCTCATCTTTGCAGAAGAAGAAAATAAATTGTCTATCAATAGAAAGCTCATTGAACAGCAGTGTCTAAACATAAGAACAGCCAGTACTTCACTTCCTCCATTTTAGTAATCTTAAGCAGATGGATAACAACAGACAAGCAAATGGAGCTAGCTAATTAATAAACGTATTTTTCTGAACATCAGACTGTATATTTAATAAAGCCCATCCTTCATTTATTCGTATAATAAATATTTAGCCCCTAATGTCAGTCAGGCAATATGTTAGGCATTAAACAACAAATAATAAAAAAATAGGGGTAACACAGTATGGTGGGAAACAGATACATATAAAATAATCACACAAATAAAGGTAAAATAGATATCTGAACTATGCTGCAGATGACAGTAAAAAGGTATTATTAAATTTTAATAAGTGAGCACAGAAATATTATATGATGTACTTAGTCATCATAGTCATCTTAGTAGAGTGTCAGAAAAATCTCTGCAAAACCTGATAGCATAATATATTTCATTCTTTAAATATGGTAATAGCTATGCTCACTTGCCTTTAATTTGTTTGTATTTCACCAAGACATTTGGGAAATATTCAAAACACACATAATGTCTCAAGTTTCACAATGTAGACAAAGCTTCTCCACTGCTGGAGTTCAGATATGTGGACATATTGTACTTGCAAACTGATTGTCATGTTGGTAGAAATCTATCTTCATAAAGAAACTTGGATTCCCAAACAAAGCTTTTGTTATCTCAGGATAATAATGATTCTAAATGTGATGCCATTCAAATTTGCCTTCAGGCTAAATCTTTAAAGTTACATATGGTACCTGGAAAGCAGAGAAGGATGACAAACAGAAAGAAGTATTCCACTAATAACTAGAAAGCACCCGAGACCAAGTGACATTTTATGACCCTTTTCCAGGGGAGGAGATGACACCATATATTTTTTTAGTTATTAGTGAATTTTTTAATATATTTATACATTTATATACCACATGTATATATACAAATATATGTGATATAAATATGTAGCAGATATATTACGATTTTAATTTAAGTTGTTTATAAACCACCTTGATAGCTCCTCATCCCTTCTCCAAACTTGCATCTCCTCCTGAATTTCAAAGCAAACTGAGTTGTCCCGCAATTTAAAACTTGGACTTCATATTTTACTTTTCCTTCTTTTTGTTAGTCAAATATAGACTAAGCAGAATTCTACTTCCTTACGTTCCTTTAAAGACCATACTATTTTTATTTATTTTTTTTAATTTTATTTATTTATTTATTTATTTATTTATTTATTTATTTGAGAGAGACAGAGACAGCACCAGTGGGGTAGGGATAGACAGAGGGAGAGAGAACCCCAAGCAGGCTCCATGCTGCCAGCACAGAGCCTGATGCAGGCTTGAACCCATGAAACCGTGAGATCATGACCTGAGCCGAAACCAAGAGTCAGATGCTTAACAGAGTGAGCCACCCAGGCGTCCATACTACTTTTAAATATTCGATTTCACTTGTGGAATTTTCACCAACCTCAGTACTTCCCCAACTCTCTGTAGTGAAGGATCAGTTATCCCTTTCCCCAATTCAATGTGGAAAAATAATTTTGTAAAATGCAATAAATACAAATACTAAAAAAATAAAATACATATTACAAAGACATAAAATGCAAATTCTATTTTTATTAGATGCAAGAGAGAAAATCACATTATAGTAAATATATTCAGGACAAATATAAGAAGAAAGAAGTATAAATATTTTATAAATTATTCCTGTAAACTATGCATGCAGGTTATTAATATAGATAATTGCTCTACAATTGATACATCTTGCCTCCTTCTGTTATAAATGAATTATTAAATGCCTACATGCACACATTGAACAAGCACATCTATCACATTAAAACTCAAAATACTGATATCACTCAACATATTGATATACGTTGTGTTTGTCCAATGTGTACATATAATTTGACAACTATAACTCAAAAGTGTATAAAATCTTGCCTGTTGACTTATGTTAGGTTGAAGACAACATCACTCCTAAAAAAAAAAAAAAAAAAAAAAAAAAAAAAAAAAAAAAAAGAAGTGAATCAATACTCTATGTTTTGTTTTAGTAACACTTATATTAAAACAATCAGTCTCACATAAACATATTGATGGGTAATGAAAGAGATTTTAAAACAACTTCAAACTTGTGCTATTCATTTTTAACTTTAATGCAAAATGAGGCAAGTGTTGCTGTATTTTCAAAATTCATCTTTAAACTTCCATCCAGTTTCAGTAATGTTTCTGTTCAAGGTGGGAAAGTCTTTGATGTGTGAATGTGGGGATGGAGGTTTTGTCCTTGGACTCCCCACCGGAAGATTTATGTGGGGATCTGCGCTCCAATAAACACTGCCAGAAAAAAGTAGCGTGCACAAAGCAGTTTATTGAAACGGAAATACACTTTCAAGATAGGTCCCTCCGTGGGATTGGATATTATTGGGTCTCTCTGAGCTGGGAGGAGCTGGGAGGTACAGTGGGGTGGTCCTTAATGGAGGCTGTTTCCAATCATTTGGGAATCTCCTCCCACAGGTTGGTGGGAAGAGATTTTGACCCTACAAGGTTTGCACCTAAACTGTCAAGGCAGCTTTTCTCCATTGGGCGGAGCTGTCCCTGCAATGCAAATATATTATAATGAGTCTAGGGGTTAACCTGAAGCAGAGGTGGAAGAAGAGAGTGCTTGTTGCGCACCGGTGGCTCTTGATCTGTCAGCCCCCAACCGTCTTGGAAAACACAAGGTCAGGATTTGGGGCCACCAGCTTTTAATTTGTAGCTTATTTATCATTGTTCTTGCCTCTAGCTCACAGCTCTGTCATTCCCCATTCCCGTTCAAGGACTTGGGACCCTGCCAGGGACATTCCTTCCACTGTTCCTGTCTAGCTTCTACCTAACATTTCCTTCCAATTTCAGTAATGTTTCTTATATAACTATAATTAAGTGTAAAGTATCTTTCCATGAAAGAAATGAATACCAGATTTTATACACTTTGAGTTACAGTTATAAAACCGACCTTTAACTGTTAGAAATTAAAGAATGATCCTACAACTGGTTTCTAGTAAGAATATTTTGCCACATGCAACTGTCAGAATGCTATAGAGGTTTCCAAATGATTACTCTCAATTTATGTGCTTATGCCCTTGCAATAACAAACTGTTTGCGTACCAGTAATAATTTATGAATCGTGCTTTGAATAGCACTGACCTAGAATACAACCTCAGCTTTTGGTTTATGCTTTCTTCATCGTACTACTTCGAGTGATTATAAAACTGTAGTTAGAGTTTCCATCCCACTCCCCAACCTCAAATCCTTAAGTGGCTCTGTAGAAAGTGGCATTTCTTGCAAATAGATACAAAACTAGTAAAGTTTAAAAATTACAAATTACAGCACAAAGAGTAGGCTTTCTTTAATGTATCTTAGTGCCACTCAGGTTCTTGACCAGGAAGAGAAGTAAACACACCTGGAAAGTAGGTCAATTTCTTAAATAAAGACATCCTTAGACTGGGCTGGGTTTTTCTTCCCTGGAAGTTGGGACAGAAGCAGTCTGAGAATAAAGAATTCTTGTTCCATTAATGGTTATAAATTCTTCATTATTATATGCATGCCTTGATCAAACAGATATACTACATTCTTCCATTCCTCTTTTATTTGATCCTCAGTTCTGTTTTATTTTAATTCTTGTGTGCATATTAATAACAGGAAACAGGGAGAACGTGGGCTAAGGCATCAGTGGTCAGTGGTGGGACACCATAAATGAAACAATCCTGCTTCTTTTGAAATGACTGATTAGCATAAGTCATGCTAAAATCATTTCTCTTTGTGATCACTTATTCACTGGAATTACCCAGTTTTTAAACTAAAACTTAAGGAAAGTTTAAAGTTAGGTCAAATGTATGATGCTTCCCTGGGATAACATTATTTGTATTTGTTGAAGATAAATTATTACAGACCTCTTATATCCTTTTTGTGCTGGATAACTCCCACTTTCCCCATCAGGTTCCTTCTGTACCCTTCTACAAACCTGTTCTAGCTCCACAAAGCAGCCCTTCAGGGAGTGTTTAAGTGCCTTCTGTGTTCCTTGTTGTGTTTGTTCAGTGAAAGGTGCTAACAGGCGATGAGGAAGGACAGTGAGTTTGAATTATTTCCCTGCTTCCTATGTGCCCTGTTACCATGCGCAGACTATACCACATCATAGCTTCTGTTAAGCAACCTTCTCACAGAACTTTCTTTTTGCTCCATGTTCCAATAATTGTTTCCTACTCTTGCCCCTTCAGGCCTAAAGATGGTTAAAAAAAAAAAAAGTTCTACTGTTAGTAGTCCCAAAATACTACATGTGCTCTTATGGTTTTCCTATACTCTGCCAACAATATATAAAAAGTGAAATTCTCTATGAATTCCCTAGTTTGATTCTGTACCTTGTCTTCTGTACCTTGGTAGGTCAACTGATATAGAAATTTAGTATGAGGAGTGGTTTCAGGGAAAAAAAAAATCCCAAAATTAGATTACGTATTTACCTGTTTTAAGTTCACAGAGATATATTCCTTATGAAATATTTTAAAGTTCTAATAAATGGTGCAGTGTCGGCCCACCTATAGAAAAAGAGGCCCATAGAAAAGAGAACCATGAGACTGACTGACATATACACAGTAATCTGATTTATGACAAGAGCCACTAAATTCAGGAGGAAGGAATCGTGTTTACAATAAATGTTTGACATGAGTCAGAGACTCAAATTTGAATGATTATTGGAAGCATTGGGAAATATCATAATGAGCTTTGCATAGGGAACTATTTTTAAATAGGTCATATTAAAAGCACTATGTGTAAAATAAAAGAATAATGGGTTTGACATTGATAGGACATAGTTGCAAAGCATAAATCAGGAAAAAAAGACTGGTATATAAATTTAAAAGAATGCCTGCAGGTCAAAATATAATGCCTGACTGTGATGGTGAGTTTTGTGTATCAGTCTGTACCCAGTTATTTAATCAAACACAATCTAGCTGTTGCTGTGAAGGTATTTTGTATAAATGGTTAACATCTGCAATCAGTTTATTTTAAATAAAGATTACCTTCAATAATTTGGATGGGCCTCATCTAATCAGGAAGGGTTATTTCTCTGAGAAGAAATTCTGCTTTGACACACAGCATCAACATCTGCCTGAGTTTGCAGTCTGCCAATATGCCCTACAAGTTTCAGATTGTCTGCCTCCACAATCGTGTGTTCCAGTTTCTCTGGAGAAACCTATTCTCTAGAGAACTGTAGTACCGATTTTGTAGTAGTGATTCAGAATGCTTAACCATGGCCCACCAAGTTACCATACTTCCTGAGCTACCCAACAGGAACTAACTATTGTTTGATCCGTGAAGGCATAAAGTTCAGCATGCATAATAGCACTCCATCAACCAATGGAAGTGGTATACACAATATCAAGTTCAAACAGACCCTCAAGGCACAAGCAAGTTACTGTGGAAAGTGGTCAAAATAGCCCTAGCCCCAACTCTTACTATACTGCTTTCTCTTTCCCAGTCTGCACCTATGGCCACATGAGGAATTCTTTACAGTTAATTGGTTTATAGATGGTTCCATGTGACATTGAGATACCAGCGAAAAGTGGATGGCTATGTTAAGGGACATATCAGAATAACAATGGTGAACATGTAAACCGGTTGATTTTAAGTTAAGTTCAAGGAATTCCTCTTGACAATATGGGTGGATCTCATCAAATCAGTTGAAGGTCTTAAAAGCATAAATAAAGATTTCCTAGAGAAGGAATTCTGCTTCAAGACTGTAACACAGAAACTCAGCCTAAATTTCAGGCTGCCAGACCGCCCTACAGATTTCAGACTTGCCAGTCCCCACAATCATATGAGTCAACTCCCTAATGTAAATCTCCTAATTGTGTGTGTATGTGGGTGTGTGCGTGCGTGCATGCACACTGCTCCTCTGGAATATCTTGACTGATATACTAACAATCCAAAAAAAGAGAGTGGGGAGGGAGATAAAAAAGTAAATATTTAAACATAAGCACTTCAGAGAAGTAGACATAGAAATGGTCAATAAACATGAAAAGGTGCTCTATCTCATCAGTTATCAGTAAATGCAAACTAAATGCAATAAAATCTCATTGTACACCAACCAGAATATCCAAATTTAAAAAGACAAGATTAAGTGCCACTAAAGTGTTTGAAAGCCAGAACTTGCAAACATTATGGTGGAAGTATAAATTGGCAAAAACATTTTAGAAAACAGTTTTTCAAGTGCAGTAGAATGAATGCATATATTCACCAAAAGACATGCAAAAATGTACTTAGAAGCATGTTTGTTATAGCGACAGACATGATCCAATCATGTTCATCAACACGGTTACACACACACGCATACACATCTTACATGAAAAAAGTAATTATGTGGGGATTGTGGTGATCTTTTCACAATGTATACATATATCAAAACATCAAAGTTGGATAGCTTAGATATATACAATTTTTATATGTACACAAAAAGATAGTAACACGGCTATGACTGTCCTTTCTACACTTTTCGTTTTTATA